>NW_027361751.1:37010000-37692500 GCF_039654945.1 Dendrobates tinctorius | reverse complement strand
GTTAATGTTGATGATTATGGCTTACAGCCAATGAAAACCCAAAAGTCATTATCTCTGTAAATTAGAATATAACACCAGCTTGAAAAATGATTTTAAAATCCAAAATGTTGGCCTACTGAAATGTATGTTCACTAAATGCACTCAATACTTGGTCGGGGCTCCTTTGCATCAATTACTGCATCAATGCGGCGTGGCATGGAGGAAAAGCCATGTAAAAGGGAGTGGCTGGCCCAAAAAATATATCAGCTATCCATCGGCGATGATAGGTGATAACTTGATGATCACTTCGACCTGCACTGATCAGCCATTTTAGGCCATGTTCACACCGTCAGTATTTGGCGAGTTTTTTACCACAGTATTTGTAAGCCAAAACCAGGAGTGGGTGATAAATCCACTAGCGGTGACGGGTTTCTATTATACTTTTCCTCTGATTGTTCCTCTCCTGGCTTTGGCTTATAAATACTGATGGAAAATACTGACCAAATACTGAGCATGGTTTATAGTCAGTGTAGATAGTAGATTTAGGGGCGTATCTAGGGGGGGGCAGTGTCCTCCCTGGTGGCTGCGTTCTGCCGCCCCCCCGGCCTGAGAGTCGGCGGTTCTCTGTGTCGGCTGTCAAGCTGACAGCTGGCGCAGAGAAGGTGCGCGTGCCGGCTCCCAGGGAACAATTGTACTGGCGTCTGTATAGACTCCAGTACAATTGCAGCTCTGACCGCCGGCCAGAGCGACGTCAGCAGCGTGACATGTCATGTGATCACGCTGCAGACGTCACTCCCCGGCGCCCAGAGTGAACGCTTAGCCCTGGTGGTAAGTGTGCTCCAATGTGGAGCTGAAGAAACCACCGAAGATGGGGGGTGTTAATGTGTGGCGATGGGGGTTAATGAGTGGGGATGGGGTTAATGCGTGGGGGGGGTTAATGAGTGGAGATGAGGTTAATGTGGGGATGGGGATTAATGTGTGGGGGGTTAATGAGTGGGGATGGGGGTTAATGAGTGGGGGGTTAATGAGTGGGGATGGGGTTAATGTGTAGTGGGGTTGATAAGTGGGGATGGGGGTTACTGTGTGGGGGTAAAGAGTGGGGATGGGGTTAATATGTGGGGGGTTAATGAATGGGGATGGGGTTAATGTGTGGGGGGTTAATGAGTGGGGATGGGGTTAATGTGTGGGGGGTTAATGAGTGGGGATGGGGTTAATGTGTGGGGGGTTAATGAGTGGGGATGGGGTTTAATGTGTGGCGGGTTAATGAGTGGGGATGGGGGTTATTGAGTGGGGATGGAATTAATGTGTGGGGGTTTAATGAGTGGGGATGGGGGTTAATGTGTGGGGGATTTGGAGTGGGGGGTACATAATGTGTTGGGGGATTTGGGAGTATGGACGGGGGGTTAATGAGTGGGGATGGGGGTTATTGTTTGGGGGGGTTAATGAGTAGGGATGGGGTTAATATGTGGGGGATTTGGAGTGGGGAGTACATAATGTGTGGGGGGGATTTGGGAGTGGGGATGGGGGTTATTTAATGTGTGGGGGATTTGGAGTGGGTGGTACATAATGTGTGTGGGGATTTGGGAGTGGGGATGGGGGGTTATTTAATGTGTGTGAGGGATTTGGAGTGTGGATGGGGGGTATTTAATGTGTGTGAGGGATTTGAAGTGTGGATGGGAGGTTATTTAATGTGTGGGGGGTTAATGAGTGGGGATGGGGGTTAATGTGTGGCGGGTTAATGAGTGGGGATGGGGGTTATTGAGTGGGGATGGAATTAATGTGTGGGGGGTTAATGAGTGGGGATGGGGGTTAATGTGTGGGGGATTTGGAGTGGGGGGGTACATAATGTGTTGGGGGATTTGGGAGTATGGACGGGGGGTTAATGAGTGGGGATGGGGGTTATTGTTTGGGGGGGGTTAAGGAGTAGTGTGGTGTAGTTACCACTATGTCAGCTAGGGGGCGCTGTGTGGGTGTCCCAGGACGGGTGTACAGGCACATTCAGTGTGGTAACAGGAGCAGGGTCCTAAATGACCATTATGGGTCTCAAGGTGGGTGGCCTTGGGATGCAGGCTCCAGGGTGTATTGATCAGCAGAGGTACTGCTGATCTTTCTGTTACACTGTGTCAGGGAAACCTGTGTGTGTCTATACAACCTTTAGTGATGTCATAGCCATGTGATCACCTGTGGGTGTGGTTACAGGGCTATGTAATTGAGGTGTTTGGCACATGTGAGAGAGTGTGGAGGGAGTCTGTCAGAGTGTGGACAGACTTCCATGTGTCCAGGTGGGACACTACAGAGAGTGGCCTGTGTGCTAAGGAAGGAGAAGCCTTCCTGTGTCTGCGGCTGCAGATAGAGCGCTGCTCTGGACATTGCCCTGGCCTATGTATATTAGTTGTATATGGGGAGGACTACACCTCCCAGCATGTGCTGAGACTCTCGGTCCGAGTCTGAAGCCACGGACGTTTATGTTCTTTTGTGCCTAAGCTAGAGGCTATTTTGGTGATACGCTGATTTATGGTTTATGGAGCAAATAAACCTCATGAACTTTGGGAAGAACCTGCCTCATGATTGTCTCCCGCTGCACCTGAGCGAGTCGAATCCCTACAATTGGTGGAGAATGCGGGCAGCGACTCCCAGAAGCACGTGTGGCAGTGCTGGCGATTCTGAGCCAGGAGAGCAGACGGTCTGACAACCGTGAGTAATACTGACCGAGGTCAGAGAAAGTGACTGTATTAATATTTGTGGGATACCTCTGAGGAGAAGAGGCATCCGAGAACCTGTGTGGCCGACACAGGTAACAGACAGGAGTCTGTGTTGCACTGACCAGGGTCAGTGAGAGACTGTGTTCCTGGAGGGGTCAGTGAGGAAAGTCCTGGAGGGTCAGTGTTGGGAGGAGCCCTGAAGCACGTGCTATGACCTTGGACCTGGTGAGGCGTGTGTTGGGCAGTCTCAGGCGGAGACGGATGTCCTGAAGAGCACCCGCTGAGCCCCTGGACCTGGTGAGGCTGGTGTGTTGGGAGACCCTGGGAGGAGGGTCGGCTCCCTGAATAGCACCCGGTGTGCCCTGTGTGGTGGACGGTCTCAGGCGGAGACGGTACGTCCTGAGTGGCACACGAACAGGACATGTGAGAGACTGTGCATGTGTTTTTTTTCTTTTTTTTTTCTTTTCCTCTGCAAAACCTGAAGGTGCTTGCTGTGGCTCAGTGGGGTCACGAAGGTCTCGCAGCACAGGGACCTGGTGTTTTCTTTAAGGGATCTGCCCTGGGAGCATTGGTAGCAGACGCTGTCTGTCTACACCATCCTGCTGCAGCTTTATTGCATGTGACTAAGCGGATACAGTAGTTGTGGCTTTACACAACTATTAAGGGTGAGTACCCTGTATTATTGCTGCATAACCCATTATACCTGCACTGGTAAGGCCCTATGGGCGCACTTTTGTGGCTTTTTTATCTTTGAGGGTGACAAGCGGCTTCCAGTAACCCGGCGGGGTTACGAAGGTGACAAGCGGCTTCCGGTGGATCGGCGGGTCCACGAAGATGGCGCAGCAGGAGCTGCAGTGACACCAGCCGCTGTGTATGTGTGTGAACAGCAGCCGGAGGTGCCGGTGATCAGTGACAGCAGGAGCTGTGGTGGTGCCAGCAAAGACTTGTGTGGTATCGTGAGAGACAAACTGTACTGTGTGAACTGTGGCATAAGAAGTTCTGCAGAACGGACATGGGGAAATCCCAAAAGGGGGCGGTGACCCAAAAGGGAGTGGTAACCAAAAAAGGGGTGGAGTCCCAAAAGGGGGCGGTGACCCAAATTAGAGTGGTAACCCAAAAAGGGGTGGAGTCACAAAAGGGGGAGGTGACCCAAATTGGAGTGGTAACCCAAAAGGGGGTGGAGTCCCAAAAGGGGGCGGTGACCCAAATTGGAGTGGCAACCCAAAGCGGGGTGGTGGTCCAGAAAGGGGCCAAGTTTGAAGAAGTGACAGCACTAGGTGACTCAGTAGGTACGTCTGGAGTACCGCAGTGTATGTGCAGGTCTTTTTCAGAATGTGGAATATCCTTTCCAGGTAGTAATGACGGGCCACAGATGTGTACAGTGATGCTGCACCGGGAAGGAGCCTTTGGTCGGCTGGACTCAGAGAGTCAGGTGACTCTGACAGGAACTCCTCTCGTTTTCTCTCTGACCGAGAAAAACGTCAGGGTTCACTGTAAACACGGGGTCACGGTGAACTACGCAGTAGACACAGTAGTGTTTGAGGGGACCAAAGGTGGTGAGTGCCAAGGTAGAGGGATACCACGGGACTTAGTCTATGCCTGGGAGAGGGGCCGGGACTTTCTTTTGTTTGATGACATTTGGTCGGATGATGGAGATGCTTCGACTATGGGGCCAGCGGACACTGAGACAGTGACGGCTCCTGACATGGATAGGTCAGAGGTAGAACTGACCAGAGGAAGAAGTACATCTGCCCAACTGACGGACCTGACGTCTCGTGATAAGACAGATGGTGGGCTGGGAGATGAGACTACTGGACTAGACACATTGGTGCTGGACGGTAACTGGAGGGTTCACTCGACTGGGGTGACTGACCCAGTGGTACCCTTTAACGATATAATTAAAGAGGTAGTGGTGCGACACATGATGGACAAAAGAGAACAAGATCGTGAGATACAGCTGATAAAGGAGACTGTAACAGAACATGTCGAACGGGAAAGAGTCCTAAGGCAAGCAGCTGAGCACAGAGTGGATGAGCTGGAGAAGGAAGTCTCTGAGCTCAGAGGTCACCTGTCAGCATGTAAAACCATGAACAAGACCCTGTTGGAAGATATGGAGGTGCTCAGAGAGGCCCAAGAGAAGCATCAACAGGAGATTCTCAGGAGAGAGGATCAGCGTCGCTACCTGGCAGAGGAGCGAGATAAAGTTCTGCAAGAACTCAGTGGAGTAGTAAAAGGTCTTCTGCAGAAGAAGTGGATGGGTGAAGACGTACAGCGGCCGTGCCCGACTGATAGCAAGGCAGAACTGCCAAAGCCCATCTTGGAAAAGGGTCCTGAAGACTGTAAATCTCAGGAAGATGGTGAACCAAGAGCTGCACAAGACAGTCACCCGGTCTTGGCAGATACCTTGAGGGAAGTGTCCGTGGGGAACCCAGAGCCATCTGTCCAGGATGAGAGCAAGTCCATGACCTTCAAGTGCGTGATGGAGGTACCCGAAGACGTGCGAGAAGCGTGTACCAGCGAAGGTGTGCATGAGACCTTTAAAAAGGCAGTAAAGACCTATAGTGTGAGCTGGGCACCAGAAACAGACCAGTTGGTGATACTGGCAGAAACGGAAGACACAGAGAGAAGGGTGGCTGTCCTGAAGGAGATGCACCTACAATGTCTCCGCACGAAACAGATGCTCGTGGAGCATAATAGGAAAGCCCCTCGACGTCTGGAGCTTGCAAGGGAAGCACAAAGTCGGCTGGGCTTTGTGGAAGACATAATTCCGGTACCCAGAAATCTGGTGGGGAAAGTCGTTGGCAGACTTGGAAAGGTGATGCAGGAGATGGTGAATCGATCCTGTGTGAAGAGAGTGAGGATCCCACCTGCTGGTGAAATCCAAGTCGTTATTGAAGATGACATGGTTCCTGTCATTGTGGTTGGTTCGGTGGAAAGCATTGGGAAGCTTCGCTTGCTCCTGGAATATCGGGTAGCGTACCTGAAGGAGATTGAGCAGCTAAGACAGGATCGGCTGCAGATGAATAAGCAGATACAGAACGTCAGGTGGCGTCCACCTCCAACCCAAGTTGTAAAGACCCGAAGGGATCCTCCAAAGAATGAAAGGACAGGTAGTCGAAGACAAGAACGTCGAGAGTCCGCAAGTGGCAGTTCTAATCTTAGTAGCATAGGCACGAGACCCGGTGGTGGACGTAGCGACAGAGGGTCAGACTCATACCAGCCAGTTAGCCCAACTGGACGTGGGACTCATGACCGTATGAACCGGGAGAGTCAGCTAGTGAGAGAAAGGTCGGGTGATGGAGCGCACTGCAGACAGATGGAGACTAAAGAGTGCCTGGTCACCCTGACGGACTTTGACGGGAAGGCCAAAGCCCAAGGCCGAGATACTGACCGCTGGGGGCGGGGGAGGCCTAACGTAAATATGATGCAGTATGACTGCCGAAACAGATGGAGACGGTCCTCTCGATTGGTAGGGCAAGGTGACATGAGTGCCCGGTCTCAAGATCCCTGGGTGATGTCATGTGTTCAACCCCACAAGTTTGAACAGAGGGGGGAGGTATGTGGTGTAGTTACCACTATGTCAGCTAGGGGGCGCTGTGTGGGTGTCCCAGGACGGGTGTACAGGCACATTCAGTGTGGTAACAGGAGCAGGGTCCTAAATGACCATTATGGGTCTCAAGGTGGGTGGCCTTGGGATGCAGGCTCCAGGGTGTATTGATCAGCAGAGGTACTGCTGATCTTTCTGTTACACTGTGTCAGGGAAACCTGTGTGTGTCTATACAACCTTTAGTGATGTCATAGCCATGTGATCACCTGTGGGTGTGGTTACAGGGCTATGTAATTGAGGTGTTTGGCACATGTGAGAGAGTGTGGAGGGAGTCTGTCAGAGTGTGGACAGACTTCCATGTGTCCAGGTGGGACACTACAGAGAGTGGCCTGTGTGCTAAGGAAGGAGAAGCCTTCCTGTGTCTGCGGCTGCAGATAGAGCGCTGCTCTGGACATTGCCCTGGCCTATGTATATTAGTTGTATATGGGGAGGACTACACCTCCCAGCATGTGCTGAGACTCTCGGTCCGAGTCTGAAGCCACGGACGTTTATGTTCTTTTGTGCCTAAGCTAGAGGCTATTTTGGTTAATATGTGGGGGATTTGGAGTGGGGAGTACATAATGTGTGGGGGGGATTTGGGAGTGGGGATGGGGGTTATTTAATGTGTGGGGGATTTGGAGTGGGTGGTACATAATGTGTGGGGGATTTGGAGTGGGTGGTACATAATGTGTGTGGGGATTTGGGAGTGGGGATGGGGGGTTATTTAATGTGTGTGAGGGATTTGGAGTGTGGATGGGGGTTATTTAATGTGTGTGAGGGATTTGGAGTGGGGATGGGGGGATTTAATGTGTGTGGGGAGATTTGAGGACACAGAGTATGTATGAGGAAACAGTATGGGGGTTGGGTGCAGACAGTATGGGGAGCGAAAAGGATAATGTATGTGGACACAGTATGGGGAGTCAGGGGGTATGTGTGAGCAGGCAGTATAGAGAGTGAGGGGGTAAATATATGAGGAGACAGTATTGTGAACAGAGGGGATGTTAGAGGAGACAGTATGAGGATGGAGGGGAATAGTGTGAGGCGACAGTATATTGCAGATATTTGTATTTAGGGGCATTATAATGACACTTCTATCTTTAAGGGGATCGGGTGGAGATTTGCTGCAGAAGACCGGAGAAGATGGAAGTCTGCAGAGACGGCTGTGGATGAGAAAACTCATCATTGGGTTTGGACAAGAAGAAGAAAAGGAGAACGACTCCAGAGACGTCATCTATAAGGTACCTGGATGTAAATGTTATTTGTGCTACTGACTTGTTCTCATGTTTTTATTTGTTGGGAACATTAAAGGGGTTCTCCAGGTTTGTGCTGTGTCTGCAGACATTCTATGTGACTGCAGACTTCTGAATTCTCACAGTGCTCACTGCACGCTGTCAGGATTCTCTTGTGCCGGTAATTTACATACATACGGTCACATGCTGACTAGACATGTGTGGCCTCACTCAATGAAAATGAACGGAGCGAGGCCGGGCACGTCTAGTCGGAATGTGGCCAGAAGTATATAAATCACATACTTGTGCTGACATGACTGTACATCAGCAAGGGAGAATCCTAAAAGTGTGCAGTGCATTCGTTGTGAGAATTCAGAAGCCTGCAATGTCAGGATTCAGCTCTGCAGGTTCCAGTAGTCATCACACGGACACTTCACTCATATGCGATTTTCATACTTGACAACGAGCTTCTCTTCCTGCTTTCAGTTTTTTACTGAACATTGAGAGCATTAGGGAGAGCAGCTCGTGAGTACATGGCTAAGAGTGCAAGTCGCATATGTACTTGGGGGGGGGGGGGGGGGCGCTGAACCAAATTCTTGCCCCGGGTGCCAGGAAGCCTAGATACGCCTCTGAGTAGATTATCTCATGCAAGAGAATCAGGCCGATTATGCCAATGTCACTCAGTTCAGACTATGTCACAGCGTGATCCAAGTGTCACCTTAGTGTGATCCCATCCTCTCGTATGAGAGAAGCACAGCACAGGTGTGGAGAAGACGGAGAACTTAATTTCTCCATCTTTTCCATTGTTTGTTTGAGCATACACCATACTGCAATCAGATGACAACGACTTGAAGTCCGATGTTTCACATGCACTCAGAGACATGTATGGGTGTGCACGATCAATTATCAGATGCACATGTGATGCACCGCCTTGTGAGATGCAGGGCCTAGTATCTCGGAGGACGGTTCAGTCACGGTGACTCCGATGGCTCTAACAATCCCTAGGTTAGGTGGCAAATAAAAAGGGGGAGATGACGGATATATGAGACTGAGAGTAAGGCCGGGGTCACACTAACCGACGCAAAATACGGTCCGTAGTTTACATGCGTAATACGGATGAATGACACCTAAATAGTGCTCCGTATGTCATCCGTAAGCAAGGTGTGGTCGCGTATTTTGCGCATGTCAGCATCCGTATGTAATCCGTATGGCATCCGTATGGCGAGATTTTCTCGCAGGCTTGCAAAATGGACATTTAACGGTTTTGAGGCCTGCAAACTATTTCAATCATTAGCCTGCACCCTATTTATTGCCTCAGGAACAGGTGGCAGCCTCCATTCTGTCCATTTGTGACCTTGCCTTCACTAGGTGTGTTGGTGTTGTATGTGCAACATGGCAGACAGTCTGACTTTCAACACAACTGAGCAGGTTCTCTTCAACTGGCTTTTGTCACGCCGCTTTGGTCAACCATACCCAGTGATAGTGGATCCGCGGAGGAGGAGACGCATGTGGGTCCATCCACTTTTGAGGCAACGACTCACAAGAGGTCATTTTCACCGCCTCTATTCTTCTCTGCGGAAGCATCCTGCAAAATTCTACCAATACTGCCGCATGAGCCTTGCAACATTTGATCGACTCTTGGAGACAGTGCGCCCTGGGATAACCTTTCAGGACACAAGGATGCGCAAAGCTATATCTGCAGAGGAGCGACTTCTACTCACATTACGGTATGTACTACACAACCACATTCTCTATGTTCATGATCTGTTGCCCAAAATATGTATTTATTGCTTCATGGACTAATTTTAATGCCCTCATCTTATTCCAGATATGTTGAAACTTACAAACCAGAATGTTATGTGTAATATGTACTGAATATCACTTAGTCATTGTGCGACCAAATATATGTGTGTTAGTAGATCTGAAATCCTAACAAGTTTGGTATGAATATACCTGTTTTTTGGTTAATTTGTGCATTCTAAAATGTTCCTTTTCTGTTGTTCTACAGCTTCCTGTCCACTGGCCTGTCTTATGCCACCCTCCACCATGAGTTTCTGATTGGAAGATCTACCATTTCTGGCATAGTCAGGTCAACATGTAGTGAAATATGGTCAAGACTACATCAACTCGTCATGCCCCAGCCCAGGATGGAAGACTGGTTGAGGATATCAAGGGACTTTGAGGAGGAATGCCAGTTTCCTAATTGTATTGGGGCCCTTGATGGCAAACATATCCGGGTGCGTAAGCCGCCGAACTCTGGCTCCCAATTCTTCAATTATAAACAATACTTTTCTGTTGTATTGTTGGCTCTGGCCGACCCTCAATACAAGTTTATAATTGTTGACATTGGGGCCTATGGAAGGACGGGAGACTCTTGAGTCTTCAATACTTCCATTATGACTCGGTGGCTATGCACCAACCAGTTGGATCTACCACCACCACGCCAGCTACCAGGCTCCACTCAAGAATCTGTCCCTTATGTCCTTGTGGCAGATGAGGGGTTTCAGTTAACGCGCAATGTCATGAGGCCATATCCCCGGCGCAACCTTGACCACCGGTGCAGAATTTTCAACTTGTGCCTATCACGTGCTCGGCGACTGGTGGAGTGTTCCTTTGGCATTCTTTGTGCAAAATGGCGGGTACTCCAGTCTGCCATTCAGCTGAGTGAACAAAATGTTAATGAAGTAGTTTAAAGCCTGTGTGGTTCTTCATAACTTCACCAGGATACTTGATTGTTCCTCCTCTGCTGGTGTTGTGCGTGGGTTGGACAATGTGCTTAGGGCGAGACCACCTAGCAACCCTCAACGTTGACCGCTCTCTGGCCTCAAAGTGCGTGATATTTTCACAAATTACTTTATGTCACCTGAGGGGGAAACTTCTTGGCAAGAGCATGCTGCGTCTATGTTATAATATTTTGGTTTAAGTGTGTCTAAATAGTCTTAGTTACTCACCGGTTAACGGTGTTTTTCGGAGTCCATGACAGCACCACCTGAGAGAGGGGATCCGCCCTTCAGGAACAGGAAACTTACAGATACAAAAGGGTGGCACCTCTCCCACGCATCAGTTGGATTACAGAGCACAAGAGGACCATAATGGTTAACAGCATAATTTATATACAATACTTTTACACAACTATTCCTTACCAGTGTACATACAAGAGGAATAAGTCCACACCCAAATTAAACTAAAGGGAGGGAATATATGGGTGCTGTCATGGACTCCGAAAAACACCGTTAACCGGTGAGTAACTAAGACTTTATCGGTCGTCCATGACAGCACCACCTGAGAGAATTACAGAGAGTAAACCTATTTAGGGAGGGACTACAGCCTGCAGCACCCTTATACCAAAGGAGAGGTCTGTGGAAGCACCCAAGTCTAGCCAATAATGACTATAAAAGGTGCTCGGCGAGGACCAAGTAGCCGCCTTACATATCTGGTCAATGGAAACTTCTGATCTCTCGGCCCACGAGGTCGCCATGGCTCTGGTGGAATGCGCCTTCAGCTTCCGGGTTGGCGACCTGCCTTTTGAGGTGTATGCTATTGAGATCGCTTCTCTAATCCACCTGGCTAGTGTATTTTTTGACGCTCTACAACCTTTCCTAGGGCCTTGATGGGAGACAAACAGGGCATTATCTTTTTTCCAGGGATCGGTAACTGCCAGATATTCTATGAGGCATTTCCTAACATCCAAGGTGTGAAGTTTCTCTTCCTTCTCATTAGCTGGATTAGGGGGGAAAGATGGAAGGACTATCTCCTGTGTCCTATGAAAGCTGGAAACTACCTTAGGTAAATACGCCGGATCAGGTCTGAGTATTACCCTATCGTCCTTGAACTGTATATAAGGAGGACGTCTAGATAATGCCTGGATGTCGCTTACCCTACGAGCTGAGGTCAGAGCTACCAGGAAGGCTACTTTGAGGGACAGGTTTTTTGTGGAAGCTGATTAGATAGGTTCGAATGGGGCTTCTGTCATAGGACAGTGAGGACTAGGTTCAAGTCCCACGGCATGAATCTATCTTTCGCTATTGGCCTGGATCTACCTGCTGCCTTAATGAATCTACTGATCCAGTAATTACCCGCGATGTTGCAGCTAAAGAGGGCCCCCAAGGCTGATACTTGTACTTTAAGGGTACTAGTGGAGAGCCCCATATCCAGACCTTTCTGAAGAAACTCTAAGACTTGGTTTACAGGTGCCGAACCGCCAGCGACCACTCCAGAGTTCTGCAGGAATTTTTTCCAAATTCTGACATAGATTTTGGTAGTGATGACTTTTCTACTTTTAAGCAGGGTGTTAATTAGGTCTGGGGAGAAGCCTTTTTCTCTCAGCAGTGTCCGTTCAAACTCCACGCCGTCAGATGTAGGCCAGCCACCTGAGGATGAAACACTGGGCCCTGGGATAGGAGATCCGGGATGTCCGGAAGGACCCAAGGGTCGGACACCGACATGGTCCTGAGGCAAGAAAACCAAGCCCTCCTGGGCCAAAATGGAGCGATAACTATCACGCTTGCTCTGTCTCTCCTGATTTTCTTCATCACCAGGGGGAGTAGTGATAGGGCAGGGAAGGCGTATGCTAGCCCGAAGTCCCACTTTATCAGAAAGGCATCTACCGCCAGGGGGTTCTCTCTGGGATTTAGGGAGCAAAATTGTTTTAATTTTCTGTTTTCCCTGGTAGCGAAGAGGTCTACCTCTGGTTGTCCCCACTTTTGTATAATCAGGTCGAAGATGGAGGTGTTTAGGGACCATTCTCCTTGTTTTAGTGGATTGCGGCTTAGGAAATCTGCTGTGATATTTTCCTTCCCTTTTATATGTAGAGCTGTTAAAGATTGAAAATGCTGCTCTGCTAGCCGGAACAACCGTTCTGCCACATTCATCAGGGGTTTGGAACGAGTCCCGCCTTGGTGGTTGATGTAAGCCACGGTGACCTGATTGTCGGAGAACACTCGCACATGATGGCCCTGTGGATACACAAGTAGCTCCTTAGCTGCCTGCTCTACTGCTGTCAACTCTTTCAGGTTAGATGACATTTCTATCTGATGATGCTCCCATAGGCTACATGTTCACAGATTTACCAGTGGAAAAGCCAAACTTCACATGCCACAAATGCAAGCTTGTGACCCTGTTGGAGGAAAAGTTGCAAAATCTCGAAGAGAGGTTAGCTACATTGAAGATCATTAAGGAAGGTGAAGAGTTCTTGGACAGAGCAGAATTATCTCTTCGTGTTACAGAAAGAGAAGAAATTCGAAGTGCACCTGAAGAAACAGAGGAATGGAGACATGTGACCCAGAGAAGCAGGAGGATCAGGAGGCAGTCAGCACCCATACTGCTCAGAAACCAGTACCAGGCTCTCACGCAGGAAAACGATGAAGAAATACATCAGGATAAGACTTTGCCAACAAACAGCAACCTTGTACGCCTTCAGAGTCCTCCTGGATGGAGAAAGAAAAATGTTGTGAAGAAGAAACGGAGAGTGGTGGTCATGGGGGATTCCCTGTTGAGAGGAACAGAGGCCGCTATCTGCAGACCAGATATAACTTCAAGAGAAATGTGCTGTCTTCCAGGTGCAAAAATTAAAGATGTGTCTGACAGGATATCAGGACTCTTCAGACCTACAGATGACTACCCATTCCTGCTACTACATGTGGGGACAAATGACACCGCAAGAAACGACCTGGAAACCATCTGCAGAGACTTTGAAGACTTAGGCAAGAAAGTGAAAGAACTGGGAGCGCAGGTGGTCTTCTCTTCCATCCTCCCAGTGGATGGCCATGGAACAAGGCGGTGGAATAAGATTCTGCAGGTGAACAACTGGCTACGTCGATGGTGCCGTCAGCAACGATTTGGATTTCTGGATCACGGAGTGAACTACTTATACGATGGACTACTTGCTAGAGATGGGGTGCACCTTACGAAGACTGGAAAGCAGGTATTTGGAAGTCACCTTGCTACACTTGTAAGGAGAGCTTTAAACTAGAACAACGTGGGAAGGGAAGCAAAAGACCAGAAAAAGCCATACACCTGACAAATGCTATTGAGAACTTTGCTATTAGAAGTGGAAAGGAAGAACAAAGACGAAAGAATCTAATTAATAAAAATATTGGAGAAAGAGAAACCAATCACAAACTAAAATGTTTCTATACTAATGCACAAAGCATGGGCAACAAACAAGGAGAGTTGGAACTACTAACACAGGAAAAGAAATATGATGTCATTGGAATCACTGAAACTTGGTGGGACAATACACATGATTGGAATACAAGACTAGAAGGATACAACTTATTTGCAAGAAACAGACTTGATAAACGAGGAGGGGGTGTCGCATTGTATGTTAGAAACGCGTATATCTGCACAGAGATTGAAGCTTCAGAGACTGGGAGTTCTGTGGAAACTGTTTGGGTAAGAATACAAGGACAGAACAATGGAAAGGACACCATTGTAGGCATTTACTACAGGCCACCTGTGCAAGCTGAAGATATGGATGAACTCTTTATGCATCAAATGGCCAAGTTCTCCAAAAAATATGACATAGTTGTCATGGGAGATTTCAACTATCCAGACATTTGTTGGGAATCTCTCTCAGGCAAAACTAACAGGTCAAGGAAATTCTTATCCTCTCTTGCTGACAACTTTATCTTCCAAAAGGTAAGGGTGAAAACAAGGGGAACTGCTACCTTGGATCTAATTCTTATAAACAGGGAGGAAATGGTTGAGGAGGTAAAAGTGGCTGGGACCCTAGGAGGTAGCGACCATGCTATTTTAGAATTTTGGATAACTAGAGGCGGAAGACCTGTGAAGACTCAGACGTCAAGGTTAGATTTCAGAAAGGCAGATTTTAAGGGATTCAGAAAGAGAATTGGAGGGATCCAATGGCTGGATATCCTTAAAGACAAAAATGTCCAGGAAGGATGGGAAATCTTGAAAAATGAAATTCTCAAAGCACAGTTGTTAACAATTCCGAAAAGAGAGAAGAATAGGAAGCATTTAAGGAAACCAGGATGGATGAACACAGAACTTAAGCACATGCTAAAAAGGAAGAAAAAAATGTTTATAAAATGGAAAGAGGGAGGCATATCTAAAGAAGAATATAATGCTGTCTGCAGAACCTGCAGGGCACAAATCAGATTATCTAAAGCTGAAAATGAATTGAGGCTTGCAAGAGATGTCAAAAGCAATAATAAAGGATTTTGGGGATATGTCAAAAGTAAAAGAAAAGTCAAAGATGCTATAGGATTTTTACAGGTTGAAAATGATGAAATGGTAAGACAGGATGTTGAGAAGGCTGAACTTTTAAATTCCTATTTTGCATCTGTTTTCTCTCAGAAAGGAAATGTAACATCAACTGTTATTCACTGTCCTATTAAGGGAATAGAAGAATCCAGGATATCTATAAACAGAAAGATAGTGAGGAAACACTTAGCTAACCTAAATGAATTCAAGTCTCCAGGTCCAGATGAATTACACCCCAGAGTACTGAAGGAGATAGCAGAAGAAATTTTTGAACCCCTCTCCATAATCTTTGAAAATTCTTGGAGAACAGGAGAAGTGCCAGAAGACTGGAGAAGAGCAAATGTTGTTCCTATCTTCAAAAAGGGGAAGAAGGTGGACCCAGGCAACTATAGGCCGGTGAGTCTGACTTCTATACCAGGAAAGATCTTTGAACAAATTATTAAACAACATGTATGTCAATACCTGGATAAGAATGAAGTGATTAAACAGAGTCAGCATGGGTTTGTAACTAATAAGTCATGTCAGACTAATTTAATTTCCTTCTATGACGGTATTACTGATTGGGTGGATCAAGGAAATGCTGTAGATATAGTATATCTTGACTTAAGCAAAGCATTTGACAAAGTCTCTCATACAATCCTTATTGAAAAAATAACTAAGTATGGAATGGACAAGGCAACTGTTAGGTGGATTCATAACTGGCTTAGTGATCGGACCCAAAGAGTGGTCGTAAATGGCTGCACATCCAGTTGGAAGAATGTCTCAAGTGGGGTACCACAGGGCTCTGTCCTGGGCCCTGTATTGTTCAACATCTTTATCAACGATTTAGATGATGGAATTGAGGGTAAACTGATTAAATTTGCTGATGACACAAAGCTAGGAGGGATAGCTAATACTAGAGAAGAGAGAGAGAGGATTCAAAAAGATTTAAATAAACTGGAAAAGTGGGCAGCAACTAACAGAATGGTTTTTAACAGGGAGAAATGCAAAGTACTACATCTGGGCAATAAAAATGAAAAAAGCATATATAGAATGGGAGGAATAGGGCTAAGTGACAGCACATGTGAAAAAGACTTGGGTATACTAATAGATCACAGACTGAATATGAGTCAACAGTGTGATGCAGCAGCAAAAAAGGCAAATGCAATTCTAGGATATATTAACAGAAGCATACAGTCTAGATCACGTGAAGTCATTATTTCCCTCTACTCCTCTTTGGTCAGACCTCATCTGGAATATTGTGTCCAGTTTTGGGCACCACATTTTAAAAAAGACATCAACAAACTGGAGCAAGTTCAGAAAAGAGCGACCAGAATGGTGACCGGTCTGCAAACCCTGTCTTATGAGGAAAGGTTGCAGGATTTGGGAATGTTTAGTTTGCAAAAGAGAAGACTGAGAGGAGACTTAATAGCTGTCTACAAATATCTAAAGGGCTGTCACATTGTAGAAGGATCAACTTTATTCTCATTTGCACAAGGAAAGACTAGAAGCAATGGGATGAAACTGAATGGGAGGAGACACAGATTAGATATTAGAAAAAACTTTTTGACAGTTAGAGTGATCAATGAGTGGAACAGGCTGCCACGAGAAGTGGTGAGTTCTCCTTCAATGGAAGTCTTCAAACAGAGGCTGGACAGACATCTGACTGGGATGATTTAGCGAATCCTGCTTTGAGCAGGGGGTTGGACCAGATGGCCCAGGAGGTCCCTTCCAACTCTGCGATTCTATGATTCTAGGCCCTGGACTAGGATCTCCCCCATATGAGCCCCCCAACCGGTAGGGCTAGCATCCGTGGTGATTATGCGGGATATGTCATACTCCCAGGGGACCCCTTTGGATAAATTATCCTTGTCTAGCCACCACTCTAGGGACTCCCTTGTGTTTCGGTACAAGGTTAGCTGGCCCTCTAAGTAACCCTCAAGGATTCTTTGATGCCTTAAGACCTCGCCCTGCAGTTTTCTTGTATGAAACTGTGCCCACTGGACTGCCGGGATACAGGACGAGAGGGAACCAAGAAGGGACATGGCTTTCCTGAGGGACATGGTGGGGTTATTGCAAGCGTTCAGGACCTGATAGTGTAGGCGAACAAGCTTCTCCGGGGGCAGACGGCATTCCTGTTTCTCAGAATCTAGGATTAGGCCCAAGAATTATTGGACTCTCACCGGCTGTAACCGAGACTTTTTAATGTTAAGCAGCCATCCTAACCCCTCTAGGGCAGACATTGCCCTTTGTAGCTGTTCCAAACAATGTTTTGCTGTTTTCCCTACGATCAGGAAGTCATCTAAGTAGGGGATCACAAGAATGTCTGATTCACGTAGATGGGCCATAACTTCCGCTACTACTTTGGTAAACACACGGGGAGCGACTGCCACCCCAAAGGGGAGGGCCGCATATTGGAAATATTGGACTGACCCATCCAGCTCAACCGCCACTCTGAGAAACCGCTGATGAGCTGCATGAATGGGAATATGGTAGTAAGCGTCCTTTAAATCTAATACCACCATAAAACAGTTTTGAAACAGCAATTTTATTGTTGATTTAATTGTCTCCATCTTAAACGGGCGTATGACCAGGAATTCGTTGAGGGATTTAAGATTTATTATAGTCTTAAAGGACCCGTCTGGTTTACGGACCAGGAACAGGGGGGAGTAAAACCCTTTCCCCGTTTCTCCCTCTGGGACCACCGTTAGGACCCTCTTGCGGCAGAGATCATGCACCTCGGCCTCCAGGGCAGCTTGTTCTGGTTTGGAAGACCTGAGCGGGGTAACCTTAAATCGATCTTTGGGAACCCGGGCGAATTCTAGGCGTAGACCCGCAGCAATCACCCCCAGTATCCATTTGCTATTGGAAATCATGGACCAGGCTGGGTAGAAGGCAGCTAGTCTCCCCCTACCGGAGCAACTAGTCATTGGGGCGGTTTTTTAGTGTCACGTGCTGGACCTTCTTGACGCCCCCCTCCTCCGAACATGAAACCTGTACCTCTCCTTCTTTTGTCATCCCATCTGCCCTGATCTCTGGACGGCCTTCTACGGAAATAGCCTTTCCTGGTAAAGGGACGTCTGTAAGAAGGATTCGGTAGACTGGGGAACTTCTTTTTATCATCCCCGGCTTTCTCTAAGAGTTCATCCAAGACTGGGCCAAACAGATATTCACCCTCACATGGAATGGAGCAGAGTCGTGATCTGGCCTGGATATCCCCCGGCCAGCATTTTAACCAAAGGGCCCTTCGAGCTGCGTTAGTTAAACTCGCAGTTCTAGCTGCCATCCTCGCAGAGTCCGCTGAGGCGTCAGCCAAAAAAGCTGCCGCACTTTGGATGGCAGCGTTTTCCGGATAGATGCTCTTGAAACTCCGTCCTTTAGTTGGGAATCCAATTGGTCTAGCCAGACCATCATGGATCTGGCCGTGCATGTGGCAGCTATCGCTGGTCTTAGAGCACCTGCTGACATCTCCCATGTTCCCTTCTAAAAAGAATCCGCTTTCTTATCTAGCGGGTCTTTTAAGGAGGCCATGTCGTCGAAGGGTATGAAGGATTTTTTGGAGGCTTTGGCTACTGCCGCGTCTAGCTTAGGGGCCTTGTCCCATCTGTTTACCACTGGGTCGTCAAATGGGTACCTCCACTTCAAGGCAGGAGGTAAGGAGCCCCTTTTTTCAGGTCTCTTCCATTCCCTATCTATTAGGCTCTGGACCTTATCATTTAATGGAAAGGCCTTCCGCTTCCTGGGATCTAGACCCCCGAACATCACGTCCTGAGCTGAAAGTTCCAGTTTTGTCTCTGCTACCCCAATGGTGGACCTTATTGCTTTAACTAGCTTATCCATCTGGTCTAAGGGGAAGCAGAATCGACTCGAGTCTTCCTCTGAAGAAGACGAAGTGGAGGCCGGGGAATCTGAAGAGTCATCGATCTTTAGGGCGGTAGAGGACTCCGAACCTGAGAAACTAAATTCTCTTCCCCTAGAAGAATCCTTTTTAGATAGGGCCTTTATCTCTGTCCTGATTATGTCCCTCAGGCTTGTGGTGAAGTCCGGCGTTTCTTCCGCTACCTGTATGGACGGGGGAGAGTGTAAGGGCCTGTCAATCTACCCCTGGGCCAACGTCCCCTTCCACCCCTACCGTTTGTCTCACGCATGGCTGACACAACATTTTAGGGTGGCCGTCCGGCAAGGGGCAACTACAGAGAGCACATTCCCTGTGCTTCTGTTTTCCCGTAGCTTTCTTCCCCTGCGAAAGAAACATAAGGGAATACTGCATCAGGGTACATTCACGGAGATCTCTTACCCATGCAGATGAGGCAGGTACCGGATCACGGAGGGAGGCAGGAGGGTCCTTTAGCCTGGAGGAACTTCTGTGGCTTTGTTCGCCCGTCCGTTTCTTCTTCTGCTGGCCACTCGCATGCGGTTTCACTGTGGCCTGTTTCTGTGGGTGCTCCTGCACCTCGTCCAGCTGCTGTATGGGGGCTTCTGTCGTATCCATCGCTGGGCCTTCAGAAGCACCCCAGCAGCGTCACCTCCTGCCTTTTAAGGCCTCCTTGTCCGGGTCAGCAGGGTTCTGGCGCAGCACCTCCCACCTGGGACCCGCCCGCGACCTCCCCCCCGCATGCTCCGGCCATCCCCCCCCGCCCCGGGCACCGCGCGCCGCCCGCCGCCGTGCACACGTGGCGCACGCAGGAAGCCGGCCGGCACCCGACTTCCGGTTTCGGAGTCTACGGCCCCGCCCCCTCTGCCGCATCAGTTCCGCCGCCCGTCTGAGGCCTGCGGGGAGCGCGCAGAGGGAGCCGGCACGGCGCCACCGGCTCAGGCAAGGCCACAGCCCCCACGCGCGCCGGCCTGTGCCCGCCGACCGGGCGCCACCACCGGCCCGGAGAGGAAGAGAGACCGGACCATGGGGAGAGCGCACCAGGAGGGGCCCGGGACATACATACCTCCTGGTGCCGGCATTATGGAGGCGGCTGTCCACCGGACCCTTGCTCCACCCGCTCTTACCACCGTCGTGGCGACCTACCCGGCCCCACCGTGGCGCTTCCAGGGACCCGAGCTTGATCGAGGTAGGAGACCCCCTCGCTACCTGGGTCGGTCAGCCGGCCTGGGAATCCCTCGGCGACTCCATGATGGACGATCTGAAGGAAGTCCCTTCCTCTAGGATCAGGAAACCAACTGATGCGTGGGAGAGGTGCCGCCCTTTTGAATCTGTAGGTTTCCTGTTCCTGAAGGGCGGATCCCCTCTCTCAGGTGGTGCTGTCATGGACGACCGATAAATATATATTTCTTCCCCTTCTCATTCTATGACTGATGAATTGCAGTGGTAAGCGTATGTTAGTATGCTGACACGGTTTTTTTTAATTGAGACAGAGACGTAAAATGTAGTACACAAATGTTTACTTTTGCCTTTTTTTTTTTTGTTTTTTAAAGCAAAACATATTCTTGCCATATCACAAATGTGGCAATGGGCCAATTTGGCCTTTTTGCAGATGTGAACATTGTGTCACAATAAAATTTTCAAACATAGAAAATTACAAAAATAACATTAGGGAATAACAAAATGGAAAGATTATAAAGTTTGGTATCTTGGGGGAGGAGAAGGTGGAAGACCAGCCTGTGTTTGGTGCTGGCTACTTTGCCCAACTTGCCCATCGCCCTGTGTGGGGGCATACTGTTGCCCAAGATGTGGGTATTGTACTGCCTCCTGGGATTGGGCTTGGTACTGGCCAGAGTGATACTGACCAGGGGCATCTTGTTGGGTCGGGTAGGCCCGTGTCTCATACCCACCAATATTGCCATGTCGTCCCCAACCAGGTTGGGACCAGCCTCCAACACTGGGTGGGAAAAAGTGGCCATATTGTTGGGGTTGGCTAGAGGCAGACATATGTGGCTGCTGTTGGAAAGGTTGGGTAGGGGGAAGAGGGGTGAGGTGTAGGCCCACGTATTTGAGGATCCTCAGAGCCTGCTTGAGCAAGCATGTGTGTGGGTGGTCTAAGGCGCATTAGATTTCTGGGTGAAAGCTGCCACCTCTCCAGATATTCAAATAACTCATATGGGGTATTGGGGGGGGGTGCTTGCATCAAGCAGGATCTGAAAACTTCCTTGAATACGGAGCCTCACCTCACGGGAAAGGGCACCTAGATAAAGGGCCAGGCTACGTGAGTATGCCTCCTCGCCATCATCTGTATTCACTCTAGACAGATAGTTGAGGACCCCTGTGTCCACATTGGTATGGGTATCTTGGGCAGGGATATGGCGCCTTCTTCTTCCTCGCCGGGATGGTCCAGCAGGCTGTGGGGAACCCCGGATCTCGGCAGTTAGGCTGCTGCTCATGTTGCCCTGCTCCTCCTGTATGGCTGATGGTGCAGCAGCAGACGGTCCTGGTTGTGGATGTGGTCTTGGTGGTGGGGTTTCTGGCACAGGCACTGGGTTTTCCTGAGAGGATTCTTCACCCATGCTTCTTGTAGGGGGAGAAGATGGGCCAGCCACCTCATCCCCTACAGGATCAATGATGGGCTCTGTATCTGAGCCAGTTCCTCTCTCCATAAGGTTGGACTGAGTTCTGTTATGAAATAGAACAGAGCCAAAAATAAATCAATATTTTTGGCCCTGTAAAGTATCTGTGTAATGTGGTGTGAGGTATCTACTTACGGTCTCAGATCCAGAATAGGGGCGAGGAAGGAGAGGCGGTCATAATATATGTATTTCCTCTTCAGGTGGCCCGCATCACCACTCCTGGACCGCTGCTGACGTTCCCGCCTGTATTGGTCGCGGATGCTGCGCCACCGTCTCATCACATCTTCCACTGTGGTGTGACAGGAAAAATTCTCCATTTAACATATTTTATAGGTCAAATTTGCTACCAGTAGTCTAGGCATGTGGCCTTCTGGGGTGTGCTTTCTACCCAGGGTGGCATATCTAATTGGCGCATCCAGGCCAGATACACAGGGTCACAATTGTTCATGTATCAAGTAACTTCACTTAATAACTTGTTTGGCTAGGAGGATGAGGAGCTTGTGGCCTGGGCCAAATTATGGCAGTGTGAAACCATGTGTCACATCCAAATCTACCCGCCTCATGAAGAAAAAAGTACAAGCACAGGAAGGGGGGGGTGCTGATTCTATATGCATTTTTGGATGTGAGGTAATTTTAATCAGTTTTTGGCTTGTACTTACTCAGTTTCTGCTGCTCCTCACGTGGCCGATCAGCAAAATCATGGAACATCTGGCGACATATGCGCCTCCATGACGCCTCCTTTCTTGCCCGATTGGTCCCAGATTTCTGGCCGCTCCTGCACTAGCACAATCAACATCTCCACATTTAGGAAATATGGCGCCATGATGCTACAGGACTCCGTGGAGGCATACATCCTGGATGTCTGGAGCGCTTTTTGAGCTCATTTGCATGTCTAAGCTTCCTGATGATGGATTGGCCCATTTCCTGTCACCTGCCAAAAGACCTGCGTATTTCTCACAAGTCACACGTGTGGTCCATGTGTAATCCGTATTTTTTGCGCACCCATAGACTTGCATTGGCGTGCATGCTGTGATTGGCATGGACCGTAGAAAACGGATGAGAAATATAAGGCTGTTGGGAGCAAACCCATAGAGAATCATTGGTCCATGTGTAATGCATGCTTTTAACGCCTCTCACTCGTCCGTATTCCTCTCTAGTGTGACCCCGGCCTTATGTTGATGCCCACAAGGTATGAGGCCGCATACACCAGGGGTACCGTGCAAAGTTGAAAGATGAACTTTACTAAAGACTTGTAACAATTCTTATATTTTTCAATATAACAGTCATGGGTAGCAGATAAAATTTTTCTTACACATTGCGACGGTCAAAGCCTTTTCTCGGTCCCGGCCTTGGGAGGATGGCGGTAACTTTCCATTTGACTAACTGTGCTGCGTGAAGGGGGAGGATCAGCTGACCCTAATCGGATCGGAGTGTCCGAGAAATCTGTTGCGCAGTTCTGTAGTTCCTCCTATTGTCTCAGCACTCTGTTGCTGTAAACATGGGGCACTTCGAATAGGGTGCTATTTGCACTCCCGTGCTTGTCCCCGTCGAGGAGCCCCAATTTTCTACCTCCTCTTACCAAAACCGCCCATAACTGGACCTTTTCAGTCCCCCACGCACCACCTCCAACTGCCTCTTATTTTCAAATCAGAAAAACAAGTTGCAATGCCAAACTAAGGCAGGAGAGGGCAGCAAAGTACTAAATTACCTCCTCCAAAGGCAAGACGGGGGGGCCGGTGTCACAAATGTAATCATGTAAGGAATAGAGAACACACTTACCATATGACATATAACACACATTAGTAATGGATTTTCTGGTCACTACATATACCCTCCTAATTTAAACAGAGCCGTCCCCGGCGTTTGCCACCATATATATTTTATAAAATAATACAGGTCAACATCTAGTTTGAACCAAAGTGCTTTTATAGTCACAATTCCCAAACATCAGGGTGTGACACCAGCGTCTACACCTCCCCGGTACGGGTTGTAGACTGGTAGCTGAGCAACATGTGAGTTGCAGTGGGGCGCTAAGCAGGGCCGGTTTTAGACAAAGTGGGGCCCTAGGCAAAAGTTTAAAGTGGCGCCCCAAATGCTAACATTGTGAAATCACACATTTAGGTTACATTACATGAGCAGGATGTGGATACAGGTGGCAGAGGGGCATGTGCTAGCACTGTGGCCCCCGTATTCAGGGGCCTTATATCAGCCAACGGGTCTGCCACTATTAGCATTACACAGGAGCGTTGCTAGGGTCAGAAAAGATTGGGGGGCCCAAGCCCCAAGACAAAGAGTTGTCCCCCAAACCCCTCTTAATTTTAACACTGCAGATAACGCAGCAGGGCTCCCTACTGTCCTGGATCCAGCGGGACAGTCCCGATTTTGACACTCCCACCCTCTATGCCGGCCGAGATTGTAGTTTTCCCGCACTGTGAATCAGCCTCCACACCCACCTGTCATTTCAGAAGGGGCTGTGTACTGATCGCCATACAATTCCCTCTATGCACAGCACACTCCAGAACAGAAGCCCTCCCAGGCTCACATGACCAGTCATATGACTGTGACCTCATCCTATGTAACACCAGAGAGAGCAGTGATAACTCTCTGAGAACAGATAATATAGTAGATGTCACCTGCAGTCCTATGTAACACCACAGATAGTCTTACTCTGAAACGCTATGGCTAGGTTCACATGCATTTTTTTCAGTAGCCAAAACCTGTTCTATTGGCAGTAAAAATGTTGCGTTCAAAACACCTGTTTTTCAGCTTGTTTTCTGGTGTTCCTTACACTTTTTTCAGCTTTTTTTAAAGTGCGGATGTTTGCTTTGTCTACAGCATGTTTAAGACCACGGTCACACGTTGAGTATTCGGTCAGTATTTTACATCAGTATGCTCAAGTCAAAACCAGGAGGGTGAGAAATCCAGAAGTGGTGACGTATTTCTTCTATACTTTCCTCTCATTGTTCCACTGCTGTTTCTGCATTACAAATCCTGATGTGAAATACTGACCAAATACTAAACATGTAAACGACACTTAATAGTCTAATTCACCAAAACCACTTAAAAAATTGCAGCGAAAAATGCCGTTGCAATATCTGCAGCTTTCTTTCTTATATTCTTTCATTGCTTTCTATGGGTGAAAACACACTGAAAGAAGTGACACGCTGCAGATTTAAAAAGCGCTACAGTCCTGAAATTCAGTCAGAAAAAACAAGCGCATGCAGGAGACTTCAGAAATCTCATATGTTTTGCTGGCACTTTAAAAAGCAGCTTTTGGCCACGTTCATATGCAGAATTTCTGCAGCTTTTTCTTCTGCAAATAAGAAGTTTACAGCATTTTATAGCACAAGCAAAGACTGAGATTTTCAGAGATCTCCTCACACCCTTTTATTTTCTCCTGACTGAATTTCACAACTGCAGCGTTTTTTAAATCTGCAGCGTGTCACTTCTTTCAGCAATTTTTTTCACCCGTAGAAAGCAATGAAAAAGTTTTAGAAAAGCTGCAAATGTCACAACGCTGTTTTTCGCTGTGTTTTTGGTGAATAAGACTAACTTTATTAAACATGCACTGTAGACAAAATGAATACTATACAAAAAAAACAGCAAAAACTCTAAGGGTCTGTGTCCACAATCAGTAAACTCTGGATGCTGCGTACATCCACAGCGTCCAACCCGCAGCGGGCCAGATGTTACAGCACAGTGGATGGGATATCAAGAAATTCCATGCCCACTGTTATGAATGGGTCACTGAGGAGGACAACAAAACAAGCTAAGTCACAGAAAACCAGAGAGGTTGGTAACTATGCAGATTGCAGATCCCTGATCCTATCCACACAACTAGCAGCAGCCGTGTAGCGTACCTACGATGGTCCTAGATGCTTCATCACAGCCGGAGGACTAAATATGCCTGAGGCAAGAAAAGGGGAAAACTAACTGCCCCAGAGCAGACCCCAAAGGAAAGACAGCCCCCACACATGTATTGACGGTGAAACAAGATGAAAGCACAAACACAGGCAGGAAAATAGGCTGAGCAAACGATGGGGCCCAAACTAACTAGAAAGGACTGGAAAGGAAAGACACTGTCTGCAATTTGCAAAAAACCCTACAAAAATAAAGTCCAACACTTCTGATAGCAAAATTAACCCTGAAGTCACTAGACTTCTCCCACTATATCAGCACTCTGAAATATTCTGAGACAGAGCAAAAAGAGGCCAGTCTAATAAGGGACAAAAAGCAAATTGGCAAATACAGATAAATAAGAGTGGAAATTTAGCTCAGCCCCACCCGGGGCTGGCTGACCACACAAAAAACTGAATAGACCAACAAAATCAAGTGTGAACACTAGCAGAAAAACTTAGCTTTAGATGACTGGAACAGGGCTGAAAACCAACACAAGCCAGAAGGAATCCCAAGCACCAGAATAGGGCGTCGGCTGTCTTAAATCCAGTCTGAGATTCCTGAGGTCCAATCGTCATGCTCATTATCAGGTGGCAGATCTCTACTGACTAAATCAGCCTCACTACCTCCTGTTACCACCAGAGGGAGCCCGGAAAGAGAACTCACAACTGGTGGACCAGAAAATGAACTCACAACAGTACCCCCCCTTGAGGAGGGGTCACCGAACCCTCATCCAAGCCACCAGGCCGATCAGGATGGGCCCGGTGCGGTGAAAAGCACGAACCAATCTATTGGCATGAATATCAGAGGCAGAGACCCAAGAATTATCCTCCTGGCCATAACTCTTCCATTTGACCAAATACTGGAGTCTCCGTCTAACCAAACGAGAATCCAATATTTTCTCTACCTCATATTCCACATTGCCTTCAACCAACACAGGGTCAGGAGGTGCTGCCATAGGAACCACTGGCTCAACAAACCTCTTCAACAGAGATTTGTGAAATACGTTATGGATCTTGAACGTAACTGGAAGAGCCAATTGAAACGAAACAGGATTAAGAATCTCCAAAATCTTATAAGGTCCAATAAATCTTGGCTTAAATTTTGGAGATGCAACCTTCATAGGAATATTCTTAGACGACAACCAAACCATATCACCCACTTTAAACCGGGGACCAATGGTCCTATGCCGGTTGGAAAAATGCTGGGCCTTTTCCTGAGAGAGTGACAACTTATCCACCACTTGGTCCCATATCTGCTGCATTCTCACAACCACAGTGTCCACACCTAGGTAGGACGAAGATTCCACTTGCCCTGAAGAGAATCGAGGATGAAACCCAAAATTACAGAAAAAGGGTGACATCAAAGTGGCAGAACTAGCTCTATTGTTCAGTGCGAATTCGGCCAAGGGCAAAAATGAGACCCAATCATCCTGATCAGCAGATATAAAACATCTCAAATAAGACTCCAAGGTCTGGTTTGTCCTCTCAGTCTGTCCATTGGTCTGGGGATGAAACGCGGAGGAGAAGGATAACTGAATTCCCAGATTGGAACAAAAGGCTTTCCAGAATCTGGAAACAAACTGGACTCCTCTGTCGGACACAATGTTCTCAGGAATCCCATGAAACCGAACCACCTGTTGTAAAAACAAGGGCACCAACTCAGCGGAAGATGGCAACTTTGGGAGTGGTACAAGATGGACCATCTTCAAAACTCTATCACAAATCACCCAGATAACAGTCATTCTCTGAGAGACAGGAAGATCAGAAATAAAATCCATTGAGATATGGGTCCATGGCCTCTTGGGCACCGGCAGGGGCATCAGCAACCCACTAGAACGAGAACAGGGTTTAGAACGAGAACAAGTCCCACCGGACTGTACAAAATTCCTGACGTCACGAGATAAGGCTGGCCACCAAAAAGACCGACTCACCAAATCTCTGGTACCAAGAATACCTGGATGACCAGCCAATGCAGAGCAATGAATTTAAGACATCACTCTCTTTCTCCACTGGTCAGGAACATACAATTTTCCCATAGGGCAACGCTCAGGTTTATCCTCCTGAAATTCCTCCAGGGAGCATCTCAAATCAGGTGAAATGGCAGAAAGAACTACCCCCTCATCTAGGATGGTAGTAAGCTCGGTCACATTAAGAGAATCAGCAAAGAAACTCCTAGAAAGGGCATCTGCCTTAACAATCTTAGTGCCCGGAAGAAAAGAGACCACAAAATTAAAACGCGTGAAAAACAAGGCCCATCTAGCCTGTCTAGGATTCAAGCATTTGGCTGACTCCAGATAAATCAAATTCTTGTGATCGGTGAGGACCACAACTTGATGTCTAGCTCCCTCCAACCAATGTCTCCACTCCTCAAATGCCCATTTCATGGCCAACAATTCCCGATTCCCCACGTCATAGTTGCGTTCAGATGGGGAGAACTTTCGAGAAAAGAAGGCACAGGGATTCATCTTAGAAGTCACAGGGTCTTTTTGGGACAAAACAGCTCCTGCACCAATCTCAGAAGCATCTACCTCCACCTGAAATGGAAGTGAGACATCAGGTTGCCGTAAAACTGGAGCTGAAGTAAATCCTGCTTAAGCTCCTGAAATGCTGAGACAGCCTCAGGAGACCAATTCAGCACAACAGAGCCCTTCTTGGTCAGATCAGTCAGTGGTTTGGCAATACCAGAAAAATTACCAATAAATTTACGATAGAAATTAGCAAAACCCAAAAAATTCTGGAGGGCCTTCAAAAAAGTAGGCTGAACCCAATCATAAATGGCCTGTACCTTGGCCGGGTCCATTTCAATAGTCGATAGAGACAAGATAAATCCCAAAAATGAAATCCTCTGTACACCAAAGAGGCATTTCGATCCCTTAACAAACAGGGAATTCTCCCTCAAAATCCGGAACACAGTCCAGACGTGTTCCACATGAGAATCCCAATCACTAGAAAAGATCAAAATATCATCCAGATAGATGATCAAAAACTTATCCACAAAGTCACGGAAAATATCATTCATAAAGGACTGGAAGACAGAAGGGGAATTAGTGAGCCCAAAAGGCATCACCAGGTACTCAAAATGTCCCTCCGGAGTATTAAATGCCATCTTCCATTCATCCCCGTGCTTGATGCGAATAAGATTATACGCCCCCCTGAGGTCAAGCTTAGTAAAACAGCAGGCACTCTTAACTCTGGAGAATAAATCAGACATCAAAGGTAACGGGTACTGATATTTAACCGTCATCTTGTTAAGGGAACGATAATCAATACACGGTCTTAATAAACCATCTTTCTTGGCCACAAAAAAAAAAGCAGCACCTAAAGATGACGAGGATGGTCTAATATGACCCTTCTCCAACGACTCCTTAATATAGGATCGCATAGCATCATGTTCGGGTACTGATAAGTTGAAAAGCCGACCCTTGGGAAATTTACACCCAGGCATCAACTCAATTGCACAGTCATAACTCCTATGAGGAGGCAAAGACGCAGACTTACACTCACTAAATACATCAGAGAAATCAGCTAGATAATCAGGAATATCATGAGACTGAGGAGAGGTGGAGAAAACAGGGGCGTCCCTAAGAACACACTGACAGCCCCAACTCACCACAGACCCAGATTTCCAATCCAAAACTGGATTATGAGTTTACAACCAGGGAAAACCCAGAACAATAGTATCATGCTAATTATGCAGCACCAAAAATTTACAATTTTCTTGGTGGTCTGGGGCAACTCGCATTGTCACCTGGGGCCAAAACTGAGGTTTATTCTCCGCCAAAGGAGTAGCATCAATACCCCTCAAAGGAATAGGCGTCCGCAGAGGTGTCATGGAAAAACCACAACGTTTAGCAAAGTCCAAATCCATCAGATTCAACGCTGCTCCAGAATCCACAAAATCATTCGTGGAAAACGTGGATAAGGAGCAGATCAGAGTAATTGCCAAAAGGAACTTAGGTTGTACGCCACCCACAGCAAATGTGTGTGAAAACGTTTCTCTCATTTAGGGCAGACAGAAATAGTATGAGAGGCGTCTCCACAGAAAAAACACAGCTTATTACGCCTTCTAAACTCCTGACGTTGCACCCTAGACAAAACCCCATCACACTGCATAGGTTCAGACGTTTGTTCAAAAGGTGGCAGCGCCTCCCGTGTAGTTTTACGTTCACGTAAACGCCGATCAACTTGAATGGCTAATGACACAGAATCATCCAGACCAGAGGGAACAGGAAATCCCACCATAACATATTTTACGGTCTCTGATAAACCCTTCCTTTCCATGTAGTAAGGACCGCCCACTTTCTGAATTTTTGACAGTATAACACTGCAGAATCCTGACCCTGGCTTAATGCCAACAGGGTTCTCTCAGCTTGATCAGCAGCATTAGGTTCATCATACAACAACCCCAAGGCTTGAAAAAATGCATCCACATTAGTCAGAATAGGATTTTCAGGTGTCAGAGAAAAAGCCCAATCCTGGGGATCGCCGCGCAGCAAGGAGATGACAATTTTAACCTGCTGCACAGAGCTCCCTGATGAGTTAGGCTTCAAGGCCAGAACACCACAGAAAGAGGAAAAAAACCTCCAAAAAATTGGTTGAAAACCAGACAGGCCCAAATGCATCTGCACTAATCCAGGGTGCAGTGGACCCAAGTAAAAATGGCAGCTGCACAGGTGCATAAATACCAAATGAAACAGCCAGCCTACAATGAGGGATTGGCCGTGTGGTACACCAGTGCAGAAAAAATAATCCGCATGTGGCAGTGTTCACACAGAGAATGCAGGGCTTCTGGCTAACAACCTCTTAGTAACACCATATAGGAGGGCCGCCCAGTGCCAACTAAAATGCATCCCGTGTGAACAGAGGCCACAAGTTTGCAGAACCATTTGGGCCCAACTGCACCCTGGAAAAAATATAAAAAGTGCACAACAAACATAGCAATATATGTAAGGTATTAGTTGATATCAAGGCCTTAATATGGAAGCTGACAAACTGCGTCAAAGTTCCTTACACTTGTCAGTCCCTACTCTAACATGAACACCACAGAAAGAGGAAAAAAACCTAGGCTTCAAGGCCAGAAGTAATTTTCAATTATTCTTAAAATTCAGAAATTTAGACCGATCCCCAGAAAACACATCAGGAGTAGGGATCTTAGGTTTAGCAGCATGTGACTGAATGAGGTAGGTGGAAATTCCCTGTACTTCAGCAGCAAGTTGCTCCACACGATCAGACAATTGCGTAATCTCCATTAGGAAAAAAAAAAATCCTCTTACGGCCCCAGAAAAAAAAAGAGGAATATATATATATATATATATATATATATATAAAAAATTCTGACATTTTTTTTTTTTACAATTCTCTCCTGCTTTTGAGTACCCTAGAATCTGCGGTATGGCTGATGACTCTGTTATGAATGGGTCACCGAGGAGGACAACAAAACAAGCTAAGTTACAGAAAACCAGAGAGGTTGGTAACTATGCAGGTTGCAGATCCCTGATCCTAACCACACAACTAGCAGCAGCCGTGGAGCGTACCTACGATGGTCCTAGACGCTTCATCACAGCCGGAGGACTAAATAAGCCTGAGGCAAGAAAAGGGGAAAACTAACTGCCCCAGAGCAGACCCCAAAGGAAAGACAGCCCCCACACATGTATTGACGGTGAAACAAGATGAAAGCACAAACACAGGCAGGAAAATAGGCTGAGCAAACGATGGGGCCCAAACTAACTAGAAAGGACAGGAAAGGAAAGACACTGTCTGCAATCGCAAAAAAACCCTACAAAAATAAAGTCCAACACTTCTGATAGCAAAATTAACCCTGAAGTCACTAGACTTCTCCCACTATATCAGCATTCTGAAATATTCTGAGACAAAGCAAAAAGAGGCCAATCTAATAAGGGACACAAAGCAAATTGGCAAATACAGATAAATAAGAGTGGAAATTTAGCGCAGCCCCAGCTGGGGCTGGCTCACCACACAAAAAACTGAATAGACCAACAAAATCAAGTGTGAACATTAGCAGAAAAACTTAGCTTTAGATGACTGGAACAGGGCTGAAAACCAAGACCTGACAAACCAGAAGGAATCACCAGCACCAGAATAGGGCGTCGGCTGTCTTAAATCCAGTCTGAGATTCCTGAGGTCCAATCGTCATCCTCATTATCAGATGGCAGATTTTTACTGATTAAATCAGCCTCACTACCTCCCGTTACCACCAGAGGGAGCCCGGAAGGAGAACTCACAACTGGTGGACCAGAAAATGAACTCACAACAGTCCACTATGTGTGCACATATGCCTGCACCTCACCTGTAGAGACGGACATGCAGCACGACTCTCCTGACTGCAGCATGTCAATTTATCTTGCGTAGATGTGAGTCTCCGCAAGAGAAATCTCATCCGAACAATGTATTGGACGCGGTGATTCCGCATGGTTCAATGAACACATGCGGAATCACCTGCGTTCAAAAGATGGCAGCACTTTAGACGGAGCACATGTCCGCTGCGTACAAAGTGCTGCCATTTCCAGATCGTCTGCACATACCCTAAAAAATGGGCGTTTTGAAAGCAGTGTTTCTACTGCCAAGAGAGCCGGCTTTGGCAGCAAAAAAAAATGCACTATAAACGCTGATTCAAATGCAAACCTGTATTATATATATGTGTATGGTTTACCCTTATTTCACAAGGGAAATCATTTATTTCTATATAATACTCTGATTCAGCAGACAATATCCCTGTCTTGTGTCATCCGGACAGCAGTGACAGGAGGTCGCCCTGTCATATTACCAGCAGTGATTAGTGACTGTGGTCAGAGCTGATGCCGATCGCTGCTGTATGTGCCTGTGAATCTTGATCCTGCAGCAATCAGCACAGAGCTCTGGGACCACAGTGAGGAAATCACTGCACTCTAATGTGTTATTGCTGCTCTTACCAGGTTCTGTGGCTTCATTTAGGCATATCCATTCTCAGGACAGTGCTAGGAGCAGCCATGATGAGGAGACAGAGCTTCAGGCATCTTTCTGCGCTGTCACTGTGCTGTAATCGGCCCATCCCCCTCACTCTCAACTTTTAACCTGACTGCAGGGAGAAAGAGACAGGGGGGGGGCTCAAGCCGGCCCTGGAGCTAAGTGATGGCAGAACTCTGTTGTGAACACTTGTGACCTGACTTCTGAGTTTGGGCTCCCTCTGGTGGTTGCTGCAGGTAATGGAGCTGGTCGAGTTGACAGGAGTCAATCACCTGAAGAGGATGATTGGAGGTCAGGTGTTACAGACTGGGAAGATTTAAGTGAGCAGGCTTCCCTCAGTTGTTGCTGGTGATTTGGTTTTCTTGCTGTGCATTTTGGAGTCTGCTTGCTCCCTGCTTGGTCCTGCATCGTTCAGATAAGTTATTTATTTGCTGGAATCTTTTGCATTTGATCCAGTTTTTGTCTTTCTCTGCTTTCTGCTTTGCTGTGTGGGTTCAAGCATTGTTCCCTGATGGGACCTGTGCTGGAACCCGTTCCATATGCCACTGTGCTTATGTCAGTCTGTTAAGTATTGCTAGTCCCCTGTTATATCAGTATCTTTTGTTTTGCTTCCAGTTCACACAAGAATTCTGATCTAGTGGGGGAGAGGTCGTGTGACCTCAGTATTTTTGCATATCAGACGTGTTGGATTTTTCTTAGGGTTTTTGGCGTGATTGCAGACAGTATTCTTTCCTGTCCTGTTCTATCTAGACAGTTTGGGCCCCATCATTTGCTGACTCTATTTTCTGCCTGTGTCTGTGCCTCATCTTGTCTCACCGGCAATATATGTTTGGAGGCTATCTATTCTTTTGGGGTTCTACTCTGGGGCAGTTTAGCTTTCCCCTTTCTTGCTTTAGGATTATTTAACTCTTTGGCTGTGCCGAGGCGTCTAGGGCATCGTAGGTATGTCCCACGGTTAATTCTAGTTGTGTTGTTAGATTTAGGGGTCTGTAATCTGCTAAGATACCAACCTTTCTGGTTTTCTGGTTGCCTGGCTTATTCCCCAGCTATCCTCCTCGGTGACCTAATCATAACAGAATCACCAGCCTAAACTGTAGATCCTAGGGTACTCTAAAGAAGGGAAAAATTGTAAAAAAAAATAAAAATAAAAAATTGTCTGAATTTTTTATATATTTTTTGCTCTTTTTTTTCTGGGGGCCATAGGAGGATTTTTTCTTTAATGGAGACTAAGCAATCGTCCAATCATGTTGAGCAGCTCGCTGCAGAAGTTCGGGGAATTTCTGCCTATCTCGCGCAATCGTCTGCTGTAGAACCAAAAGTCCCTATTCCTGATGCATTTTCTGGGGATCGGTCTAAATTTTGGAACTTTAAGAATAATTGTAAACTGTTTTTTGCCTTGAAACCTAATTCCTCGGGGAACTCGGTGCAGCAGGTTGAAATTGTCATCTCCCTGTTGCGCGGCGACCCTCAGGACTGGACTTTTTCTCTAAGACCTGGGGATCCTATTCTGGCTAATGTGGATGTGTTTTTTTAAGCTCTGGGGTTGTTGTATGATGAACCTAATGTTATTGATTAAGCTGAGAACTTTTATTGGCATTGAACCAGGGTCAGGAAGCGGCAGAGTTATATTGTCAAAAATTCTGAAAGTGGGCAGTCCTTACTAAATGGAACGATGATGCCCTAGCAGCTCTTTTTCAGAAAGGTCTAGCAGAAACCGTAAAAGATGTTAAGGTGGGATTTCCTGTCCCCTCTGGTCTTAACGACTCTATGTCATTAGCTATTCAAATTGATCAACGCTTACATGAACGTAAAACTATGCGAGAGGCGGTGCTGCCTTTCGAACAAACTTTTGAGTCCATGCAATATGATAGGGTTTTGTCTAGGGTGCAACGTCAAGAGTTTAGAAGGCGTAATAAGTTATGCTTCTTTTGTGGGGACACCTCTCATACTATTTCTGTCTGCCCTAAGCGGGAAAAACGTTTTGCTCACTCATTTGCTGTGGGCAGTGTACAGCCTAAATTTCTTTTGGCGATTTTCTTGATCTGCTCCTTATCTTCATTTTCTGCCAAGGCTTTTATTGATTCAGGAGCAGCCCTGAACCTGATGGATTTTAACTTTGCCAAACGTGATTTTCCCATAGTACCCCTTCGTACTCCTATTCCTTTAAGGGGTATTGATGCTACCCCTTTGGCGGAGAATAAACCCCAGTTTTGGACCCAGGTGATAATGCGGGTAGCCCCGGACCACCAAGAGAATTGTACATTTTTGGTGTTGCATAATTTACATGAAATTATTGTACTGGGTTTTCCTTGGTTGCAGACCCATAATCCTGTTCTGGATTGGAAATCTGTGTCTGTGGTTAGTTGGGGTTGTCAATGTGTTCTTAGTGACACTCCTGTTTTCTCCACCTCTCCCCAGTCTCATGATGTTCCTGACTATTTGGCTGATTACCCTGATGTATTTAGTGAAAGTAAGTCCACGTCTTTGCCTCCTCATAGGAGTTATGATTGCGCGATCGAGTTAGTGCCCGGTTGTAAATTTCCCAAGGGTCGGCTTTTCAACTTATCTGTACCTGAACATGATGCTATGCAATCTTATATCAAGGAGTCATTGGAGAAGGGTCATATCAGACCATCCCCTTCACTTTTAGGTACTGTTTTTTTTTTGTAGCCAAGAAAGATTGCTCATTAAGGCCATGTATTGACTATCGTCTCCTTAATAAAATCACTGTTAAATATCAGTATCTGTTACCCCTGATTTCTGATTTATTTTCCAGAGTGAAAGGTGCTAGATGGTTTACCAAGCTTGACCTTAGGGAGCGTATAATCTTATTCGCATTAAGCACGGTGATGAATGGAAGACGACGTTTAATACTCCAGAGGGACATTTTGAGTACCTGGTGATGCCTTTTGGGCTCACTAATGTCACTTCTGTCTTCCAATCTTTCATGAACGTTATTTTCCAGGACTTTGTGGATAAGTTTTTTATCATTTATTTGGACAATATTTAGATTTTTTCCAGTGATTGGGATTCTCATGTGGAACATGTTCGGACTGTGTTCCGGATTTTGAGAGAAAAGGCTCTGTATGTTAAGGGATCGAAATATCTCTTTGGCGCACAAAAGATTTTATTTTTGGGATTCATTTTGTCCCTGTCTGCTATTGAAATGGACCCGGCCAAGGTCCAGGCCATTTATAATTGGGTTCAGCCCACTTCCTTGAAGGCTCTTCAAAAGTTTTTGGGTTTTGCTAATTTGTACCATAAATTTATAAGTAATTTTTCTAGTATTGTTAAACCACTGACGGATTTGACCAAAAAGGGCGCTGATGTGGTGAATTGGTCTCCAGAGGCTGTCTCGGCGTTTCAAGAGCTTAAGCGGAGATTCACTGCTGCTCCTGTCTTACGGCAACCTGATGTTTCACTTCCAATTCAGGTGGAGATAGATGCTTCTGAGATTGGTGCAGGAGCCGTTTTGTCTCAAAGAGATCCAGTAACCTCTAAGATGAATCCCTGTGCCTTCTTTTCTCGAAAATTTTCCCCATCTGAATGTAACTATGATGTGGGGAATCAGGAATTGTTGGCTATGAAGTGGGCATTTGAAGAGTGGATACATTGGTTGGAAGGAGCCAGACATCAAGTTGTGGTCCTCACCTACCACAAGAACTTGATCTATCTCGAATCAGCCAAGAGATTGAATCATAGACAGGCTAGGTAGGCCTTGTTTTTCAAGCATTTTAATTTTGTGGTTTCCTTTCTTCCGGGCACTAAGAATGTTAAGGCGGATTCCCTCTATAGGAGTTTCTTTGCGGATTCTCTTGAGGTGACCGAGCCTACTACCATTCTAAATGAGGGTGTGGTTCTTTCTGCCATTTAACCCGATTTGAGACTTGCCCTGGAGGAATTTCAGGAGGACAAACCTGAACGATGCCCTATGGGGAAATTGTATGTCCCTGACCAGTGGAGGAGAAGAGTAATGTCTGAAATTCAATGCTCCGCGTTAGCTGGTCATCCTGGTATTTTTGGTACCAGAGATTTGGTGAGTCGGTCTTTTTGGTGGCCTGCTTTATCTCGTGATGTCAGGAATTTTGTGCTGTCCTGTGGGACTTGTTCTCGGTCCAAACCCTGTTCTCATTCTAGTGGTTTGTTAATGCCCCTGCCGGTGCCCAGGAGGCCATGGACTCATGTCTCAATGGATTTTATTTCTGACCTTCCTGTCTCTCAGAGAATGATGGTTATCTGGGTGATCTGTGATAGATTTTCTAAGATGGTCCATCTTGTACCACTCCCGAAGTTGCCATCTTCTTCTGAGATGGTGCCCTTGTTTTTACAACAGGTGGTTTGTTTGCACGGTATTCCTGAGAACATTGTGTCTGACAGAGGAGTCCAGTTTGTTTCCAGATTTTGGAGAGTTTTTTGTTCTAAACTGGAAATTCAGTTGTATTTCTCCTCTGCATTTCACCCTCAGACCAATGAGCAGACTGAGAGAACAAACCAGACTTTGGAAACTTATTTGAGATGTTTTATATCTGCTGATCAAGATGACTGGGTCTCATTTTTGCCCTTGGCTGAATTTGCTCTGAATAATAGGGCTAGTTCTGCCACTTTGATGTTCCCTTTTTTCTGCAACTTTGGGTTTCATCCCCGATTTTCTTCAGGGCAGGTGGAGGTTTCGGCCTGCCCAGGTGTGGATTCTGTGGTAGAGAGAATGCAGCAGATTTGGGATCAAGTAGTGGATAAGTTGTCTCACTCTCAGGAGAAGGCCCAACGATTTGCCAACCAGCATAGGACCATTGGTCCCTGGTTTAAAGTGGATGACATGGTTTGGTTGTCCTCTAAAAATATTCCTATGAAAGTTGCGTCTTCAAAATTCAAGCCAAGGTTCATTGGACCCTAAAAGACTTTGGAAATCCCGTTTCTTTCCATTTGGCTCTTCCAGGAACGTTTAAGATTCACAACGTTTTTCATAAATCTTTGTTGAAAAGGTTTGTGGAGCCAGTAGTTCCCATGGCTGCGCCCCCTGATCCTTTATTAATTAAGGGTAATCTGGAGTATGAGGTAGAGAAGGTATTGGATTCTCATCTGGCTAGACAGAGACTCCAGTACTTGGTCAAGTGGAAAGGTTATGGTCAGGAGGATAATTCTTGGGTGTTTGCTTCTGACATTCATGACGAGAGATTGGTTCGCGCCTTCCACTGGGCCCATCCTGATCGGTCTGGTGGCTTGGATGAGGGTTCAGTGACGCCTCCTCAAGGGGGGGTACTGTTGTGAACACTTGTGACCTGACTTCTGAGTTTGGGCTCCCTCTAGTGGTTGCTGCGGGTAATGGAGCTGGTCGAGTTGACAGGAGTCAATCACCTGAAGAGGATGATTGGAGGTCAGGTGTTACAGACTGGGAAGATTTAAGTGAGCAGGCTTCCCTCAGTTGTTGCTGGTGATTTGGTTTTCTTCCTGTGCATTTCGAAGTCCGCTTGCTCCCTGCTTGGTCCTGCATCGTTCAGATAAGTTATTTGTTTGCTGGAATCTTTTGCACTTGATCCAGTTTTTGTCTTTCTCTTCTTTCTGCTTTGCTGTGTGGGTTTAGCATTGTTCCCTGATGGGACCTGTGCTGGACCTCGTTCCATATGCCACTGCTTATGTCAGTCTGCATATCAGACGTGTTGGATTTTTCTTAAGGCTTTTTGCGTGATTGCAGACAGTATCTTTCCTGTCCTGTTCTATCTAGACAGTTTGGGTCCCTGTTGTGAACTACCTTGCTTGGATTTCTGAGTCGAAGCTCCCTCTGCTCCCTTTGGTGGTTACTGAGAGTAGTAGAGCTGGCCAGGGGGATGGAGGTTTTCCACCTGATGATGATAATTGGGAATCTGGGATTGCTGGCTGGGAGCATATAAAGGAGCTGGCTGCTCTTGAAGGTTGCTGGTGATTTTTTCCTCTGTGTGCATTTGGAGCTCTTTTGTCCCCTGCCTGATCTTCATGTTCAGCTAAGTGATTCTTTTGCTAATCCTTTGCATCTAATCTAGTTGTGTCTTTTTTTGCTTTCTGTTTTGCTGTTAGGGTTCAGCGTGCTCCCTGCTGGGGGCAGCGCTGGGCCCTGCTTCATATGTTGCAGCTTGTTCAGTCCCCTGTTATGTTAGTATCTTTTTGCTTGCTGCCAGTTTATACCAGAGTGCTGATCTAGCGGGGGTGAGATCGAGTGATCTCAGGTTTTTTTGTATATCAGAAGTGTTGGACTTTTTCAGGGTTTTGTGCGTGATTGCAGACTATCTTTTTCTGTCCTGTCCTGTCTAGACAGCTTGGGGCCCACCGTTTGCTCAGTCTGTTCTCTGCCTGTGTTTGTGTCTCATCTTGTCTCACCGACAATATATGTTTGGGGGCTGTCTATTCCTTTGGGGATCTGCTCCGGGGCAGTTTAGATTTCATCTTTCTGTCTTTAGGCTTAGTTAGTCCTTCGGCTGTGACGAAGCGTCTAGGGCATCGTAGGAAAGCTCCACGGCTACTGCTAGTTGTGCAGATAGGATCAGGGGTCTGCAATAAGCTTAGTTACCAACCTCTCTGGTCTTCTGGTGGCTTAGCCTGTTCCTGCCATCCTTCTCGGTGACCCATTCATAACAGGCCCCATTATTTGCTGACTCTATTTTCTGCCTATGTCTGTGCCTCATCTTGTCTCACCGGCAATATGTTTGGGGGCTATCTATTCCTTTGGGATTCTACTCCCGGGCAGTTTAGTTTTCCCCTTTTTTGCTTTAGGATTAGTTAACTCTTTGGCTGTGCCGAGGTGTCTAGGGCATCGTAGGTACGTCCCATGGCTAATTCTAGTTGTGTTATTAGTTTAAGGGGTCTGCAATCCGCTAAGATACCAACCTTTCTGGTTTTCTGGTTGCCTAGCTTATTTCCTGGCTATCCTCCTCGGTGACCAAATCATTACAGAACCCCATGTCTATAGCAAATCTATAGGATCCATACAATACTTCCCCCCATAGGTCACATCGGAACTCCGAGATAGAGTTCCGTCAAAGGTTAATTGGCAGACCTGTAAATATATCGGTGGAAGCCCGAATGACTGCAAAATATGAACCGAGGTAGATGTTGAGGTACCAGAAATAGAGTAATATTCTCCCTGCCCCCTGTAAAAACTTGGGGGCACTAAATAATCATGAAAGTATCGTAACTTCCGATAAACATGCATTTTAGTGCAACAATAAACTCTATAGCTCAAACCTTGGTTTCACTGTAATAGGAAGACTTAACATTACTTCATAACTCAAAAAAGAAAAATAACACAAATACTAGAGTCTCTCTGGAGGTAGAATATCTTGCTCTTGTAGCAAATCTTCCTGCTCGTAGACGTAAGCAACAGCCTTAAAGTAAATCATAAAATGTGGAAGTTTTTTGGTCCCCGGGTGCAGGGTCGGGGCACATAGTCCATCAATGTGGCTGCACTGGTTTTTTTTTAAGCATAAATTAGTCCCGGTGTTTCAATAAGAAGGAACATAACATGTGTAAGAACCAACAAAAATTAACCAAAAATTCTCTAACAAACTGAGGAAAAGTCACAGTAATGTCTCTGTGCTTAACAATGGAAGAATGTAGTCTTTTCCAGAAGAAAAAAAGTGGGAAAAACGTGCAGTTCATTCTACAAGTTTTAGTCCAGATATCTAGCTGGTAACTGACCTTTGTTGTTCCATTGAGAGTGTCGAATCAAAGTGAATTCCTCCATAGGGCCAGGATATATCTCTACAGGGTCAGTTCCAAAATTAGTTGTTCTTTCAAGGAGCAACTCTTGATTAGGAGTCATCTGTCTTTGTCCACAGGTAGGCCTCACAGGACCAAAACACCAAGATAACGGGTCATTGATATCGAATTCTGGAAAAGATTAACTGTGGGATCTTTTGGACTCCGGAAAAGGTTTGCACTCAAATAACTCATCCACAGGTGTTGAATCAGGATGGAGGTATTCTGACCTACAGAGTTTTAGTTGATTCCTGTGAACAACCTTGGGTTGTTGAGTATCTCTCTGAATACAATAAATGTCATTCCCCGGGTATGGGATACCTTGGATGATGTAAGGCTGTCTCTCCCATTGTGTATCAAGCTTTCCTGTACGATGATTGTTTCTCAACCAGATCTTATCACCTACACGCAAAGGTGTAGCTTTCGCTTGTTTATCAAAATCATGTTGCTGTCTTTTGTGAGCTTCTTCCATACGGGTAGCCACAATTTCTTGGGCTTCCACTAGGCGTCTTTGATGATCGCTCACCTGCTCAGTAGCAGGCAGAGGATTAATTTCATCGGAGACAGTCACTCCTAGAGCAAGATCAGCGGGTAGTTTACCTTGGCGTCCGAACATCAGATAATATGGGGTGTAACCCGTGGAACATTGCGGGGTATTATTATACACATAGATGAACTCTGGACGTAGTGTTGGCCAGTCAGCCTTTCTGTGAGCTGGAATAGCACTTAGCAAGTTCAGGATGGCTTGATTCATCTTCTCGCAAAGCCCATTGCACTGCGGGTGGTATGCCGTAGTTCTTATCAGGTTCCTGACAGCGCCGGCATGCAGCCTCCGCTGAGCAGGGACTCACCTGTACTGTAGGGGCCCCGGGGACTGGAATAGCCGGAAAGTACAGATGCACGGGACCTGAACGCTGAAGATTTAGCAAGCAGGCACAGGACCTATGGTCATGTGACCGCAAGGGGGCGGGGCTTAGCATCCTGCTTTCAGAGATGGTAGAAAACTCAGAGTCAGGCAAAACGGAGGTTATACACAGTACGGGCACACGAGGTACAGGAGGGATAAACAGACGGGAGGTCAGACAAAGCCAAAGATCATACACAAAAGGGTGGTGCGGTACCAAAGAGATGAGCAGAGAGTAGTCGGGTCACAAGCAAAGAGTCATACACGAGAGAGCGGTGCGGTACAAGAGGGGCAGGCAGAACTCGTAATCTGCAGAGATGGCGGGAGACGCAACCGAAAAGCCACTGCTTCGGTAATTTCATAGGGACTTATAAACTTGGGTCCAAGCTTCGCCGAGGGGACCTTGAGCCTTTTATTCTTGGTGGATAACCAAACCTTATCCCCAACCTGAAACACCGGTCCAGCAGATCGTTTTTTGTCCGCAAAAAATTTAAATTTGTCCTGGGCCTTCGTAATGTTATTCTGGACCTCCCGCCTTACGTCCCCCAACCGCTGGATCGTCTCATCCGTCCCAGGACACCCAGAATTCAAACGGGAAAATTCTCCAAAATGAGGATGAAACCCATAATTGCAGAAAAAGGGAGATGTACCCGTAGACTGGTTAATGCGGTTGTTAAATGCCAACTCGGGAAACGGTAACACAGAACACCAATCATCCTGTCGGGCTGAGGTCAAGCAACGCAGAATTTGCTCCAGAGACTGATTGGTCCGCTCAGTCTGCCCATTAGTCTCTGGATGGTAAGCGGATGAAAAGGACAGACCAATAACCAACCTCTTACAAAAAGCTCTCCAAAATCTGGAAACAAATTGCACTCCCCTATCAGACACCACATTCAAGGGTACCCCATGCAACCGCACCACATGCTGAACAAACAATCTGGACAATGTTTCCGCATTAGATAGAGCTGCCAAAGGTACAAAATGTCCCTGCTTACTAAACCTGTCCACTACAACCCAGACGACGGTATTACCCTTGGAGGGGGGAAGGTTGGTGATGAAATCCATGGACAGATGAGTCCATGGTCTCTCAGGAATTGGCAGTGGTACCAATTCCCTGGCCGGCCGGTTATGGGGAGTTTTAGCACGGGCACAAACCTCCCTCGCAGACACATACTCCCCAACACCAGAGGCTAAAGAAGACCACCTGAATATTCTAGCAATGGCCTTCCCGGTGGCCGAGATCCCTGGATGTCCACCCAGAACTGAGTCATGGAACTCCTGGAGGACCTTGAGTAGAAACTTCGCTGGCACAAAAGTTTATCCACCGGCTTAGCTGGAGGTGCAAGAGACTGGGCTTCCCGAATCTCCCATTCCAACACATTAGAAATACCTGCCACCACCACCCCAGGCTGAAGAATGGAGATTGGAGGTTCGGGGGGGGGACACCGGATCTAGACTGCGTGACAAAGCATCCGCTCTGACATTTTTGGATCCTGGCCGAAAAGTGATCGAGAAGTTGAATTGGGAAAAAAAAGTGACCATCTAGCCTGTCTGGGAGTCAACCTTTTAGCTGACTCAATGTAAGCTAGGTTTTTGTGGTCCGTGATTACAGTTATAGGATGGACAGCCCCCTCCAAAAAATGCCTCCATTCTTCAAAGGCAAATTTTACGGCCAGAAGTTCCCGATTTCCCACATCATAGTTTCTCTCCGCAGGGGAGAATTTCTTTGAGAAAAAGGCGCAAGGTCTTAAATTGGTCAAAGTGGCGGGTCCCTGGGACAATACCGCCCCCACCCCCACCTCTGAGGCGTCTACCTCAACAATAAATGGTTCAGACGGGTCCGGTTGAATAAGATCCGGGGCAGACATGAAACATTTTTTCAAAAACTGAAATGCCGCTACTGCTGCGGTTGACCAATTCTTGATATCAGCCCCCTTTTGAGTCATGTCTGTGAGGGGTTTAACCACTTGAGAGAACCCCCTTATAAATTTACGATAGTAATTGGCGAATCCTAGGAAACGCTGCAGAGCCTTCAAATCACAAGGTTGAACCCACTCGACAATGGCCTGCACCTTATTAGGATCCATGTGATACCCTTCAGCAGACACGATAAACCCCAGAAAGGACAGTTCCTGAACAAAAAATAAACATTTTTCAAGTTTAGCAAAAAGACAGTTCTCCCGGAGCCTTTGGAGAACTGCCTGAACATGACCAATGTGAGCCTATTTATCAGGAGAGTAGATCAATATGTCACCCAAATACACCACCATAAAACGTCCAATCAAATCAGAGAACACATGATTTATGAAATTTTGGAAGACCGCTGGAGCATTGGTCAGGCCGAAAGGCATGACCAAATTTTCAAACAACCCTTCAGTAGTAAGAAAAGCGGTTTTCCACTCATCTCCGTCCCGGACTCGGATAAGGTTATACGCTCCCCGTAGATCTAATTTCGAAAACCACTTAGCTCCGGACAACTGATTGTATAAATCAGGAATAAGTGGAAGGGGAAACATATTCCTCACAGTTATTTTATTTAACTCACGAAAATCGAGGCATGGGCGTAAACCACTGTCTTTTTTCTTTACAAAAAAGAACCCCGCCGCCACAGGAGAAACAGAAGGATGAATATGTCCCTTATGGAGACTCTCGGAAATATATTCCTTCGGCACAGCCCGTTCCGGACCCGAGAGGTTATACAAGCGGGCTTTGGGCAATTTAGCATCAGGAACTAGGTCAATGGCACAATCAAATTGGTGGTGTGGTGGTAAAACCTCAGCCTCTGTTTTGGAGAAAATGTCCGTATAGTCTTTCAGGCACTTCAGAATACCTTCCAGACCCACGGACGACACAGACACAGAAACAAGACATTTCTCAGAGCAATAGGGACCCCATTTAACAATGTCCCGAGATTCCCAATTAATCACAGGATTGTGCAATTGTAACCAGGGGAACCCCAACACCAGTCCCGCAGGCAAGTTGTCCATTACAAAACACAAAATATGTTCCTGGTGCAAGGAACTCACTTTAAGGAGAAACTCTTCAGTGCGAAACATAACTTCATTCTTAACCAGTGGTGTTTTGTCAATGGCAACAATGTGAATAGGAGTCTCCAACCTAACTGTCCCTAACTTACACCTGGACACTAATTCAGAGTCAATAAAGTTCAATGACGATCCGCAATCCACGAAGGCAGAAGTGGATGTGGAGACACTCCCACAACAAAGTTCCACTTGGAACAACATTTTAGAGAAGGCAGAAAAGGGTACCTGAGAGCCTGGGTGACCTCCACGATAATCACCCGGGCTCAGTCGCTTGTTGGTTAGTGGACGGGAGGGGCAATCCTTTTTCCAATGTCCAGAATCGCCACTGTGAAAACAGCATTTTCCCACGCGCCGTTGTCTCCTTTCATTCTCTTTGAGGTCGATGGTTCCCATCTCCTTGATTTTCAATGTAGGACTGGCTCCCCTTCCTTGGGAGAATAACGATGTCTCTGTTTGCATCACTCCCGTCGCCCGTAACCTGCGATCTATTCGGACGGCCTGTGTCATAGCCTCCTCCAGGGAATCAGGCAGGGGGTGGAGAGCCAAGGCATCTTTCAGATGTTCAGACAGGCCTCTACGGAACAAACCCCGCCCCGGAGGACGACATCATTCCAGCAGACCTCAGCAGCCCAGCGTCTGAACTCGGAGCAAAACCACTCAGCTGAGTGCTTCCCCTGGCACACACTCATCACCATGTCCTCAGCCATACGCATCCGATCAGGCTCATCATAAATATGCCCCAGAGTCTCAAAAAATGCATCCACAGTCATACGCTCAGGGGCCGTGGTAGGAAGAGAGAAAGCCCAAGCTTGGGGGGGGGCTCCCCTTAACAGAGACATAATGACCCCCACTCTCTCACTTTCATCCCCAGAAGAGTGTGGTCTTAAGGAAAAAAAAAAGCTTACATCCCTCCTTGAAAACTCTGAATTCTTTTTTTATCTCCAGAAAAGGTATCAGGTAATTTAACCGGAGACTCCGGGGAAATTAATGTAACATCCCGAGCCCCCGATGAAAAAAACCCCTGCACGGTGTCAGCAATCAGCTGCTGAGACTGAGTCAGGACTCGTTGTTCTCCAAGGAGTTTCTGAGACATCTGAGTCAGGTGTTTAACCTGCTCAGAAAGAGCATGCATAGAATCCATCACACACACACGTGAATGGAAACAGAGAAAAAAAAATGGTATGGGTCAGTTATAATATCAGGTTCCTGACAGTGCCGGCATGCAGCCTCTGCTGAGCAGGGACTCACCTGTACTGTAGGGGCCCTGGGGACTGGAATAACTGGAAAGTACAGATGCACGGGACCTGAACGCTGAAGCTTTAGCAAGCAGGCACAGGACCTATGGTCATGTGACCGCAAGGGGGCGGGGCTTAGCATCCTGCTTTCAGAGATGGTAGAAAACTCAGAGTCAGGCAAAATGGAGTTTATACACAGTATGGGCACACGAGGTACAGGAGGGATAAACAGACGGGAGGTCAGACAAAGCCAAAGGTCATACACAAGAGGGCGGTGCAGTACCAAAGAGATGAGCAGAGAATAGTCGGGTCACAAGCAGAGAGTCATACACGAGAGAGCGGTGCGGTACAAGAGGGGCAGGCAGAACTCGTAACAGGGACAGAACCGGATCAGAACCAAACAAGCAACAAGTTATCAGGCACAAGGCACACGTATACAAGAGGTCAACTAACTCAGCCGAGGGCAGGAGTATAACTGACACCGGACCTAGGTCCAGTGAGCATTAAATAGCCGCCTTCTACCAGAGAGAGGCAACACAATTAACCCATAGTCTGACCAGGATGGGCCAAAGTGAAATCCCGTCCTGGATCATGACAGTTCTGAGCTTCTGACAATTGTAGTACTTGCACAATTCTTGGAAGAGTTGTGATACAAAGGCGGAACCTCGATCAGTCAAAATCTTCTGCGGGCATCCATAAGGTAGTCAGAAGGTTTTCCAGAGGATAGCAGCGGTAGTCTGGGCAGTTAAATCCTTCACAGGGACGGCCACTACAAATTTGGTGAAGTGATCGATGATGGTTAATACATAGCTATGGCCCGTCCTGCTGGGCTCTACCTTCAGATGATCAATGGCTACCATTTCTAATGGACGTCGACTCACAATCGGATGCAGTGGTGCTTTCTGATCAGCTTTCACAGTTTTCCTATTCACACATGTGTGACATTCCTGGCACCATTTTTCAATGTCTCCCCTCATGCCAATCCAATAAAATCGCCTGCGGACTGTGGCTTCTGTCTTTTGCACTCCAAAGTGGCCAGTCTGACCATGATAGGCATTGAGAACATGTCTACATCTCTCCTTGGGATCACAATTTGATGGAGACGACTACCTATGATGGAATCCACGCTACTGCGATACAGCAACCCTTTCTTCACAAAGAACCACTTTCGCTGTCTCCACAGACGAATTAATTCAGGGTCATTATCACCTCTGTGAATTCTCCCGGTAGATTTCCCCGTGATTAGGAATTCCAAAATTTGTGCAATAACTCTACTTTCAGTCTGTACTAGTATCCATCTAGTTTCCTCTAGCGGAGGGTCTGAACTAGCTCCCTGGGACTGGGAGGCGGAAGTCTCCTGCCAAAGGGCACTGGCCACATTTTGTTGAGCAAATTGGGAGTAAAAGTTCAGCATCTCCACTTCATCCCAGTGATCTTCATCTGGCAGGGGATCTGAAGAGGTTAGTAATTGGGACAAGGCATCGGCATTTTCATTGGGCTTCCCAGCCATCGGGAATTTACTTGATGATAAAATCGTAATTAGCTAGTTTTGAGGCCCATCTCTGCTGTAAATCTCCCAATCTAGCTGTGCTCAAATGAGCAAGAGGATTGTTGTCAGTATAGGCAATAAATGGAGAGGCAGCTAGATAGTCCTTGAATCGCTCCGTAACAGCCCACACGAGAGCGAGAAACTCTAGTTTAAAAGAACTGTAATTTTGATCATTCCGTTCCACTCCTTTAAGAGATCTGCTAGCAAAAGCGATGACTCGCTCTTTTCCATCTTGCTTCTGGCCTAGGACTGCTCCTAGCCCCTTTAGACTGGTGTTGGTGTAAAGACGGAAAGGCTTGCTGTAATCTGGGTAAGATAGAATAGGTGGAGTGGTAAGCTTTTTCTTGAGATGCTGGAAGGCAACTTCCTGCTCTTCTGTCCAATGACTAATAATAGATCTTTTTATTCCTTTTTGGGTGACCACATAAAAGTTCTTGCAATGGTGCAATTTTGGCATAATTAGGTATAAAGCGTCTATAGTAGCCCGTAAATCCTAAGAAACCCTGGACTTCCTTCAGGGTAGTAGGTGTGGGCCAATCCGTGACCACTGAGGTCTTGATTGGATCAGGTCTCACTCCTTCAGCACTCACAACATGTCCTAGATAGCGTACTTGGGTCTGCAATAAGTGACACTTCGAAGGTTTGACTTTGAGGCCGTGTTTGATGAGAATCTGGAGAGCTTCTGCCAGGTGCTGTAAGTGGTCCTCATAAGATTTTGAGTAGACTATGACATTGTCTAGAAAAAGCAAAACAGTCTTAAAGTTTTTGTGGCCCAAACAACGTTCCACTAGCCTTTGAAAAGTTCCAGGGGCATTGCAGAGTCCGAAAGGCATGTCATTGAATTCAAAAAGGTCCATTGGGGAGGTAAACGCCATTTTCTCATGATCTTCCTCCGACATAGGCACTTGCCACAAACCACTTGGTAAATCTAAGGTGGAGAAATATTCAGCAGACCTCAGAGCTGTTAATGACTCTTCGATGTGTGGTAATGGATATGCGTCTTTATGGGTAATTCTGTTTATCTTGCGGTAGTCCACGCAGAATCGGATACTGACGCCTTTTTCCTTCACCAAAACTAAAGGTGCAGCCCAGGGGCTGTGATTTTTGCTAATTACTCCAGCATCTTTCATTTCTTGCATCATTTTTTTGACAGGCTGATACATGGCCGGCGAAATGGGTCAGTACCGCTCTTTAATGGGAGGATGAGAACCAGTGGGGATGGTATGCTTTATCTCCCGCGCTTTACCATAATCCATAGGATGTTTGTTAAAGGCTTGATGGAAGTCTCGAGCAAGCTTCAGTACTTCTTCGATTTGTTTAGAGGGGGTGGTTAGCTCTCCTACATGTATGTCAGACCACCACTGCACTTCTGGAGCTAGACTGTCCCCTTCTACTGCTTAAGTCGCCTGTTGGGTTTTTTTTTTTTAGCTGGACTCACTACATCCTGCTAGGAAATCATGGATAATTGAGCTACAGGATAGTACCTTCTCAGTTCCACTGCAGTGTCACCTAAGTTTAACAGACGAATTGGTACCCTTCCTGCCTATATCATAACAAGACTCCTTGTGGTCATAAGTGTAGGATGCTCTGCCATGGGTAGGGATTCTACTAGGGCATGATAATCTTGTCCTTGGATCCCTGGTCGAGCACGACACAACAGCATAGTTTCAGTGTTGGGTTGCAAAATGACAGGACGTACATCACAGATGCTGGCACGGCAGATCTCGCCTCGAGGATTACTGAACTGCTACTCTGCTGACAACACTTTGATAGTTCTCTGCAAGGCTCTTTGCTGTTCTTGTGAAGCAGTGGGTACTGATTTGCGAAGAGCCTCTAACATTTCTCCATAACAGTTGCGCAGGACGTTCATGCCTAGAATTACAGAGGTGTCTGGCTTTTCTGGGACATTTACAACCAGAACTCCCTGTTCTGGAAGTTGGGTTTCTCCTGCACAAATGATGGGTTCCCAATACCCTGTTATAGGTACAGACTGTCCATTAGTGGCTATAACATCTAACCACTGTTCTGGAGGTTGCATAAGTAGTTTAGGGTCCCAATGTCTTTCAAAGGTGTCTTTGATTATGGTGGTGACCTGGAAACCAGTGTCTAACAGTGTGGTAAATGGAACTCCATTAATGCGAATGGTCACTTACGAACGAGGTCCAACATATCTGGAGAATCAAGTAACATTTTCGGGACATATCGTCTGTCCTCCTGAGTGGCGGCCCTCTGCCTTAGGGGTTGCTCTTTTAAATGCCAACATTGACATTCCAAATGTCCAGCTTGATGACAATATCTGCAGATTGGACTAACTTGCTTTTCAAAACGGCGGGTGGGGTTTGATATTCTTGGCTAGTGCGGTCAGCAGGGAATTCCATTTGGGTTCTGGGCGTAGATTCTAGTAGTGGCTTCTCTAGCTTTTCTATCTTTTCTATCTTCTTGCAGACCTCGGCTAGTCCGCTAGCTAACTCCGCCATCTATGTAATTCTATCATAGCATTAGTATTTGGAGCATGCGTTTGGTCGGCTTGCGGCAGCAGGACGTTACTTCTTGGAATATTATGCAATGATTGAAGCTCTGTATCACTAACAAAGGTAGATAGTTCAAGTTTTTTAGCCCCTGGGCAAAATTCTCTCCCTAAAATCCGAATAGCAAGTTCTTTGAATTCCTGGAAGGAACTGTCTGCATGCTAGAGCACTAACATTTTTAGCTGACTGCGAAGGGTTTCTGTGGCAGCCCCTTCAATAAACTGCTCTTTCAGGACTTCGACTGTATCCCTGGCATCCTGGGACTCCACGTGTATTATAGCCTTCCAAGCTTCTTGCAAGGATAAAGCATAGTCTATTAGTGACTTATTAACGTCTTGTTTTTTCTTGAAAAAATGTATTTTTAATTCTGATGCAGAGTGAGCCTCAAACAGGGCCGGACTGGGACAAAAAAGGAGCCCTGACACACAGACTCTACCAGCCCACAAACTATAACACTCCTCACCTCGATCAGTGAATTTTTGCTATACTTTGTCATCCCCTTATCACTGTCCTGAAAGGAGATATTTGAAAACCCACATGTGAATGGTGCCACAGTGTGTATGATCGACCACAGCTGCATTTACATGGTGCTCTACAGAGTTCCGATTTTCAGGATCATGAAGGTCCCAGCAGTCGGATCTCCAGGAATTGGAAAGTTATCCCCTCTCCAGAGGAGAGGGGATTACTTGGGATAATCCATTTAAACAACTTTTCCAATATTTTATTTTTATTTGGCCATAGTAATATTAAAAATACTAAACCGATATTGACCCTCACAAAGTCCAATGTCGACCGGAGAAGTGGTACTGTGCAGTTCATACAGGGCCGGCTCCAGGTTTTTGTAGCCCCCGGGTGAAAGTCTCAGTGGGCCTCTTTAACACATTCCACAATTCATAATGCTCAGATACAGTAAGGAAATATAGGTATACAATGCCAAAGATTTCACTTCTTACATTACATGACGGATATCTATTGCACATTCTACAATAGGTCAGAAACCAGACAGTATTGTCCTCCATACACTATTATGGGCACCACATAGCGCTCCATACAGAATAACATGGCCCATATATTGCTCTATACAGTATAATGAGCCCCATATATTGCTCCATACAGTATATTGAGCTCCATATATTGTGCCATACAGTATAATGAGCTCCATATATTGCTCCATACAGAATAATGAGCCCTATATATTGCTCCATACAGAATAATGAGCCCCATATATTGCTCCATACAGTATAATGAGCTCCATATATTGCTCCATACAGTATAATGAGCTCCATATAATGCTCTATACAGTATTATGGGCACCACATAGTCCTCCATACAGTATTATGGGCACCACATAGTCCTCCATACAGTATTATGGGCACCACATAATGCTCCATACAGAATAATGAGCCCCATATATTGCTCCATACAGTATTTTGGGCACCACATAATGCTCCACAGAGAATAATGAGCCCCATATATTGCTCCACACAGAATAATGAGCCCCATATATTACTCCATTCAGAATAATGAGCCCCATATATTGCTCCATAAACAGCAATGAGCCCCATATAATGATCCATACAGAATAATGAGCCCTATATATTGATCCATACAGAATAATGCGCCCCGTATAATGCTCCATACAGAATAATGAGCCCCATATATTGCTCCATTCAGAAAAATGAGCCCCATATAATGCTCCATACAGAATAATGAGCCCCATATAATGCTCCATACAGAATAATGAGCCCCGTATAATGCTCCATACAGAATGAGCCCCATATAATGCTCCATTCAGAAAAATGAGCCCCATATAATGTCCATACAGAATAATGAGCCCCATATATTGCTCCATTCAGAATAATGAGCCCCATGTATTGCTCCATACACTGTAATGAGCCCCATATAATGCTCCATACAGAATAATGAGCCCCATATAATGCTCCATTCAGAAAAGGGAGTCCCATATAATGCTCCATACAGTATTATGGGTACCGCATAGTGCTCCATACAGTATACTGAGCCCCATACATTGTTTCATTCAGCATTATGGGTACCATATAGTGCTCCATACAGAATAATGGGCCACATATAATGCTCCATACAGAATAATGAGCCCCATATATTACTCCATTCAGAATAATGAGCCTCCATATATTGATCCATACACTGTAATGAGCCTTATATAGAGCTCCATTCAGAAAAATGAGCCCCATATAATACTCCATACACTGTAATGAGCCTTATATAGAGCTCCATTCAGAAAAATGAGCCCCATATAATACTCCATACAGAATAATGAGCCCCATATATTGCTCCATACAGAATAATGAGCCCCATATAATGCTCCATACAGAATAATGAGCCCCATATGATGCTCCATACAGAATAATGAGCCCCATATATTGCTCCATACACTGTAGTGAGCCCCATATAATGCTCCATACAGAATAATGAGCCCCATATAATACTCCATACAGTATAATGAGCACCATATAATGCTCCATACAGAATAATGAGCCCCATATATTGCTCCATACACTGTAGTGAGCCCCATATAATGCTCCATACAGAATAATGAGCCCCATATAATGCCCCATACAGTATAATGAGCACCATATAATGCTCCATACAGAATAATGATCCTCATATATTGCTCCATGCAGTATAATGAGCCCCATATAATGCTCCAAACAGTATAATGTGCCCCACATAATACTCCATACAGTATAATGAGCCCCATACCTTGCTCCATACAGAATAGGCCCCATATAATGCTCCATACAGAATATGAGGGGCCCCTTATATTGCTCCAAGCAGAATGGGCCCCATATATTGCTCCATAGAGAATAATGTACCCCATATAATGCTCCATACAGAATAATGAGCCCCATATATTGCTCCATACACTGTAGTGAGCCCCATATAATGCTCCATACAGAATCATGAGCCCCATATAATGCTCCGTACAGTATAATGAGCACCATATAATGCTCCATACAGAATAATGATCCTCATATATTGCTCCATGCAGTATAATGAGCCCCATATAATGCTCCAAACAGTATAATGTGCCCCACATAATACTCCATACAGTATAATGAGCCCCATACCTTGCTCCATATAGAATAGGCCCCATATAATGCTCCATACAGAATATGATGGGCCCCTCATATTGCTCCAAACAGAATGGGCCCCATATAATGCTCCATATATAATGGGCCCCATATGAGTCTCCATATAATGCTCCAGTGTATGATAGGCCTCATATATTGCTCAAAACATAAAAAAGCAAAAACTGAAATCCTGAGCTCTTCTCGCTGGCCACTGCTCTGCTCCGGACCCCTCAACGTCTGTGTCTTCCGGCTCTCTGCACTGTGACTGTTCAGGCAGATGAAACAGTACAGTCAGAAGACACCGCAGCAGAGGAACAGGAAGAGGTAAGAATCGCAAGTGCCGCAAGTATTGAAAGCCCAGCAGCACCTGTATATACATCACCACACCAGCCCCGCAGCACCTGTATATACATCACTACACCAGCCCCACAGCACCTGTATATACATCATCATCCCAGCCAGGACCCCCCAGCCCTTGTATATAAATATACATCACATCAGTCATCTCATCAGCCCAGGTAGATGGCGGCCCCCCCAGCCCTTGTATATACATCATCATCAGCGCAGGCAGATGTCAGCCCTCCAGCTCGTGTATACATCACATCAGCGCAGGCAGATAGCAGCCCCCCCAGCCCCTGTATATGCATCATCATCATCAGCGCAGGCAGATGGCGCCCCACCAGCCCGTGTATACATCACATCAGCGCAGACAGATGGCAGCCCCCCAGCCCCTGTATATACATCATCATCAGCGCAGGCAGAAGGTGGCCCCCCAGCACCTGTATATACATCACATCAGCGCAGGCAGATGGCGACCCCCCAGTCCCTGTATATACACATCACATCAGCGCAGGCAGATGGTGGCCCCCCAGCCCCTGTATATACATCACATCAGCACAGGCAGATGGCGCCCCCCAGCCCTTGTATATACACATCACATCAGCGCAGGCAGATGGCGCCCCCCCAGTCCTGCCCTGTATATACATCCACATCAGTGCAGGCAGATGGTGGCCACCCCAGCCAGCCCCTGTATATACCAGCTCAGGCAGATTGCGGCCCCCCAGCCATCCCCTGTATATACCAGCTCAGGCAGATTGCGGCCCCCCAGCCAGCCCCTGTATATACCAGCTCAGGCAGATTGAGGCCTCCCAGTCAGCTCCTGAATATACCAGCTCAGGTAGATTGCGGCCCCCCAGCCAGCCCCTGTATATAACAGCTCAGGCAGATTGCGGCCCCCCAGTCAGCCCCTGTATATACCAGCTCAGGCAGATGGCGGCCCCCCCAGTCAGCCCCTGTATATACCAGCTCAGGCAGATTGTTGCCCCCCCAGCCAGCCGCTGTATATACCGGCTCAGGCAGATTGCGGCCCGCCAGCCAGCCCCTGTATATACCAGCTCAGGCAGATTGTGGCCCCCCCAGGTGCCCCTGTATATACCAGCTCAGGCAGATTGCGGCCCCCCAGCCAGCCCCTGTATATACCAGCTCAGGCAGATTGTGGCCCCCCCAGGCGCCCCTGTATATACCAGCTCAGGCAGATTGCGGCCCCCCAGCCAGCCCCTGTATATACCAGCTCAGGAAGATGTCGGCCCCCCCAGCCAGCCCCTGTATATACCAGCTCAGGCAGATGGCGGCCCCCCCAGTCAGCCCCTGTATATACCAGCTCAGGAAGATGTCGGCCCCCCCAGCCAGCCCCTGTATATACCAGCTCAGGCAGATGGCGGCCCCCCCAGCCAGCCCCTGTATATACCAGCTCAGGCAGAAGGCGGCCCCCCCAGGCGCCCCTGTTATATACATCACATATCAGCTCAGGCAGATGGCAGCCCCCCAGCCAGCCTCTGTATTTACCAGCTCAGGCAATTGTGGCCACCAGCCAGCCCCTGTATATACCAGCTCAGGCAGATGGCGGCCCCCCCAGCCAGCCCCTGTATATCAGGCAGACGGCAGCCCCCCCAGCCCAGGCAGAGATGGCACCCGCCCTTCCCCCCAGCCCTCTTTATAACAAAACTCACCCCGCCCCGGCCAACTTACTGAACCTGAAGCCTGAGCCAGCGCACAGGGGTAGGAGTCGCAGCAGCCGCTCCTGGTTTCCTGCCTGGACGCCGTCGCCGATGATAGGTCAGTGAGCAGTGCTGGCGCTGCCTGCAGACAACCATTGACAGAAGAGCAGTGGCACAGCGCGCTCTCTCCAGCTCCGCCCTCAAAGAATGCGCCGCGACGTGCAGCTTCACGTCGCGGCACATTCTTAACCCCTAGGGTTCCGACCCAAAATGGCTGCCACTGCAGTGTGCGCACCTTTGAAACCGCCACCGTGCCCGCAAATTTAAAGGGCCGGCGGCAGTTAAAAGAGGCCGGTTGCCGCCGCATTAGCCAGCGGCCCACAACGGGCTAATAAATAGCGGCCCACTGGGAAAATGCCCGGTTGGGCAGATTACCAATCCTGGCCTGACCTCAAATATGCTTTCTAACCTCTCCAGGATTTCTTCTACAGTCCTTTTCTGAACTTTGGGCCAGGACTTGATTTCTTTCAAAGCTGCATCCTTGGAGTTGGCCACTCAGGATTTTCACATTTTGGTCATTGGTCATGGGGTACAGGCAAAGCAGTCATTTATTCTCTAAAGTCTCGTAATGTGTTGGTTTCCCCATTATAATGTGGCATCCAGGGAGCTCTCAAATAATATGGCATGGTGAGAGGCATAAATTCAGTGGAGGCTTTATCAGAAGTACTGTTGCAAAGAGGCTCATTTTCACTTTTGTCTGCCATTGTGAGTTTCACTTTTAGAGTAGTGAGCTCTGTTAAAACAGTCTTAGTAAACAGTTAGAGTACATGCAGGCACAGAAAGTTCATCCTGTTCGAGATGCCATTTTAATTGCTGCACCGCCTTATGAGATGCAGGGCCTAGTATCTCGGAGGACGGTTCAGTCGCGCTGACTCCGATGGCTCTAACAATCCCTAGGTTAGGTGGCAATTATAAAGGGGGAGATGACGGATATATGAGAATGAGAGTTGATGCCCACAAGGTATGAGGCCGTGGACAAAAGAAGCATACACCGGAGGTCCCGTGCAAACTTGAAAGATGAACTTTACTAAAGGCTTGTTACAATTCTTATATTTTTCAATATAACAGTCATGGGTAGCAGATAAAATTTTTCTTACACATTGCGACGGTCAAAGCCTTTTCTCGGTTCCGGCAAAAGAGGGCAGCAGAGTACTAAATAATTTACCTCCTCCCAAGGCAAGACGGGCAGCCGGTGTCACAAATGTAATCATGTAAGGAATAGAGAACACACTTACCATATGACATATAACATACATTAGTAATGTTTTTTCTGGTCCCTACACATGTAGCATGATGCCATTGTTTTCTCGCGACAAATCTGCATAAAAACCCTCTGCAGATCTGCACTGCCCCATAGTATAACATTGGGCCGAGCGCTACCTGATGAAACATCAGCTAGCGCTCGCCTGTATAATACACCAGTGTGAGCGTATCCTAAGGCCGAAGTCACACTAGCGTATGGCATCCGATGCGATATGCTAATGACCCAGCGGGAGCCGGAGCCAAGTGTCAGTGCTCTGTGCTCCGATCCTCTCACATAAGAGTATCGCAGCACATCTGCGGAGGAGACGGAGAAAGTAATTTCTCCATCTCCTCTTTTGCCGGTGTCTGCACTCAGGTGATAGCCGATGTTTCACAAACACCCATAGTCTTATTTTGGTGCATGTTATACAAATTTCACATACAATCGCAGCGTGCCGAGCCTGAGGTGCTTTACTAGTCCGATCTCAATCAGATCAGAGCTGGAAAAAAAAACAAAGATGAGCACAAAATCGTAGAATAACATTAGTCCAAATGCAATCGGATTTTTTTGTCAGATTGCATTCATCTGATTTATTCACAAGTGTGAGCAAGTGATAAAAGTTTCCCATTCCGATTCCATGTTCTTACCCACTGGTCAGACCCCCACTAATCAACAAGTTACCACCTATACCACAGAGATGTGAAAGCTTGTTTTTACCATCTGTCTTCTTTAAGGCTAGGTTCACACTCATACAGTGCTCTGTGTCAAGCACTACTTTGGAGTTTCTGTCGGAATCCCGTGAAAGTTGTATTTTGATGGAAAATGGAATCCCGAAGGAACCATTCACTTTAATAAAACCAAAAGAGTCACTGTGGACACTGTCTGGCCTCCTTCCCGGCAGTATTTTTCGGTATGCATGAAATCAGGATTTGACAAGTTTTTGTTCATTAATGAAAGAGATGAATACTGCCAGTATGTAGACCAGACACTGTACACAGTGACTATCGGCTTCATTCACATAAATTGCCAAATCAAGATCTTGTTGGAATACAATTTTAGAGGATTCCGACAGAGACTCCGAAATTGGGGAGGGCGAACAGCACTGTATAAGGGTATGTCCAACTGAATCTTTTTGAGATTTTGGAGTGTAAAGTAATCAAATGCCAAGAAGTTTGAGGAGGATTTTAGATAGTTTCTGCCCCAAAAACTCAGCAAAAAAAATCAGTATGAACATACTCAAAAGGTATGTGCACATGGTGTCTTTAAGACACTTATGGATCCACTGAGACTGACATTTGCAAGATTTACCAAACTTCTTCCATTTAAGGATTATGGAGACCACTGTGCTCTTAGGAACCTTGAGTACTGCAAAAATTCTTTTTTAACCTTGGCGAGATCTGTGTCTTGCCACAATTCTGTCTCTGAGCTCCTTGGCCAGTTCCTTTGACCTCATGATTCTCATTTGGTCTGACATGCACTGTGAGCTGTGAGGTCTTATATAGACAGGTGTGTGCCTTTACAAATCAAGTCCTATCAGTTTAATTAAACACAGCTGGACTCCAATGAAGGAGTAGAACCATCTCAAGGAGGATCACAAGGAAATGGACAGCATATGACTTATATATGAGTATCTGAGCAAAGGGTCTGAATACTTATGACCATGTGATATTTCAGTTTTGCTTTTTTAATAAGTTTGCAAAAATTTCTACAATTCTGTTTTTTGTTTTTTTTAGAAAAGATGGAGAGCAGAGTGTACATTAATGAGTAAAATTGAGAAAAAAAAATGAACTTTTTTGAATTTACCCAATGGCTGCAATGAAACAAAGAGTGAAAAATATAAAAGGGTTTGAATACTTTCCGCACCCACTGTACATAAAGATAAAGCTCATCATAGAAATGAAAAAACAAACAAATTTTTTTTTAAAAAGTCATTTATTCCATTTCCTATAAAATGCACATAAAATACCCTTGAAACATCCAACTATAAAACAGATATGTTTTTCTTAAAATCAAGTCAAATTTATAGCCCAGAAATCTACACCAACCATGCATTGGTTGCTAGTATTCCAGCGCATGAAGCCAGTAATTAAACTACTGAGTATTTAAGTCCCATAGAAGGACAAAGTGAAACAACATATAAAATAATGTGTGAAAAACATCAAGAATAAAGAACTGTCTTAAACCAAAAAGTATCCATATTTGATATTACCGCTTCCGGAATGATCCAAACTATAAAACTGTCCCATTATTTACCCCCTACAGTTAACACCATAAAAAAAGAAATGGAAAAATGGAAAAAAGTATTTTTTTTATCAGACCCACACATAAACTGTGAAATAAAATGTGATCAGGCATCAGTAAAAAGGCATATGCAAAGAAAAATTGTAGCAAAAACTAAAAAAAAAAATAAACCCTAAATAAGTCTAGTATTGCTGTAATCGTACTGACCTAAATAATAGAATTCCCTTATCACTTATACTGTAGAATGAATGGTGAAAAATATTTTTTTAAAATAATTTCTATATTGCTGTTTATTTGCTCTGCCTCCCAAAAACTGGAAATTGGAATAGGGCTCAGTTCATATTTATTCTATACTAGCTGAACAGCCCAGCGTTGCCCGGGCATAGTAACTAACTAAATTATAATGATTATATTGCACATAAAATGTCACTGTATGTCATCTCCCCCTGTATATAGTATATACCTGTATGTCATCTCACCCAGTATATAGTATATACTTGTATGTCATCTCCTCTTTATAGTATATACCTGTATGCCATCTGTCATCTCCCCTGTATGTAGTATATACCTGTATGTCATCTCCTCCTGTATATAGTATATACATGTCACCGATAATCTAGAATATGAGTTCCATTCCTTACAATTTTTCTAGAACTTTCAGCTACACAGAGGCAAGCGACCCCCCCTCCTTCCCCCTTCCCAGCCTGCAAATTTCTTTCACTCACTACCTGTAACCTGAAACTACAACTCACTCCTTCCTCTTCCCCCCACCTCAGAAATGTCATTGTCTTCAGACCATGCGGGACTGTCCCATAGCATATAATGGGAATTTATTCATTCGGATGTAATGCAATCTGAGATTGTGACAGAAAAATAAAATCTACATATCTGGGACGTGCGTCGACTAAGCATCCTAGCTCATGTTTTTCCTGGTTCCAGTGCTAACAGAACCAGAGAAATGGATTTCTCCTGAACCGAGAGGAACAGACAGCCTGTGTTTGGAGTCATTACAAAGCTAATTTCAATATAAGATGACTGATAGGTCTGCCGTTATTTTGCTAGGTTCTCAAGCCCAGTTATATAGCCAAGAAGGTTTCAGAGCCAAAATTGCAACTTACAGACAAGGGGAGGACCCCAGTAACTCAGCCCCTTTTATGATGTCATGACCCAGAACTATTGAGTATACCCACTCAGTCGGGAGGTCAGTCTGCAGAGGGAACCTGAGATACACAGCCACACTGTCATTCATGGCGACGTGTGGCCCATTCCCTTCCCCCAGCCTGATTCACCGGAATGATCTAAGTACCATGTGAGTGTTTTCTTCTTTAACTCTGTTTTATTTTTAATTGCTTGTACATATTTTAATTGTCTCAGATTGTTACATCCTTTTTATACCTTGTAAACACTGCCTACCTTTTGTAAACAAACTGGTCAGGTGAGAAAAAGTCTCCAGGAGTGGACCCTCTAGATCGTGGCACCAAGGGGCCCTGAGCGAACCGCCAGGTGGAACCGACCCCCTATACAGGGATCATTAGGAGCAGGCCTAGGGGCTCAGGTACCACGATAGCCGGTACCGAGAGGGGCGGCTCAGAATGGACTGGAGTAAGACCACAGACAGGAGGATGGAACAAGGACACGGAAGACAGGACTGGAGTCGGAAGGCAGGACTGGACCACAGACAGCAGGACGGGGACTGGCGCATGGACAACAGAACGGAGCAGGACCGGAGTTAGACTGGATCACAGACAGCAGGACGGAGCAAGGACACGGAGGACAGGACCGAAGTAGGACTGGACCACAGACAGCAGGACGGGGACTGGAGTACGGGCAGCAGTACCAGAGTAGGACTGGACCCCAGAAAGCAGGACGGGTACTGGAGCACGGACAGCAGGACCGGAGTAGGACTGGACCACAGACAGCAGGACGGGGACTGGAGCATGGACAGCAGGACCGGAGTAGGACTGGACCACAGTCAGCAGGATGGGGACTGGAGCACGGTCAGCAGGACTGGACCACAAACAGCAGGAAGGGGACTGGAGCACAGACAGCAGGACCGGAGTAGGACTGTGGAAGACAGGAGTAGCAGGGTAAATGCAGAGGTAGCGGAAGAGGGCCTAACGTGACTTAACACAAAGATCAGGCACCTCCATTACAGGAGGGCGGCCTGATATGCCCCTGCCTGGTCTCCTATTGGCCCGGCGGTGCTTCCGGGTCAGGGCACCGCCGGAGCACAAGAGACAGGGGAGGAGGCGCGGCCGTGACCTACGGCGCATGCGCATAGCATGCAGAGATGCCGTCGGCCGCGGACCTGGAAGGAGAGACCGCCGCAGCTGCCGGGCGGCGGGAGGCTGCAATGCGGGAGCGGAGGCAGGGTGAGTACTTGGCGGCTGTGGAGGCGTGACACCTTTTTCAGTAAAATATATAAAATTACTAGCTCTGTCTCTATGCTCTAAGAACGAATGTACACGTGCCTGAAGTAATTACACTATTAATTCTGGTTTGCTACGGACCCTCTTAATTAAATTCTTGATTAAGAGAATCGTTAGCTGGTGGCAGCGAAGAGTGGTCTCGGTTGGGTGGGTGAAGCTGGCAGCGACGGAAGGGGTTTTATAAGTTTTTGTGTGGCTGCAGCCAGAGCATTTATAATTGCCTCCCTACAGCGCACCTAACAGCCAGTCCACAGTGAGCGGCCCGTCTGGTGACCAATTATCCCAGGTGTAGTTCCCTGACTGACCTGAGGGTAAGGAGGGAGCACCGGAGAGCTGCGAGTTCCAAAGTGGAACCAGAAAGTGGGATATACATAAATCTCTGCAATTCGTGGTATATTGTAGCAGCAGTGGGATAATTCAAATAAGCCCCTGCAGTAAATTGATAGGTCAAGACTAGCTTGCTGCTTTTTCATCACATTGTTGGCAGCGGTGGGATAACTAAGAAAAGCCCCCTGCGCATGTGATAGCCACGTGCCGGCCAAAAAGGTCAAAACCCCCGGTCAGTGACATATTGGTGGCAGAGCGGTGGGATCATATAGCATTAGTGATCTGGTTTGAGCAATCATTCCTCTCACTAAAAACCTGCATGGTTCCTGTGAGGATCCTGCATCACAGGTTTTGGAGAACGGACTCAGTGCTTTTTTGTCCTGAGACAATTTAAGTGTACTTGCGATAACCCCCTCCCTTCTCTTTGTTTTGCTGTCCTATCTTTTATTTGGCAATCATGGCGGCAAAAGGAGAACGCTGGTACGCACAGCAGAAAAAGGAAACTCTTGCTGGAATATGCACGTACTGAGGCATTAATAATAAAGAAAACTTCTAGAATATTTTTTTGGATTTCTTAATGCAGCCAGAAAATAATAGACGTTTCGGCCTCACTGGCCTTCATCAGTAACTATAAGTGAAAAAAATATATACAGCATATTATTGACAATGAAAATATATCAATGAAAATTACAGCAAAAACAAATAAAATGAAGTACCGTATTTTTTGCTTTATAAGACGCACCTGATTATAAGACGCACCCCCAAATTTGGTGAAGAAAAAGAGAAAAATTTTTTTTTTTATGTTAAATGGAGGTGTGTCTTATAATGCCAGTGCCTGTCTTTCAAATCATATACCGTATATGTCCCTCATTCTTGTATTTATATAATCTCCATCCTGGCACATTGCCCCCATGTTCTTGCACATAGCACCCCCATCCTATCCTGGATATTGCCCCCCCGGTCACTATATGCCACCCTGCTGGCATCACATGGCCCCCCTCTCTCTATATGCCTCCCTGCTGGTACACACACAGCCCCCCGTCCCTATATTCCCCCTGCTGGCACACATTGTCCCCCGTCTCTATATTCCCCCCTGCTGGCATTCACACGGCCCCCCATCCCTATGTTCCCCCTGCTGGCACACATTGTCCCCCCGGTCCTATAATCTCCCCTGCTGGCACACATTGTCCCCCTCTCCATTTATTCCCCCCTGCTGGCACACATTGTCCCCCCTCCATATATTCCCCCCCTGCTGGCACACATTGTCCCCCCAGTCCTATAATCCCCCTGCTGGCACACATTGTCCCCCCGTCCATATATTCCCCCCTGCTGGCACACATTGTCCCCCCTCCATATATTCCCCCCTGCTGGCACACATTGCCCCCATCCCTATATTCCTCCCTGCTGGCACACATGGCCCCTTGTTCATATATTTCCCCCCTGCTGGCACACATTGTCCCCCCATCCCTATATTTTCCCCTGCTGTCACACATGGCCCCGTCCCTATATTTCCCCCGTCCCTATATTTCCCCCCTGCTGGCAAGCACATGCTAAAATAATAAACAGTTAACTCACCTACTGATGATCGCTCCTGATCCCAGCTCCCCCGTGGCTTACCTGTGTCTGTGCTGAGTCTGCTGTCATCCTCCTCCTGCAGGGCACATGCAGCTGCGGCTCATTCAAGCAGCTCATTGTAGCTAGAGGACCTTCCATGATGTGACCAATAGGAGCTGCTCAGCTGTGGTCATGTGACTCACAGTGCACACAGGGAGTCATGTGACCACAGGTCCTATTGGTCACATCAAACTATGAGCTGCCTGAGTGAGCTGCTGCCCCTCGCCCTGCAGGAGGAAGATGACAGCAGACTCGACACAGGAAAGTCACAGGGGAGCTGGGAGCAGGAGCGATCATCATTTAGTGTCTATAGTGAGGGGGGAGAGTGCAGGCACATGTAATATGCACCGCTCCCCTGTCTACCAACTCGACGCTGTTTCAGTACAGAGGTGATGGACAGCGGGTGCAGTGAATATTACATGAGGCTAATGAGCGGGAGCACAGGACCTCCCGCTGTCTCTGCAGCCTCCATCCAGCCCACCCCAGCCCCCAGCCCCCTGACTCCAAGCCAGAGCCGGCCCCCCCACTCTATAGCAGCAGCACACAGATTCGCTTTATAAGACGCACCCCCCACTCTCCCCCGAAATTTGGGGGAACAAAAGTGCGTCTTATAAAGCCAAAAATACGGTATAAACAGGATTGGGCAATCTAGAATGACAAGGTAATATCTAGACATAAGGTCATGTCAGAATTGAACAGTCAGATACGCTTAATGTGGCATGAAACTACCATTACATTGCACAAAAAGAAAAAAAAAAGAGACATACCAGACTGCAGTATAGTAGTTAATCGCATTCAGTGCAATAATAGAAGTGACACCATAATCTAAAAAGGTAAATAAGTGGAGTTAAAGACTAAATATACATAAATTGGAGAGCATAGTGAAAAAGATGAAAAAGGAGGCCTACCACTTTAAATGTGCCTGGTCATGCACTAGGCGCTGGGCATGGAGCCTGAATCAAATAGTACCTAGTGAAGGAAATAACTAGCCATAAAAATTGGTCCAGAGCAATGAAAGTACAGATTCCGGTATGAAAGGGGTTACAGGCTCACCTGGGTGGGTGGGGGTGCCATGCAGACATCAGCGACCCAGAATCCGCTGTTGATCAGCTGTGTGTGAACATGTGGGGAGCTTTGCATAAGTGAGGAAGGGGCGGGACTAACAATTTGCTAGGACCAATGGCAGTCAGTAGGAAGTGAGGGCAGTGAGAGCTTGTGTTCCATATGCATTCCAGCAGCCATATTGGAGCCCAATAATGAGGAGGATTTCCTGTATTCAAAGTGAGGTCTGGGAGGCAGAATGTGTTCCAGCGGCCAGCTTAGAAGTGCAGAAGTATTCTGAGGCTCATCAAAGCGATCCATAAGGCTGTGTGCACACGCTGCGGATTCCGCTGCGTTTCCGCAGCAGTTTTGGCCGCTGCGGACACGCAGCAGTTTTAGCTGCGGTGTACAGTACCATTCATTTGAATGGAAAAACAAAAAACGCTGTGCCGACGCTGCGGAAAAAACCGCGCGGATTTGCTGCGGTTTTGAATCCGCAGAAAGAATTGCATGTCAATTCTTTCTGCGGAAACCGCTGCGGGTTCCTATCTCCACCATTGTGGAGATAGTGAATCCGCAGGACCAAACCGCAGGCAAAACCGCAGATAATCCGCAGGTCTTTGGACCTGCGGATTATCTGCGGTTTTTGCAAAATCCGTGCGGATTAATCCGCAGCGGAATCCGCAGCGTGTGCACACAGCCTTAGAGTAGGATAGGTGGTGGCTACTATTCACTATTCAGTGTGGAGAATGGTGATAAATGAAGAGGAGAGTCAGAGGACAAGGATCCAAATGGAACAGATAGTCAATATAGGCGGCTCTGAAAAATGATAAGACACAATTAGTAATCGGCATGCAATAGAATAATATCAGGAAAATATGCAAAATCAGGAAAATATGCAAAATCAGGAAAATATATGGAAAACAGGTAATTGATTAACAGTATGCATTAGACAAATGCTAGTAAATCATAATCGCGATTTAATCCGCGTGGTGTTAATGTACCCAACGTGTGAATCCAATTCGCTTCACGCATTTTGAGGGTTTTTATGCGGTCACCCCCTCTCCTAGGTGGTGCTACCTGCTCAATTACCTGGAAACGAAGTTGGGAAATTTTGTGATTATGGGTAATGAAGTGATAAAGAATGGGTAACAACAAGTTTCTGCATCTGATTGTGGACTTGTGCTTAGAAATTCGATTTTTCACAGGTTGGGTGGTTTCACCTACATAAGCAAGTCCACATGGACATTTGATCAAATAAACAACATGTGAGGTATTGCAGGTTGAGAAATCCCTGATTTTGAAGGTTTTGCCTGAGTGTGGGTGGTGAATTACGTCACCCTTAATAACACTACTACATTGGTTGCAGTTGAGGCATGGGAAGGTACCAGATTTTGGTTTATGTAACAACCATTGGGTAGATGGAGTCGAATTCCTGTGTACGTCTGCTTTAACCAATTTATCCCATAAGTTGGCCGCCCTTTTAAAACAAGAGAGAAAAGGTTGGTTAAATTCGGCAATATCTGGGTGCGCCTCTTTGAGTAAATGCCAATGTTGACGGATGGAACGGTGTAGTTTGTATGCAAAGGGGTGATACGCATGTACAAATGGTATACGTTTACTGGAAGTATTATGAGTTCTGGTGGTTTCTTGGTTGGATTTGGTCAATACATGCTGAGGATAGCCCCTCTCACTGAATTTGATACGCATTTCACGGAGACGTGTTGATTGTAAAGTTTCATCTGTTACAATCCTTTTGATCCTCTGGAATTGTGATCTAGGGATTGAATTTTTCATAGCAGGTGGATGTAGACTATTGTAGTGGAGCAGACTGTTGCGGTCGGTTTTTTTAGTGTATAGATCCATGCTAAGATGACCACTGTCATCCTTAACGACCAGTGTATCCAAAAAACTGATATGATTGTGGTCATATGTGACTGTAAAACCAAGACCGGGCCATGAGGAATTAAGTAGGGTGAGAAAATCGCTCAAGAAATCAGCTGAGCCCCCCCATATGCAAAAAATATCATCAATATAGCGTTTCCAGATAAGAACATTCTCTAGAAAAAGAGTATTCTTGTAGATGATAGTGGCCTCAAAATCGGCCATATAGCAATTTGCATACGGGGGGCTACATTCGAGCCCATTGCTGTGCCACGTTACTGTAGAAAAAATTTGTTTTCAAACATAAAAAAATTAGAAGTGACGACCAAGGTTAAAAGGTCAATACAGAGGTTGGTATGTTCAATGGGCATGTCAGATGTTAAAAGGAGTTTCCTGATAGAGTCAATACCCTCTTTATGAGGACTAGAAGTATAGAGGTCTTTGACATCAAATGATACTAGGTAGGATGCCCTGGGAATAGGACCTAGATTTTTAATGGCTTCAAGAAAAGCTCCAGTGTCAAGTAAGTAAGATGGTGTCAGCTGAATCAAAGGTGTGAGGATCTTCTCAAGAAAAATGGATAGTGGTGATAAAATGGATTGTGTTGAGGCCACGTTGGTCTCCCTGGTGGTGGTTCCAAATTCTTATGAATTTTGGGTAAAATATAGAAGACCCGAACAATAGTATAACTATTGGTTAAGAATTCACAGGTCTTGCTATCTAAAACACCCAAAAGTGAATACTTAGGTAGGATATCAGAGATGGCTTGGCGGACAGTGGAAGTGGGATCTCTCTGGAGTTCAGCATACACTGAGGTATCACTAAGTTGCCGATTTCTTTCAGAGACATAATAGGTAGTGTCCATGACTATAATTGCTCCCCCTTTGTCAGCCGGTTTAATAGTCAGGGTCTGATCCTCCTGTAAGGAGCGTAAAGCCTGTCTATCAACTGCTGAGAGATTAGGGGGGTAATGTAGACGGCCCAGGTCAATGTCTTTACATAAACTCATAAAAGAATTATTAATGAAGCCAATAAAGGTTTCCAGTAGAGATGAGTGACTTTGCCTTTTTTCGGGTCGAGTCGGGTTTCATGAAACCCGACTTTCGCAAAAGTCGGGTCCAACGCAATCGGCCAATTATCGTGTAAAGTCGAAGGCCGACTGAAACACGAAACCCAATGCAAGTTAATGGGGAAGAAAAGTCGGCAGTGAGTGGAGGACAGGAAACACACCTACAGTGCCCATTTTAATGCCAAAAACATCAATTCTTATTACTTAAGCTTGTCAACCTTAATCTACTTTATAATAATAGTTAGGCATTGAAAACTGGGGTTTATTTGGCTAAAGTTGTGGGGGGGAGGGCTGGCTCCAGATTTTCGTGGGCCCAGGGCCAAAGAGTGTCAATGGGCTCCATTAACACATGCCACAATTCATGATCCTCTGATACGGCAGAGAAATAGCGGTATAGTACAATGAAAAATACTTCACTTCTTACATCACATGACTGATATCCATTTTAAATTCTCCAATAGCTCCAAAAACGGACAGTATATTCCTCCATACAGTATTATGGCCACCGCATAGTGCGCTATATAGAGTAATGAGGCCCATATATTTCTCCATACAGAATCATAGGTCCCATATAATGTTCGATACAGTATATGATGAGCTCCACATAATGCTACAGTATATGTTGGTCCCCATGGATGAAGCTCCACTGTCTTATGGGCCCAAATAATGCTCCATATATAATGGGCCCCATTTCTAATGCTCCAGTGTATAATGGGCCCTGTAAATGCTGCTCCAGTGTTTGATGTCCACCTTTGAAATGCTCCAGTGTATGGTTGGCCCCATATATCATTCTCCAGAGTATAGTGCTCCCCAAAAATTGCTCCCAACCTTTAAAACAATTAAATAAGTCTCCTCGCTAGGGAATCCCTGTACTAGTCTGGACTCCTCGTCGTCCCCATCTTCCATCTCACTGCACTTGGACTGTTTAGGCAGAGGGCGTATAGACGTGATGTCATCGCGCTCTCTGACCAGAATGTCACTGTCAGGAAGACGTCACGGGGGTGGAGCAGGGAGAGGTAAGTATTTCAACTTTGCAAGTGCTGTGATCCTGAGCAAGCAGGGGGGCCCACTCGTTGGCGACAGCACTGGCACAGGGCCCCTCATAGTACGGCGGTGTGTCTGACGGCGGGTGGACCCTCCCACCGGCAGAGACACTTTTGCGTACTATGAGGGGCCCTGTGCCAGTGCCATCGCCCATGAGTATGCCCCCCCACCTGCTCAAGGAACCTGCACTTTCATCTGCACCTTCCTCTTTGTCACCGTGTAAGGTGGCATAGTATGCGGGAAGGGGAACCTGAGTTTCATCAGGGTCAGATTCTGGCTGTGTAGAGGGCGAGGGGAATGCAGTGGTCTGGGTCAATGTACCAGCAGAATCATCTAGCACTGGCTGGGCATCAGTGCACTTGTGGCGCCCCCAGGAGTACGGTCGCCACAGTGGCATTACCTTCCTCCTAGGGAGTGTGATGTCATGCTTGGGAGCAACAAAGGATCTCTCTAGCAGTTAAAGTAACACACAACACAGTTCCCACTCCAGGCCAGCAGGGAGAGCTCTGAACCTGACTGCTGAGAAGCTGCTCTCTGTGGTCGGGAGGAGGGAAGTTAGGGCAGTCTGTGAAGGGAAAGTGTGTGGCCGTGAGAAGGGGAGCTGGAGGATGAGCAGAGTTAAAGCTCACTCCTAGCTGGAGCGCATGGTCCGGATTCCGGTCTCCGAGTTTGTAGGGACACTGACGGTCCTGCAGCAGAAACCGGAGGAAGTAGCAGCTGTAAATGCTCTGTTCCCAACTAAGGCTCGGAGGCCCCAGCAGCGACTTGTGTGAGCCAGAAGGAAAAGGCTACGGCTGCCTGCCATACGAGAAAGTTTCAAAAGAGAGTCAACAGGGGGAACTTCAGTGAACTCAGTACTGCGAGTACCTCAGCTAAGCGCTAGAACGGAGGCCACACTACCTATCTGCAGAGAGAGAATTCCTAATTTGCTTCCAGGCTGACCAACTCCTTCTCCATCTGTACTCTGGGTCCTGGACGGCACTTACCAAGTACAGGTAAAGGAACTGCACGACTGTGTCTGTCATCTTTCTCCTGCGCCTGGCGCACAGCTCTGCTACATCCTGCACTGCACACCATCTACCAACTCTTTCACCTGCCCTGCGACTACGGCCCTACCTGTGCAGGGCTTCTACATCTTAGCTGCAACACATCTGTCCCAGAGAAGCGACACTGCAGCGCTGGTCAATCTGATCAGAAACCACAGGTGGCGTCACGTATCATTCACCTATAAACGTTATTCACCCCTTTGCGTGGACGCCCAGGGTCACGGACCAGGTCACCACCACCGTGACACATCCCTCTGAGACACCGGCCCGGTACCGATTAACCCCACTGCCCTGGCTGGCCACCCACACTCCATGTCAGATTCATCTTGGACTGGCGAATTCACGATTTGACTTGATAACCCAGGCATAGTATGTGAGAAGGATCTACATGGACTAATGTGAAGTGTGGCCTGCTGCATCATTCACTTTTGGTGGGGGTGAAGGACACAAGGAAAGGGGTTCTTCCTGATCAGGAGCCAGCACTTGACAACTCAGTGCTTGCATTTTTTGAAACTTCAGAAGAGGAGGGCATATTTGCTGGAGTCTGTTTCGGCAATGTAAGCCAAAACCAGTTCCTGATGCTCTGGCTTTAAAAGCGGTTAACCTACTCCCAGAAAAGGTAGCCTTCCAGGCATTCTGGAGCCAGACCATGACGCAGGCTCAACACCTCCTGCCTTAGCTGCTATTGTGCTTTTGCCACTACCAGCAGATGCACCACCACCATCAGTACCAGCTGGCCCCCCCACGCCTACATCCGCGGCCTCTTCCACCATACTTCCACATTTTGGAGAAAATGTACCCAAAATAACATCAGCTATATGGTACTGTATCAGAAGCGTACAGCTCTATACAGTCAAAGGATAATTGTCAATATCCCTATATATTTCATGAGTCACACAGAGACGCTCACAGGCTCAGTATGGATTAGACTAGAATATAAAAAGTAGAAAAAGGGTACAATATCATCAGATAGCAGGTATATATAATATAGTTTAAACATTCTAAATCTCCGTATATATTTCAGGAGGCAGACACAGAGGCTCTCAGGCTCAGTATGGATTACAACACAATATAAAAAGCCGTAAAACGGTAATGGATCTGAAGCGTACAGCTGTACACAGTGTAGGGGTCACTGTCAATCTCAGTATTTATTTCCACAGTCAGAAACAGACTCTCACTTGGTCAGTTTGGATTAGACCAGAATATAGCAGTAAATGGGCAATGTATCACAAGCGTAGATGTTAGGGTTGGCGGAAGGCACCAAATTATAAAATAATAGTAGGTGCGTTCGCAGCCCGGGGTCCACCGTGCAGAGGTGGTACACTGCTGCTAAATAATGGCAGGAGAATCTAGCAGTGTGAAACCAGTCACACGTGGGTTTCGTCACCCAATGTGAACAGGGGCGAACTCTGTTAATGCACAGAGCCGCACAACCGCTGAACATAGATGCCAGAGCCTGTTAAGCTCACAGAGCCCGGCCAAAAGAGCGCACAGTGTGCGGCCACAGAACTCTACCCCAAGGACACGGGTTAGAGTCCTTCTAGACCACTGAGTGCGCGGCGTCACTGCCGCGAACGCGCTATAGACGCTGACTATGGAGCACGTGCCCTGAGGCGTGCCGAGTCCCTGGTGAGGACAGATGCCTGACTCAACCTCTGACCTACCTACACCTAAGCCTGGGCGCTAGCAGGCTAGGCTGCACAGCACATGTGTACCAAGGGTAGGGTGTTGTGAGTTCATTTTCACCTTCATCACTGAGGCCCGAGGAACTCCCTCTTCTGGTAAGGAGAGGTAGTGAGTCTGATTATCAGACACCTGAGATTAATGATGATGACTGGCTGAGTGGAGTCACAGACTGGATATAAGGCTGCCTACGCCCATTTTCCCTGCGGGTGATTTCTCTGTGGTATCCTTGGAGTCCAGTCTGAATTCCTGCTCTGCTAAAGCTAAGTTTTCTTCCTTGCTTTTTGCATTTGTCCTTGCTTTGTTTTTTCTGGATTTCAGCCATTCCCTGCTGGGGTGAGCTGAACTCCTTAGCTCTGTCTCCTGAAAATACCAGAGTGCTGATTTAGTTTTGAAGCTTAGTTGCTTCAGGGCCTTTTTCCATTTCAGCTTGCTGGCCTATGTTTTTGATAGGGTTTTTTGCCGATTGCAGACAGCAGCTTTCCTTTCCTTTCCTGTTTAGATTAGATTGGGCCCCAACGTTTGCTCAGCCTATCTTTCTATCTGTGTCAGTGTTTTTTCATCTTGCTTCACCGACATTATATGTTGGGGGCTGCCTTTTACTTTGGGGTCTGCTCTGGGGCAGTTTAGATTTCCCTTTCTATCTTTAGGCTATATAGTCCTCCGGCTGTGTTCGAGGGGTCTAGGGCACCGTAGGTACCCCCCACGGCTACTGCTAGTTGTGTTGATAGGTTCAGGGTTCTGCAATCGGATAGTTGCCAGCTCCTCTGGTTTTCTGGACGTAGCTTCTATTTTTGTGTCTGCCTCCTACGGTCACTCAATCATAACAGTAGGGGTTTCTTAATGAGTCATTCACCAGAGACAATCATACGTGCATACATCACTCACTCCACATAGTCTGTAAATACAGTCTTATCCTAGCGCATGGCCGAGCGGCCATGAGAACCTTTTATAGCCATGAGCGTCCGGGACCTGCCTGGCTTCTCGGATGGGCCAATCCGAACATGAGTAGGACCTGAGCAGGTGACCTTCGATCTCCAATGGGAGATCACTCCACGGGCATGCTCAGTGGCCCGACATGGGGACTTAGTCCCTGGAGAATCTCGCTGCTGAGCAGCATGAATTGCCATAGCTATGCCAGAGGTGGCAACAGCAAACAAACCCATGGAGCTGGTCTGGGCAGAGCGCCTGGACCGACGAGTTTGCTGAGCATCCTCCTCTGCGGCTGGAGAGGAATGGGAGACCGCTGGAAGTAAGGCTCGGGATTCTCGCTGTGCAGCGACAGAAATCCGACGCCTAACATTACCCCCCTCCTAGGGCCCCCCCCCTCTCTGAGCCTCACTCCACTCAAACTCTGCAATAAGAAGAGGAGAATGGATGTTCTCCACAGGCTCCCAGGTCCTAGCCTCTGGACCATGACCCTTCCAATCCACCAAGTAAAACTTTTTGCCCCGCATCACCTTGCATCCCACGATGGCATTGACCTCAAACTCGTCAGACGACAGGTCTTATGTTCAGACAGATGGCTCAGAAACCTGGGACATGTGAACCGGCTTAAGGAGACACACATGAAACGTGTCCGAGATAGCCAAGTGTGGTGGAAGGGCCAGACGGTAGACCACAGGGTTAATCTGCTCAAGGACCTTGAAAGGGCCAATATAGCGTGGTGCGAACTTAGCGGATTCCGCCCGCAGCCTGATGTTTCGAGCGGAGAGCCACACTAAGTCGCCAGGGGCGAAGGTCAGAGCAGGGCGCTGGCGAGTATCAGCGGAGGACCTCATTCTCTCCTTGGAGGCCTGGATAGCATCCTGCGTGCGATCCCAAATGTCACGTGCCTCCACCGCCCAGTCTGCCACCCTAGAGTCGGTGGACGACACGGGCATGGGCACGGGGACGCGCGGATGCTGACCGTAATTTAGGAGGAATGGGGTCTGACCGGTGGAGTCGGCCACAGCGTTGTTCAAGGCGAACTCCGCCCACGGCAGCAAACATGCCCAATCATCCTGCCTGGCCGAGACAAAATGTCTCAGGTATGTCACCAGGGTCTGGTTGGTTCTCTCAACCAATCCATTTATCTCGGGATGATAGGCCGAGGAGAGATTTAGCTCAATGCTGAGCAGAGAACAGAGCTCTCTTCAGAACCGAGACGCAAACTGAGGACCCCGGTCTCTGACAATCTTGTCCTGCATGCCGTGTAGGCGGAAAACATGTTTAATAAACAACGCTGCCAGGCCCCGTGCCGAAGGTAGCCGAGAGAGTGGTATCAGATGTACCATCTTGGAGAAATTATCGGTGACCACCCAAATGACGGTGCTGCCACTGGACTTGGGCAGACCCACCACAAAGTCCATACCGACCATCTCCCAGGGCCTGTCCGCAAACGGCAGGGGATAGAGTAACCCAGCGGGGCGGACCGATTCTGGGCGCAAGAGACACACGCCTGAATATAGTCCCTGACGTCATGAGCCATATGCGGCCACCAGTACGTCCTCGCCAGGAGATCAGAGGTTCGTTTGGTCCCAAAATGTCCCCCCACCCTGGACAAATGAGCCCAAGAGAGGACCTCCGGTTGCAGATGGGCAGGGACAAATGTCTTGCCCGGAGGTACCGACTCGAGAGCAACTGGAGCCACGGTCTTCAGACTCTCCGATGGAACTATCAGCCGAGGCTCCTCCTCCTCTGATGACACCATGGAGCGAGAAAGAGCGTCGGCCCGGACGTTCTTCTCCCTGGAGAGAAAATGCAGGGTGAAATGGAATCGGGAGAAGAACAAGGACCATCTGGCCTGGCGAGAATTCAGCCACTGGGCAGTCTGTAGATAGACCAAATTTTTGTGGTCGGTGAACACCTGGAAAGGATGGCGAGCCCCTTCCAGGAGGTGTCTCCACTCTGAGAAGGCCAGCTTCTTTGCTAGCAATTCCCTGTCCCCGATGGAATAATTCCTCTCCGCTGGTGTGAAGGTCTTAGAGAAGAAGAAGCATGGGTGCTTCCGACCTTGCGAGTCCTCCTGGAACAGGACCGCTCCAGCACCGATGGAAGAGGCATCCACCTCCAGAATGAAGGGCTTATCTACATCGGGGCAATGTAGAATGGGAGCGCTAGCGAAGTGGGATTTAATGGTGGCGAAGGCCTTGGAGACAGTTTCCAACCACAGTTTGGGGTTTGCACCCTTCTTGGTGAGGGATACCAAGGGCGCTACCAAAGTTGAGAAATGGGGGATGAATTAGCGATAGTAATTTATGAACCCCATAAAGCGCTGCACCGCTTTGAGAGAATGGGGCTCCTGCCAATCCATCACCGCCTGTAGTTTGGCAGGATCCATGGCCAACCCCTGGGCCGAGATGATATAGCTCAGGAAAGGCAAGGACTCCTGCTCAAACACACATTTCTCCAACTTGACGTAAAGGGAGTTTGCCCGCAGGAGATCGAAAACTTTGCGAACATCTCTCCGGTGGGAGTCGATATCTGGAGAGGAAATGAGAATACCATCCAGATAGACTACTACCGAGGTGGTAAGCATATCCCGGAAGATATCGTTCACAAAGTCTTGGAAGACGGCTGACGCATTACATAGCCCGAAGGGCATCACCAGGAATTCATAGTGCCCATCTCTGGTGTTAAATGCCGTCTTCCATTCGTCGCCCTCATGGATGCGAATCAGGTTATAGGCTCCTCGCAGATCAAGCTTTGTAAACACTCTCGCTCCCCATAGCCTATTGAACAGTTCCGATATAAGGGGTAGAGGATACTTGTTCTTTTTAACGGTTATGGCGTTAAGACCCCTGTAATCGATGCATGGACGTAATTCACCATTCTTCTTTTGGACAAAGAAGAATCCCGCTCCTGCCGGAGACACCGACTTCCTAATGAATCCTCTTGCCAGATTCTCCCTGATATACTGAGACATGGCTTCTGTCTCTGGGAGTGATAGGGGGTAGACTCGACCCCGGGGAGGCTCAGCACCGGGCAAGAGGTCAATAGGATAGTCGTAAGGGCGGTGCGGCGGAAGGGTCTCCGCCGCCTTCTTGGAGAAAACGTCTGTATACTGCTGGTAAGGCTTGGGAAGTGAGGAGAGATTTGCGGGAAACTCAGAGGTAGCGACCTGTACGCAGTCCCTCAAACACCTACCCTCACAGGACTTGCTCCAACCGAGGATTTTTCCCAAGGACCACTCTATGTGAGGAGAGTGAGCTCGTAACCAGGGAACTCCTAGGAGGACCTGGTCGATACCTTCGGGCATGACCAGAAGAGACAGCATCTCCTGATGGGAAGGAGACAGTGAGAGTCTCAGTGGAGCCGTCTGGTGGGTGATTTGGGATGGGAGAGTCGCACCATTCACCACTCTAATAGTGACTGGCTGAGGTAGCAGGACCAGGGGGATTGCGTGTTGTAGGGCGAAGGCAGATGACATGAAATTGCCCTCCTCTCCAGAGTCCACACAAACCTCCACCACCAGAGTGGAAGAATTAAAATTCTAACACCCCTTTAAACAGGAGCTTGGAGGAGAAAGTCGCTTTGTCTAGTAGGCCCCCTCTGATCACCACTAGACGGGAGTGTTTCCCGGACGCTGTGGGCACTGGTTAGCTAGGTGCCCAGTCTGCCGACAACGGAAGCAGACTGAAGGTACCCACGCGGACCGGGCCCTGGACCCCGTGCGAGACACCTCCATGGCCTCTGGAGGCTCAGGCGGCTGACTGAGGGGTTCCAGCAGCCTACCAAAGTTTGGAGCCAATCTTAATTGTTGGCGGGACTTGGTGCGCTCCAGCCCTCTCTCAGTGAAGCGAATGTTTATCCTGGTGGAGACCATAATGAGCTCCTCCAAGGTGGTAGGCACCTCCCTGGTGGCCAGGGCCTCTTTGACATGGTCAGCCAGGCCTCTCCAGAAAATGGGTATGAGAACCTTGTCTGGCCACTCCAGCTCTGAGGCCAGAGTCCTGAAGAGGATGGCATACTGACTGACCAGAGACGAACCCTGGGTTAGGGCCAGCAACTGCAGTGCGGTGTCGTGAGTGACCCGAGACCCCAGGAACACCTGCTTCAAAGTGACCCGAAAATGGGTGGCACTCTGTACCAGGGGATCCCCACGCTCCCACAGCGGGGTGGCCCACTTCAAGGCCCTGCCCGACAGAAGGGAGATGATAAATCCCACCTTGGCCCGCTCAGAGGGAAATCGTGTGGCCAGCAACTCCAGGTGAATGGAGCACTGACTCACGAAACCTCTGCATGAAGCACTATCACCCGCAAACTTTTCGGGCAGCGGGAGGCGAGACAAGGATGGGGCAGGACTAGCCATGGAGACACGGGCGACAGCCTCTGTAGCTGCTTGAACAGCGACCGAAGTAACATCCGCAGCTGAGGTGGAACGCTCTAGCGCTGCCAACCTACCCTCCAGCTGCTGGATGTATCTATGCAGTCGTTGTTCGTCCACCATTATTAGCCAGACCCTGGCGCTAGGATAATGTTAGGGCTGGCGGAATGCACCAAATTATAAAATAATAGTAGGTGCATTCGCAGCCCGGGGTCCACCGTGCAGAGGTGGTACACTGCTGCTAAATAATGGCGGGAGAATCTAGCGGTGTGAAACCAGTCACACGTGGGTTACGTCACCCAATGTGAACAGGGGCGAACTCTGTTAATGCACAGAGCCGCACAACCGCTGAACGTAGATGCCAGAGCCTGTTAAGCTCACAGAGCCCGGCCAAAAGAGCGCACAGTGTATGGCCACAGAACTCTACTCCAAGGACACGGGGTTAGAGTCCTTCTAGGCCCACTGAGCGCGCGACGTCGCTGCCGCGAACGCCGCTATAGACGCTGGCTATGGAGCACGTGCACTGAGGCGTGCCGAGTCCCTGGTGAGGACAGATGCCTGACTCAACCTCTGACCTACCTACGCCTAAGCCTGGGCGCTAGCAGGCTAGGCTGCACAACACATGCGTACCAAGGGTAGGGGTTTCTTAATGAGTCATTCACCAGAGACAATCATACGTGCATACATCACTCACTCCACATAGTCTGTAAATACAGTCTTATCCTAGCGCATAAGAGTCAGTGATAAGCAGTCATAGAGGAGTGCTTAGGAAGCAACCCAGGGGCAGACAAAAATGTCAGGTCTCCACCGCAGCTCCAGCCGAAAACCTCCATTGGAGGATAGGAGCAATGAGAAAATGGAAGCGGTCTTAGGAGCGCAGGAAAGAGACTCAGACAAGAGATGGGGTTAAACCACAACGCGTTTCGACGGAGAATCCGTCTTCATCAGGTGGAAGTTTTCCACCTGATGAAGACGGATTCTCCGTCGAAACGTGTTGTGGTTTAACCCCATCTCTTGTCTGAGTCTCTTTCCTGCGCTCCTAAGACTGCTTCCATTTTCTCTTTTATCCTAGCGCATGGCCGAGCGGCCATGCGAACCTTTTATAGCCGCGAGCGTCCGAGACTTGCCTGGCTTCTCGGATGGGCCAATCCGAACAGGAGCAGGACCTGAGCACATGACTTTCGATCTCCAATGGGAGATCACTCCATGGGCATGCTCAGTGGCCCGACATGGGGACTTAGTCCCTGGAGAATCTCGCTGCTGAGCAGCATGTATTGCCATAGCTGTGCCGATGAGTTTGCTGAGCATCCTCCTTTGCGGCTGGAGAGGAATGGGAGACCGCTGGAAGTAAGGCTCGGGATTCTCGCTGTGCAGCGACAGAAATCTGATGCCTAACAGTAGAGCTGTATACAGTGTTGGGGTAATTTTTAAATCTACATATAAATTGCAGGAGTAACCCACAGACTCTCACACGCTCAGGATGGATCACACAACAATATAAAAAGAAGATCCGCAAGAAATAATCACACATGTGGGCCAATGTTCCAGGTGTCAATGATACACTTAGAGTGGTGGGTGGAGGAGGACTTCCTGGCAGAAAGGGTACAGTATCACCAGATACCAGGTATATATAGCATAGTTTAAACATTAAAAATGTACGTCTATATATCAGGAGTAGTGTTGAGGCACCCCGCTAGTGTTCGAGTTCGGTTCGACGAACATCGTCGAACCCCATTGAAAACAATGGCAGGCAAACACAAACACATACAAACACATAGAAAACAATTACAAAACACCTTAAAAGGTGTCCCAAAGCAGACAAAATGTTCAGAAGACACAAATAACATATGGAAAAGGGCAACTACATATAGAAAAGAGGTGGAGGAGTAAAAGGAGGAGGAGGAGGCACAGATATAGGCATGTCATGCCCTTATAAAGTCAAGAAAGGCTGTAATAAAAATCCAGAATAAAAAAAAATCTAAAATTCTAAAATCGAAGACGATCATATACTGTCGGACTTCCCACCATAAATTATGCCAACTGCCGATCGGGTGGCGTTATTCCCACGACTCTCCGAACAGCGTCCATGAAGGCAAAGTGTTTGGTTTCCGGGGGCAGTATGGTTGCAAAGCTGAACCTTAAAGGAATGTCCAGAAGGGCACCACCAGGAGTGGAGCCTGCGGCTTAATTGGACTCCACACGGGCAACCTCCACCGTGCCAGCCACGGAAAAGATGGACAGATTGCAAGCTTTGTCGATTCTGTGGGTGGTGGTGCATGGCCGTTTTTAGTTGTGCTAGCGATTTGTCAGCTTAATTCCGTTAACGAACGAGACTCCGGCATGCCCCCGCGGTCCACGTCCAGCTTACTAGAGGGACACGCGAGGCTCTGGCACATGAGATCGAGCAATAACAGGTCTGTCATGCCCTTATATGTCCGGGGCTGCATGCGCGCCACACTGAAAGGACCAGCATGTGTCACTTACAGGTGCGGATAATCTGCTGAACCCCGTTAGTGATGGGGATCTGGGATTCCAATTCTTCCCCGCAAACGAGGATTTCCCAGTTAATGCAGGTCAACCGGAATTCCAGAATTAGGCCTAACCAGCATTCCAGAAAGAATGTGAAAAAATTAAGTGTCCAAACCACAGGTGCTGTAGCTTGCTTAACAGCTGGGCTCCTCTGCTGAGTAGCACGCATTTCTTACATAAACAGGTGGCATATCTTGGTTCACGGGTGGGCAACTCTGCTGAGTAGCAGACAATGCTTACATAAACAGGCGGCATAGCTAGGTTCACGGGTGGGCTCCTCTGCTGAGTAGCAGACACAGTTACTAGGCCCAAAGTATTAACTGTGCTAAATGCAGTAAAAAACTGGTTCTTTCATAAAGAGGCGGCATAGCTAGGTTCACGGGCGTAACAACCCTGCTGGCATCACTGCATGGCCTCCCATCCCCCGCACACCAACTTACTTTCTGCTTCAAGCCATTCTGTGAATTCTGTCTGTTGCCAGTCCTGTGCCTCTGCTCTCCATGTTTCCTGACTGTGTGTATAAGGGGGCGGCGCCTGAATTCTCTGGTTCTTATGCAGTCAGGGTGCACCTGTGTAATATGTCCCTGACCAATCACCTAGAGCCCTTGACTATTTAGTTTCACCACACCCACTGACCTTTGCCTGTGCAATGTCTAAACTCAGTTAGCTCCTTGCTGCTGAGCCAGCCAGGCCCTGTCCTATGTCTTGCCTTCTCTGAAGGCTCTTACTGCGTATTCCTGTCTTTTGGTACCTTGTCTAGCATTTCTCTGTCCGCCTGCCAGGAGGCAGAATATCCTGTCCCTTGAGTCTTGTTCCCAGTGCCTTGTCTGTTCTCTGTCCGCCTGCCAGGAGGCAGAATATCCTGGTCCTTGTGTCTTTGTCCCTGTGTCTCTGTCTGAACTCAGTCTTACCTCTGTCTGTCAGTCTCCTTGTTTGTGGTTCCTTCTCTGCCGTGTCTTTCCTTGTGTCCTCCCTGTCTGTGAATCTGCACCCTCGCAGCTTTATCTGTACATCTGCACCCTCGCAGCTTTATCTGTGCATCTGCACCCTCGCAGCTTTATCTGTGCATCTGCACCCTCGCAGCTTTATCTGTGCATCTGCACCCTCGCAGCTTTATCTGTGCATCTGCACCCTCGCAGCTTTATCTGTGCATCTGCACCCTCGCAGCTTTATCTGTGCATCTGCACCCTCGCAGCTTTATCTGTGCATCTGCACCCTCGCAGCTTTAGCTGTGCATCTGCACCCTCGCAGCTTTAGCTGTGCATCTGCACCCTCGCAGCTCTGTCTGCATGGCTCCCTAGCCGCTCTGCCTGCATGGCTCTCTAGCCGCTCTGCCTGCACGGCTCTCTAGCCGCTCTGCCTGCACGGCTCTCTAGCTGCTCTGCCTGCCCGGCTCCCTTGGAGCCCAGCCTACTCCGCACTCCTGCGGCTCTGCCTACTCCGCACTCCTGTGGCTCCGCCTACCTGCACCTCCTGTGTGAACAGGTCCAAACCTGTTCCTTCATATTCCACTCCTTCCTGCCTATATCCCATACCTGCACCTCCTGTGTGAACAGGTCCAAACCTGTTCCCTCATATTCCACTCCTTCCTGCCTATATCCATACCTGCACTTCCTGTGTGAACAGGTCTAAACCTGTTCTATCATATACCACTCCTGCTAGCCCTGTGTCTCAAGCCGTCACTTACCTGCCTAGTGTCTCCAAGCCGTGCCCGCTTGCCCAGTGTCTCCAAGCCGTGCCCGCTTGCCCAGTGTCTCCAAACTGTGCCTGCTTGCCCAGTGTCTCCAAGCCGTGCCTGCTTGCCCAGTGTCTCCAAGCCATGCCTGCTTGCCCAGTGTCTCCAAGCCGTGCCCGCTTGCCCAGTGTCTCAGCCTGCCTGTTAGTCACACCTGTCCAAGTGACTTGTCCCCGAGTGGGATCAGCAGCCACAGCCAGACACCACCCTGGAGTGGCACCCGACAGCTACCTGCCGCACAAGCCTGACCTCACCATCAGAGGCTCCAGTGAAGACCGAGGTAGCTGTCGTAGTCACGCCCCTTCCAGGGTAGTCTAGTTTGTGGCACAGTGGGGCCACAAACCCCCTGGCTCACGCCAGTCAGCCAAGGCGTGAGCGTGACAACGGGTGGGCTCCTCTGCTGAGTAGCAGACACAGTTACTAGGCCCAAAGTATTAACTGGGCTAAATGCAGTCAAAAACTGGTTCTTTCATAAACAGGCAGCATAGCTTGATTCAAGGGTGGGCTCCTCTGCTGAGTAGCAGACAGTGCTACAAGGCCCAAAAGGATTTTCTGGACAAGATGCGGTAAAAAATTATTAGAAACACACACGGTGTAGCTCCTTGACAGGTGTACTACACCGCTGGCTACCAGACACCGCTACTATGCCATGAAACTGTCTATTATTAATGTGAAAATAAAGTTACGCATTTGGTGAAAGAACTGTTCTCGAATGGAACCTCGAACAGCCGAATTTTAAGCAAAGTGTTCGAGTTTGACAAGCAGCTCGAACACTGCCCAAAACAGCTCAAATTTGAACTTGGCGAACAGGTCGACTCGAACACCGCTCATCTCTAATCAGGAGGCAGACTCAGACGATCTCAGGCCCAGTATGGATTCGACAAGATAGTAGAAAGTTGAGAAAGGGTGCAGTATCACCGGATAACGGGTATATATAGCATAGTTTACACATTAAAAATCTATGTCTATATATCATGAGGCAGACTCAGACGGTCTCAGTTCCAGTATGGATTCGACAAGATTGTAGAAAGTTGAGAAAGGGTACAGTATCACTGGATACCAGGTATATATAGCATAGTTTAACCCCTTTCTGTCATGTGATGTACTATCCCATCCATGTGCCCTAGGACTTAATTCCCAGGGACGGGATAGTACGTCACAGCGATCAGCGGCGCCCACATGGTGAGCGCCGCTGATGGCGGCCGGGTGTCAGCTGTTAATCACAGCTGACACCCGGCACAATGTGTCAGGGGTGGTAACGGACCGCCCCCAACACGTTAACCCCTTGCACACCGCGATCAAACACGATCGCGGTGTACCGGGGGTTAAAGGGAAGCATCGACAGGGAGGGGGCTCCCTCCGGGCTTCCCTGAGCCCCCCACAGCAGCGCAATGTGCAGCGCTGCTGCGGGGGGGCTCCATCCCTGCAGGTCCCTGAATCCAAGATGGCGACAGGGACCTTCGGGGGCCTGCAGGGAGCTGGCTTCCTCATGCCTGCAAAGCGCAGTGCCTGTGACAGATCGCTGATCTGTCACAGTGATCTGTGATGTGACAGATCAGCTATCTGTCACATGACAGGTATGTCCCCCCTGGGACAATGTAATAAAGTTAAAAAAAAAAAAAGTGTAAAAATAATTTTAAAAAAAATCGCTAAATAAATAAAAAAAAAAAATATTCCCTAATAAATTCATTTATTGGAAATAAAAAAACAAACAATAAAAGTAAACATATTTGGTATCGCCACGTCCGTAACGACCCGCCCTATAAAACTGTCCCATTAGTTATGCCCTTTAGCGAACCCCTTAAAAAATAAAAATAAAAAGACGAAGCAAAAAATAATGATTTATTATCATACCGCCGAACAAAAAGTGCAATAACGCGCGATCAAAAAGATGCTTATAAATATCCATGGTACTGCTGAAAACGTCATCTTGTCCCTCAAAAAACGAGCCACCATACAGCATCATCAGCAAAAAAATAAAAAAGTTATGGCTCGCAGAATAAAGCGATGCAAAAATAATTATTTTTTATATAAAATTGTTTTCATTGCATAAAAGCGCCAAAACATAAAGAAACAACCTAAATAAGGTATCGCTGTAACCGTACTGACCCGGAGAATAAAAGCGCTTTATCAATTTTACCGCAGGCGGAACAGTGTAAATGCACCCCCCAAAAGAAATTCATGAAACGCTGGTTTTTGTTCATTCTGCGTCCCAAAAATCGGAATAAAAAGCGATCAAAAGAAGTCACGTGACCGCAAATGATATTAATAAAAACGCCAACTCGTCCCACAAAAAATAAGACCTCACATGACTCGATGGGTCAAAATATGAAAAAATTATAGCTCTCAATATGTGGTGATGCAAAAACTATTTTTACAATAAAAAGCGTCTTTTAGCGTGCGACAGCTGCCAAAAATAAAAACCCGCTATAAATAGTAAATCAAACCCCCCGTTATCACCCCCTTAGTTAGAGAAAAATAATAAAATTAAAAGAAAATGTATTTATTTCCATTTTCCCAATAGGGTTAGGGCTAGGGTTAGGGCTAGGGTTAGGGCTAGGGCTAAAGTTAGGGCTGAGATTAGGGTTAGGGGTGTGTTGGGGTTAGGGTTGGAGTTAGAATTGGGGGGTTTCCACTGTTTGGGCACATCAGGTGCTCTCCAAATGCAACATGGCGTCTGATCTCAATTCCAGCCAATTCTGCGTTGAAAAAGTCAAATGGTGCTCCTTCCCTTCCAAGCTCTGCCTTGCGCCCAAACAGTGTTTTACCCCCACGTGTAGGGTATCAGCCTACTCAGGAAAAATTGCAAAACAACTTTTGGGGTCCAATTTCTCCTGTTACCCATAGGAAAATAAAAAATTGGGGGCAAAAATATCAATTTTGTGGAAAAAAATGTTTTTTTATTTTCACGCCCGGGCGTTATAAACTTCTGTGAAACACTTGGGGGTTCAAAGTGCTCACCACACATCTAGATAAGTTCCGTGGAGGGTCTATTTTCCAAAATGGGGTCACTTGTGGGGAGTTTCAATATTTTAGGTACATCAGGGGCTCTCCAAATGCACATGACACCCGCAGACCATTCCATCAAAGTCTGCATTCCAAAACGTCACTACTTCCCTTCTGAGCCCCGACGTGTGCCCATACAGTACTTTTCTCCCACATATGAGGTATCAGCGTACTCAGGACAAATTGGACAACAACTTTTGGGGTCCAATTTCTCCTGTTACCCTTAGGAAAATAAAAAATTGGGGGCAAAAATATCATTTTTGTGGAAAAAATACAATTTTTTTTATATTCATGCCCGGGCATTATAAGCTACTGTGAAGCCCTTGGGGGTTCAAAGTGCTCACCACACATCTAGATAAGTTTCTTAGGTGGTCTAGTTTCCAAAATGGTGTCATTTGTTGGGGGTTTCCACTGTTTAGGTACATTAGGGGCTCTCCAAATGCAACATGACACCCGCAGAGCATTCCATCAAAGTCTGCTTTCCAAAACGTCACTACTTCCCTTCCTAGCCCCGACGTGTGCCCATACAGTAGTTTTCTCCCACATATGGGGTATCACCATACTCAGGACAAATTGGGCAACAACTTTTGGGGTCCAATTTCTCCTGGTACCCTTTGGAAAATAAAAAAATTGGTGACTAAAAGATCATGTTTGTGGAAAAAATATGATTTTTTATTTTCATGCCTGAGGGTTATAAACTTCTGTGAAGCACTGGGGGGTTCAAAGTGCTCACCACACATCTAGATAAGTTCCTTGGGGGGGTCTAGTTTCCAAAATGGTGTCATTTGTGGGGGGTTTTCACTGTTTTGGTACATCAGGGGCTTTCCAAACGCGACATGGTGTCCGATCTCAATTCCAGCCAAAAACGTCAAATGGCGCTGCTTCACTTCCGAGCTCTGCCATGCGCCCAAATAATGGTTTACCCCCACATGTGGGGTATCAGCGTACTCAGGACAAATTGCACAATAACTTTTAGGGTCCTGTTACCCTTGGAAAAATAAGAATTGAGGGTGAAAAGATCATTTTTGTGGAAAAAATGTGATTTTTTAATTGTACGGCTGTACGTTATAAACTTCTGTGAAGCCCTTGGGGGTTCAAAGTTCTCAACAAACATCTAGATAAGTTCCTTGGGGGATCTAGTTTCCAAAATGGTGTCATTTGTGGGGGGTTTCCACTGTTTTGGTACATCAGGGGCTTTCCAATCGCGACATGGTGTCCGATCTCAATTCCAGCCAAAAAAGTCAAATGGCGCTGCTTCCCTTCTGAGCTCTGCTATGCACCCAAATAGTTGTTTACACCCACATATGGGGTGTCAGCGTACTCAGGACAAATTGCACAATAACTTTTAGGGTCCTGTTACCCTTGGGAATATAAAAATTGGGGGTGAAAAGATCATTTTTGTGGAAAAAATATGATTTTTTAATTGTACCGCTGTACGGTATAAAGTTCTGTGAAGTCCTTGTGGGTTTAAAGTTCTCACCACATATCTAGATAAGTTCCTTGGGGGGTCTAGTTTCCAAAATAGGGTCACTTGTGGGAGGTTTCCACTGTTTAGGTACATCAGGGGCTCACCAAACGTGACATGGCGTCCGATCTGAATTCCTGCCAATTTTGCATTGAAAAAGTCAAATGGCGCTCCTTCAATTCTGAGCTCTGCCATGCGCCAAAACAGAGGTTCCCCCCCACATATCAGGTATCAGCATACTCAGGACAAACTGCACAATAACTTTTGCAGTCCAATTTCTCCTGTTACCCTTGATAAAATAAAAAAAATTGAACCTGAAGTATTTTTTTTGTGAAAAAAAGTTAAATGTTCATTTTTTTTAAACATTCAAAAAATTCCTGTGAAGCACCTGAAGGGTTAATAAACTTCTTGAATGTCGTTTTGAGCACCTTAAGGGGTGCAGTTTTTATAATGGTGTCACTTTTGGGTATTTTCTATCATATAGACCCCTCAAAGTGGCTTCACATGTGATGTGGTCCTTAAAAATAAAATGGTGTTGCAAAAATGAGAAATCGCTGGTCAACTTTTAACCCTTATAACTTCCTAACAAAAAAAAATTTGGGTTCCAAAATTGTTCTGATGTAAAGTAAACATGTGGGAAATCTTACTTATTAAGTTTTTTGTGTGCCGTATCTCTGTGATTTAAGGGCATAAAAATTAAAAGTTGAAAAATTGCAAAATTTTCAAAATCTTTGCCAAATTTCTGTTTTTTTCACAAATAAACGCAAGTTATTTGAATGAAATTTTACCACTAACATAAAGAACAATATGTCACGAGAAAACAGTGTCAGAATCACTGGGATCCATGGAAGCGTTTCAGAGTTATTACCTCATAAAAGGACAGTGGTCAGAATTGTAAAAATTGGCCCGGTCATGAACGTGCAAACCACCCTTGGGGGTTAAGGGGTTAAACATTAAAAATCTCCATGTATATTTCCGGAGTCCGACAAAGACACTCACAGCCTCAGTATGGATTAGACAAGAATCTAAAAAGTAGAAAAAGGGTAATGTATTCGAAGCGTACACCAGTATAAACTGTTGGGGTATTTTTCAAGCTTCATATATATTTCAGTCTCAGTAAGACAGTCCAGACTCTCCGCAAGAGGAAACGAGATGGATACCAGTACAGACGGAAAGTCAAGTGATTGCAGAAATTTTGGAATTACTAATCACGGGAAAAACTCCTGGGAGAATTCTCAATTACTTTGTCTGTGGAGACAGCGAAAACAGTTCTTGTGAAGAAAGGTTTGCTGTATTGCAGTACTGTGGATCCCATCACTGTTACTCATCTCCATCAAATTGTGAGCACAGGGAGAGATGTAGGCATTGTCCTCACTGCCTATCATGATCTGTCAGGTAACTTTGGAGTGGAAAAGACAGAAGCCACAGGCCGTAGGCGATTCTATTGGATTGGCATGAGAGGACACATTTAAAAATGTGGGCAGGAATGTCACACGTCTGTGAGTAGGAAAACTGTGAAAGCTGATGATAAACCACCACTGCACCTCATTGTGAGTCGATGTCCATAACAAATGGAAGCCATTGATCATCTGAAGATAGAGCCCAGCAGGACAGGGCATAGCTACGACTTAACCATCATCTATCAGTTCACCAAATTTGTATTGGCAGTCCCAGCGAAGGATTTAACAGCCCAGACTACACAGTGGTGGACCAGGGAGAGGTAAGTATTGCAAGTGCTGGGGCCCTGAGCAAGCAGGGGGGCCTACTCGTGGGAGGCGGTACTGGCACAGGGGCCTTCATAGTACGCCGGTGTGTCTGACGGCGGGTATGCACCCCCACCGTCAGAGACACTTGATTGTACTATGAGGGACCCTGTGCCAGTGCCGTCGCCCAAGAGTGGGCCCACCCACCTGTCCAGGGCAACGGCACTTGCACGGGTGCGTGTGCCAGGTGGTGACCCCGGCCCTGGGGGGGAGGCAGCCCAGTTAGGGAGGTTGAAAAAATGGCATATGTTGATGTTGGACATTCAGCAGCTGCAAATGAAGGAATTGGAGAAGTCTGAGGAAGAGGAGGACAAAAGCGAGCCATTTTTCTGGCAACCTACATGTCAGCAGGGGAAGGTGGGACAAAATCCTTTGAAACCCATGCACAGTTCATTTTAATGAAGGTTAGATCATCAAAATTTTGGGTCGACAGATGGGTCCTTTTTTCTGTCAGGACTGATCCAGCAGCACTGAAGACTCTTTTGGATAGCACACTAGCAGCAAGGCAAGCGAGCTCCTGTAAGGCATATTGTGCCAATTCAGGCCAGGTGTCCAGTATACAGGCCAAATAGTCAAAGGGGAATGACCTGTGAGGGAGAACATCGATATGGGATGAGAAGTAGTTTGTAACCATAGTTGATAACTTCTGTCTCCTGTCACTTTCAATCGATGCAGTATTAGCAGTTGTGTGAGCGGTACTTGAAAAATCAGTCCACAACATGGTCATGAAACCCCTGTGTCCAACGCCACTTCAGCTGTTTGCACCACGAACACCTCTTCCATGTTGCCCCCTACGGCTCGTGGGAGAAACATCACCGCCGCTGTGTGCTGGGAATGCCTCAAACAAATGGTTTACCAGAGTTGCTTGTTTGTTAGCCAATATTAGCTCTAGGTTCTCCTGTGGCATGATGTTTTGGAATTTGCCTTTATAGCGTGGATCCAGGATGCTGGCCAACCAGTAGTCATCATCGTTCATCATTTTGGCAATGCGGGGGTCCCTTTTTAGGATCTGCAAGGCATTATCAGACATGTGGGCCAATGTTCCAGGTGTCAATGATACACTGCGAGTGCTGGGTGGAGGAGCACTTTCTGGCAAATCAACATCCCCCCAGTCACGCACAAACCCTGTACCTGACCTTGCCACGCCAACATTTTCTCTTGCCCCCTGAGAAGCATCCTCCTCCCCTAAATAATCCCCATCATCCTTCTCCTCTTCCTCTTCTTGCTCTACCTCGTCCAGGAGAGTTCCCTGAGCAGACAATGGCTGACTGTCATCAAGGCTTCCCTCCTCCTCTTCCTCCTCAGCTGCAGACGCCTGCTCCTTAATGTGCATCAAAGTTTGCATGAGCAGACGTATAAGTGGGATGCTCATGCTTATGATGGCGCCGTCTGCGCTTACCAGCCGTGTGCATTCCTCAAAACACTGAAGGACTTTACAGAGGTCTTTCAGCTTCGACCACTGCACACCAGACAACTCCATGACTGCCCTCAAACTGCCTGCCCGTGTATCCAACCATTAAAGCATTACAGCCTGCCTCTGTTCGCACAGCCTCTCAACCATGTGCAGGGTGAAGTTCCACCTTGTTGCAACATCGATAATTAGGCGGTGTTTGGGAAGGTGAAGCAATCGCTGCAGCTTCTGCATACGACTGGAGTGTATGGGCGACCGGCGGATGTGCGAGCACAGTCTTCGCACCTTATGGAGCAGGGCTGTTAACTCCGGATAATTATTGATGAAGCACTGCACCACCAGGTTCAAGGTGTGAGCCAGGCAAGGTATGTGTGTGAGTTTTGAAAGGGCTATGGCGGCCACAAAATTCCGGCCGTTATCACTAACTACCTTGCCTGCCTCAAGATGTAGACTGCCCAGCCATGACTCAGTTGTCGCTGCAAGTAGTCGGCCAGTACCTCCGCGGTGTGTCTGTTGTCGCCCAAACACATCATCTTCAACACAGCCTGCTGACGCTTACCACTAGCTGTTTGATAGTGGGACACCTCGTGTGCAACACTGGCATCTGCGGATGGAGTGCTCATGCGACTGCGCTCTGTGGACGAGCTTTCGCTTCTGGAGGAGGAGGAGGAGAATGGTCGAACGCCTACAGCCAACTGTTTCCTGTACCATGGGCTAGGCAGCACTCTCCCACCACTGCTGTCCCCTGTGGACCCTGCATCCACCACTTTAACTCAGTGCGCAGTGATGGACACGTAATGGCCCTGGCCATGCCTACTGGACCATGCATCTATTGTGAGGTGCACCTTTCCACTCACTGATTGCTTGAGTGCATGGACAATGCGGTCTTTCACATGCAGGTGGAGGGCTGGGATGGCTTTTCGAGAAAAGAAGTGCCGACTGGGTAGGTCATAGCGTGGTACTGCGTAGGCCATGAGCTCGCGGAAAGCTTCGCTTTCAACCAACCGGTAGGGCATCATCTCTAACGAGATTAGTTTGGCATTCAAACACTGTGTACGTGGATGAGAGGATGAGTACTTTCTTGTCCTACTGAGTGCCTCTGGTAGGGTGAGCTGGACTTGATAGCTGCATATGGTGGAACTAGCGGTGGATATGGGGGACTCAAAGAGGGTTGGTGATGGTGATGGTGTTGGTGGTATTGCTGATGGCCTAGATGCAGTCTTTCGTAGCAATAACATTGTGATTCCCTGACTGCTTTGGCCTTGCGACAACACCTCAACATTTGCTGGTGGTGGTGTGCTAACCGGTGGGCTTACAGTGGGGAAGCGATGTAGCGTTGCTGACTACCTTCATTTGGAGCAGGTGCACATGTGGTACGTGAGGTTTGGTAGTCCGTCCATGTTTGCAAGAGCATGGTGGTTAAATGTCTAAGCATGCAACTGGTATTCAAATTTCTCAGATTTTTCCCTCGGCTAAAGGTCTTTGCGCACTTCTTACAGATAACCTTTAACTGATCATTAGGATTTTGTTCAAAAAAGTGCCACACTGCACTCTTCCTACTATGGAAGACATTTTGAGGCCTTGCACGCTGTGCTAATTTGACCGTCTGGCCAAGCTGTCCTGCAACTGTTTTGGTTTTTGTAAACCGTTTTTGGACTACTCCAGGCCTGCCAGATAACAGCTGTTGCGATGTCGATGCCTGCTGCAGATCCTCCTCCTCCCATTCTGAGCTATTGGCAGCGGCACCCTCTTCCCCCAATGGATGCCAATATGGGTCAACAACTTGGTCATCCATCACCTCCTCTTCAATTTCATGTGCACCTTCCTCTGTGTCACGGTGTAAGGTGGTATAGTATGCGGGAAGGGCACCTGAGTTTCTTCAGGGTCAGATTCTGGCTGTGCATCAGTGCACTCCATGTCAGATTCATCTTGGACAGGGGAATTCACGATTTGACTTAATAACCCAGGCATGGTATGTGAAAAGAGCTTCATGGAGTAATCTGTAGTGTGGCCTGCCGCATCCTTCACTTTTGGTAGGGGTGAAGGACACAAGGAAAGGTGTTGTTCCTGACCAGGAGCCTCCACTGACGACTCAGTGCTTTTATTTTTTGAAACTTCAGAAGAGGAGGCGATAGAGCTGGAGGTTGTGTCAGCAATGTAAGTCAAAACTTGTTCCTGAAGCTTCGGCTTTAAAAGCGGTTTACCTACTCCCAGAAAAGGGAGCCTTCGAGGCCTTGTGGAGCCAGACGATGACACAGGCTCAACACCTCCTGCCTTAGGCGCTATTGTGCTTTTGCCACTACCAGCAGATGCACCACCACCCCCACCACCATCAGTACCATCTGGCAACCCACGCCCAATTCCACGGCCTCTTCCACCATACTTCCTCATTTTTGGAAAAATGTACCCAAAATACCACCAGCTATATGGTACTGTAAAACAAAGTACAAGGTGTGTGTATATAGTATTGGGGAGAATTGGAAGCTCCCTAGAGATTTTAGGAGGCTGAAATATTATCTCAGGTCCACTATAGATTACACCTCAATTTAACAGGCTGAAATAGGCTGGTGTATGACAAAGTACAAGGTGTGTGTATAGTGTTGGGGAGAATTGGAAGCTCCCTAGAGATTTTGGAGGCTGAACTATTATCTCAGGCCCACTATAGATTACACCTCAATTTAACAGGCTGAAATAGGCAGGTGTATGACCAGGCACAAGGTGTGTATATAGTATTGGGGAGAATTGGAGGCTCCCTAGAGATTTTAGGAGGCTGACAATGATGCTCTCAGTCCAAGTATGGCAGCACGCAGCCTAATAAGCAGGACTGCTGCACACAAAAGTGTGGAAAAATGAACGCTTGGTAACTGTGCAGAAAAGAGGAAGAAAAGTATTTTTGCTTTTAAAAAAAGCAGTTTGCACAGCAGTGTGCAAACAGCAATGCAGCTATCAGGGAGCCTTATAAGGCAGCCTAATAACCAACAGAGCTGATGCACAAAAATATAGCCTCCCCTGTCACTGCACACAAACTGTTGTGTTGTACAGTGGAAATCGCTACCAGCAGAAGTAGTTTTTTGTTCTTCTTCCCTGCCTAACGCTCTCCCTTATTCAGAATCAGCAGCTGCAACCTCTCCCTAATGCTAAGATCGGCAGAAGTAAGATTGCGGTCAGTGTGCATGCCCTTTTATAGCCCCTGTGACGCCACACAAAGTAAGACAATCACTTGCATGCCCTTCTCAAAGATGGTGGTGACCGATGCCCATGTCATCACTTTGCCCACAGTGTGCGTCCTCCATCATTGGCTGAAAAAGGGCGCTGGAAGCATCATTTGAAACGCAACTTTGGTGCTCTGGTAGACGACCTCGTGGCCGACCTCACGCTATGGTCGGGTTTCGTTTCATGAAACCCGACTTCAGCGAAAGTCGGCGACTTATGAATTTGACCGACCCGTTTCGCTCAACTCTAGTTTCCAGGGCATGAGAGCCATGTGGTGGCCTAAAATGGCTCTTGTTTTTGAGGCCTAAGCTTGCTGCTGTCAGAAGTAGGGTATCTGAAACTGATGTGTTAGGACCACTGAGGGGGGGGGACGGGTTTTGAAAAATGGACTTTGAGTCTGAGAAGGCGATAAATTCTCTGTAGATCCATCTCAAGGTCAAAGGTCCTACAACGATAGGAGGGGCAATAAGAGAGACCTTTCTGTAAGATATTACATTCTGCAATGCCCAAGGTTTTTGATGAAATATTTACCACCAGTGGCCAGGTACCTGGGATCGTGTCATACAAGATTGGTCCATGTTTCTGTCTGTGTCCATGTCCGCGCCTCGTCCTCTTCTTCGGGGCTGGCGTCTTCTCTGTCCTAAAAAACGGGAAGTGGATGGCAAGTCTCGTTTCTCTTGTTCTGAACCAGAAGATGTGAGGTCGGTAGAAGATCTGAAGCCGGGTCTGGTAGAAGGCTGACAAGAGGCAAATTTGTCGCGCCATCGGTAAACTCTATCCAACTCGTAATCTTCGGTGTCCCTAATGAATTTAAACCTTTTCTTTTGTTCGGTCTCCATTTTATGTTGATCGATTTTGGTGTGGATTTGAGACTTGAGAGAATTCAGTTCTTCTACGGAACTCGCTGCTGAGAGCTGAGACTCTATATTTTGGATCCGTTCTGTACTGGACTGGATGGCTTTGTGCAATACCTCACATGTTGTTTATTTGATCAAATATCCATGTTTACTTGCTTATGTAGGTGAAACCACCCAACCTGTGAAAGATCGAATTTCTAAGCACAAGCCCACAATCAGATGCAGAAACTTGTTGTTACCCATTCCTTATCACTTCATTACCCATAATCACAAAATTTCCCAACTTCGTTTCCTGGTAATTGAACAGGTAGCACCACCTAGGAGAGGGGGTGACCACATAAAAACCCTCAAAATGCGTGAAGTGTATTTGATTCACACGTTGGGTACATTAACACCACGCGGATTAAACCGCGATTATGATTTACTAGCATTTGTCTAATGCATACTGTTAATCAATTACCTATTTTCCATATATTTTCCTGATTTTGCATATTTTCCTGATTTTGTATATTTTCCTGGTATTATTCTATTGCATGCCGATTACTAATTGTGTCTTATCATTTTTCAGAGCCGCCTATATTGACTATCTGTTCCGTTTGGATCCTTGTCCTCTGACTCTCCTCTTCATTTATCACCATTCTCCACATTGAATAGTGAATAGTAGCTACCACCTATCCTACTCTAGTGGATCGCTGTAATGAGCTTCAGAATACTTCTGCGCTTCTAAGCTGGCCGCTGGAACACATTCTGCCTCCCAGACCTCACTTTGAATACAGGAAATCCTCCTCTTATTCATTATTGGGCTCCAATATGGCTGCTGGAACGCATGTGGAACACAAGCTCTCACTGCCCTCACTTCCTACTGACTGCCATTGGCCCTAGCAAATTCTTAGTCCCGCCCCTTCCTCACTTATACAGAGCTCCCCACATGTTCACACACAGCTGACCAACAGCGGATTCTGGGTTGCTGATGTCTGCACGGCACCCCCACCCACCCAGGTGAGCCTGTAACCCCTTTCATACTGGAATCTGTACTTTCATTGCTTTGGACCAATTTTTATGGCTAGTTATTTCCTTCACTAGGTACTATTTGATTCAGGCTCCATGCCCAGCGCCTAGTGCATGACCAGGCACATTTAAAGTGGTAGGCCTCCTTTTTCATCTTTTTCACTATGCCTTCCAATTTATATATATTTAGTCTGGTGTCCTTAACTCCACTTATTTACCTTTTTAGACTATGGTGTCAATTCTATTATTGCACTGAATGCGATTAACTTCCATACTGCAGTCTCGTATGTCTCCCCCCACATTCGATCACTGGCTCGCTCTTGTCATCTGCACCTCAAAAACATTTCTAGAATTCGACCTTTTCTTACTTTTGACTCTGCAAAAACTCTTACTGTTTCTCTTATTCATTCTCGTCTCGACTATTGTAACTCTCTTCTAATCGGTCTCCCTCTTACCAAACTCTCCCTTCTCCAATCTGTCTTGAATGCTGCAGCCAGGATCATATTCCTCACCAATCGTTACACCGATGCCTCTACCTTGTGCCAGTCATTACACTGGCTACCCATCCACTCCAGAATTCAGTATAAACTTATTACCCTCACCCACAAAGCCCTCCATGGCTCAGCACCACCCTACATCTCCTCCCTTGTTTCAGTATACCACCCTACCCGCGCCCTCCGTTCTGCTGATGACCTGAGGTTAGTATCCTCAATAGTCAGAACCTCCCACTCCCGTCTCCAAGACTTTACACGTGCCGCGCCAATTCTTTGGAATGCACTTCCCAGGTCAATACGATTAATCCCCAATCCCCACAATTTTAAGCGTGTCCTGAAAACGCATTTATTCAGACTGGCCTATCGCCTCAACACATTAACCTAACCTATCCCTGTGTGGCAGAGCCAAAAGTTTTACCATAACCAGGTTCCCAGCATCATGTTCCCACATGCTTTATGCATCCATTAGCCCTCTGTGTCTGTACTGTTACACACTTAACATTATGGCTGGTCCATACAATCAGAGCAACTGTTACCACCCACCTTTCGTGTCTACCTCTTTCCTCATAGACTGTAAGCTTGCGAGCAGGGCCCTCACTCCTCTTGTTATTTGTTATAATCTACTGTATGTGATTATTGTTATGCTGTAATGTCTATTGTCTGTACAAATCCCCTCTGAAATGTAAAGTGCTACGGAATATGTCGGCGCTATAAAAATAAAATTTATTATTATTATTATTATTATTATTATGTCTCTTTTTTTCTTCTTTTTGTGCAATGTAATGGTAGTTTCATGCCGCATTAAGCGTATCTGACTGTTCAATTCTGACATGACCTTATGTCTAGATATTACCTTGTCATTCTAGATTGCCCAATCTTGTATATACTTCATTTTATTTGTTTTTGCTGTAATTTTCATTGATATATTCTCATTGTCTATTATATGCTGTATATATTTTTTTCACTTATAGTTACTGATGAAGGTCAGTGAGGCCGAAACGTCTATTATTTTCTGGCTGCATTAAAAAATCCCAAAAAAATTCTAGAAGTTGAGGGCCAAGTTTTCATTATTATTCATGTATGGTGTGGGACCCTACTTGAGCACCTTCTGAAGTTGTGCATACGCTGTTTTTCCTTTACTCGTACCGAGGCATTGACGCCACAAACAAAAACAGAGACCAACTGATTGTGACTCTGGTGCAGCTGGACAACGCCCAGAGCCCAGCAGGCACAGAACCCGGCTCAAGCGGTGATGACGCTGCAGCTGAGGTCCAACCACCGAATACTGGCCCTACATGCAACCAGAGCGGGTTGGACCCCTATCTGCAAGCGGCCTTGGGCGAACTCTCCGCTGACGACTATGATGGACATTTGAGGCTGATCCAGCAATACCAGGAGGGGGCCGAGCGGGAGGCTGAGAGAGCCCGAGCCAAGCAGGAGGCCCAAGCGTGGAGAGCCCATGAACGGGAGATGGTCCAGTGAGGGGGGATACCCCCCACAGCCCGGAGCCACGAGCCCAACATCGCTCCGATTCTGTAGCCCCGACCAAAACACTTTCCCATGAGGGAAAATGATGGGGACTTGGACACTTTTCTGTGGGCCTTTGAGAAAGCCTGCAGACAGTACCAGCTGCCTATGGACCAATGGGCCAGGTACTTGACCCCAGGGCTAAAGGGCAAAGCTCTGGAGGCGTTTGCTTCTCTCCCACCAGACCATGATGACGACTATGTGACCATCAAGCAGGTCCTGATCACCAAATATTGGCTAACACCTGAGGTTTACTGTAGAAAGCTCCGGAACCTCCAACATGGCCCACATGACAGTTATACTGATGTGGTGCAAGGACTCAGGACCCACTTCAGACAGTGGACCTGAGGACTGTCAGTGATCTCTTTTGAGTGGCTGGAGGACCTGATGTTCAAAGACCAGTTCCTACACCTTTACCCAGCCAAGGTCTGCCAGTTCATACTGGACCGAGAACCAGAGGACGTGGACAAAGCAGTGCAGATCGCCGACAACTTTGAGGCCAAACGGAAACCAGAAACACGGAAGCCAGTCACAGCCAGCCTGCAACCAACCCCAGCACTCCTGCAAGCTGACCCTCTGGAGGCCCTGTCCCTTTTGCCAACACCATGCCTTCTTCAGACCCTCGCAAGTGTTTTGCTTGCAATCGGACTGGTCATATCAGTGCCAACTGTCCGGAGAAGCAGAAGAACCCCCCAGCCAAGGCCTCCGGGCCTAACGCATCCATTCTTTTGGTGGGTGGGGTGGTTGGGAGGGTCGATGACAATGTGCAGCACATCCGTGTGGGGGCCCGTTTCGCTACAGGCCTCAAGGACACCGGGGCTGAACGAACCCTCAGCCGACCCAGACTGGCGGCCCCTGAAGAGTTTATTCCAGGGAAAATTCTGACTGTCACCGGGATTGGGGGCATCCGCTGCCCCTTGCCGATGGCCCGGTGTTATGAATGAGTCACCGAGGAGGAAAAAACAAAAAGCAAGCTAAGCCCAGAAAACCGGAGAGGTTGGTAACTAGTGGATTGTAGACCCCTGATCCTATCCACAACAACTAGCAGTAGCCATGCAGCGTGCCTACGGTGGTCCTAGACGCTTCATCACGGCCGGAGAACTAAATAAGCCAAAAGAAAGGGAAAATCTAAACTGCCCCAGAGCAGACCCCAAAGCAATAGACAGCCCCCAACATGTATTGTCGGTGAAACAAGATGAAAACACAGACACAAGTAGAAAGATAGGCTGAGCAAACGATGGGACCCTCGCTAACTAGAAAGTACAGGAAAGAAAAGTTGCTGTCTGCAATCACACAAAAAACCCTGCCAAAAAGAATGTCCAACACGTCTGATAGAAAAAGGCCCTGAAGTCGCTAGACTTCAAATCACTATATCAGCACTCAGGTATATTCTGAAGACAGAGCAAAAGAGATCAACTGATCAGAGACAAAATGGGGATTCAGCCCAGTCCCAGCCAGGGCTGGCTGAACACAAAAACTAAGTAAACCAGACAAAAACTCATATGAACAATAGCAGAGAAAACTTAGTTTTAGGAAGGCAGGAACCAAATTGGAAACCAGGAGCCACAGTCAGGAAAAACACCAGCAAGAAACTAGGAAGTCAGCTGCCTTAAATCCAATCAGAAACTCCTGATGTCCAATCGCAGTCCTCTTCCTCAGGTGGCCGGTCTCTGCCATTTAGATCAGCTTCATTACCTCCCTTCACCAACAGAGGGAGTCCAGATAGAGAACTCACTACTCCTCTGTCAGCACAGCCAGCTCCATAACCCTCACCAGAAGCCAGAGCCAAACCCGAAAATGAGCTCACAACAGCCCGGGTTTTCATTGATTGGGGTGCCGGGAGCGGGGTGAAGGAAGTGGGGGTGTCCGAAAACCTGCCCACTGATGTATTATTGAGGACTGATTTGGGAGGATGGTTGCATACTATGTCCCTGACATCCCTCCCCAACCTGATAATAAGGGTAATGCTAACCCTGATGACGGTGATGATGATGGGAAACTGAATGTGTTACCCGACAATGCCTTGTTGAATAATGATGCCTCTGATAACCATTTTTTCCCTAGGAATGATGCTGATAGTGATGTAAAGGTGCCAACTGAACCTGATAACCATTCTTTCCCCAGGAATGATGCCGATAGTGATGTAAATGTGCCAACTGAGCCTATGTAGCTGCTGTCACCCGCAATCAGAGTGCCCAAAACTCAGGTAACGCCCTGCCTTCTGGACCCTCCGCAGTCAGATAGTTGACTGAACCAGAAGTGGACCCAGAGCAGGTCCCAGAGAGTTCCTGTGAGGAAGGAACCCTGATGTCACTACTAGCTGCCTCCAGCCATGATTTCCAGACCGCTCAGCACTCAGATGCAAGCCTGGAGAAATTGAGACACCTCGCCGAGACGCTCACCTCCGTGACTGAGAAGGAGAGTGTTCTGGGAACGAGGAACATTATACTGGGAGACAGTACCCGGAGACTCCCAAAAGAAGTGGTTGAGGGAAAGACAGCTGGTCGTCCCCTATCAGTTCAGGGGTGAGTTGTTGCGGATTGCCCATGAGATCCCACTCGCTGGACACTTGTGGATCAGCAAAACTAAGGCCTGGCTGTCTCAACACTTCTATTGGCCCAAGATGGGGACAGATGTGACCCACTACTGCCGCTCCTGTATCACCTGTCAAAGAGTGGAGAAGGCAGGGCCTGCTCTTAAGGCTCCCCTGATCCCATTGCCAGTGATTGAGGAGCCTTTCAGAGAATCGCGGTTGACATTGTGGGCCCGCTGGCCATCCTCAGCAGCTCTAGAAAGCAATACATCCTTACTGTGGTAGACTACGCTACCTGGTACCCAGAGGCAGTACCTCTGTCCTCAACTAGGGTGGATAAGGTGGCGGATGCACTGGTGACCATCTTTTCATGAGTAGGATTTCCCAGGGAGATGCTTACCGGTATAGGGATCCAATTCATGTCTCGCCTAATAGAGGCTCTCTGTAAGAGAATGCAGGTGAAGCATCTGGTATCAAGTGCGCAACACCCACAGACCAATGGCTTGTGTGAACGCTTCAACGGTACCCTCAAACAGATGCTCTGCATGCTGGTTGAGACCCAAGGGAGCGACTGGGAGCGGTACCTCCTACACCTGCTATTCGCTTACAGAGAAGTTCTGCAGGCCTCAACGGGGTTCTCCCCCTTCGAGCTCCCGTACGGCAGGTGAGTCCGGGGGCCCTTTGGTTGGTAAGAGAATCTTGGGAAGATCAGCCAAACCTTTCTCAAGTGTCCATAGTGGATTATGCCATGTGCTTTCGTGACAAGATGCAGACCTTGACGCAGTTGGTGCATGACAACATGACGCAGGCTCAGGCTGACCAGAAGCACTGGTACGACCAGAACGCCCGGGAGCGGATCTACCAGGTGGGTCAAAAAGTGTGGATGCTGGTCCCCATACCAAAGGATAAGCTTTAGGCAGCCTGGGAGGGCCCGTATGGCATCCACCAACAGCTCAACCCGGTCACCTACGTGGTCACGCTTGACCACGCTTGGGGTAGGCGCAAGGCCTTTCATGTCAACACGATGAAGGCCCTTCATGAATGTGAAGCCTGCATCCTACCGGTCTGCAACCTGCCCGAGGATGGGGGGAAGACCCTCTTCTGGACATGCTGGCCCAAGCCAAGGCCAGTGGGTCCATTGAGGACATGGAGGTAAGTGCCTCACTATCCGAATCCCAGCAGTCGCAGTTGTTGACCACACTGGAACCCTTCTGGGCCGTGTTCTCCAACCGACCTGGGAGAACGAAGTTAGCGGTCCACGAGGTAGACACCGGGAAACATGCCCCACTACGATGAACACCTTATCGGATCTCTGAGGAGGTGCAGCAGGTTATGCGCCAAGAGATCGACGAGATGTTACATCTGGGGGTGATTCAACAGTCCAAGAGTGCGTGGGCCTCACCTGTAGCCCTCGTGCCCAAAAAGGATCGGACCACCTGGTTCTGCATGGACTACAGGGGCTCAACGCCATCACAACTTCTGATGCACACCCGATACAGCGCATCGAGGATCTGCTCGAGCGGTTGGCGAATGCAAAATACATATCCATCATGGATTTGAATCGGGGATACTGACAGATTCCACTGAACCCTGCGGTGCAGGAGATCCGCGTTTATCACCCCTTTTGGACTGTACGAGTCCATGGTCATGCCCTTTGGCATGAAAAATGCCCCTGCCACTTTCCAACGAATGGTCAACCACCTGCTTCGGGGACTGGAGAAGTACACCGTGGCGTACCTGGACGACATTGCTGTCTTCAGTTCCACCTGGGAAGAACACCTTCAGCACGTCCAGGAGGTGCTCAAGCGTATTCACCAGGCACGCCTGACCATCAAGCCTGGAAAGTGCCAAATGGGCATGAGCAAGGTCCACTACCTGGGACACTGGGTAGGCGGGGGTTCAATGAGTCCAGAGACAAACAAGGTGGATGCGATTGTGTTCTGGCCCACCTTCAGAAACAAGAAACAGGTGATGTCCTTCTTGAGCACTGCAGGGTACTATAGGTGGTTCGTACAGGACTATAGCACCCTTGCAAAACCCTTGACGGACCTCACCAAGCGGAGGCTACCCCAAACAGTCGACTAGACAGACGGGTGTGAGGTGGCCTTTCAAGCTTTGAAGACAGTCCTGTGCAACTCTCCAGTGTTGAAAGCAGTCGACAGCAGTCGGCCATTCCTGGTACAGACCGACGCCAGCGAGTTTGGTCTCGGTGCTGTACTCAGCCGGGTCGACTCGGGTAACCAAGAGCACCCCGTGTTGTATATGAGCCGGAAACTTCTGCCGAGGGAAGTGGTATACTCCACCATTGTGAAGGAGTGCCTGGCCATGGTCTGGGCACTGCAACGTTTGCAGCCCTACCTGTACGGGTTCACTTTCACGGTGGTAACCGACCACAACCCTCTTATCTGGCTGCACACAGTGTCCAGGAACCAACGGAAGGTTGCTACACTGGAGTCTTGCCCTCCAGCAGTATGATTTTACCGTACAACACAAAAAGGGCAGCGAGCATGGAAATGCCGATGGGTTGTCCCACCGGGGCGAACCCGCTGAGGTGCGCATGGCGGATTACCGACAGGTCATGCCTCCTTAGCACACTCTAAGAGGGGGGATGTCACGATAATCTGGAATATGAGTTCCATTCCTTACACTTTTTCTTGAACTTTCAACTACACAGAGGCAAGTGACCCCCCCTCCTTCCCCACTTCCCAGCCTGCAAATTTCTTTCACTCACTGCCTGTAACCTGATACTACAGCTCACTCCTTCCTCTCCCCCTCACCTCAGGAATGTCATTGTCTTCAGACCATGCAGGACTGTCCCATAGCATATAATGGGAATTTATTCATTCGGATGTAATGCAATGTGAGATTGTGACAGGAAAATAAAAACTACATATCTGGGTCGTGCATCGACTAAGCGTCCTAGCTCATGTTTGAATACTTATGACCATGTGTTGTTTCAGTTTTTCTTTTTTAATAAGTTTGCAAACATTTCTACTTTTTTTTTTTTTTAGAAAAGATGGAGTGCAGAGTGTACATTAATGAGAAAAAATGAGAAAAAAAATTAACTTTTTTGAAGTTACCAAAAGGCTGCAATGAAACAAAGAGTGAAAAATATAAAGGGGTTTGAATACTTTCCGCACCCACTGTACATCACAGAAATGAAAAAAAACAAACTTTTTTTAAAAAAAAGTCATTTATTCCATATGTTTTTCTTCAAATCAAAGTAAAATTTATAATGAATATATATTTTTTCAGACATGAAGCAAATGTTAACTTAGGAGGGGTCTCTAGCCCTGAAATCTACACCAACCATGCATTGGTTTACAATATTATTCCAGCGCTTGAAGCCAGTAATTAGACTACTGAGTATTTAAGTCCCATAGAAGGACAAAGTGAAAAAACATATAAAATAATGTATGAAATACCTCAAGAATAAAGAACGAAAAACTGTCTTAAACCAAAAAGTATCCATATTTGATATTACCGCTTCTGGAATGATCCAAACTATAAAACTGTCCCATTATTTACCCCCTACATGTAACACCATAAAAAAATGAAAAAATGGAAAAAAGTATTTTTTTTTTATCAGATCCACACATAAACTGTGAAATAAAATGTGATCAGGCATCAGTAAAAAGGCATATGCAAAGAAAAATTGTAGCAAAAACTAAAAAAAAGATAAACCCTAAATAACTTTAGTATTGCTGTAATCATACTGACCTAAAGAATATAATTCCCTTATCACTTATACTGTAGGATGAATGGTGAAAAATATTTTTTTTAAAACAATTCCTTTATTGCTGTTTATTTGCTCTGCCTCCCAAAAACTGGAAATTGGAATAGGGCTTAGTTCATATTTATTCTATACTAGCTGAAGAGCCCAGCGTTGCCTGGGCATACTAACTAACTAAATTATAATGATTATATTGCACATAAAATGTCACTGTATGTCATCTCCTCCTGTATATAGTGTATATCTGTGTGTCATCTCCCCCTGTATATAGCATATACCTGTATGTCATCTCATCCAGTATATAGTATATACTTGTATGTCATCTCCTCCTGTATATAGTATATACCTGTATGTCATCTCTCCTGTATATAGTATATGCCTGTATGTGATTTCCCCTGTTTATAGTATATTCTTGTATGTCATCTCCTCCTGTATATAGTATATATTTGTATGTTATCTCCTCCTCTATATAGTATATACACTACCGTTCAAAAGTTTGGGATCATACTTTTATTACTGAATTGAGTTGCCAAATGAATTTAAAATCTAGTCCAGACATTGACAAGGTTCAAAAAAAGATTTTTATTTGAAATAATAATTTTCTCCTTCAAACTTTGCTTTCGCCAAAGAATGCTCCCTTTGCAGCAATTACAGCATTGCAGACCTTTGGCATTCTAGCAGTTAATTTGCTGAGGTAATCTGGAGAAATTTCACCCCATGCTTCCAGAAGCCCCTCCCACAAGTTGGTTTGGCTTGATGTGCACTTTTTGCGTACCATACGGTCAAGCTGCTCCCACAATAGCTCAATGGGGTTGAGATCTGGTGACTGCGCTGGCCATTCCATTACAGATAGAGTACCAGCTGCCTGCTTCTTCCCTAAATAGTTCTTGCATAATTTGGAGGTGTGCTTTGGGTCATTGTCCTGTTGTAGGATGAAATTGGCTCCAATCAAGTGCGGTCCACATGGTATGGCATGGCGTTGCAAAATAGAGTGATAGTCTTCCTTATTCAAAATCCCTTTTACCTTGTACAACTCTCCCACTTTACCAGCACCAAAGCAACCCCAGACCATCACATTACCTCCACCATGCTTGACAGATGGCATCAGGCACTCTTCCAGCATCTTTTCAGTTGAACAAATGTTCTTCTGTGTCATCCAAACAGCTCAAACTTGGATTCGTCTTTCCATAACACTTTTTTCCAATCTTCCTGTTAGGCGTCAGGTTTCTGTTGCTGCACAGCGGGAATCCTGAGCCCTGCTCCCGGCGGTCTCCCATTCCTCCGCAGAGGAGATTGCTCAGCAAACTTGTCGGTCCCGGCACTCTGCCCAGACCACCTCCGTGGGTTTGCGTGCTGCTGCCACCTCTGGCAGAGCTATGGCAATGCAGGCTGCTCAGCAGCGAGATTCTCCAGGGACTATGTCCTCTTGTCGGGCCACTGAGCATGCCCGTGGAGTGATCTCCCATTGGAGATCGAAGGTCACGTGCTCAGGTCCTGCTCCTGTTCGGATTGGCCCATACGAGAAGCCAGGAAGGTCCCGGATGCTCGCGGCTATAAAAGGTTCGCATGGCCGCTCGGCCATGCTCTAGGATACTCTGTGTTTTCAGACTATGAGGAGTGAGTGATGTATGAACGTATGAATGTCTCTGGTGACTGACTCATTATGAAACCCCTACCCTTGGTAAACATGTGTTGTGCAGCCTAGCCTGCTAGCGCCTAGGCTTAGGTGTAGGTAGGGCAGAGTTGGAATCAGGCATTAGTCCCCATCAGTGACTAGGCACGCCACAGTGCACGTGCTCCACACTCCATAGCCAGCGTCTATAGCGGCGTTCGCGGCAGCGACGCCATGTGCTCAGAGGGCCTAGAGGAACTCTAACCTCATGTCTTTGGGTAGAGTTCTGTGGCCGCTTTCTGTGCGCTTTTTGGCCGGGCTCTGTGAGCTAAACAGACTCCGGTATTTGCGTTCAGCGGCTGTGTGGCTCTGTGAGTCAATAGCGTTCGCTCCTGTTCACACTGGGTGACGTAACCCACGTGTGACTGTTTTCACGCCACTCTATTCTTCCGCCATTACTAGCAGCAGTGTACTGTTATGAATGGGTCACCGAGGAGAAAAAAACAAAACAAGCTAACTCACAGAAAACCAGAGGTTGGTAACTATGCAGATTGCAGATCCCTGATCCTAGCCACACAACTAGCAGCAGCCGTGGAGCGTACCTACGATGGTCCTAGACGCTTCATCACAGCCGGAGGACTAAATAAGCCTGAAGCAAGAAAAGGGGAAAACTAACTGCCCCAGAGCAGACCCCAAAGGAAAGACAGCCCCCACACATGTATTGATGATGAAACAAGATGAAAGCACAAACACAGGCAGGAAAATAGGCTGAGCAAATGATGGGGCCCAAACTAACTAGAAAGGATAGGAAAGGAAAGACACTGTCTGCAATCTGCAAAAAAACCCCTACAAAAATAAAGTCCAACACTTCTGATAGCAAAATTAACCCTGAAGTCACTAGACTTCACCCACTATATCAGCACTCTGAAATATTCTGAGGCAGAGCAAAAAGAGGCCAATCTAATAAGGGACAAAAAGCAAATTGGCAAATACAGATAAATAAGAGTGGAAATTTAGCGCAGCCCCAGCCGGGGCTGGCTGACCGCACAAAAAACTGAATAGACCAACAAAATCAAGTGTGAACATTAGCAGAAAAACTTAGCTTTAGATGACTGGAGCAGAGCTGAAAACCAAGACCTCACAAGCCAGAAGGAATCACCAGCACCAGACAAGGGCGTCGGCTGTCTTAAATCCAGTCTGAGATTCCTGAGGTCCAATCATCATCCTCATTATCAGGTGGCAGATTTCTACTGATTAAATCAGCCTCACTACCTCCAGTTACCACCAGAGGGAGCCTGGAAGGAGAACTCACAACTGGTGGACCGAAAAATGAACTCACAACAGTACCCCCCCTTGAGGAGGGGTCACCGAACCCTCATCCACGCCACCAGGCCGATCAGGATGGGCCCGGTGAAAAGCACGAACCAATCTATTGGCATGAATATCAGAGGCAGAGACCCAAGAATTATCCTCCTGGCCATAACCCTTCCATTTGACCAAATACTGGAGTCTCCATCTAACCAAACGAGAATCCAAAATTTTCTCTACCTCATATTCCATATTGCCTTCAACCAACACAGGGTCAGGAGGTGCTGCTATAGGAACCACTAGCTCAACAAACCTCTTCAACAGAGACTTGTGAAATACGTTATGGATCTTGAACGTAACTGGAAGAGCCAATCGAAACAATAGAAACAGGATTAACAATCTCCAAAATCTTATAAGGGACAATAAATCTTGGCTTAAATTTTGGAGATGCAACCTTCATAGGAATATTTTTAGACGACAACCAAACCATATCACCCACTTTAAACCGGGGACCAATGGTCCTTTGCCGGTTGGAAAATCGCTGGGCCTTTTCCTGAGAGAGTGACAACTTATCCACCACTTGGTCCCATATCTGCTGCATTCTGTCAACCACAGTGTCCACACCTGGGCAAGACGAAGATTCCACTTGCCCTGAAGAGAATCGAGGATGAAACCCAAAATTACAGAAAAAGGGTGACATCAAAGTGGCAGAACTAGCTCTATTGTTCAGTGCGAATTGGGCCAAGGGCAAAAATGAGACCCAATCATCCTGATCAGCAGATATAAAACATCTTAAATAAGACCCCAAGGTCTGGTTTGTTCTCTCAGTCTGTCCATTGGTCTGGGGATGAAACGCGGAGAAGGATAACTGAATTCCCAGATTGGAACAAAAGGCTTTCCAGAATCTGGAAACAAACTGGACTCCTCTGTTGGGCACAACGCGTGAAAAACAAGGCCCATCTAGCCTGTCTAGGATTCAAGCGTTTGGCCGACTCCAGATAAATCAAATTTTTGTGAACGGTGAGGACCACAAACTTGATGTCTAGCTCCCTCCAACCAATGTCTCCACTCCTCAAGTGCCCATTTCATGGCCAACAATTCCCGATTCCCCACGTCATAGTTGCGTTCAGATGGGGAGAACTTTCGAGAAAAGAAGGCACAGGGATTCATCTTAGAAGTCACAGGGTCTTTTTGGGACAAAACAGCTCCTGCACCAATCTCAGAAGCATCTACCTCCACCTGAAATGGAATTGAGACATCAGGTTGCCATAAAACCGGAGCTTAAGTAAATCTCCGCTTAAGCTCCTGAAATGCTGAGACAGCCTCAGGAGACCAATTCAGCACATCAGCGCCCTTCTTGGTCAGATCAGTCAGTGGTTTGACAATACCAGAAAAATTACCAATAAATTTACGATAGAAATTGGCAAAACCCAAAAACTTCTGGAGGGCCTTCAAAGAAGTAGGCTGAATCCAATCATATATGGCCTGTACCTTGGCCGGGTCCATTTCAATAGTCGATGGAGACAAGATAAATCCTAAAAATGAAATCCTCTGTGCACCAAAGAGTCATTTAGATCCCTTAACAAACAGGCAATTCTCCCTAAAAATCCGGAACACAGTCCGGACGTGTTCCACATGAGAATCCCAATCACTAGAAAAGATCTAAATATCATCCAGATAGATGATCAAAAACTTATCCACAAAGTCACGGAAAATATCATTCATAAAGGACTGGAAGACAGAAGGGGAATTAGTGAGCCCAAAAGGCATCACCAGGTACTCAAAATGTCCCTCCGGAGTATTAAACGCCGTCTTCCATTCATTCCTGTGCTTGATGCGAATAAGATTATACGCCCCCCTGAGGTCAAGCTTAGTAAACCAGCAGGCACTCTTAACTCTGGAGAATAAATCAGACATCAGAGGTAACGGGTACTGATATTTAACAGTCATTTTGTTGAGGGAACGATAATCAATACACGGTCTTAATGAACCATCTTTCTTGGCCACAAAAAAAAAATCCAGCACCTAAAGGTGACGAGGATGGTCTCATATGACCCTTCTCCAACGACTCCTTAATATAGGACCGCATAGCATCATGCTGGGGTACTGATAAGTTGAAAAGCTGACCCTTGGGAAATTTACACCCAGGCATCAACTCAATTGCACAGTCATAACTCCTATGAGGAGGCAAAGACGCAGACTTACTCTCACTAAATACATCAGAAAAATCGGCTAGATAATCAGGAATATCATGAGACTGAAGAGAGGAGGAGAAAACAGGAGCATCCCTAAGAACACACTGACAACCCCAACTCACCACAGACCCAGAAACTGGATTATGAGTTTGCAACCAGGGAAAGCCCAGAACAATAGTATCATGCAAATTATGCAGCACCAAAAATTTACAATTTTCTTGGTGGTCTGGGGCAACTCGCATTATCACCTGGGTCCAAAACTGAGGTTTATTCTCCGCCAAAGGAGTAGCATCAATACCCCTCAAAGGAATAGGCATCTGCAGAGGCGTCATGGAAAAACCACAACGTTTAGCAACGTCCAAATCCATCAGATTCAATGCTGCTCCTGAATCCACGAATGCCTTAGTAGAAAACGTGGATAAGGAGCAGATCAGAGTAATTGCCAAAAGGAACTTAGGTTGTACACTGCCCACAGCAAATGTGTGTGCAAAATGTTTCTCTCATTTAGGGCAGACAGAAATAGTATGCGAGGCGTCTCCACAGAAAAAATACAGCTTATTACGCGTTCTAAACTCCTGACGTTGCGCCCTAGACAAAACCCCATCACATTGCATAGGTTCAGACGTTTGTTCAAAAGGTGGCAGCGCCTCCCATGTAGTCTTACGTTCACGTAAACGCCGATCAACTTGAATGGCTAATGACATAGAATCATCCAGACCAGAGGGAACAGGAAATCCCACCATAACATCCTTTATGGTCTCTGATAAACCCTTCCAAAAGAGCGCCGCCAATGCACTATCATTCCATGTAGTAAGGACCGCCCACTTTCGGAATTTTTGACAGTATAACACTGCAGAATCCTGACCCTGGTTTAATGCCAACAGGGTTCTCTCAGCTTGATCAACAGCATTAGGTTCATCATACAACAACCCCAAGGCCTGAAAAAATGCATCCACATTAGTCAGAACAGGATTTTCAGGTGTCAGAGAAAAAGCCCAATCCTAGGGATCGCCGCGCATCAAGGAGATGACAATTTTAACCTGCTGCACAGAGCTCCCCGATGAGTTAGGCTTCAAGGCAAGAAATAATTTACAATTATTCTTAAATCTCAGAAATTTAGACCGATCCCCAGAAAACACATCAGGAGTAGGGATCTTAGGTTCAGCAGCATGTGACTGAATGAGGTAGGTGGAAATTCCCTGCACTTCAGCAGCAAGTTGCTCCACACGATCAGACAATTGCTTAATCTCCATTAGGAAAAAAAACAACTTTTTCCTGCTTTTGAGTACCCTAGAATCTGCGGTATGGCTTGTGATTCTATTATGAATGGGTCACCGAGGAGAAAAAAACAAAACAAGCTATCTCACAGAAAACCAGAGAGGTTGGTAACTATGCAGATTGCAGATCCCTGATCCTAACCGCACAACTAGCAGCAGCCGTGGAGCGTACCTACGATGGTCCTAGACGCTTCGTCACAGCTGGAGGACTAAATAAGCCTGAAGCAAGAAAAGGGGAAAACTAACTGCCCCAGAGCAGACCCCAAAGGAAAGACAGCCCCCACACATGTATTGACGGTGAAACAAGATGAAAGTACAAACACAGGCAGGAAAAATAGGCTGAGCAAATGATAGGGCCCAAATTAACTAGAAAGGATAGGAAAGGAAAGACACTGTCTGCAATCTGCAAAAAAACCCTACAAAAATAAAGTCCAACACTTCTGATAGCAAAATTAACCCTGAAGTCACTAGACTTCTCCCACTATATCAGCACTCTGAAATATTCTGAGACAGAGCAAAAAGAGGCCAATCTAATAAGGGACAAAAAGCAAATTGGCAAATACAGATAAATAAGAGTGGAAATTTAGCGCAGCCCCAGTCGGGGCTGGCTGACCACACAAAAAACTGAATAGACCAACAAAATCAAGTGTGAACATTAGCAGAAAAACTTAGCTTTAGATGACTGGAGCAGAGCTGAAAACCAAGACCTGACAAGCCAAATGGAAACACCAGCACCAGACCAGGGCATCGGCTGTCTTAAATCCAGTCTGAGATTCCTGAGGTCCAATCGTCATCCTCATTATAAGGTGGCAGATTTCTACTGATTACATCAGCCTCACTACCTCCAGTTACCACCAGAGGGAGCCTGGAAGGAGAACTCACAACTGGTGGACCGAAAAATGAACTCACAACTGTGTACCACCTCTGCACGGTGGACCCCGGGCTGCGAACGCACCTACTATTATTTATAATTTGGTGTGTTCCCCCAGCCCTAACACTTCCTCTGGCCAATGTCTGTGTTCTTTTGCCCATATTAATCTTTTCCTTTTATTAGCCAGTCTCAGATATGGCTTTTTCTTTGTCACTCTGCCCTGAAGGCCAGCATCCCAGAGTCGCCTCTTCACTGTAGACGTTGACACTGGCATTTTGCGTGTACTATTTAATGAAGCTGCCAGTTGAGGAACTGTGAGGCATTGATTTCTCAAACTACAGCCTCTGATGTACTTGTCTTATTGCTTAGTTGTGCAGCGGGGCCTCCCACTTCTCTTTCTACTCTGGTTAGAGCCTGTTTGTGCTCTCCTCTGAAGTGAGTAGTACACACCGTTGTAGGAAATCTTCAGTTTCTTGGCAATTTCTCACATGGAATAGCCTTCATTTCTAAGAGTTTCACATGAAAGTTCTTTTTTTATGGCCATTTTGAGAGTTTAATGGAACCAACAAATGTAATGCTCCAGATTCTCAATTAGCTCAAAGGAAGGTCAGGTTTATAGCTTCTCTAATCAGCCAAACTGTTTTCAGCTGTGCTAACATACTTGCACAAGGGTTTTCAAGGGTATTCTAACCATCCATTAGCCTTCTTACACAGTTAGCAAACACAAAGTACCATAAGAACACTGGAGTGATGGTTTATGAAAATGGGCCTCTATACACCTATGACGATATTGCATTACAAACCAGACGTTTGCAGCTAGAATAGTCATTTACCACATTAACAATGTATAGAGTGTATTTCTGAATCATTTAATGTTAGCTTCATTGGAAAAAACTGTGCTTTTCTTTCAAAAATAAGGAAATTTCTAAGTGACCCTAAACTTTTGAACGGTAGTGTACCTGTGTGCCATCTCCTCCCATATATAGTATACACCTGTATGTCATTTCCCCTGTATATAATATATACTTGTATGCCTTCTCCTCCTGAATATAGTATATACCTGTGTGTCATCTCTCCTGTATGTAGTATATACCTGTATGTCATCTCCCCTGAATATAGTGTATACCTGTATGTCATCTCCCTTCTTTATAGTATATACCTGTGTGTCATCTCCCCCTTTTATATAGTATATATTCAATTCAATTCAAAGAAGCTTTATTGGCAGGACCAAATAAACATTAGTTTTGCCAAAGCATGTGTCCAGTAGGGAATAGGGAGTAGGGACTGCAGGGATAATGGAGGGGACTGAAGGAATGATGGATGGGGTACAGGGTGGGGGTAAGAAAGTCCATGGCATATCATGGTTGTCTTTCTCGCAGCCTATGGCATGCGCTCACATATCTCGCTTTCTTCTTCCCCCAGCAGGATATATGTTTTCTCTTCCTCCTTCATGGAGCTGAAATGTGGGAAGAGATTCGATAGTCTCCCAAGTATTTGGTGCAGTGTAGCAGGAAGTGGGTCTCATCCTCCTGGGCCTCCAGGTCACAGTGTAGGCACAGTCTTTCCTCCCTGGGCTTGTAGCTCTGTTTGTGCCGGCCGACCTCGATGGCCAGGTTGTGGGCATTGAGTCTATACCGGCTCAGGATCTGTCGGTCTCTGGGGTCTGGGAGTTTCTCCAGATATGGAGCCAGTCTGTAGTCTCTCTGTAGACTCTGGTATATGGTCAGTTTCTGAGAGCTGCTGATCTCGTTCTTCCAGTCATTTACTGTATGTACCGCTCCTGCCCCTCATCTACCATCTTCCTGATTCTTGCTTTTGTCAGGTTGCTATGGTTGAAGGTTCGGTCAGGTTGGGTTTGGATGAGCTGTTCCAGGGGTCCTGTGTTGTGAGTTAATTTTCCCCTTCACTAGAGTTGAGCGAAACGAGTCGAAAAATTTCAAAAGTCGCCGACTTTTAGCAAAGTCGGGTTTCATGAAACGAAACCCGACCCTAGGATGAGGTTGGCCACGAGGTCGGCGACTTACGCGCCAAAGTCGCGTTTCAAAAGTTTGTTTTGCACTCTTTTTCAGCCAATCAGGATCCATGGACACTGTGGGCAACGTGATGACATAGGCACGGGTCACCACCATCTTTCAGAAGGGCATGCAAGTGATTGGCTTGCTTTGGGGGGCGTCACAGGGGGTATAAAAGGGCGTGCACGCCGACCGCCATGTTACTCATGCTGATCTCAGAATAGAGAGATCTGCTGCTGCTGCTGATTTTGTAGGGAGAGCGTTAGGCAGGGAAGAAGACACCAAAAACTGCTTCTGCTGCTAGCGATTTTGCCTGTACAACACACCAGTCACTGTGTGTGCAGTGCAAGGGGAGGCTATATAGTGGTGTATCAGTGGTGTTGGTTGTTGGGCTGCCTTCTAAGGCTTCCTGACATTCCTGCATTGCTGTTTACCCACTGCTCCGCAAACTGCTTTTTTAAAAGCAATCCCAATTTTTTTTTTTTATCCTGCTGAGAAGAAAAAAAAACTGCTTCTGCTGCTAGCGATTTTGCCTGTACAACACACCAGTCACTGTGTGTGCAGTGCAAGGGGAGGCTATATAGTGGTGTATCAGTGGTGTTGGTTGTTGGGCTGCCTTCTAAGGCTTCCTGACATTCCTGCATTGCTCTTTACCCACTGCTCCGCAAACTGCTTTTTTAAAAGCAATCCCAATTTTTTTTTTGTCCTGTTGAGAAGAAAAAAAAACTGCTTCTGCTGCTAGCGATTTTGCCTGTACAACACACCAGTCACTGTGTGTGCAGTGCAAGGGGAGGCTATATAGTGGTGTATCAGTGGTGTTGGTTGTTGGGCTGCCTTCTAAGGCTTCCTGACATTCCTGCATTGCTCTTTACCCACTGCTCCGCAAACTGCTTTTTTAAAAGCAATCCCAATTTTTTTTTTTGTCCTGCTGAGAAGAAAAAAAAACTGCTTCTGCTGCTAGCGATTTTGCCTGTACAACACACCAGTCACTGTGTGTGAAGTGCAAGGGGAGGCTATATAGTGGTGTATCAGTGGTGTTGGTTGTTGGGCTGCCTTCTAAGGCTTCCTGACATTCCTGCATTGCTGTTTACCCACTGCTCCGCAAACTGCTTTTTTAAAAGCAATCCCAATTTTTTTTTTTTGTCCTGCTGAGGTACTGAGCGTGCATTTTTTCACACCATACAGCGGTGTACGCTCCTCACACAGTACCGTGTAACGGCTGTTATCACAGCCACAGTGAAGCTATCTGTGTCACTCTGTGAGAATAAGTCGAGGACATGTTCCGTTCTTACAGACCTGCACTCTAGGGAGATTCCTACTCTGCCCAATTCTACATACACCTTGTAGTTTGTGATACACTAGCCAATTTCTGCCTGTGACATAGCGCTGTGATATTCAGTGGGCCTCACACAATCCAAAAGTGTCCAGTGTCCACAAGTGTCTGCAGAAATTCAAAATCTCCCTTATCCTCTAGTCACTTTGGTCACAGCTGTGCCATCGAGCCTGTGACATAGCGCTCAGATATTCAGTGGGCCTCACACAATCCAAAAGTGTCCAGTGTCCACAAGTGTCTGCAGAAATTCAAAATCTCCCTTATCCTCTAGTCACTTTGGTCACAGCTGTGCCATCGAGCCTGTGACATAGCTCTCAGATATTCAGTGGGCCTCACACAATCCAAAAGTGTCCAGTGTCCACAAGTGTCTGCAGAAATTCAAAATCTCCCTTATCCTCTAGTCACTTTGGTCACAGCTGTGCCATCGAGCCTGTGACATAGCGCTCAGATATTCAGTGGGCCTCACACAATCCAAAAGTGTCCAGTGTCCACAAGTGTCTGCAGAAATTCAAAATCTCACTTATCCTCTAGTCACTTTGGTCACAGCTGTGCCATCGAGCCTGTGACATAGCGCTCAGATATTCAGTGGGCCTCACACAATCCAAAAGTGTCCATTGTCCACTAGTGTGAGCAGAAATTCAAAATCTCACTTATCCTCTAGTCACTTTGGTCACAGCTGTGCCATCGAGCCTGTGACATAGCGCTCAGATATTCAGTGGGCCTCACACAATCCAAAAGTGTCCAGTGTCCACTAGTGTGAGCAGAAATTCAAAATCTCACTTATCCTCTAGTCACTTTGGTCACAGCTGTGCCATCGAGCCTGTGACATAGCGCTCAGATATTCAGTGGGCCTCACACAATCCAAAAGTGTCCAGTGTCCACAAGTGTCTGCAGAAATTCAAAATCTCCCTTATCCTCTAGTCACTTTGGTCACAGCTGTGCCATCGAGCCTGTGACATAGCGCTCAGATATTCAGTGGGCTTCACACAATCCAAAAGTGTCCAGTGTCCACAAGTGTCTGCAGAAATTCAAAATCTCCCTTATCCTCTAGTCACTTTGGTCACAGCTGTGCCATCGAGCCTGTGACATAGCGCTCAGATATTCAGTGGGCCTCACACAATCCAAAAGTGTCCAGTGTCCACAAGTGTCTGCAGAAATTCAAAATCTCCCTTATCCTCTAGTCACTTTGGTCACAGCTGTGCCATCGAGCCTGTGACATAGCGCTCAGATATTCAGTGGGCCTCACACAATCCAAAAGTGTCCAGTGTCCACTAGTGTGAGCAGAAATTCAAAATCTCACTTATCCTCTAGTCACTTTGGTCACAGCTGTGCCATCGAGCCTGTGACATAGCGCTCAGATATTCAGTGGGCCTCACACAATCCAAAAGTGTCCATTGTCCACTAGTGTGAGCAGAAATTCAAAATCTCACTTATCCTCTAGTCACTTTGGTCACAGCTGTGCCATCGAGCCTGTGACATAGCGCTCAGATATTCAGTGGGCCTCACACAATCCAAAAGTGTCCAGTGTCCACTAGTGTGAGCAGAAATTCAAAATCTCACTTATCCTCTAGTCACTTTGGTCACAGCTGTGCCATCGAGCCTGTGACATAGCGCTCAGATATTCAGTGGGCCTCACACAATCCAAAAGTGTCCAGTGTCCACAAGTGTCTGCAGAAATTCAAAATCTCCCTTATCCTCTAGTCACTTTGGTCACAGCTGTGCCATCGAGCCTGTGACATAGCGCTCAGATATTCAGTGGGCCTCACACAATCCAAAAGTGTCCAGTGTCCATTATTGTGAGCAGAAATTCAAAATCTCACTTATCCTCTAGTCACTTTGGTCACAGCTGTGCCATCGAGCCTGTGACATAGCGCTCAGATATTCAGTGGGCCTCACACAATCCAAAAGTGTCCAGTGTCCACTAGTGTGAGCAGAAATTCAAAATCTCACTTATCCTCTAGTCACTTTGGTCACAGCTGTGCCATCGAGCCTGTGACATAGCGCTCAGATATTCAGTGGGCCTCACACAATCCAAAAGTGTCCAGTGTCCACAAGTGTCTGCAGAAATTCAAAATCTCCCTTATCCTCTAGTCACTTTGGTCACAGCTGTGCCATCGAGCCTGTGACATAGCGCTCAGATATTCAGTGGGCCTCACACAATCCAAAAGTGTCCAGTGTCCACAAGTGTCTGCAGAAATTCAAAATCTCCCTTATCCTCTAGTCACTTTGGTCACAGCTGTGCCATCGAGCCTGTGACATAGTGCTCAGATATTCAGTGGGCCTCACACAATTCAAAAGTGTCCAGTGTCCACAAGTGTCTGCAGAAATTCAAAATCTCCCTTATTCTCTAGTCACTTTGGTCACAGCTGTGCCATCGAGCCTGTGACATAGCGCTCAGATATTCAGTGGGCCTCACACAATCCAAAAGTGTCCAGTGTCCACTAGTGTGAGCAGAAATTCAAAATCTCACTTATCCTCTAGTCACTTTGGTCACAGCTGTGCCATCGAGCCTGTGACATAGCGCTCAGATATTCAGTGGGCCCCACACAATCCAAAAGTGTCCAGTGTCCACAAGTGTCTGCAGAAATTCAAAATTTCCCTTATCCTCTAGTCACTTTAGTCACAGCTGTGCCATCGAGCCTGTGACATAGCGCTCAGATATTCAGTGGGCCTCACACAATCCAAAAGTGTCCAGTGTCCACTAGTGTGAGCAGAAATTCAAAATCTCACTTATCCTCTAGTCACTTTGGTCACAGCTGTGCCATCGAGCCTGTGACATAGCGCTCAGATATTCAGTGGGCCTCGCACAATCCAAAAGTGTCCAGTGTCCACTAGTGTGAGCAGAAATTCAAAATCTCACTTATCCTCTAGTCACTTTGGTCACAGCTGTGCCATCGAGCCTGTGACATAGCGCTCAGATATTCAGTGGGCCTCGCACAATCCAAAAGTGTCCAGTGTCCACTAGTGTGAGCAGAAATTCAAAATCTCACTTATCCTCTAGTCACTTTGGTCACAGCTGTGCCATCGAGCCTGTGACATAGCGCTCAGATATTCAGTGGGCCTCACACAATCCAAAAGTGTCCAGTGTCCACTAGTGTGAGCATAAATTCAAAATCTCACTTATCCTCTAGTCACTTTGGTCACAGCTGTGCCATCGAGCCTGTGACATAGCGCTCAGATATTCAGTGGGCCTCACACAATCCAAAAGTGTCCAGTGTCCACTAGTGTGAGCAGAAATTCAAAATCTCACTTATCCTCTAGTCACTTTGGTCACAGCTGTGCCATCGAGCCTGTGACATAGCGCTCAGATATTCAGTGGGCCTCACACAATCCAAAAGTGTCCAGTGTCCACTAGTGTGAGCAGAAATTCAAAATCTCACTTATCCTCTAGTCACTTTGGTCACAGCTGTGCCATCGAGCCTGTGACATAGCGCTCAGATATTCAGTGGGCCTCACACAATCCAAAAGTGTCCAGTGTCCACAAGTGTCTGCAGAAATTCAAAATCTCCCTTATCCTCTAGTCACTTTGGTCACAGCTGTGCCATCGAGCCTGTGACATAGCGCTCAGATATTCAGTGGGCCTCACACAATCCAAAAGTGTCCAGTGTCCACAAGTGTCTGCAGAAATTCAAAATCTCCCATATCCTCTAGTCACTTTGGTCACAGCTGTGCCATCGAGCCTGTGACATAGCGCTCAGATATTCAGTGGGCCTCACACAATCCAAAAGTGTCCAGTGTCCACTAGTGTGAGCAGAAATTCAAAATCTCACTTATCCTCTAGTCACTTTGGTCACAGCTGTGCCATCGAGCCTGTGACATAGCGCTCAGATATTCAGTGGGCCTCACACAATCCAAAAGTGTCCAGTGTCCACTAGTGTGAGCAGAAATTCAAAATCTCCCCTGTCCTATAGACACCTTGTACCTTGTTTTACATTACTATATAGTTTGTTGGATTTTGTCTACATTTCTACCAAAAATGAGGAAGGCTGGTGGAAGAGGCCGTGGAATTGGGCAGGGGTTGGCAGCTGGTAATGATGGTGTTGGTGGTGGATCTGATGGTAGAGGCAAGAGCAAAATAGGACCGAATGCAGGAGGTGTTGAGCCTGCGTCATCGTCTGGCTCCATAAGGCTTCGAAGGCTTAGTTTTCTAGGAGTTGGCAAACCGCTTTTAAAGCCAGAGCATCAGGAAAAAGTTTTGTCTTACATTGCTGACTCAGCCTCCAGCTCTATCGCCTCCTTTTCTTCAGTTGTAAAAAGTAAAAGCACTGAGTCGTCATTGGAGGCTCATGTTCATGAACCACACCTTTCCTTGTGTCCTTCACCCCAACCAAGATTGAAGGATGACGCAGGCCATACTACTGATTACTCCATGGAGCTGTTTTCACATACCATGCCTGGATTATCAAGTCAAATGGTGAATTACCCAGGCCAAGATGAATCTGACATGGAGTGCACTGATGCACAGCCGCTGATGGATGATTCTGCTGGTACATTCACTCAGAGCACTACATTGTCCTCGCAGTGTACAGAGCCAGATTCTGACCCTGATGAGACTCAGGTGCCCCTTCCCGCACACTATACCACCATACACGGTGACACAGAGGAAGGTGCACATGACATTGAAGAGGAGGTGATGGATGACCCAGTTGTTGACCCAGATTGGCATCCATTGGGGGAAGAGGGTGCTGCTTCCAATAGCTCAGATGAGGAGCATCCACAGCAGACATCGACATCGCAACAGCTGTTATCTGGCAGGCCCGGAGCACTCCAAAGACAGGTTCCAAAAATCAAAAGAGTTGCTGGACAGCTTGTCCAGAGGGTCAAAACATCACAGCATGCTAGGCCGCAAAATGTCTGCCAAAGTAGGAAGAGTGCAATGTGGCACTTTTTTGAACAAAATCCTCATGATCAGGCCAAGGTTATCTGTAAGAAGTGCGCAAAGACCTTTAGCCGAGGGAAAAATCTGAAAAATTTGAATACCAGTTGCATGCTTAGACATTTAACCAGCATGCACTTGCAAGCGTGGACACAACACCAAACCTCAAGTGCCACATGTGCAACTGATCACAACGAAGGTAGTCAGCAACGCTACATTGTTTCCCCCACTGTAAGCCCACCGGTTAGCACAGCAGCAAATGTTGAGGTGTCGTTGCAAGGCCACAGCAGTCAGGGAATCCCACTGTTATATCAACGAAAGACTGATTCTAGGCCATCAGAAAGAACATCAACTCCATCACCATCATCAACCCTCTCTCAGTCCGCCCTGTCCACCGCTACTTCCACCATATGCAGCTCTCAAGTCCAGCTCACCCTCCCAGACACTATGAGTAGGTCAAGAAAGTACTCAGTCTCTCATCCGCGTACACTGGGTTTGAACGCCCACATTGCCAAACTAATCTCGTTTGAGATGATGCCCTTTCGGTTGGTGGAAAGCGCAGCTTTCCGCGAACTCATGGCCTATGCAGTACAACGCTATGACCTACCCAGTCGCCACTTCTTCTCTCGCAAAGCCATCCCAGCCCTCCACCATCATGTGAAAGACCGCATTGTCCATGCACTCAAGCAGTCAGTGAGCGGAAAGGTGCGCCTCACAACTGATGCATGGTCCAGTCGGCATGGCCAGGGCCGTTACGTGTCCATCACTGCGCACTGGGTTAATGTGGTGGATGCAGGGTCCACAGGGGACAGCGGTGGTGGGACAGTGCTGCCTAGCCCACGGTATAGGAAACAGTTGGCTGTAGGCGTTCGACCCTCCTCCTCCTCCTCCAGAAGCGAAAGCTCGTCCACAGAGCGCAGTCGTACGAGCACTCCATCTGCAGCTGCCACTGTTGCACATGAGGTGTTCCCCTATCGAGCAGCTAGTGGAAAGCGTCAGCAGGCTGTGTTGTAGATGATGTGTTTGGGCGACAGACACACCGCCGAGGTGCTGGCCGAGTACTTGAAGCGACAAACTGAGTCATGGCTGGGCAGTGTACATCTTGAGGCAGGCAAGGTAGTTAGTGATAACGGCCGTAATTTTGTGGCAGCCATAGCCCTTTCAGAACTCAGCCACATACCTTGCTTGGCTCACTCCTTGAACCTGGTGGTGCAGTGCTTCCTCAAAAATTATCCGGAGTTAACAGCCCTGCTCCAGAAGGTGCGAAGACTGTGCGCGCACATCCGCCGGTCGCCTGTACACTCCGTTTGTATGCAGAAGCTGCAGCGATTGCTCCACCTTCCCAACCACCGCCTCATTATCGACATTGCAACAAGGTGGAACTCCACCCTGCACATGGTGGAGCGGCTGTGCGAGCAGAGGCAGGCCATAATGCATTTGTGGGAGGATACACGGCCAGGCACTTTGAGAGCAGACATGGAGTTGACAGGTGTGCAGTGGTCGAAGCTGAAAGAATTCTGTAAAGTCCTTCAGTGTTTTGAGGAATGCACACGGCTGGTAAGCGCAGACGACGCCATCCTAAGCATGAGCATCCCACTTATGCGTCTGCTCATGCAAACTTTGACGCACCTTAAAGAGCAGGCTTCTGCAGCCAATGTTGATGAGGAGGAAGAGGAGGAGGGAATCCTTGATGACATTCAGCCATTGTCTGCTCAGGGACCTCACCTGGACGAGGTGGAGGAAGAGGAGGAGGAGGATGATGGGGATGATTACTTAGGGGAGGAGGATGCATCTCGTGGGGCAAGTGAAAATGTTGGCATGGCAAGGTCTGGTACAGGGTTTGTGCGTGACTGGAGGGATGTGGATTTGCCAGAAAGTGCTCCTCCAACCAGCACTCGCAGTGCATCATTGACACCGGGAACATTGGCCCACATGTCAGATTATGCCTTGCAGATCCTAAAAAGGGACCCCCGCATTTCCAAAATGATGAACGATGACGACTACTGGTTGGCCAGCATCCTGGATCCACGCTATAAAGGCAAATTACAAAACATCATGCCACAGGAGAACCTTGTCCTAATATCGGCTAATAAACAAGCAACTCTGGTAAATCGGTTGCATGAGGCATTCCCAGCACACAGCAGCGGTGATGGTTCTCACACGAGCCGTACGGGCCGGGGTCAGCTTGGCAGAGGTGTTCGTGGTGCACACAGCAAAAGTGGCGTTGGAGACAGGGGTTTCATGACAATGTTGTGGACTGATTTTTCAAGTACCGCTCACACAACTGGTAATACTGCATCGATGGAAAGTGACAGGAGACAGCAATTGTCAACTATGGTTACAAACTACTTTTCCTCCCATATCGATGTTCTCCCACACAGGTCATTCCCCTTTGACTATTGGGTCGCTAAACTGGACACCTGGCCTGAATTGGCACAATATGCCTTACAGGAGCTCGCTTGCCCAGCTGCAAGTGTGCTATCGGAAAGAGTCTTCAGTGCAGCTGGATCAATCCTGACAGAAAAAAGGACCCGTCTGTCAACCCAAAATGTGGATGATCTAACCTTCATTAAAATGAACCACACATGGGTTTCCAAGGATTTTGTCCCACCTTCCCCTGATGACACATAGGGTGACAGAAAAATGGCTTGCTTTGGTCCACCTCTTCCTGGGACTTGACCTATTTCACCTTTTGCATCAGCTGAATGTCCAACATCAACATATGCCACTTTCTAAAACTCCCTAACTGTGCTGCCTCCCCCCCCCATGGCCGGGGTCACCACCTAGCGCACGACACCGTGCGAGTGCCGTTGCCCTGGACAGGTGGGTAGGCCGACTCTTGGGCGCGGGCACTGGCACAGGGTCCCTCATAGTGCAATCAAGTGTCTCTGACGGTGGTGGTGCACACCCGCCGTCAGACACACCGCCGTACTATGAGGGGCCCAGTGCCAGTACCGATGCCCACGAGTGGGCCCCCCTTGCTTGGGCAGGGCCCCAGCATTTGCAATCTTTACCTCTCCCTGTTCTTCTGCTGTGTAGTCTGGGCCGTCAAATCCATACTGTGCCTGACACCGTTTGAGCCTGCCTCCTGATGTATAGACATATATTTTGAATGTGTACGCTATCCATACATGTTATCTGGGGATACGGTACCCTTTCTAACCTTTGTGCAATCACGTGCAATCCATACTGGGCCTAACACCATCTGAGCCTGCCTCCTGATGTATATAGACATATATTTTGAATGTGTACGCTATCCATACATGTTATCTGGGGATACAGTTCCCTTTCTAACCTTTGTGCAATCACGGGCAATCCATACTGGGCCTAACACCGTCTGAGCCTGCCTCCTGATGTATAGATATATATTTTGAATGTGTATGCTATCCATACATGTTATCTGGGGATACGGTACCCTTTCTCACCTTTGTGCAATCACGTGCAATCCATACTGGGCCTAACACCGTCTGAGCCTGCCTCCTGATGTATAGACATATATTTTGAATGTGTACGCTATCCATACATGTTATCTGGGGATACGGTACCCTTTCTAACCTTTGTGCAATCACTTGCAATCCATACTGGGCCTAACACCATCTGAGCCTGCCTCCTGATGTATATAGACATATATTTTGAATGTGTACGCTATCCATACATGTTATCTGGGGATACAGTTCCCTTTCTAACCTTTGTGCAATCACGGGCAATCCATACTGGGCCTAACACCGTCTGAGCCTGCCTCCTGATGTATAGACATATATTTTGAATGTGTACGCTATCCATACATGTTATCTGGGGATACGGTTCCCTTTCTAACCTTTGTGCAATCACGTGCAATCCATACTGGGCCTAACACCGTCTGAGCCTGCCTCCTGATGTATAGACATATATTTTGAATGTGTACGCTATCCATACATGTTATCTGGGGATACGGTACCCTTTCTAACCTTTGTGCAATCACGTGCAATCCATACTGGGCCTACCACCGTCTGAGCCTGCCTCCTGATGTATAGACATATATTTTGAATGTGTACGCTATCCATACATGTTATCTGGGGATACGGTTCCCTTTCTAACCTTTGTGCAATCACGTGCAATCCATACTGGGCCTAACACCGTCTGAGCCTGCCTCCTGATGTATAGACATATATTTTGAATGTGTACGCTATCCATACATGTTATCTGGGGATACGGTACCCTTTCTAACCTTTGTGCAATCACATGCAATCCATACTGGGCCTAACACCGTCTGAGCCTGCCTCCTGATGTATATAGACATATATTTTGAATGTGTACGCTATCCATACATGTTATCTGGGGATACGGTACCCTTTCTCACCTTTGTGCAATCACGTGTATCCATACTGAGCGTGAGAACGGCTGGCGAGCTGTTAAGCAAGCTACAGCACCTGTGGTTTGCACACGTAAGTTTTTCATTTTTTCAGGAATGACGGTTAGGCCTTATTCCGGAACTGCGGTTGACCTGCACTTACTGGGAAATCATTGCTCGCGGGTAATAATTGTAATCAGTGATCCCCATCACTAACGTTGTTCAGCGGGTTATCTGCACCTGTTAGCGACAAACGCTGGCCTTTTCAATGTAGCGCACATGCAGCCACGGACATGTAAGGGCATGACACACCAGTTATTGGCCAATCTCATGTGCCAGAGCCTCACGTGTCCCTCTAGTAAGCCGGACTTGGACCGCGGGGCATGACGTAGTCTCGTTCGTTAACGGAATTAAGCTTGCAATGTGTGCATCTGTTCTGTAGCTGACATGGTTGAGGTTTCCCAGGTGGAATCGAATTTAACCGTAGGCTCCACTCCTGGTGGTGCCCTTCTGGACATTCCTTTAAGGTTCAGCTTTGCAACCATACTGCCCACGTAAAACAAACACTTTGCCTTCATGAACGCTGTTTGGAGGGTCATGACTCATGGGAATAACGCCGCCCAATCAGTTAACCTGCTAGAGAGATCGTTCGTTGCTCCCAAGCATGACATCACACTCCCTAGGAAGAAGGTAATGCCACTGTGGCGACCGTACTCCTGGGGGCGACACAAGTGCACTGATGCCCAGCCACTGCTCGATGAATCTGCTGGTACATTGACCCAGACCACTACATTCCCCTCGCACGCTACACGGCCTGAATCTGACCCTGATGAAACTCAGGTTACCCTTCCCATATACAGTTCCATCTTACACGGTGACAAAGAGGAAGCTGCAGATGAAAGTGCAGGTTCGGCCCACCCGCCATCAGACACACCACCATACTATTAGGGGCCCTGTGCCAGTGCCGTCGCAAACGAGTGGGCCCCCCCTGCTTGCTCAGGATCACAGCACTTGCAAAGTTGAAATACTGTGCAGTGAGATGGAAGATGGGGAAGACGAGGAGTCCAGACAAGTACAGGGATTCCCTAGCGAGGAGACTTATTTGATTGTTTTCAATGTTGGGACAGCAATTTTTGGGGAGCACTATACTCTGGAGAATGATAGATGGGGCCCACCATACACTGGAACATTCCAAAGGTGGACATCAGACACTGGAGCAGCATTTACAGGGCCCATTATACACTAGAGCATTAGAAATGGGGTCCATTATGTTTGGAGCATTATTTGGGCCCATAAGACAGTGGAGCTTCATCCATGGGGACCAACATATACTGTAGCATTATGTGGAGCTCATCATATACTGTTTCAAACATTATATGGGACCAATGATTCTGTATGGAGAAATAGATGGGCCTCGTCATGAGATGTAAAAAGTGAAGTATTTTTCATTGTACTATACCGCTATTTCTCTGCCGTATCGGAGCATGATGAGTTGTGGTATGTGTTAAAGGGGCGCTCTTTCGCCCAGGGCACATGAAAACCTGGAGCCAGCCCTCCCCCCCACAGTCTGTAGCCAAATAACCCCCATTTTTCAGTGCGTAACTTGTATTATGAAGTTAATTAAGGTTGACAAGCTTAAGTAAGAAGAATTGATGCTTTTGGCATTCAAATGGGCACTGTAGGTGTGTTTCCTGTCCTCCTCTCACTGCCGACTTTTATTCCCCATTGACTTACATTGGGTTTCGTGTTTCGGGACGACCCCGACTTTTCCCTATAATCGGACGATCTTGCTCGACCCGACTTTTGGAAAAGTCGGGTTTCACGAAACGAAACTCGACCCTAAAAAAAATCCAAAAGTCGCTCAACTCTACCCTTCACCATTGAGGTCTGATGAACTCCCTCTTCTGGCAAAGGAAGGTAGTGAGGCTGATTACCAAGCACCTGAGCAGGATGATGATGACTGGGTGACTGGAATTGCTGACTGGATATAAGGCAGCCGACGCCCTTCTGCCTTGCTGGTGATTTCTCAGAGGGATTCTGGGAGACCAGTCTGATTCCTGCTCCTCAAAAGCTAAGTTTTCTGCTCTGCTTTTTGCATTTGTGTTTTGGTTTTGTTTTGCCTTGTTTTTCTGGATTTCTGCCATTCCCTGCTGGGGTGAGCTGAATTCCTTTTTGCTCTGTCTTCAGAAAATACCTGAGTACTGATATAGTCTTTTTGAAGCCTGGCGTCTTCAGGGCTTTTTTCCCTATCAGTCTGTTGGCTCTTGTTTTGATAGGGTTTTGGCGGATTGCAGACAGCAGCTTTTCTATCCTGTCCTATTTAGTTAGCTTGGGCCCCATCATTTGCTCAGCCTATCTTTCTATCTGTGTGAGTGTTTTTTCATCTTGCTTCACCGTCATTATATGTTGGGGGCTGCCTATTGCTTTGGGGTCTGCCCTGGGGCAGTTTAGATTTCCCTTTCTGTCTTTAGGCTATTTAGTTCTCCGGCTGTGATCGAGGGGTCTAGGGCACCGTAGGAACCCCCTACGGCTACTGCTAGTTGTTGTTGATAGGTTCAAGGGTCTGCAATCCGATAGCTGCCAACTTCTCTGGTTTTCTGGACTGTGCCAGTATTTCTGTTTTTGCCTCCTACGGTGACTCATTCATAACAGTCCTGGTTTGTGCAGACCACCTATATGTAGCATGGCTTTATGGTGATGGGAGCTTGGGTTGCTACTGTGTAGGTGAGCCTGGAAGGACAGCGCCCTCTTCAGGACCACTAGGTGCAGTGGGAATCTGCCCAGCTCAGCACGGCAGGCACTGTTGGTGGTGCTCCGATGGACCTGGATAAGGTGTTTACAGAATTCCAGGTGGAATATTTCTGTTGGACTGGAATCCCACTTTGACCAGTCCGGGTATGTGTGAGGGCCCCAGACTTCACTGCCGTACAGGAGGATTGGGGTGATTATGGCATTGAAGATTTTTAGCCAGACCCTCACTGGCAGCTTCAGATGGTAGAGTTTCCTTCGGATGGCATAGAAGGTTTTGCAGGCCTTGTCTTTCAGGGTCTCTATGGCTTGTTTGAAGCCCCCTGACTGGTGAATTTCCAGGTCCAGGTAGGTATATTTGTCCGTTTCTGTAAGAGCGCAGTTGTTTAGCACAAATGGAAGGTGCTGGTTCGATCTTTGTTTTCTTTTCTGGAACACCATGATGTTGTTTTTTTTTGCATTGATCGGTAGTGCCCATGTGGAGCTGAATGGGCACTACCTGTATGTCATCGCCTCCTGTATATAGTATATATTTGTATGTTATCTCCTCTATTTAGTATATATCTGTATGTCATCTTCTCCTGTATATAGTATATACTTGTATGTCATTTCCCCTGTATACAGTATATACCTGTATATTTTCTCCCCTGTACATAGTATATACTTGTATGTAATTTCCTCCTGTATATAGTATATACCTGTGTGTCATCTCCTCCTTTATATAGTATATACTTTTATGTCATCTCCTGTATATAGTGTATACCTGTATGTCATCTCCTCCTGTATATAGTATATACTTGTATGTCTTCTCTTCCTGTATATGGTATATATCTGTGTGTCATCTCCTCCTGTATGTATTATATACCTGCATGTCATCTCTCCCTGTATATAGTTTATACCTGTATGTCATCTCCCCTGTATATAGCATATACCTGTATGTCATCTCTCCTGTATATAGTATATACCTGTATGTCATCTCCTCCTGTATATAGTTTCTACCTGTATGTCATCTCCCCTGTATATATTATATACCTGTATGTCATCTCCCCCTGTATATAGTATATACTTGTATGTCATCTCCTCCTGTATATAGTATATAGCTGTACATCATCTCCCCTGTATATAGTATATACCTAGAAGAAATCCTATAAAAAAAAGTGTCACCATGGACAAACGGGACCATACCCCTTAGGCCTAACACTACACCAACACAAATAAATTGATCTCTCTTATCAAGATATCTGAATTAAGTAAGCGGACTGTGCCATAGATAAATGTATACACTAGAGATCCAAAATAAAGAAAAAGTGGATTTTACGAAATATCTAAATTTTATTGCACATATAATATATAAAGATTACAAAAAGGTATTCACAAAAGGGTGTGTGAAGCAGCTAAAGAGCACTGGTGTCTCACATGGCACAGCCACACAAGGCATTTATGTACGGCACAGTCCGCTTACTTATTTCAGATATTTTGATAAGAGAGATCAATTTCTTTGTGTTGGTGTAATATAGTATATACCTGTATGTCTCATCTCCCCTGTATATATCATGTACGTGTAAGTGTCCTAGCTCATGTTTTTCCCGGTTCCAGCACTAACAGAACCAGAGAAATGGATTTCTCCTGAACCGAGGGGAACAGACAGCTCGTGTTTGGAGTCATTACAAAGCTAATTTCAATATAAGATGACTGATAGGTCTGCCGGTATTTTGCTAGGTTCTCAAGCCCAGTTATATAGCCGAGAAGGTTTCAGAGCCAAAATTGCAACTTACAGACAAGGGGAGGACCCCGATAACTGAGCCCCTTTTATGATGTCATGACCCAGAACTATAGAGTACACCCACTCAGTTGGGAGGTCAGTCTGCAGAGGGAACCTGAGATACACAGCCTCACTGTCATGCATGGCGACGTGTGGCCCATTCCCTTCTCCCAGCCTGATTCGCCGGAATGGTCTAAGTACCATGTGAGTGTTTTCTTTTTTAACCCTGTTTTATTTTTAATTGCTTGTGCATATTTTAATTTTCTCAGACTGTTACATCCTTTTTATACCTTGTAAACACTGCCTACCTTTTGGAGTAAAATATATAAAATTACTAACTCTGACTCTATGCTCTAAGAAAGAATGTACACGTGCCTGAAGTAATTACGCTACTAATTCTGGTTTGCTTCAGACCCTCTTAATTAAGTTATTGATTAAGAGAATCGTTAGCTGGTGGTAGCGAAGTGTGGTTTCGGTTGAGTGGGTGAAGCTGGCAGCGACGGAAGGGGTTTTATAAGCTTTTGTGTGGCTGCGGCCAGAGCATTTATAATTCCCTCCCTGCAGCATGCCTAACAGCCAGTCCACATTGAGCGGCCAATCTGGCGACCAATTATCCCAGGTGTAGTTCCCTGACTGACCTGAGGGTAAGGGGGGGTGCCGGAGAGCTGCGAGTTCCAAAGTGGAACCAAAAAGAGGGATATACATAAATCCCTGCAGTTCAGGGTATATTGTAGCAGCAGTGGGATAATTCAAATAAGCCCCTGCAGTAAATTGATAGGTCAAGACTAGCTTTTTTTTATTTCATCACATTGTTGGCAGCGGTGGTATAACTAAGATAAGCCCCCTGCACATGTGATAGCCGCATACCAGCCAAAAGGGTCAAAACCCCCGGTCCGTGACAATACATGTATGTCATCTCCCCTGTATATACAGTTGTGGCAAAAAGTATTAACACCCCTGCAATTCTGTCAGATAATACTCAGTTTCTTCCTGAAAATGATTGCAAACACAAATTCTTTGGTATTATTATCTTCATTTAATTTGTCTTAAATGAAAAAACACAAAAAGAATTGTCCTAAAGCCAAATTGGATACAATTCCACACCAAACATAAAAAAGAGGGTGGACAAAAGTATTGGCACTGTTCGAAAAATCATGTGATGCTTCTCTAATTTGTGTAATTAACAGCACCTGTAACTTACCTGTGGCACCTAACAGGTGTTGCCAATAACTAAATCTCACTTGCAGCCAGTTGACATGGATAAAGCCCATAGCACTGTGGCTAACCTCCCTAGATGTGGAAGGAAAAGAAAAATTGACAAGAGATTTCAACGCAAGATTGTGCGGATGTTGGTTAAAGAACCTCGACTAACATCCAAACAAGTTCAGCGCTGCCCTGCAGTCCGAGGGTACAACAGTGTCAACCCGTACTATCCGTCGGCTTCTGAATGAAAAGGGACTGTATGGTAGGAGACCCAGGAAGACCCCACTTCTTACCCCAAGACATAAAAAAGCCAGGCTGGAGTTTGTCAAAACTTACCTGAAAAAGCCTAAAATGTTTTGGAAGAATGTTCTCTGGTCAGATGAGACAAAAGTAGAGCTTTTTGGGCAAAGGCATCAACATAGAGTTTACAGGAGAAAAAAAGAGGCATTCAAAGAAAAGACACGGTCCCTACAGTCAAACATGGCAGAGGTTCCCTGATGTTTCGGGGTTGCTTTGCTGCCTCTGGCACTGGACTGCTTGACTGTGTGCATGGCATTATGAAGTCTGAAGACTACCAACAAATTTTGCAGCATAATGTAGGGCCCAGTGTGAGAAAGCTGGGTCTCCCTCAGAGGTCATGGGTCTTCCAGCAGTACAATGACCCAAAACACACTTCTAAAAGCACTAGAAAATGGTTTGAGAGAAAGCACTGGAGACTTCTAAGGTGGCCAGCAATGAGTCCAGACCTGAATCCCATAGAACACCTGTGGAGAGATCTAAAAATGGCAGTTTGGAGAAGGCACCCTTCAAATATCAGGGACCTGAAACTGCCAAAGAAGAATGGTCTAAAATTCCGGCAGAGCATTTTAAGAAACTCATTGATGGTTACCGGAAGCAGTTGGTCACAGTTATTTTGGCTAAAGGTTGTGCAACCAAGTATTAGGCTGAGGGTGCCAATACTTTTGTCTGGCCCATTTTTGGAGTTTTGTGTGAAATGATCAATGTTTTGCTTTTTGCTTCATTCTCTTTTGTGTTTTTTCATTTAAGACAAATTAAATGAAGATAATAATACCAAAGAATTTGTGTTTGCAATCATTTTCAGGAAGAAACTGAGTATTATCTGACAGAATTGCAGGGGTGTCAATACTTTTGGCCACAACTGTATGTCCCGGAACGTACACTGCAGCTGCGGTTCCGCAAAAAAAGAAGTAACATGCTGCGAAAATAAACCGCAGCAAATCTGCGTGGAATTTTCCGCAGCATGTACACGGCGGATTTGGTTTTCCAAAGGTTTACATGGTACTGTAAACCGCATGGAAACTGCTGCGGATCCGCAGGACCAAATCCGCTGCGGATCCGCAGCAAAAACCGCAACGTGTGCACACACCCTTAGGCTATGTGCACACGTTGCGGATTCTGCTGCGTTTCCGCAGCGGTTTTGGCCCTGCGAAAACGCAGCAGTTCCGCTGACATGGTACAGTACAATGAAAGCCTATGGGTTTTCAAAAACGCTGTGCTCACGCTGCGGTTTTTTCCGCGCGGTTTTGCTGCAGTTTACAAACTGCAGCATGTCAATTTTTTGGGCGGTTTCCGCAGCGGTTTCACACCTTAAACATAGTAGAGGTGTGAAACCGCAGGGCAAAACCGCAGACCAAACCTCAGGAAAACCGCAGGTCACTTTACCTGCATTTCCGCGCGGAAAAACCCGCAGCGGAATCCGCAACATGTGCACATAGCCTTAGTGATCCATTAGTGATCGTTCTGTTCCCATCATTCTTTCTCAGATGGTGGAAAGAGGCCGGGAAACAAGTGTCGAATGACTTCTTTTATTTTGTCGATCACACTCATTTAGCGGCCTGAACTCAGCGCATGTAAATACAATCGAAATGCTTCTGTGTGATGTGCAATATGTTAGCATTCGGGGCCCCATTTTAAACTTTGCCTAGGGCCCCACTTTGCCTAAAACCGGTCCTGCTGAGACCCCCCACGATCTACTCGCAACAGTGTTTACAATAACTTAAAAAAACACTTACGTTGGAGCTACAGGGAGACGAGAGATATCTGAGCAACTCGTCTGCGACTTTCTGTCGTGCCACTATTTTAAAGCTTTGATTTTGCTGTTAAAAATGTGTCCAAATCGCTGATAAGTCTCACAGGAATCTCGCCTTGCGTTGACGTCTATGGCGAAGATTGTGGTGTACGACAGAGAATCCAACACATTTGGAAACATTTGCGACTCTGCGTCACAGACCATAATTAATGCGACACCATAGGAAACCATTAGGCATGATGTTTCAATGCGACACAACAATCTCTGTCTCGGACAACACAACTTGCTGTTTAGTCCCAGCCTTGAACGTTTAGTTAATCTTGAATGTTCATGTCTTTTCGTTGTATCTCAAAAGACATAACTTTAGAACTTTTTTTTTTTCCTGAGATGAGTTGTTTGGTACCATTTTGTGACATTTATTTTATTGCCTAACTTTTATTATTTTTTTTTATTTTGGGGGAGGTATAAAAACACAGCACTTCAATCCCTGTTTCTTGAGGGTCTTTTTTACATTTGGTTTGTGTGGTGTTCACAGTGCGGTGTTAATGATCGATTACGGTATTTTATCAGCAGGTTGTTGTTGTTACAGTGATGTCAGATTTATCTAAGAATTTTTATATTTTTCTCTTTGTCATAAAAGAACCAATTTTTTGCAGAGAATTATTGTTTTAGGTGTCGCCATACTTGAACAGTAATAACTTTTTAATTTTTCCATTGCCGTCTGTCTGTAGATACACTGGAGCGTATCATCTAACATAAACAACCTTTATGGTATAAGATCTTGTCTGGTTCTCATATCTCTGTGGAATGTAAATGGTTTCTGCAAATATAGTCTTTCTCATGACCTTTCTTATATGATAACTAAAATGTACAGATAGGGCCCCTGAGGATATTTTCGGGAAGCTGGAAGTTTATGCTGCACAAAAGCATATAGGCCCCAATTCATCATTTGCGTTTTTTTTTTTTTTAAAGTCACTTTTCATTTTTATCTTGTGTTATTTGTTGCTGTTTTTTTTGCACAAAATTCTTCCATATTGTTGTCTATGGTTCATAAATTTTGTGCAAAGTTAAGACAAAGTTACACATTTTTGAAAATAATGCATCAGATGAATACAGTACATCTGAAAACCCCAAACCCTGTCCTGAATGGCAGACATAAAAAATACAAAATATGCAAGTTTTGTTAGCATCAGAGGGGCACTTCAGTCTTTGAAAACAAATATTTCCATCCGTTGACTGCAAGCGGAGATCTTGAGAATGAAAACGATTTGAAACACAAGGTATATTAAATCGTAACCAATACTTTGTTGTATGCAGGCATAAGGGCTCATACTCACATGCGAGAAACTCGGACGAGTCTCGCACGTCAATACCCGGCACTGCCACCGGCACTCACATCGGAGAGTTCAGCTGCTTAGAAATACATGCAGCTGACCACTCCAATCCGAGTGCCGGCGGCAGTGCCGGGTATTGACGTGCGAGACTCGTCCGAGTTTCTCGCATGTGAGTATGAGCCCTAATATCCATAAAAGAAATGACAAAGCCACTGCTGAATTGTGCTGCTGACCTGTCTTGACTAGTGGTTGCCTTGTCTTCTGTATTGCTGCACTTGTCTTGAGTAATTGGACAATCCCATGTTGTATCTCAGCCGTAGAGTCAGTGAATGCAACACGATACATTGTTTATGGGTCAGAACACTACACTGCTAAACATATCTACCCTGTATGTGCAAAACCGATTGCCTATTTATCTAATAGGAATTTTTCTTGATCTTCTCTAGTATTTATGCCTCATATTTTCCTGACTCTGTGAGATTCAGCTGTTTCAGTTTTGCTTCGTATTACAGATTTCTGTAGGACATTGGTATTGCTTTGTGTGCAATTGTGATCATAATTGGCCACCAGAGTCATAGAGGACGGTATGGTATGTCCAGGCTCTAGCATAATAATATGCCCCAAACAGCACAAGATAGTCTAAATTAATGTAAGGATATGAAAGATAGTATGTTTTCCTCAAGCCGTAAATCTTCCAGTGTTAAAGCACCACTCCAGCATTTGTTTTAATTTCAGTGCTGGAGAGATGCAACTAATGTAGGTTCCCAGACCCTAATATTACATTTACCGGCTGCTGTCTTCATCTCTTATCAGCAACGCTCCAATCCCGATCCACCAACTTCTGACTGTCAGAAGTAACATTTACAAGCTCTCAATTCTATGAGACCCTCGTTCTGGCTCTCATAGATTTACATTGAGAAGAGACTTCGGGCTAACGCAGCAAACACTGGAGAGATCCGGCAGGTCACAACCTGCAGAAGATGACTAGAGTGGTGCCATTAACAGAAAAAGACAGCAGCTTGGAATTATAATACTGGGGTAGGGGACAGAGAGTAGTTGCACCACTCCAGCGTTGCAATTAAAAAATTGCTGTAATGGTGCTTTAAGTGAGTCTTGAAGGAGTTCTCAGGGATTAATTTCTATTTTTGCTATAGGCTTAAGAACTAACAGGGAGGTAGTTGCTAACTGCCTGTCTGTTTTGCCCAGCGCTGACCTCTTCCTGCCCAGAGGGTTCACTGACAGCTCCTGCCATCGATTCTGTTTCTTACATTGACGGCACATCAGCATGCTGCGATTGTCTCGGTCCGAGGAACGGATCCGATAAAAAATGCATGATGGGAGCAGCAACATAGAATAACATTGGGACGAATGCAATGCAATTTTTTTTATCGCATTGCATTCGTCCGATTTTATCACTAGTGTGACTCCGGCCTTAGGATGGTGTCAGGTAGAACAGGGACATACCGTAGTTAGAAGTTGCCTTTTAGTTCTTAGGCTCATAGTAAAAAAAAAAAAATAGTCCTGGAAAACCCCTTTAAATTCAATCTATCTGATCTGTGGACCACACACTATAAAGCAGGAGAACATGAGTAGAGATGAGCGAACCCGAACTGTAAAGATCGCGCTTCGTACCAGACACTTAATGTCCAGTGCTGAACTTCAAACACGGACTTCTACTGGCAATCTGTGAGAAGTCCATGTAAGGCTGTGTGCCCACGTTGCATTTTTTAAGCATTTCTGCAGCGTTTGTGCCGGATCAGACGCTGCAGAAACGCTTAAAAGAAGCTTCACATTAAATTACATGCGTTTTTGGCTTTTTGTGCCACTGCATGCGTTTTTAAACGCTCTGGAAGCGCTTAGCGGCTAAAAACGCAGCATGCTCATTAATTTCCGCATTGCTGAGCGTTTTTAGCCATTTCCAATGTTTCCAGAAAACGCGAGGAAAAAAAAAGCATCAAAATCGGGCGTCTTTTGATAAAGAAACGTGCGGAAATAAAACGCGCGTTTTCTGGGAAGGAGATCAGTTTCCTGAGTGTTTAAAAACGCTAACGTGGGCACATAGCCTTACTGTTCAGAGTTTGGATGCTTAATAAAGCTTATAAAAAAGATGCAGTGCAGCAAATCAACAAGGTTTTAGGTTGTGAATAGAGTTGAGCGATACCGTCCGATACTTCAAAGTATCGTATCGGATGGTATCGGCCGATCTTTAAAAAAAGTATCGGTATCGCCGATTCCGATACCGGAAGTCCCATTCAAGTCTATGGGACTTCCGGTATCGGAATAAGAAAAACCCTTTCCTGCCCTTGTACAGCCTCTCTGGGGTCTGTACGGGCCTTTCGGGGGGCTGTGCCGGCCTGCCAGGGGGTCTGTGCAGGCTCCGGTGGTCTGTGCCGGCCTGCCGGTGGTCTGTGCAGGCTCCGGGGGGCTGTGCCGGCCTGCCGGGGGGCTGTGCAGGCTCCGGGGGTCTGTGCAGGCATCGTCCGATGGGACTACAAGTCCCATCGGGCGATGCCTGCTACCATGACAGTGATTGACACATTAGCCAATGATGGGACAGTAGTAGTCCCATCATCCGGCTAATGTGTTAAATGTAAAAAAAAAAAAAAAAAAAAATTACATGCTACATACATACAACATACATACTACATACATGCTACATTCATACTACATACTACATACATGCTACATTCATACTACATAAATACTACATGCAACATACATACTACATATATACTACATGCATGCTACATACATACTGCATGCTACATACATACCACATATATACTACATACATACTACATGCATGCTACATACATAACATATATACTACATGCATGCTACATACATACTACATGCTACATACTACATATATACTACATGCATGCTACATACATACTACATGCTACATACTACATATATACTACATGCATGCTACATACATACTACATGCTACATACATACTACATATATACTACATGCATGCTACATACATACTACATATATACTACATACATACTACATACATGCTACATACATACTACATACATACTACATGCTACATACATACCACATATATACTACATACATACAATACATTCATACAATACATACATAGACATACAGTACATATAACATAGAGTAACATACTTACCAATACTTGTCACATTGTTCCTCGAAGCCATTGTCTTTTCCGGAATAAATATTAACATAACAAACCACAAAAATACTCACCCACGATCCGAAGCAGTCCACGAGTGTGTCCCACGACGATCTTGGGTAGAGAACGGCAGCATCAGATGATGCTGCCGTTCTCTACGGGCTGCAGGAATCCAATGACGGAAGGTAGGTATCCTTCCGCACTGTATTCCTCCGCCACTTAAAAAAAAAAAGTCCCTAGTCTCACTTTATGCCATTGCTGCGTGGGAAATTCCCATACAGCAATGGCATAAAGTGAGACTAGGGACTTTTTTTTTTTTTAAGTGGCGGAGGAATACAGTGCGGAAGGATACCTACCTTCCGTCATTGGATTCCTGCAGCCCGTAGAGAACGGCATCAACAGCTGATGCTGCAGTTCTCTACCCAAGATCGTCGTGGGACACACTCGTGGACTGCTTCGGATCGTGGGTGAGTATTTTTGTGGTTTGTTATGTTAATATTTATTCCGGAAAAGACAATGGCTTCGGGGAACAATGTGACAAGTATTGGTAAGTATGTTACTCTATGTTATATGTACTGTATGTCTATGTATGTATTGTATGAATGTATTGTATGTATGTAGTATATATGTGGTATGTATGTAGCATGTAGTATGTATGTAGTATGTATGTAGCATGCATGTAGCATGCAGTATGTATGTAGCATGCATGTAGTATATATGTAGTATGTATGTAGCATGCATGTAGTATATATGTAGTATGTAGCATGTAGTATGTATGTAGCATGCATGTAGTATGTATGTAGCATGCATGTAGTATGTATATGGTATGTATGTAGCATGTAGTATGTATGTAGCATGCATGTAGTATATATGTGTTATGTATGTGGTATGTATGTAGCATGCATGTAGCATGCATGTAGTATGTATGTAGTATGTATGTAGTATATATGTAGTATGTATGTAGCATGTAGTATGTATGTAGCATGCATGTAGTATATATGTAGTATGTATGTAGCATGTAGTATGTATGTAGCATGCATGTAGTATATATGTAGTATGTAGCATGTAGTATGTATGTAGCATGCATGTAGTATATATGTGTTATGTATGTGGTATGTATGTAGCATGCATGTAGCATGCATGTAGTATGTATGTAGTATGTATGTAGTATATATGTAGTATGTATGTAGCATGTAGTATGTATGTAGCATGCATGTAGTATATATGTAGTATGTATGTAGCATGTAGTATGTATGTAGCATGCATGTAGTATATATGTAGTATGTAGCATGTAGTATGTATGTAGCATGCATGTAGTATATATGTAGTATGTAGCATGTAGTATGTATGTAGCATGCATGTAGTATATATGTTATGTATGTAGCATGCATGTAGTATGTATGTAGTATATATGTGGTATGTATGTAGCATGCAGTATGTATGTAGCATGCATGTAGTATATATGTAGTATGTATGTTGCATGTAGTATTTATGTAGTATGAATGTAGCATGTATGTAGTATGTAGTATGAATGTAGCATGTATGTAGTATGCATGTAGTATGTATGTAGCATGTAATTTTTTTTTTTTTTTTTTTACATTTAACACATTAGCCGGATGATGGGACTACTACTGTCCCATCATTGGCTAATGTGTCAATCACTGTCATGGTAGCAGGCATCGCCCGATGGGACTTGTAGTCCCATCGGACGATGCCTGCACAGACCCCCGGAGCCTGCACAGCCCCCCGGCAGGCCGGCACAGCCCCCCGGAGCCTGCACAGACCACCGGCAGGCCGGCACAGACCACCGGAGCCTGCACAGACCCCCTGGCAGGCCGGCACAGCCCCCCGAAAGGCCCGTACAGACCCCAGAGAGGCTGTACAAGGGCAGGAAAGGGTTTTTCTTATTCCGATACCGGAAGTCCCATAGACTTGAATGGGACTTCCGGTATCGGAATCGGCGATACCGATACTTTTTTTAAAGATCGGCCGATACCATCCGATACGATACTTTGAAGTATCGGACGGTATCGCTCAACTCTACTCAACACTAGTTGTGAACACTGTGCCGCCATGGTGCTCTGACTAGAATAGGGACAGCTTGAGTGAGAGACTGCGTAAAATAAATAAATAATTTTAAAAAATGACATGGGGTCAACTGTATTTTTAATAAGCAGCCAATGGAAAGCAGACAGCTTGTATTTAAAAATTATTTGCAATGTGAGTTGTTTTTCGTATGCACTAGTTCAGACTAGTTCTTTGTTCAGTTACTTTTCCATGACTTACTAGTGCACCAGTTTTTCTGACTTGGACACCCCGCCCTTCACCATGCTGTGATTTTAATTCCATCCAATCACACTTTGTTCCGACCTACCCATAAATATAGGCTTTACCAAGACATTAGCCAGAGGTAAGTGTTCACACTAGGCAGTTAGGTCAGGGACCGATCCCATCCGATCCATGAGATTACCTTGATGTTGGTGGATGAGCTCACAATTTTTGGCCAAATTTTGTGCTAAGCATCTCATGTGTTTTTTCGCAAATTTCAAAAGCCATTATGCTATTCACATGTATTTCACATTGACTTGCTTTAGTGCAATTTAGTGGAACATTTTTCTTTATTTGCTATGTTAGCTGTTTTTGGTATGCACTAGTTCAGATTAGCTCTTTGTTCAGTCAGTTATTTAAAAATAAAAAAACACACACAAGAAAAAAAAGTTTATTTGAATAAAAACCTCTTGACACATTCCTTGATTCACCCATTTATTATTAAAAAATAATCCCAGCAGTTCCGACGTAATCCATCGTGGGTTCCCATGACATCCAGTGATTCCCTCAAGCAACGTATGGAGTGTTGTTCTGAGGACGACGCACCATATTTATTTATTTATTTATTTATTATGCTTTGCTTATATAACGCCGTCATGTTCCGCAGCACTTTACAGATATTTCTGGCACTGTCACCATTGGGCTCACAATCTAGTTTCCCAAACAGTATGTCTTTGGCGTGTGGGAGGAAATCGGAGGACCTGAAGGAAACCCACACAAACACAGGGAGAACATACAAACTCCTTGCAGATGTTGTAGGTTACTCACTGTCATTTCTCACAGGCAATCTAACATCATTGCCCCCTAAAAATAGAAAGGACCCCACAACTTTTTTTTCATTCATTCATTTATTTATTTAAACTACACTTGCAAGGCACTGCTCCACTTTGGCCTCCGCCTATTGGTTCAAGATTATTATTATTTTTTTATTATAAGTTATTTTAAGTCATTTCTAGTGATGAGTGAGTATATTCGTTGCTCGAGTTCCCCCGAGCACGCTTGGGTGGTCTCCGAGTATTTTGGCATGCTCGGAGATTTAGTTTATGTCGCCGTAGCTGCATGATTTGCGGCTGCTAGACAGCCTGAATACATGTGGGAATTTCCTAACAAACAGGCAACCCCCACATTTATTCAGGCTGTCAAGCAGCCACAAATCACGTAGCTATGGCGACAGAAACTAAATCTCCGAGCACATCCAAATACTCTTAGATCACTCGACCATGCTTGGGGAAAACCCGAGCAATGAGCATACTCCCTCATCAGTAGTTATTTCCCTATCCATATTTGTTTGTAGGGCAATTTTCCTGCTCTTACCCCCACTTTTCTTATTTTGGAAATTCCGTAGCCGAAGTTACTACGACCATTTTACAGCACCAAAGTTTGGGTCCTCATTGACTTATATGGGGCTCGTGTCCGGGGTCACGTTCGGTTCAAGTTCTAGTATGAATCCGAGATAAACCCGATGAACCCAAATGTCCGCTCATCCCTATACATGAGATTATTTTGATATTTAGCTTTATTTATTCAGTTCCTGTTGATTAGGAGCTTAGGAGTTTGATGGGTGGTACATATGCAATTTCATATTATGAATGCCTTTAATCTTTGAGCGAGACAATCCACTGGACTCCTATAAGCATAGAAAGTGCACAGAGTTAAAGTTAAAGTTATAAATTACAAGAAATCTGTTCCCACAAAACTACATATCAGTCTTCTCAGCTCCTCACATAACATAGAGCCTGCAGATTAAATTTGCATTTTAATTTTGAACAGATATTATTCCCTTTGCAAATGTTATGTTCAACCTGAAAACTTCCCAGTGTTTGGACTTGTTGTAAACCTGCATATACCTGGCAATGGTATTACTGTAATCTACTACAACAGAACAATTGTCTGTCTGTAATCCAGGGGGATTTAGTAGGCTAACCAGGAGTGAGGAAATTTAGGAGATGGACACACACCCCTAATGTATACAGAACACTGATAATTACACTGTAAAGACAGTGCTGTTCTCTAGTGGTGTACTTATCAGATGAGCGGCATAACAAAGACTTAAATGGAGGCCCTACATCCCATTGTTGAGACTATTGCTACCAGAATACTAACCCATCTGGACCAGGGCATCACTGACATTAGAGGTGGGGGAAGCTTTCTTTCACAGTGAGTCAGATAGGAACCTAGAAGCCTGAAACTTTATGCCGGTTACCCCCAACAGAGCTGTATACGCCACTGATATTATACCTTACAGACGTCACACAGTTTAGTGATTGAAAGAATTATGCCGAGATCAAGCAATCCTCTGTGAGCTAAATATCTGAGCAGTACAAATATTTATTGTTTACAGATAGTTTACTACAATGTCTCAGTGTAATCATATCAAAGCTGAAATCTTACAAAGACTTTCTAAAGCCCCCGCCACACACAGCGAGATCGCTAGCGAGATTGCTGCTGAGTCGTGACGCAACAGCGATCTCACCAGGGACATTGCTGTGTGTGACAGGTATCAGCGACGGTATCGCTGATCGGGCTCGAATGCCCTGGACATTTTTTTGATCATTGGTCTCCTGCTGGCCAGCACGCATCACTGCGTGTGGCAGGCGGGAGACCAGCAATCAGCAAGCTGCACGCTGGTTTCCAATGTAAACCACAGGTAACTAAGGGCGCGTGTCACTTAGTTACCCGCTGTGTACCTTAGTTACCAGCGCGCTGGTGCAGGGAGCTGGTAACCAAGGTAAACAGTGGGTTTCTAAGCGCCGCACGGCACTTAGAAATGCGCTGTTTACCTTGGTTACCAGCTCGCTGCACCAGCGCGCTTGTAACTAAGGTACACAGCGGGTAACTAAGCGACGTGCGCGCTTGTTATCCGCGTCGTCGCTGTCCTGATCGCTGCTGTGATCTGCCTGTTTGGCAGCTCCCCAGCGATCATGTAGCGACACACCAGCAATCTTGACAAGGTCATATCTCTGTCGGGATCACTGGTGCATCGCTATGTGTGACGGGACCCTTAGACTGACAGGTCTTTCCCAATACACACAAATGAGGGAGCTGTCAGTCTAACTCTGTGTAAAGTTAGAGCAGATGGTGTAAAACCCCCTGAAGATGCCTGTTGTTTTAATGTGTGCAAAATGTATTATATTGCATGTTTTTACCCTCCTGGAGGCTGCAATTTTTGTTATTAAGGAATGACAGGGTTAATTGTAGGGCCAGTGTAACGGACCAAATTAACCCCTGTCCAGATTAAACCTGGATATATTTTTTCTCAGGCCTGAGTATACCCCAGGTGATAAACTGTCTAGGCCAAATAAACCCTGGGGTGTAAAATAGCCTAGGCCAATCTATACCGCTCCTGTCTACTGCATTTTATGAGCCCTTGTAAATGAGATTTTAGATGTGATTTTTTAGTAGCTTAAAACTAACTTACACGCAGTGGGAAGGTATTTGTGCTGTTAATCACATAATGAAGATTGATCTTACAATACAATGTGACTGGTAACGGACAACAGTCCTTACATCTGAGATTACAATGCTGCCCAGTAAGATAAGTGCTTTTACCATAGAATGCAATTGTAGCTTGATCATTATGTGGCGCCTTCTCCTAAGGTGTAGTGCCCCACCAACTAGGTAAGTTGGGAACTCCTTTCCACACTCCAACACCTGCACCCACACACAGGATAGTTCAGCAATGGACCAGATTGTGGCTCCATGCTTAGAGGTTAGCAGAGCACCTTTCGTGGGTCCTTGCTTCGTAACACGAGATGTGCTGGGAGGTGGGTGAAGTTAGATATAAAAGAGTGGGAAAGTTTAGAATGACAGGACAGTCTGGCGGGAGGTCAGGCGAGAGCAGAGAGCAGGCTGACAGGAGGTCAGCCTGACGGGAGGTCAAGGCGGAGGAAGACAGTCAGTCAGGAGAGGTTGAGGACTGGTCTTAGTGGAACGAACTCCCTAGGAGAGGAGAGAAGGAGTGCTGCAGCTGCCTCAGTGATCTGAGCCAGCTGGCATGGGAAAGGAACAGAAGGAGAAAGACGTAGAACTGCAACCTAAACTTCCATAAGAGAGAGAAGGGACAGCGCGGAACGAAGGAGTAGGAGAACAGAGAGGAGTTGTGGGTTGGAAGAGGAACCCTGCCTATAGGTTCTCAGCGTAAGGCTGGGGCCCGGTCCCCGAGGTTGTATGGACACTTATGGTTCTGCAGCAGACACCGGTGGAGTAGTTGCTGTAAATGCATTACTCTCATCCAAGACTTGGGGCACAACAGCATCTGTATAGGGAGCCAGGACTCAGGATAAAGGGGGTCCCCGAAGTAGGCTACAGCTGACCTGGGTCCGCTGGCACAGGAAAGGAACATTGATAGAAAGCCTGACTCTCCATAAGAAGGAAAGGATTAGTACGGAACGTGAGGAGAAGAAGAGAACTAAGGATTAGGGTTAGAGGAGAACCCTTCCCAAGTTCTAAGCGCAAGGCCGGGGTCCGGTCCCCGAGGTGGTATGGATACTAATGGTCCTGCAGCAGACACCGGAGGAATAGAAGTTGTCACCACTTTATTCCCACACCAGACTTGGGGGCACAACAGCATCATGAGTGAGTCGGGACTAGGTAGTAAGGAGTCCCAGAAGCAGGCTACAGCTGTCTGCCATACAAGTAGAAATGATAGGAACATCTGACAGGAGGAACTCCAGTGTAACTCAGTACTATGAGTACTTCACTAAAGGCGCTAAGAGGGAGACGTTAGGAAAAGGCACATATGTTGGCGGAGTGTTGCAAAGGAGTACTTCATCTTGCCTGGAAGTTGGCTGAGCTCCTGACCCGGAGGACACGGCACGGATGCGGGCTCTTGTGCCACAACAGACTGTGAGTAAAGCTTTGGAACTACATGCCCTGGTGTCCTCCACTTATTCCTGCGTCAACCTGCTTGGCACTGCTACATCCCCCCCTGCGCCTGACACTACACTATCTACGTGTCACTTCACCTACTCTGCCCTTGGACTACAGCCCTGCCTGTGGAGGGCTATAACATCATTGCTGCACCACACCATCTGTCCCAGAGGATCTGTCGGTAGCGTCGGCTGAACATCTTCATTGCCGAACACCACAGGTGGCGTCACGACTCATTTAATCTTCATAAGCACACTGAACATTCCCCTTTTACAATGGGCACCCAGGGCCACAGGCCGGGTCCCAGCTGGCGTGATATCTCCCATTGAAGTTCATCGGGCCAGGTACTGAGTACCCCACGGCCCTGGGAGGGCGACCCAACTTGGCGTCATGAACAGGATGACGAAGCCCGTTGCCACCGGATTCTGTGTGCCTAGGATTTATTGGACTTAAAGATTGCTGACAATGTGCAGAATAACCAAATTGATAGACTGTAAAATGGACTCCAAAAATGGCCGCCGGCGTGGAGAAGAAGGGCGTGACAACATGGGTTGTCCTAAGAAAAGACAGCGAACTGTCCTGCCTGAACTTCTATGCAACCGCAACATGGCCCACCCGCCGAGGGCTTCGTATACTGGCTTGGTATGGAGGAGTAGGAAGAAGACGCCGCCCTCAGGAGTAGGAGCGAGAGTCGGTGGCGGGAAAAGAGTCCAGACAGGAAGAAGAAGGAAGAGAGAACGCCATGATGGAAGAGGGAGGGAGGCCCGAAGAGCGCAAGGAGGTTGAGCTGAACCTCCCCGGCGCATTGGCTGAAAGATCCGATCCGACTTCCAAGATGGACCGCCAGCAGCTGGAGGCTGAGATCACCCAGCTGACAAACCGTCTGCGGCTGAGGCAGGAGGCGCTCTGGATATTGAACTGGCAGCACGCCCGGGAGGGGCCTACGCCATCGGCACCTCCATTCCCGGTACCCTTCCCATTGGTACCCACTGTCGCTGCTGCCATACTAGTACCTTCACCTGCGGTACCTGCCACCGCCGCACAGGACTTCCCTCAGGCAGCGCCCGTGGAACTGACGGCTGCTGCAATGTTACCGGCAGCGCCTGTTTCCATCTCCACGCTGCAATTACCGCTGGTCGCGGCCTGCCAGGAGGAGTTCTCCGAGGGCTGGGGAGCCGGAGCGGAGGAAGCTGAGCCCCAACCCGGACCTCACGCGGCTGCACAGGTCCCACCGGAGACCCCTGCGGACCCAGAGCCGCCATCTACTCTACCATCGTCCCTGACCTTGGGTCCGACAGCGCCATTGAATGTCATACACCGCCGGGAGGCTCCAGGTAAGACCGCCACCCCTCCCAACGGGTTGCCCCTGGAGTTTTCGTGTACTGAGGCCTGCATGCTTGAACTCCACATTGGACAATTAGATGAGCTGTGCTCTCAATTCAGAAGCACTAAGCTTACTGCGATGGGGAAGTGGAAGAAGTCCCTGCTGAAAAGAGTGAGACTGGAGCATGCACGTCCCATTTGGCATCTCATGGGTTTGACAGAAGAGTCTGAACGGCTGGTGAGTATTAATATGCATCACGGGTTCCCTTTGCCACAGATTCAGAACCCCTGCATTTCACCCTACAAGTGCCCACAGACACCGGTACCACCAGACGTCAGGCCAAAAATCAAGGCAGTAGTGCCGCTAACTGCAGTACCACCTGAAATTGAGGAACAATATCCATTGGTACCAGCTGCAACTCCTGCAGAATTACAGGCAGCAGAGATACCACTAGCAGCAGTTGACGTGTTACCCTCACAGGCAGCAGTTACTTCCGCTGCCATTCCATCTACACAGGCAGATGCCAACCTCACTCCAGGAGAACAGGAGTACCTGCAATTTGTGGCCAGTCAGCAGGAAGAGGATGTCCATAAGTTCTTCCCTGGAAGCAGCCCAAGTCATCAGCCTCCAGCACCCCAGGAGGGGACCACCAACACTAAAGATAACTAACTAACTCTGTTACCCAGGAGGGTATTTGCACCATTGTGCTTGTTTTTCTATTTTTCTATTTTTTTTGCTATCATGATGTTTCCCTGTTGATTCCAGTTTGTTGCCCAGTTTTATTGGCAACGTTTTTACTGAACTGTGGAGATCATGGACACTGAATGATCCAGAACTGTAATGTAAATAGTTGCACCTCTTTAGGTGCCCTTTCTTGGTTTTACATAAGTCTTTTAGGAATAAGGACTACCTCATTAAGAATAAGGACATTTCAAGACATCTTGGCTGGATCAATGTCTATATTGCACTTATTAATAATGTCTAGCATTTTTGATAGAAAAAGTAAATAGTGAATGCTTTATAGAGCTTAGACTAATGCCGTAATATTTGAATAAAGATTTAAAATTGACAGGTGGCGAACCAGGCATCAGCGGTTGTCTCTTAAGGTTAACAATAGGAAGTAGAAAATGTGAAAGAAGACATGATGAAGAAATATGTTGATGAAGAATGCTTGAAAGTGGTAGTGAGTAACTGCCAATAGCACTTTTGAATTAGGTACTGTATTAGAACATACATAGTCAGTTAAAATTGTTTGCAATGTTCAAGAATGAGTGCCTTTGGTGGCTCCCTGCTTGGAACACGAAGCGTGCTGGGAGGTGGGTGGAGCTTAGTTTTGCACCAAAAGAGCAGGAAGAGTGTGGGATTGAGTCAGTTTGTCACAGGAGTCTGACGAGGTCAGTCTGTGAAAGGAGATCCCCTGAGTGGGATGGATGAAGGAAGTGCTGCAGCCGACCTCAGTGACCTGGGTCTGTTGGCACAGGAAAGGAACATTGATAGAAAGCCTGACTCTCCATAAGAAGGAAAGGATTAGTACAGCACGTGAGGAGAAGAAGAGAACTAAGGATTAGGGTTAGAGGAGAACCCTTCCCAAGTTCTAAGCACAAGGCCGGGGTCTGGTCCCCGAGGTTGTATGTATAATAATGGTCCTGCAGCAGACATCGGAGGAATAGAAGTTGTCACCACTTTATTCCCACACAAGACTTGGGGGCACAACAGCATCGTGAGTGAGCCGGGACTTAATAGCAAGGAGTCCCCGAAGCAGGTTACAGCTGTCTGCCGTACAAGTTGAGTTCATAGGAACATCTGACAGGAGGAACTCCAGTGTAACTCAGTACTGTGAGTACTTCACTAAAGGCGCTAATAGGGAGACGTTCAGAAAAGGCACATATGTTGGTGGAGTGTTGGAAAGGAGTACTTCATCTTGCCTGGAAGTTGGCTTAGCTCCTGACCCGGAGGACACGGCACGGATGCAGGCTCTTGTGCCACAACAGACTGTGAGTAAAGCTTTGGAACTACATGCCCTGGTGTCCTCCACTTATTCCTGCGTCAACCTGCTCGGCACTGCTACATCCCCGCTGCGACTGACACTACACTATCTACGTGTCACTTCACCTACTCTGCCCTGGGACTACAGCCCTGCCTGTGGAGGGCTTTAACATCATTGCTGCACCACACCATCTGTCCCAGAGGATCTGTCTGCAGCGTCGGCTTAACATCTTCATTGCCGAACACCACAGGTGGCGTCACGACTCATTTACTCATTTAATCATCATAAGAACACTGAACATTCCCCTTTTACAATGGGCGCCCAGGGACACGGGCAGGGTCCCAGCTGCCGTGACATCTCCCATTGAAGTTCATCGGGTCCGGTACCGAGTACCCCACAGCCCTGGGAGGGCGACCCACCACCATCCAGAATCACTAAGAATGTGCCTCTGTATTGTTCAGAAGGAAGCAGCAAGTTTTATTCCTACTACTCTCTGTACAGAAGATTTATCGTCAGTAAATAGGACTTGTCTTTTTTCTTCACCGTGAGTTTAAAGGCGTCTGGGGCTGCACAAATTGTGGCAGCACTAAACTTGAAGATGTCCACAGCTGTAACACATTCACATGTACACTCCCAGGGACTCCCTATGTAAGGTGTTTATGGGCCCGAATATAAATGTCAGACGAAATTCCCCCTTACATCTGCAGGAGAGTAGAAGCAGGCTGGGACATATCATACATCTCTGATTAGTCACCTCGTTCCAGGCCGTGCTTCCAGCTATATTTTTCTCTGAAACACCACTGCACTTCAGAGTAAAACATAAAAGTTTATTGTACCGAAGCAAGTGGTACTGGCAGCATGAATCGTGTAGCAAGTTCCCTTTATAGGGCTAGTTCAGCCCTTCTTCTAGGTGTAGAAATAAAATACAAAACAAAATACCTACTGGTGCTCTGTGACTCCTCCCTACTGCTTCCCACATGGCTCACTAGTCTCCTTATTTCCATTTTTCACAGGAACATAAAGTGACCCCTGCTACCAATCATTGGCTTATGATATACGACACTCCTGAAGTGTAAGAGAGGTGTCTGAGTAGGGCTGCAATCCCAGGTCTATATTGTGAGTAAAACTCAGCACTCAACGAAGGTATAGTTACGCAGGTTGAAATAAGACCTAGATCCATAAAGTTCAACTTTTCTTCACTAATTAGACTTTTTATCACTAAAGTAACTCTAACCCACAATGTTATGTGTAGTGAGGAAATCATCCAGCCCTTTCTTAAAAGCTGCTATGATGTCTGCCATTACTACCTTCTGTGGTAGGGCATTTCACAATCTGGCTGCTCTAACTGTAAAGAACCCTTTCCTAGTTGCTGGAGTTGCCTTTCTTCCACCTGTAATGAGTGCCCCCTGGTCTTTAGTGTGGTCATGTGCCAGTCCTTTGTATTGACCAAACATATTTATACAGTACATATAAATGAGATGATGCTTATTTTTTAAGCTGAACAAGCCCAACTTTTCCATCTTCTCATGATAATAATCTAGTTGCCCACTTTTGAACTGACTCTAACTTATGAATATCCTTTTTAAAATGTGGTGCACAAAACTGAATTCCATATTCAAGATGTGGCCTCACAAATGATTTCTCACTTATTATATACCCTAAAATCTTGTTTGCTGTTGAAGCTTCTGCTTGACGAGTACTGCTTACTTCTAGAGATGGGTGGACATGTGGTACTAGCGGGTACGCAGGATGCAGTGATGAGGCGCGAGACGGTTTGAGCTTTAAGGTGTAACTGTTATATCTATAGATGCCTTTGGGGCCGTCTTGAGCAACCGAACAAGCTACAGTTGTGGCCAAAGTATTGACACCCCTGAAATTCTGTCAGACAATACTCAGTTTCTTCCTGAAAATGATTGCAAACACAAATTCTTTGGTATTATTATCTTAATTTAATTTATCTTAAATGAAAAAACACAAAAAGAATTGTCCTAAAGCCAAATTGGATATAATTCCACACCAAACATAAAAAAGAGGGTGGACAAAAGTATTGGCACTGTTCGAAAAATCATGTGATGCTTCTCTAATTTGTGTAATTAACAGCACCTGTAACTTACCTGGGGCACTTAACAGGTGTTGGCAATAACTAAATCACACTTGCAGCCAGTTGACATGGATTAAAGTTGACTCAACCTCTGTCCTGTGTCCTTGTGTGTACCACATTGAGCATGGAGAAAAGAAAGAAGACTGTTATGAGTTCATTTTCCCCTTCACCATTGAGGTCTGATGAACTCCCTCTTCTGGTGAAGGAAGGTAGTGAGGCTGATTACCAAGCACCTGAGCTGGGAGAGGATGACTGGGCGACGGGGATCTCTGACTGGATATAAGGCAGCCAACGCCCTTCTGCCTCGCTGGTGATTTCTCTGTGGAATTCTAGGAGACCAGTCTGATTCCTGCTCCTCAAAAGCTAAGTTTTCTGCTTTGCCTTTTTGCATTTGTGTTTTGGTTTTAGTTTGCCTTGCTTTTCTGGATTCTGCCATTTCTTGCTGGGGTGAGCTGAATTCCTTTTTGTCGGTTTGCTCTGTCTTCAAAAAATTCCTGAGTACTGACATAGTCTTTTTTCTAGCCTAGCGTCTTCAGGGCCTTTTTCCCTGTCAGTCTGATGGCTCTTATTTTGATAGGGTTTTTCGCAGATTGCAGACAGCAGCCTTCCTATCCTGTCCTATCTAGTTAGCTTGGGCCCCATCATTTGCTCAGTCTATCTTTCTATCTGTGTTAGTGTTTTTTCTTCTTGCTTCACCGTCATTATATGTTGGGGGCTGCCTATTGCTTTGGGGTCTGCTCTGGGACAGTTTAGATTTCCCTTTCTGTCTTTAGGCTAGGCAGCTCTCCGGCTGTGATCGAGGGGTCTAGGGCATCGTAGGAACCTCCCACGGCTACTGCTAGTTGTTGTTGACAGGTTCAGGGGTCTGCAATCCGATAGCTGCCAACTTCTCTGGTTTTCTGGACTTAGCTAGCATTTCTGTTTTTGCCTCCTACGGTGACTCATTCATAACAGAATCACCAGCCATACCGCAGATCCTAGGGTACTCAATAGCAGGAAAGAATTAAAAAAAAAAAAAAGGTGTGTATATTTTTTCCTCTATATCTCTGAGGCCGTAGGGGGAATTTTTTTTTCTCTCAATGGAGATAAAGCAATTGTCTGATTGTGTGGAGCAGCTCGCTGTGAAAGTGCGGGGAATTTCCGCCTACCTTGCTCATTCACATGCTGCTGAACCAAAGATCCCTACTCCTGATGTGTTTTTTGGGGATCGGTCTAAATTTTTGAATTTCAAAAATAATTGTAAATTATTTTTTGCCTTGAAGCCTAACTCATCAGGGAGCTCCGTGCAGCAGGTTAAAATTGTCATCTTTTTGCTGCGTGGCGATCCCCAGGATTGGGCGTTTTCTTTGAAACCTGATGATCCTAGTCTGACTAATGTGAACGCATTTTTTCAAGCCTTGGGGTTGTTGTATGACGAACCTAATGCTATTGATCAGGCTGAAAAGACCCTGTTGGCATTGAGCCAGGGTCGAGATTCTGCAGAATTGTACTGTCAAAAATTCCTAAAGTGGGCGGTCCTTACTGCCTGGAATGATAATGCCTTGGCAGCTCTCTTTCGGAAGGGTTTGTCAGAAGCCGTAAAAGATACTATGGTGGGATTTCCTGTTCCCTCTGGTCTGAACGATTCTATGTCATTAGCCATTCAGGTTGATCGGCGTTTACGTGAACGCAGGACTGCACGAGAGGTGTTGCCACCTGTTGAACAAGTGTCTGAACCTATGCAATGTGATAGAGTTTTGTCCAGGGAGCAACGTCAGGAGTTCAGAAAGCGTAATAAGCTGTGTTTTTTTGTGGAGATGCCTCGCATATTATTTCTGTCTGTCCTAAATGAGAGAAATGTTTTGCACACACGTTTTCTGTGGGTGGTGTTCAACCTAAGTTTCTTCTGGCAATTACTCTGATCTGCTCCCTGTCCACATTTTCCGCCAAGGCTTTTGTGGATTCGGGAGCAGCCCTGAACCTAATGGACTTGGATTTTGCTAAACGTTGTGGATTTCCTATGACACCTCTGCGGACGCCTATCCCTTTGAGGGGGATTGATGCTACTCCTTTGGCAAAAAATAAACCTCAGTTTTGGACCCAGGTGGTAATGCGGGTCGCCCCAAACCATCAAGAAAATTGCAGATTTTTGGTGTTGCATAATTTGCATGATACCATTGTTCTGGGGTTTCCCTGGTTGCAAATTCATAATCCAGTTTTGGACTGGAAATCTGTGTCTGTGGTGAGTTGGGGTTGTCGGTGTGCCCTTAGTGAGGCTCCGGTTTTTTCCACCTCTCCTCAGTCGCATGATGTTCCTGACTATTTGGCGGACTTTTATGATGTATTTAGTGAGAATGAGTCTGCGTCTTTGCCTCCTCATAGGAGTTATGACTGTGCAATTGAACTGAGCCCGGGGTGTAAATTTCCCAAGGGTCGGCTCTTCAATTTATCTGTACCCGAGCACGAGGCTATGCGATCCTATATTAAGGAGGCTTTGGAGAAGGGTCATATTAGACCATCCTCTTCACCATTAGGTGCTGGGTTTTTTTTCGTGGCCAAAAGGATGGTTCATTAAGGCCTTGTATTGATTATCGTGCCCTCAACAAAATTACTATTAAATATCAGTATCCGTTACCCCTGATTTCGGATCTATTCTCTAGAGTTAAAGGTGCTTGCTGGTTTACCAAGCTTGACCTCAGGGGGGCGTATAATCTTATCCGCATTAAGCATGGGGATGAATGGAAGACAGCGTTTAATACTCCAGAGGGACATTTTGAGTACCTGGTGATGCCTTTTGGGCTCACTAATGCCCCTTCTGTCTTCCAGTGCTTCATGAACGACATTTTCTGAGACTTTGTGGATAATTTTTTGATTATCTATCTGGATGATAGCAGCCTTCCTATCCTGTCCTATTTAGTTAGCTTGGGCCCCATCATTTGCTCAGTCTATCTTTCTATCTGTGTTAGTGTTTTTTCTTCTTGCTTCACCGTCATTATATGTTGGGGGCTGCCTATTGCTTTGGGGTCTGCTCTGGGGCAGTTTAGATTTCCCTTTCTGTCTTTAGGCTAGGCAGTTCTCCGGCTGTGATTGAGGGGTCTAGGGCATCGTAGGAACCCCCCACGGCTACTGCTAGTTGTTGTTGATAGGTTCAGGGGTCTGCAATCCGATAGCTGCCAACTTCTCTGGTTTTCTGGACTTAGCTAGCATTTCTGTTTTTGCCTCTTACGGTGACTCATTCATAACAGAAGACCAAAGAACTGTCTGAGGACTTGAGAAACCAAATTGTGAGGAAGCATGAGCAATCTCAAGGCTACAAGTCCATCTCAAAAGACCAGAATGTTCCTGTGTCTACCGTGCGCAGTGTCATCAAGAAGTTTAAAGCCCATGGCACTGTGGCTAACCTCCCTAGTTGTGGACGGAAAAGAAAAATTGACAAGAGATTTTAACGCAAGATTGTGCGAATGTTGGATAAAGAACCTCGACTAACATCCAAACAAGTTATTATTATTAGTATTATTAATATTAATATTTATTTATATAGCGCCATTGATTCCATAGTGCTGTACATGAGAAGGGGTTACATACAAATTACAGATATCACTTACAGTAAACAATCACAAACTGATATAGAGGTGAGAGCGGACCCTGCCCTTTCGGGCTTACATTCTACAGGATGGTGGGGAAGGAGACAGTAGGTTGGGGGGTTGCAGCAGCTCCATGAGAATATAATCCATCTAGCTGTGGCATGTTGTGACCATTAAGTCTGACAGCCAGCAGAGACACTGAGCTGCCTGTGCTAGCTCTGCATCACTGACTCGAGATATCGTGAGAAAGGTGAGCCTTGAGGTCCCTTCCAACTCTACCATGCTAAGATTCTATTTATTATTTATCTATCTATCTACCAATCTATCTATTGAACAATATTTACTTTGAAAAGTATCTTTATAAGACATAGAAAATTTCCTCTAAGTAAAAGTTCAAGCTGCCCTAAAGTCCGAGGGTACAACTGTGTCAACCCGTACTATCCATCGGCGTCTGAATGAAAAGGGACTGTATGGTAGGAGACCCAGGAAGATCCCACTTCTTACCCCGAGACATAAAAAAACCAGGCTGGAGTTTGCCAAAACTTACCTGAAAAAGCCTAAAACATTTTGGAAGAATGTTCTCTGGTCAGATGAGACAAAAGTAGAGCTTTTTGGGCAAAAGCATCAACATAGAGTTTACAGGAGAAAAAAAGAGGCATTCAAAGAAAAGAACACGGTCCCTACAGTCAAACATGGCGGAGGTTCCCTGATGTTTTGGGGTTGCTTTGCTGCCTCTGGCACTGGACTGCTTGACCGTGTGCATGGCATTATGAAGTCTGAAGACTACCAACAAATTTTGCAGCATAATGTAGGGCCCAGTGTGAGAAAGCTGGGTCTCCCGCAGAGGTCATGGGTCTTCCAGCAGGACAATGACCCAAAACACACTTCAAAAAGCACTAGAAAATGGTTTGAGAGAAGCCCATTTTTGGATTTTTGTGTGAAATGATCAATGTTTTGCTTTTTGCTTCATTCTCTTTTGTGTTTTTTCATTTAAGACAAATTAAATGAAGATAATAATACCAAAGAATTTGTGTTTGCAATCATTTTCAGGAAGAAACTGAGTATTATCTGACAGAATTGCAGGGGTGTCAATACTTTTGGCCACAACTGTAACAATAAGTGCCCACGCAGGGGATCAATACAAGAAACACACGGTAATGCGAACACGACTAACCCGGCAAAGGCCGGTCACTATAGGGCCGCGGTATGGCCGGCTACGGATCCTTAGTTATAAAAGTGTCACTTATCCTCTCTGACGTCTGGCAGGGTCCTGAGCAATGATGCTTCGGCGTTGCAGCCACTGGGCCCAGCAGACAAGGATCTGACGAAGGCTTCTGGCGTTCCTGTGCCTAGGCGAGGTGGGGGCACAACAGGCCCTGGAAGAGTTCCGCAAGGTGGCGCCACCCCGGTGGAGGCGGTGTAGTGCCGTTTGGGGGCTGGAGAATGGAGGCCGCAGCCCCGAAAGGTGCTCCAGGGACCGCGGCTGGCAGCGGACAGGCCACAGCCACGAACTGGAGTGAGGCGGCGTCGGCCGCGGGTGACAGCAGGTAGGCCGCAATCGCGAACTGGAGCGGGGTGTCGTCTGCTGCAGGCGGGAGCTGACAGGCCAAACCCGCGGGGCAGAGTCAGGCGGTGGCCGCGGGCGGGAGCGGATGGACCGCACCCGCGGGGCGGAGTAGGGAGGTGGCTGTAATGGGCGGGAGCGGATACCGAGATGGAGGCACCTAGGCCAAAGGCTCTGGTGAGAACCAACTGACAGTGCTGGCACCGGGATGGGTAGCAGAAGGAACAAGAGCCAATGGCACTACCGAGGACCAACTGACGGTGCTGGACCACGGTTACTAAGCAGAAGGTACCTGTGCTAAAAAGCACTACCAAGGACCAGCTGACGTTGCTGGACCTCAGATACTGAGATGGAGGCACCTAGGCCAAAGGCTCTGGCGAGAACCAGCTGACAGTGCTGGCACCCAGATGGGTAGCAGAAGGTACCCATCCAAAGCAAAGTAGCCAGGCCGCAAGCCGGCCGCAGTTACCGAAACCCACAGTCCTACAGGGGGTCCATGTCCCATTGGCACTACGGATCCAGCCTTCAGTGACAGATCCCGCAGTCCACATAGGAGTCACCTAAATTGCAGGCACCGTAGAGTCGGCTAACCCGGCCGCAAGACGACAGGACAATGGATTGGTGGCAAAGTGACCTTGACACTACCCGGAAACAGCTGGCGTGCTGAAAACAGGCTGGGCAACAGGGAGTACCTGTGCCAAAGACACTGCCGAGAACCAGCTGACGGTGCTGGAACCCAGATGGGTAGCAAAAGCTACAAGAGCCAATGGCACTACCGAGGAACAGCTGACGGTGCTGGACCACGGTTACTAGGCAGGAGGTACCTGTGCGAGAAAGCACTACCAAGTGTCAGAGACACCGCACTACACTTGCTCATAGAGCCAGTGCGCGTGTCCTGAGTACAGAAGCAGTGCTAAAAGATACCTGTGGAGTGGGCAGCAGCGGAGACAATGCGTGCTTCAAGCTAATAGTGTCAGGGACCAAAGAGGCACGGGACCTGCGGACACTGAAAATGAGCAAGCTTGCACAGGACCTATGGTCATGTGAACGGTCATGTGGCTGCAAGGGGGCGGGGCTTAGTGTCAGAGAAGCCAGAGAACTCAGATTCAGGCAAAACAGAAGTCATGTACATTACAGTCAAACGAGGCACAGGAGGGATAAGCAGACGGGAGGTCAGACAAAGCCAAAGGTCATACACAGGATCACAGTACAGTACCAGGGAGGAGACAGAGCAGATAATCAGGGCCAAGCAGAGATCAAAACCAAACAGACATAGGAGGTACCAGGCAGAATCCAAAGCGATATCCAGGGAACAGACCGAGTCATACACAGAGAATCAAGTAACCAGAACACAGCACTAACACACTCAGGGGTCACCACACAATGCCAAGGGCGAAAGTATAACTGACGGGGATGGGAGCGTCCTGAAGCTATAAGAAGCCTCTCCCAGAACCAGGGAGAGGCCACAATCATAGCCCCAGGTGTGCAGGTAAGCCTGCACCTGGATCACAACCTTTAACCCCAGAAATGCCAGTCATCAGCACTGGTTCCAGACATTAACCCCACGTGTGCGAGTCAAACCCGCACTGAGATCATGACAGTACCCCCCTCTCAACGGGGGGCCTCTGGACCCCCAGGCTTGACCGGGTACTTAGCATGGAAAGCCCGCACCAGGCGATCAGCATGCATCAACCGGGCCGGTACCCAGGACCAGTCCTCCGGTCCATACCCCTTCCAATGAACCAGGTACTGTACCGACCGCCGTACCAACCTGGAATCTACGATATGACCAACCTTGTACTACACCTGCCCCTCGACTAAAACAGGAGGAGCAGCAGACTCGGAGTCTCCCCGGACTGCTTCAAAAGGTTTCAGTAGAGATTTGTGGAAGACATTAGGGATCTTGAAAGAGGGTGGAAGGCACAGCCTATACGCCACCAGATTGATTTTTTCCACAATCTTGTACGGGCCAATGAATTTGGGTCCCAACTTGGCTGACGGAATCTTTAACTTAATGTTTCGCGTGGAGAGCCAAACTTTCTCTCCCACCCGAAACATGGGACCAGGTGTTCGTTTCCTGTCCGCGAAAAACTTATACCTGCCTTGAGACCTAGATATACGCCGCTGGACTTCTGCCCATGTATCTTTTAACCGCTGAACAGAGTCCTCAGCCCCGGGACACCCCGAATCCAGACGAGAAAACTCACCAAAATGAGGACTGAACCCATAGTTAATCAAGAAAGGGGACCTACCAGTGGATTGACTCACCCGACTATTGAAGGCAAATTCAGCCAACGGCAGTGCATCGCACCAGTCATTCTGTCTAGCAGAGGTTAGACACCTGAGGATCTGTTCCAGGGACTGGTTAGTGCGCTCCGTCTGCCCATTGCTCTCAGAATGGTATGCAGACGAAAAGGACAGAGACATACCTAATTTTTTGCTGAAAGCATGCCAAAACTTAGCCACAAACTGCACACCACGATCAGACACCACATTCAGGGGTACCCCATGCAACCGGATCACATGCTGCACAAACAACCTGGACAACGTCTCAGCTGACGGTAGTGCGGACAGGGGTATGAAATGAGCCTGCTTAGAAAACCTGTCCACCACTACCCATACCACTGTATTACCCTTAGATGGAGGGAGATTGGTAACAAAATCCATGGATAAGTGAGTCCATGGCCTTTCGGGCACTGCCAAGGGTATCAGCTCCCCTGCCGGCCAGCTATGAGAGCTTTTAGAACGAGCGCAGACCCCACAACCAGCAATGAATTTTTTTATGTCCGAACCAAGGGTAGGCCACCAAAAGATCCTAGCCACCGCCAGACGTGTGGCTGAAATACCAGGGTGAGCACTCAGCTTGGATTCATGGAACTTCTGCAAGAGTTTCAGGCGAAGTTGCTCTGGGACAAACAACTTCCCCTCTGGCTTGGCCGCCGAGGCCTGCGACTGGGCCCCCTGAATCTCCCGTTCCAATTCAGATGAGACCTCTGCTATCACAACCCCAGGGTGAAGAATGGAGGATGGTGGCTCAGGGGGCGACACCGGCTGAAAACTGCGTGTTAAGGCGTCAGCCTTGACATTCTTAGACCCTGGACAAAATGTAATCGTAAACGGGAAAAAAAAAGTGACCAACGGGCCTGTCTGGGAGTTAGTCTTTTAGCAGACTCAATGTGCGACAAATTTTTGTGATCCGTGATCACCGTAACCGGGTGACTGGCCCCCTCCAAAAAGTGCCTCCATTCTTCAAACGCCAATTTGACCGCAAGAAGCTCTCTATTGCCTACGTCGTAATTTCTTTCCGCAGCAGAGAACTTCTTGGAAAAGAAAGCACATGACCTGAGGTTGGTTAGAGTGGCAGGCCCTTGGGACAACACCGCCCCCACCTCAGAGGCGTCCACTTCCACGACGAATGGTTTGGGCGGATCTGGCTGCACTAACACAGGAGCAGACATAAAACATTTTTTCAGCGTTGCAAAGGCCTCTTTTGCGAGCGAGGACCAATTTCTCACATCCGCACCTTTGCATGTTAGATCCGTGAGAGGTTTGACCACTTGCGAAAACCCCCGGATAAATTTGCGGTAATAATTGGCGAACCCCAAGAAGCTCTGAAGACCCTTAAGATCTCGGGGTTGCACCTAATCCGCAATGGCCTGCACCTTCTTGGGGTCCATGCGAAAACCCTCACCGGATACTATTAACCCCAAAAAGGACAACTCTTGTACACAGAATACACATTTCTCCAATTTGGCATACAAATGATTTTCTCTAAGCCTTTGGAGCACAGTTCGTACATGTTCCAAATGAGAATATTTGTCGGGGGAATATATCAAAATATCATCTAAGTAGATAATGACAAAACGACCAATGAGATCCGAGAATACCACGTTGATGAAATTCTGAAATATGGCAGGGGCGTTGGTAAGACCAAACGGCATGACTACATTTTCAAATAGTCCCTCGGTCGTGAGGAACGCGGTTTTCCATTCATCCCCCTCTCGGACCCTTATCAAATTATATGCCCCCCGAAGGTCCAGTTTAGAAAACCACTTTGCCCCTGATAGTTAGTTACATAAATCGGGAATCAACGGAAGGGGGTACGTATTCCGTACAGTAATTTGATTAAGCTCCCGGAAGTCGAGACAGGGACGTAACCCGCCATCTTTTTTCTTTACAAAAAAGAAACCTGCCACCACAGGTGAGACTAAAGGATGTATGTGTCCTTTGCGCAGACTTTCAGTAATGTACTCCTTCATAGCCAAGCGCTCAGGACCGGACAAATTAAACAGACGGGCTTTGGGTAATTTAGCCCCCGGGACCAGCTCAATAGCGCAGTCAAAGGGTCTATGTGGCAGTAACGTCTCGGCCTCGCTTTCGGAGAATACTTCTTCGAAGTCCTTCAGGCATTCCGGAATACCTTCCAGCTCGACAGATGATACAGACACAGATTTAACAGGTTCAACCAGCAGTGCGGATTTATCACATAACTCAAAATCATTAAACCCCCATTGAACAATCTCCCACGTTTTCCAGTTAATAACTGGGTTATGGCGTTGTAACCAGGGCATGCCCAACACAAACCCTGCAGGTAGATTGTCCAGCACAAAACAACTTATGTTTTCCACATGAGTAGCGCCCACTCTGAGCGAAAACACATCAGACATAAAGTGAATTCCCTCCTTAATGAGGGGAGATGAGTCAATAGCCATCACCTTGATCGGAACCTTGAGCCTAACTGTCTCTATCTTGCAGTGTGTGACCAATTGGGAGTCAATAAGATTAATAGATGATCCGCAGTCCACGAAGGCTGTAGAGGAAAAAGAACTACCATCCACAAACAGTTCCACAGGCAGTACTACTTTAGAAAATGAGGAAAATGGTACCTGAGGGTCTGAGCAGCCTCCCCGTTGACTACCCAGACCTAGTCGTTTCCCGCCGACCGGGTTTGAAGACGGGCAATTCGGGCACTCTCTTTTCCAATGTCCCGTTTTACCGCAGTAAAAGCATAACTGCTTGTCCTTCCGGCGTTTCCTCTCCGTATCCTTCAGGGAGAGGGCGCCTACATCCATGGGCTCAGGGGCAGTCTCTTTTCCACTGGGGAATAATGGAGTATCCACCTGCATCACCCCTCTGGCCCGCAGCCTGCGGTCCATCCGGACGGCCTGGGTCATGGCGTGCTCGAGAGAGTTAGGTGGGGATGTAACGCCAAGGCATCCTGCAGCCGCTCGGACAAGCCTCTGCGAAAGAGTCCTCGGAGTGCGGCGTCGCTCCAAGAGACCTCTGCCGCCCAGCGGCGGAACTCAGAACAAAACCACTCAGCTGAATGTTTCCCCTGACAGACACTCATCAACATATCCTCTGCCAATCGCACTCGGTCAGGTTCATCATAAATGTGCCCGAGGGCCTCAAAGAATGCGTTCACTGACATACGTTCAGGAGCAGAGGAAGACAGAGAGAAAGCCCATGCTTGCGGAGCCCCCCGAAGTAGGGAAATAATGACCCCCACCCTCTGGAACTCATCCCCTGAGGAGCGGAGCCTTAGAGAAAAAAAAAGCTTGCATCCTTCTCTGAAAGACCTGAACTCCTTTTTATCCCCTGAGAAAAGGTCTGGTAATTTGACCGGAGATTCGGGGGACGCTAATGACACATCCCTACCCCCAGAACCAGAAGCCCCTGCATCGACAGCCCCCCGCACAGTAACCACCAACTGTTGCTGGGTCTGGGCCATTGTGCGTTGTTCCACATTGAGCTTATGGAACATTTGTGTCAGGTGCTTGACCTGATCAGCCAAGGCTTGTATGGGATCCATGAGGATAACACACACTTTTTTTTTTTTTTCCTTCAGAAAAAAAAAAAAAACTGAAACAGTCAGTTATAATGTCAGAGACACCGCACTACACTTGCTCATAGAGCCAGTGCGCGTGTCCTGAGTACAGAAGCAGTGCTAAAAGATACCTGTGGAGTGGGCAGCAGCGGAGACAATGCGTGCTTCAAGCTAATAGTGTCAGGGACCAGTCAGCGCTGGAAAGTAAGGAGGCACGGGACCTGCGGACACTGAAAATGAGCAAGCTTGCACAGGACCTATGGTCATGTGAACGGTCATGTGGCTGCAAGGGGGCGGGGCTTAGCATCAGAGAAGCCAGAGAACTCAGATTCAGGCAAAACAGAAGTCATGTACATTACAGTCAAACGAGGCACAGGAGGGATAAGCAGACGGGAGGTCAGACAAAGCCAAAGGTCATACACAGGATCACAGTACAGTACCAGGGAGGAGACAGAGCGGATAATTAGGGCCAAGCAGAGATCAAAACCAAACAGACATAGGAAGTACCAGGCAGAATCCAAAGCGATATCCAGGGAACAGACCGAGTCATACACAGAGAATCAAGTAACCAGAACACAGCACTAACACACTCAGGGATGGGAGTGTCCTGAGGCTATAAGAAGCCTCCCCCAGAACCAGGGAGAGGCCACAATCATAGCCCCAGGTGTGCAGGTAAGCCTGCACCGGGATCACAACCTTTAACCCCAGAAATGCCAGTCATCAGCACTGGTTCCAGACATTAACCCCACGTGTGCGAGTCAAACCCGCACTGAGATCATGACACCAAGGACCAGCTGACGTTGCTGGACCTCGGATACCGAGATGGAGGCACCTAGGCCAAAGGCTCTGGCGAGAACCAGCTGACAGTGCTGGCACCCGGATGGGTAGCAGAAGGAACAAGAGCCAATGGCACTACCGAGGACCAACTGACGGTGCTGGACCACGGTTACTAAGCAGAAGGTACCTGTGCTAAAAAGCATGACCAAGGACCAGCTGACGTTGATGGACCTCGGATACCGAGATGGAGGCACCTAGGCCAAAGGCTCTGGAGAGAACCAGCTGATAGTGCTGGCACCCGGATGGGTAGCAGAAGGTACCCATCCAAAGCAAAGTAGCCAGGCCGCAAGCCGGCCGCAGTTACCGAAACCCACAGTCCTACAGGGGGTCCATGTCCCATTGGCACTACGGATCCAGCCTTCAGTGACAGATCCCGCAGTCCACATAGGAGTCACCTAAACTGCAGGCACCGTAGAGTCGGCTAACCTGGCCGCAAGACGACAGGACAACGGATTGGTGGCAAAGTGACCTTGACACTACCCGGAAACAGCTGGCGTGCTGAAAACAGGCTAGGCAACAGGGAGTACCCATGCCAAAGACACTGCCAAGAACCAGCTGATGGTGCTGGAACCCAGATGGGTAGCAAAAGCTACAAGAGCCAATGGTACTACCGAGGAACAGCTGACGGTGCTGGACCACGGTTACTAGGCAGGAAGTACCTGTGCTAGAAAGCACTACCAAGGACCAGATGACGTTGCTGGACCTCGGATACCAAGATGGAGGCACCTAGGCCAAAGGCTCTGGAGAGAACCAGCTGACAGTGCTGGCACCCGGATGGGTAGCAGAAGGTACCCATCCAAAGCAAAGTAGCCAGGCCGCAAGCCGGCCGCAGTTACCGAAACCCACAGTCCTACAGGGGGTCCATGTCCCATTGGCACTACGGATCCAGCCTTCAGTGACAGATCCCCCAGTCCACATAGGAGTCACCTAAACTGCAGGCGCCCGTAGAGTCGGCTAACCCGGCCACAAGACGACAGGACAACGGATTGGTGGCAAAGTGACCTTGACACTACCCGGAAACAGCAGGCATGCTGGAACCAGGCTGGGCAGGAGGGAGTACCCGTGCCAACGAAACTTCTGAGCAGCAACTGGTGATGTTGGAGCCCAGGGACAATCATGGTGTAGGCCGAGGCCTACTTGGTGGCAGTATTATATACAGTGGGGCAAAAAAGTATTTAGTCAGTCAGCAATAGTGCAAGTTCCACCACTTAAAAAGATGAGAGGCGTCTGTAATTTACATCATAGGTAGACCTCAACTATGGGAGACAAACTGAGAAAAAAAAATCCAGAAAATCACATTGTCTGTTTTTTTTTCATTTTATTTGCATATTATGGTGGAAAATAAGTATTTGGTCAGAAACAAGCAATCAAGATTTCTGGCTCTCACAGACCTGTAACTTCTTCTTTAAGAGTCTCCTCTTTCCTCCACTCATTACCTGTAGTAATGGCACCTGTTTAAACTTGTTATCAGTATAAAAAGACACCTGTGCACACCCTCAAACAGTCTGACTCCAAAGGACACAAGAAACAAAATTGTAGCCCTGCACCAGGTTGGGAAGACTGAATCTGCAATAGCCAACCAGCCAACCATACTTTTTTGCCCCACTGTAGGTTGTAGACTACAACAGACTGTCAACGTGCTCCAATTAGCATCTGTCTCCACTCTGTTTCCAGGATTTCACCTGACCACCAACACCGCCAGTTTATGCGTACAGTAGCCGTCTGCCCAATCCACACGTGTTCCTGTGTTACTGGGGTTCTGTAATGTCAGCAGATCCCCTGATGTGTGTCTGGCAATGTCTCCTGCTCTGTCCACATTCCCACCACTTGTAGTGGGAAGGTGGACAGCGCAGGAGACAGTGCCGTACACACATTGGGGGATCAGCTCACGTAACAGAACAACAGGAACACAGGAACAAGTGTGGAATGCGTGGACGGCAACTGTGAGCAGGAACTGGCGGTGTTGGAGGTCAGGGGAAATACTAGAGACAGAGTGGAGACAGAGGCCAAATCAGAGAATGTTTAAATCAGAAGTAGTTACAATTTGGAGGCAGCAGCAGTTTGCCCTCCACACAGCAGGAGATCAGCTGACATTACTGACCCCCACTTTCACATGAACGAGTGTTTTTTTCTGTGTGGACAGCACTTCCGAGCTACAACTGACGATGTTGGAGCCCAGGGATAGTCATTTTGTAGGCTGAGGCCTACTTGGAGGCAGTTTAAGATAAGACGTTGTTTGAATTTGGAGGAAGCAGGAGAGTTTGCCGTACACACAGCAGAGGATCAGCTGATGTTACCGATCCCCACTTACACATGAACAAGTGTTTTTTCTGTGTGGACAGCACTTCCGAGCACCAACTGGCGGTGTTGGAACCCAGGGAAAATCAGGTAGTAGGCCGAGGCCAACTTGGAGCCAGGTGTAAATCTGAGGTTGTTTGACTGTGGAGGGAGCAGGACACTTTGCCATACACACAGCAGGGGATCAGCTGACGTTACCAAACCCCACTTACACATGAACAAGTGTTTTTTCTGTGTAGACAGCACTTCCGAGCACCAACTGGCGGTGTTGGAACCCAGGGAAAATCAGGTAGTAGGCCGAGGCCTACTTGGAGCCAGGTGTACATCTGAGGTTGTTTGACTGTGGAGGGAGCAGGACACTTTGCCATACACACAGCAGGGGATCAGCTGATGTTACCAAACCCGCTTACACATGAGCGAGTGTTTTTTCTGTGCGTACAGCACTTCTGAGCACCAACTGGCGTCATCGGAGCCCAGGAAAAATCAGGTAGTAGGCTGAGGCCTACTTGGTGGCAGTTTTAGATTGTTTCTAGTCTACTACTAACTTTCAACGTACTCAAATTAGGCCTCTGTCTTCACTCTGTTTCGAGTATTTCCTCTGGCTTCCAACCACGCCAGTTGCTGCTCTGAAATGCCGTCTGCACAACCAACACTTGTTCCTGTGTTACTGGGGTTCTGTAACAGCAGCTTCTCCCTAGAGGTGAGTCAGGCAATGTCTCCTGCTCTGTCCACTTTTCCACTACAAGTAGTGGGAATGTAGACAAAGCAGGAGACATTGCCGGACTCACCTCTGGAGATGAGCAGATGTTACAGGACCCAGGTAACACAGGAACAAGTGTTGATTGTGCAGACGGCACTTGAGAGCAGAAACAGGCGGTGTTGTAGGCCGGAGGAAATACTCAAAACAGAGTGGAGACAGAGGGCAAATCAGAGAACATATTAAATCAGAGGTAGTCAGAAGTTGTAGGCAGCAGGAGAGTTTGCCGTACACACAGCAGGGGATCAGCTGACGTTACCAAACCCCACTTACACATGAGCGAGTGTTTTGTCTGTGCGTACAGCACTTCTGAGCACCAACTGGCGGTGTCGGAGCCCAGGGAAAATCAGGTAGTAGGCCGAGGCCTACTTGGAGCCAGGTGTAAATCTGAGGTACTTTGAGTTTGGAGGGAGCAGGACACTTTGCCATACACACAGCAGGGGATCAGCAGACGTTACCGAACCCCACTTACACATGAACAAGTGTTTTTTCTGTGTGGACAGCACTTCAGAGCAACAACTGGCGGTGTCGGAGCCCAGGGAAAATCAGGTAGTAGGCTGAGGCCTACTTGGTGGCAGTTTTAGATTGTTTCTACACTACTACTAACTGTCAACGTACTCCAATTAGGCCTCTGTCTTCACTCTGTTTCGAGTATTTCCTCTGGCTTCCAACCACGCCAGTTGCTGTTCTGAAATGCCGTCTGCACAACCAACACTTGTTCCTGTGTTACTGGGGTTCTGTAACAGCAGCTTCTCCCTAGAGGTGAGTCAGGCAATGTCTCCTGCTCTGTCCACTTTTCCACTACAAGTAGTGGGAATGTAGACAAAGCAGGAGACATTGCCGGACTCACCTCTGGAGATGAGCAGATGTTACAGGACCCAGGTAACACAGGAACAAGTGTTGATTGTGCAAACGGCACTTGAGAGCAGAAACAGGCGGTGTTGTAGGCCGGAGGAAATACTCAAAACAGAGTGGAGACAGAGGGCAAATCAGAGAACATATTAAATCAGAGGTAGTCAGAAGTTGTAGGCAGCAGGAGACTTTGCCGTACACACAGCAGGGGATCAGCAGACGTTACCGAACCCCACTTACACATGAACAAGTGTTTTTTCTGTGTGGACAGCACTTCTGAGCACCAACTGGCATTTTCAGAGCCTAGGGAAAATCAGGTAGTAGGCCGAGGCCTACTTGGAGCCAGGTGTAAATCTGAGGTACTTTGAGTTTGGAGGGAGCAGGACACTTTGCCATACACACAGCAGGGGATCAGCTGACGTTACCAAACCCCACTTACACATGAGCGAGTGTTTTGTCTGTGTGGACAGCACTTCTGAGCAACAACGGGCGTTGCTGTGGCCCAGGAAATAAAGTTCAGGTCATAGAAACATGAACACAACAGGAGACCTGGATCCTGTTGCCAGGCAATTATTTATTCTGGAAGAGGACTGGCAAATTCAGGTGAGATCCAGGCCTTGTTCATTTTCACAAAAGTAAGCCGGTCAACATTATCGGCGGATAGTCGCGTGCGACGGTCTGTTACCACACCACCTGCAGCACTAAAGACACATTCCGATAATACACTGGCAGCAGGGCAAGCCAGCACCTCCAATGCATACTGGCTAAGCTCTGGTCATGTATCCAGCTTAGAGACCCAAAACTTGAACGGGGAAGAGCCGTCTGGGAGTACACTAACAGGGCAAGACAAGTAGTCTGTCACCATCTGATGGAAACGTTGCCTCCTGCTGACTGGAGCCGTCTGTGATGGTGTAGCCGTTTGTGGCGGTCCCACAAAACTTTTCCACATTTGGGCCATACTGGCCTTGCCTTGTCCTGCGGCACTGCCTCTGCTACCTCTTTGTGCAGAGCTTCCTCCACTGCCTCTACCCACATGGCTGCTTTGAAAAGCACTACCAGAAACACTTGCGGGGGGAATGGAGAACATGATGGCCTGCACAAGTGTTTCTTGGTACTCCCGCATTTTACGCTCCCGGTTCAACTGTGGCATGAGGCTTTGTAAGTTGTCCCGGTAGCGAGGATCTAGGAGGGTGTACACCCAATAATCAGCCATGTGGAGAATGTTGGCGATGCGGCGGTCATTTAACAAGCACTGCAGCATGAAATCAACCATGTGCTGCAGACTGCCAACTGGACCGGAAACGCTGTCCCCAGCTTGAGGCAGCATCTCAGCCTGCTCAGCATCATCCCACCCTCGCTGTACACACTGACTACTAGAGCCTTGTGTACCTCCCTCCTCTGGAGAGATGTGTTCCTCCTCCTCCACTGACTCCTCGTCATCCTCCTCACTAAGTGTCCCCTGCCTGGGCCTTTGTGTGGAAACACGTTGCGCAGACTTGCCAGAAGCAGATGGCATTTCTGACTCCTCATCCTCGACCTCTTCAAAAACCTCCTCACTTAGTGCTTGTAAGGTTTTTTGAACCAGACCGATAAGGGGGACAGTCATGCTGACTAGTGCATCATCTGCACTGGCCATCTGCGTGGAGCCATCGAAGGCACGCAAAACTTGGCAGATGTCCCTCATAGTGGCCCACTCAGTGGTGGTGAAGTGTGTCCGTGTGACTTGTTTGCGCCTGATGCAGCTGGTACTCCATTACTGCTGCCTGCTGCTCACACAACCGCTCCAACATATGTAACGTTGAATTCCACCTGGTGGGGAGGTCACATATGATGCGATGTTCTGGCAGGCGGAATCGGCAGAGATGCAATGCGCGATCTTGCCATGCTGGAACGCCGCAAGTGAGCACACTCTAGGCGAACCTTGTGCAGCAGTGCACCAAGATCCGGATAGTCCCCCAGAAAGCTCAGCACGACCAAATAGAGCACGTGTGCCAGACATGGTATGTGAGTGAGGTTGCCTAGGCCCAGAGCTGCAACTAGATTTCGGCCATTGTCACTCATTACCAAACCTGGCTGGAGATTCGCTGGCACAAACCACACATCGTTCTCCTGCTTGATGGCATTCCAGAGCTCCTGTGCTGTGTGGCTCCGATTCCCCAAAGAAATTAATTTATGGATGGCCTGTTGACGTTTGGCCACACCTGTGCTCATATCTGGCCTAACAGGCTCATGCAGTGCTGATTCCGAGGAACTAGAGTAGGAGGAGGACTCAATATGTACAGACTGCATTCCTGCAATCCTTGGAGTTGGCAGAATACGTACAGAGCTACTCTCCAGATCTGTACCCGGCTCCACAACATTGACCCAATGGGCAGTGAGGGAAAGGTATCGTCCCTGTCCATGGCTACTGGTCCACGCATCGGTGGTCAGGTGGACCTTGCTACTGACGGCGTTTAGTAGCGCATTTTTAATTTTTCCCTCCACATGCTTTTGCAGGGCAGGGACGGCTTGCCTGCTGAAATAAAAGCGGCTGGGCACATTGTATTGTGGAACTGCCAATGGCATCAAGTTCCGGAAGGTGTCAGTCTCCACCAGCCTGAATGACAGCATCTCAAGGGCCAGTAGTTTGGCAATGCCGGCATTCAGAGCCAGTGCTAGGGGATGGTTTGCCGAGTATGGCCGCTTTTTCTCCCATGCCTGTGCTACCGATTGCTGGTGAGTGGCCTGGGAGTGTGCTGATGACTGAGAACGTGGTTCAGTGGGTGGAATTTCACTGGGTCTCTGGACAAGAGTGGCAGAGGTTCTTCCATGGCGTTCCAGTGAGGAAGCCGAACCAGCTGTGTGTGAGCTGGAGGAAGAGGCCCCAACATGAGCTGAAGAGGTGGTAGGTGCTGCTGAAGGTTGGCCTACATCTTCAGTGTGTCTGTGTAACTCCACCTCGTGCTTGGTCCGCACATGTTTCCACATATTTGTGGTATTGAAGTTGATCACATTTTTCCCTCGTTTAACTTTCTGATGACACAGCTTGCATTTGACAAAGCAAATGTCATCTGCAACTGTGTCAAAAAAAGACGACGCACTGCAAGTCCTGGGAGCGCCCGTTTTGTGTTTTGGAAGAGGATTGCTCCTCACGGGTGCCAAAGTGGAGGCTACAGGCAACCAAGTCTGCCCCCGCCCTCTCCCTCCTCTTTTGGCCGTTCGGGGAATCTCTTCCTCAGAGCTGCTCCCACCACCTTCCTGTGGCTGACGCCATGATGGGTCAAGGACCTCATCATCTCCACTCCCCTCTTCAAGCACCGGCTGGTCCTGGGTTGTCTCGCCAGCACCGTATGCACCAGAAATTGGCAACTGAGTCTCATTATCATCAGATGAGTACTGAGGTGTGCTGACAGTAGGCACTGGCCCACCCGCCTCTTCAGATTCAGAGGGACAAAGCAGTTGCGCATCACTGCATACTCCCTCTTCTTCACGCTCTAGAATGCTGCTTGGCTGGCCACCTCTTTCCAAGCCAACAGATTCTGAGAACAGAAGTAAAGATTGAGATAGCTCCTGTCCTGGGCTCTCAGACTGCCTGGGCAATTTGGCAGGTGGTGAAGAGACAGATGGTTGCTCTTCAGTGCTCTGGCCCTGAGAGGATGCGGAAGTCATTGAAGTGGATGCGTTAGCTGCCATCCATCCGACGACGGCTTCAATTTGCTCGTCACGCAGCAGTGTGGTACGGCGAGGTCCTACAAAGCTGTGCATGAAGGACTGTTGCCTGGTAAAAGTGGGGGATGCCAGGTCACTGGTGGCCGCAGCAGACACCGAATCCCCACGTCCTCTTCCTGCTGAATCCCCCCGTCCTCTCCCTGCTGAAACTCCACGGCCACGACCACGTGCCTTACTCCCTGCCTTCTTCATCTTGGTAGACTGATAAAGATAGGCAGAAAAGTAAAAAAGGGGGGGCTTAGTGTTCTTATTCCTGAACACCTGCTAACCAGTATAAGAAACACTAATTTGGCTAAGAGTGTGTGTACTACACTTTAATATGATCTAATGTGGCCTACACAACTCTAAAGTGGAGTGTTTGGTGAACTTTATTTCCTTTTTTTTTGGGGGGGGAAAAATAAAAGGATGTGACCAAAGTTTGAAAGCTATAGTATCACAAACTTTTTGTAGCGATTACAATGCAGGAAGCTAACCTACAATGCAATTGATGAGGCTCCAAAAAATAGGGTGATACTAGTCTGGCTGGCCCTGAAGGGCACAAGCCAGCAAAAAGGCTCCTCTATCTAATCCTATATAGTGTTTGCAACCAACCAAAGACAATGGATGCGGATGGAAGCACACTAATATAGGAGCAAAAATCTGGACAAATTAGCTGCAAAAAAAGGACTATGTATGAGGCAGTGACGCACGCTGAGCGGACTACAACCAGCGGTGGCTGTAGAACACACTGCAATGTGAGCTGCACTCACACACAGAGAGACCTATCAGACAGCCAAAAACAGTGCAAAGAAATGGGCTATAGCACTGAAAGGCTGCTGAAAGGCTCCACTGTCCACTCCTTTAGTATTTGCAACCAACGTATATGGATACGTATGGAAGCACACTATACAGGAGAAAAAAAAATCAGCAATAAAAGAAAAATGTGTATGAGGCAGAGACACACGCTGGGCGGCCTACAAGCAGACGTGCCTGCAGGACACACTACACAGCGTGGGTCTGCACTCACACAGCCCTTGCAGACAGCTATTAAAACAGCGCTGCTGGGCTAAAAAAATGCTACAGTGGTGGATTATGTAGCCTGGGTAGAGCAATATATATGTTTGATGATCGCTATTTCTAACTGTCCCTCACAGTCTTCAACAGCAGCCTGTCCCTAACTGAATTCACAGGAGAGTGAACCCGAAATGGCGGCTGCTGCGGTTTTTATAGTGCATCATGACATCATTTCAGCAGCCAATCACAGCCATGCCAGTAGTTAACATGCCTACATGCCTAACAGGATGTGCCCACACTTCTGAGGATCCCCATTGGCTGAATCAAATCGAGCGGGCTCCTAGCATTATGGGAACTTCTGATTCCGGTATTCGGTATGAAAAAAGTATCGGAACTAAGTATCGGAATTCCGATACAGCTAATATCGGCCGATACCCGATACTTGCGGTATCGGAATGGTCAACACTAGTCACGGCAGCTGTGACCCGGTCTGTGGCCCTGGGCACCAAATTAATGGTGGTTTGAGATATAGTTTATGTGATAGTTCGTGACGCCACCTGTGGTGTTTGGCAAGCAAGATGTTAAGCCAACGCTGCGTGCAGATCCTCTGGGGCTGATGGTGTGTTGCAGCATAGATGGTGTAGCTCCCCACAGGTGAAGCTGTAACCCCAGGACAGTGTATAGGCACAGGTGGTGTGAAGAATGTTGGTATCCAGATGAAGCAGTGCCTGCCTCCGTGCCTTGTCCTCCGGGGTAGAGACTCGGTACCGGGCCGGTGTCAGGGGGAGATGTGTCACAGCAGCGGTGACCAGGTCCGTGGCCCTGGGCGCCCAATATCAATGGCGGATGATGTTTTCAATGTAGTTTATATGGAAAGTTCGTGACGCCACCCGTGGTGTTTGGCAGGTAGGATGTTAAGCCAACACTGCTTGCAGAACCACTGGGACTGATGGTGTGATGCAGCAAAAATGGTGTAGCTCCCCACAGGTGGAGCTGTAGTCCCAGGGCAGTGTAGGCGTTATGGATGAGGATAGGTGCAGGACGGTGTGGATGCTGGTACCCAGATGTAGTGATGCTGAAGGTGTTAATGACGAATAAATGGAGGACACCAGAACTTGTAGTTTCAAAGCTTTACTCACAGTTCGTGATACACACTGGTGCCTGCCTCCATGCCGTGTCCTCCGGGGTAGAGACTCAATCAACCTCCCGGGCAAGTCAGGATTCTCCTCTCCAACACCCCGCCAACATGTACCTCTCCTGAACGACTCCTCTATTGCGCCTTTTAGTGTGAAGAGCTCCAGTACCATGGTACTCTGAAGTTCCTCCTGTCAGATGTTCCTAACAACTCTACTTGTATGACAGACAGCTGTAGCCTCTCTCGGGGACTCCCTTCTCTGGAGTCCTGGCTCTCTATTCAGTTGCTGTTGTGCCCCAAGTCTTGGATGGGAGTAGTGCATTTACAGCAACTACTCCACCGGTGTCTGCTGTAGAACCATAAGTGTCCATACAACCTCGGGGACCGGGCCCCGGCCTTGCGCTGAGAACCTGTAGGCAGGGTTCCTCTTCCAACCCACAACTCCTCTCTGTTCTCCTACTCCTTCGTTCCGCACTGTTCCTTCTCTCTCTTATGGAAGCATAGGTTGCAGTTCTACATCTTTCTTCTTCTGTTCCCTTCCCGTGCCAGCTGGCTCAGATCATTGAGGCAGCTCTAGCACTCCTTCTCCTTGGACCCGTCCTCAGACTCTCCTGACTGACTGTCCTTCCAGACTGACCTCTCAGACTGATCTGTCAAACTCATCTGTAATTCTAAACCTTCCCAACCTTTTATATGTCTCAACTCCACCCACCTCCCAGCACATCTCGTGTTACGAAGCAAGGACCCACGAAAGGTGCTCTGCTACCCTCTAAGCATGAAGCCGCAATGTGGTCAGTGCTGAATTATCCTGTGTGTGGGATGCAGGTGTTGGAGTGAGGAAAGGAGTTCCCAACTTACCTAGGTGGTGGGGCATTACACCTTAGGAGAAGGTGCAGTACCTCTGTGGCGACTGAGTCTCAGGGGCGCCACACTTCCAAACGTGTAACTCCCTGACATTGAGCACAGATATATTCACCCTCAAACGGCTGCTCAAGCTATTCATACATCTCACAAGATGCTCCCCTGGAAGCATTCACCATGGAACACATACCAAATGGGGATAAACAGTACAGATAAAAACAGAAAAACAATGGAATACTAATAAGAAAAACACCAAACTATGCTTTTCTGTTAAACTTTGATATTTTGTTAAGTATGCACTTATGATGCAGGCAGCCCTGCTTCACTCAGTAGACTGGCTTAAAGTCGCTGAAACTTGTAGTTCTCTAACCAGCAAGGCACAGGTGTGGCTACTACAAACACTTAAATCACACAAGGTATACAAAAGCAGAAGTGTTTGCATTACAATACATAAACAGTCCAATAAATAGCTATGAAGTTTGCATCCATCATGTACCTTCATCAGAAAAGCGGACTGTGTATATAAGGAGGATTAAAGAAACACAGTGCTGTGGTATGATGACTCACTCTAAGGAATAGGTGCCATGCTGTACAGTGACATACTTATTGTACTACAGCACTGCTATTATTTTGACTGTTTATGGATTGTAATAAAAAACACTTCTGCTTTCATGCTGCCAATTATTGGTCACATAAGTGAAGTGATACTGCAGCCATGGAATAAATATCTATAGGCTCTTTTTACTGTAAAAGCAATAGCTGCAGACTTATTCTTGAGGAACTGTATTATGGAGACAACAGATAGCACTATGTAAACTATTAGAGTTTGTTTTACCCCCGTACTTTATGACCTCTCTTTTTTTGTGCTAGCTCTCACATGTATCTTCTATGTTGTGATGATGAGAAACACAATGGGATGGAGAATATGTATGATGGGTATATGGGCATGGGACTATGGGATGGAGGATATGTATGATGGGTATATGGGCACGGGCCTATGGGATGGTGGATATGTATGATGTATGATATATATACTAGCTGAAGAGCCCGGCGCTGCCCGGGCATAGTAACTAACTGTGGTTAGTTATAGCAAATTATAATTATCCTCCATCCCATAGTCCCGTGCCCATATACCCATCACACATCCTCCATCCCATAGTCGAGTGCCCATATACCCATCACACATCCTCCGTCCCATAGTCCCATGCCCATATACCCATCATACATATCCACCATCCCATAGTCCCATGCCCATATACCCGTCATACATATCCTCCATCCCATAGTCCAGTGCCCATATACCCATAACACATCCTCCATCCCATAGTCCCATGCCCATATACCCGTCATACATATTCGCCATCCCATAGTCGAGTGCCCATATTCCCATCAAACATCCTTCATCTCATAGTCCCGTGCCCATATGCCCATCATACATATCCACCATCCCATAGTCCCGTGCCCATATACCCATCATACATCCTCCATCCCATAGTCCCGTGCCCATATACCCGTCATACATCCTCCATCCCATAGTCCCATGCCCATATACCCATCATACATATCCTCCATCCCATAGTCGAGTGCCCATATACCCATCACACATCCTCCGTCCCATAGTCCCATGCCCATATACCCATCATACATATTCTCCATCCCATAGTCCCATGCCCATATACCCATCATACATATTCGCCATCCCATAGTCGAGTGCCCATATACCCATCACACATCCTTCATCTCATAGTCCCATGCCCATATACCCATCATACATATCCTCCATCCCATAGTCCCGTGCCCATATACCCATCATACATATTGGCCATCCCATAGTCCCGTGCCCATATACCCATCATACATATCCTCCATCCCATAGTCCAGTGCCCATATACCCATCACACATCCTCCATCCCATAGTCCCGTGCCCATATACCCGTCATACATATCCTCCATCCCATAGTCCAGTGCCCATATACCCATCACACATCCTCCATCCCATAGTCAACCATTATGACATAATGAGCGGCGGGGCCTGCAACCTATGATGACATCAGTGTCGCCATGGCAACCATTATGACATCATAATGAGGGGCGGGGCTTGATACACACACACTTTTTCCCCATTATGTAGATAGGGGCAAAATTGTTTGGTGAATTGGAACGCGCGGGGTTAAAACTTCGCCTCACAACATAGCCTAGGACACTCTCCGGGTCCAGACGTGTGACTGTGCCAAATTTTGTGGCTGTAGCTGCGACGGTGCGGATGCCAATCCCGGACATAGACACACACATACATACACACATACATACAGTACATATATACACACACTTGAGCTTTATATATTAGATATATATATATATACACCTATACTATGTGTATATTTCTATTCTATCTATTCTATTGTAAGCTGTCAGTGTGATTTTACTGTACATCGCACTGAATTGCTGGCTTTTCAAGGGACACCGATGCATATTTCTAGAAAGTCACAATCGCAGCATGCTGTGATTTCACTTGCACGTTTAATATGGCTGAGAAAAAATACGGTGATGGGAGATGCCCCATAGATTAACAGTGGTCCTAGTGCTATGCGATTTTTTCTCGCATAGCACTAGTCCATATTCCTTTCTAGTGTGACTCCAAACATACAAAATTAACAGTATTCAAAATTTCACATAGTGATAGGAAACCATCATCCAAATTTACCATTAGAGCTTCTGAGCTTCAGACTAGACCTCCAATGGAAGAGTATACCAATGGAAGAGTATACCGTATATACTCATGTATAAGCCAAGATTTTCAGCACATTTTTTTGTACTGAAAACTCCCCTCTCGGCTTATACACGAGTCATTGCCGGCGGGGCAATGGGGGAGCAGAAGACATCATACTCACCCTCCTGGCGTCATTGCTGAATATTAGTCTGTCCCTGCATCTCAGGCCGGGCGCCGGCATCTCTCCTCCTGACTTCCTTCCAGTGCTGAGCGGTCACGTGGTACAGCTCATTAAAGTAATGAATATGCACGCGTCTCCGCTACCATAGGTGTGGAACGCATATTCATTACTTTAATGAGCGGTACCATGTGACCACTCAGCACAGGAAGGAAGACGGGAAGAGAGATGCTGGCACCTGCCCCAGACTGAGATGCAGGGACTGAGATGTAGCCGCGCCAGGAGGGTGAATAGCGCTGGGGGAGGGTGAGTCATGCGATATTCACCTGTCCCCGTTCCACTGCTGCGCTCTGTCTCCTGGGTCCTCTGGATGTGACGTTCAGGTCAGAGGGCGCAATGACGTGTTTCGTGCGCGCCGTCTGCCTGAACAGTCACTGCAGAGAGTCGGCTATGCTTAGGAGCAGCGGTCAGTGATGAGAGGTGAGTATGTCATTTTTTTTTTAATCACAGCAGCAGCATTATATGGGGCATATTTTAATATGGAGCATCTTATGGGGCGATCATTAACCTTTGTGCATCATTATATGGGGCATATTTTAATATGGAGCATCTTATGGAGCCATCGTTAACCTTTGTGCAGCATTATAATGGGCATATTTTTGAATGGAGCATCTTATGGGGCCCATCATGTACTTTATGGAGCATTATATGGGGCGCATGTTGTATGAAGCATCTTATGGGGCCATGATTAACTTTTGTGCAGCATTATATTGGGCATATTTTTTGTATGGAGCATCTTATGGGGCCCATCATGAACTGTATGGAACATTATATGGGGCTCCTGATTCAATATGGATATTCAAAAACATTTAACCTACTGATGTCTCAATTAATTTTACTTTTATTGGTTTCTATTTTTATTCTTGAAATTTACCAGTAGCTGTTGCATTTCCCACCCTAGGCTTATACTCGAGTCAATACATTTTCCCAGTTTTTTGTGGCAAAATTAGGTGCCTCAGCTTATAATCGGGTCGGCTTATACTCGAGTATAAACTTTGGGCCTGATTATTCAAGACTTGCATTGTTCATGTCTTGATGAGATGGCGTGCTGGAGTCAGATGCTCCTGATTTATGGAGAGGTACACTCCTTCACTAATCTAAAGCATCTGCCAAGTGAAGCCTGTTTCCATGCACTTCATAAATGACTGGTGTACTCCCATGCAACCCTCTGTGCAGGCTTGGTACAACTCTCCACAACATTGTCAAATCATCCAAAAGTACAAACTCCAAATTCCAAGGCACCAGACATTCTCCTCTGATTAATTGCTTTATTCGAATACAGCATACAAAAAGAAAATAACATTCAATATTTTGATCCCAACAGGCATACTATAGGTCAAGCCATTGTAAGGGGGTGAGATGTAATGTCTTTCATGCTTCCCTTCCCACTGATTGTCTTCCGGTTCTTGATGTTTACAAATGAGTTTTATGACAATTGCCTGCGGTACTGCTACATACGTAACTACAGTATGTATTACCGCTCATCGTTTATGGTATTGCCACATGTATTTGTTACCATTTTATAGAAAACTGTAATATATTGCTTTACATTCCTGTATTATAGTATTGCATATATTATGTGTCTTTTGTACATGTACAGTTAGGGAAAGTTAGTGCATCCTTTTCTGGGACATTAGAGGAGGGCACTCTTAGTACATAGTTTCCCCATAGACCGGGTAGATGTAATTATGTTGTGGGCCACTAGATGGGGGTATGCTAGTGGGGCCTGATAGGATGTTCATAGAGGGTTAATTGTAGGAGGGGCTGCTGGGAGTTAAGGTTAGTGCTGAAGAGCAGTTTAGTCTGATGGGGCCAGGTCGCCCAAGTGTCCACATGGGCTATAGGCCCGGACAGCTCGGCAGCCACGTAACGTTAAGTCGTGTTAGCCCATGTTACCCATGGCCACTGCGTGTCTTAGCAGTGGGCCAGAACAGGAAAGGAAAGATGTGGCATCTTATCACCTGGGCCAATGCTTTAAGGGCAGAAGTTGGCTGGACTAAGGAGATAAAAGGAGTTGGAGCTTCGACGAGATCGGTACAGACGGGCCGGATTCTTCACCAGGGGCCGCCAAATGTAGTGACTGATGAATTCGTGTCTGGGTAGAAACAGACTGAAGGAAATGTCATTCTATCGAGGTCAGGCCAGGAAGGAACTGGGAAGCAGTCTAAGACGGTCAGGTCCGGGCATGTACTGCACAAAAGTGACAGCAAGCAAGGAATAGATGAGGAAGCAAGCAAATGTTATAATGTATCAACTGTGGATGTAACGCTCGAATTCCTAAGTAAAGAAAGGGTTAAAGTTGACTTGGACTGTGTCTCCATAGATGGCGGTCGCCTAGAAGAGGGACCGTTATGGCCTGGGAAGTGATGCTGAATCTGGAGATGCAGGTATTCCGAGGAGAAGAGTATTGTTTCACGTATGGGAAGGCCTGGACACAGCTGCTACAGTAATACAGGTCACGAATACAGTCCTGTCCCTCCCTTACACTATAAATGAACAGAGGTGTAGAATAATTATTTTATTAGGAACGTCTGGTGCCTTGGAGTATGGACTTTTAGAAGTCTCACTTCAGTCAGTTACTGTAATGAAATTTGTGGGGTACAGAACGCCATAGCTCATCACGGATTAGACAAGCTGCGGTGTCACATCCCTGTCCCACTCCATCTATGCCAATTTTGGTTGAGCTTGGAGAAATGAGAGACTGGAGAGCTCCGGGAGTTGAACCCTCAGGACCGCGACAACGAACCTCCCTCGGGCGAGCTGGCCAGGTGTACCACCCCCTATACAGGGAACCTTAGGAGCAGACCCAGGGGAGACTATCGCCGTGGAAGCTGATACCTGGGAACAGCCGGAAGGAGACACAGGCAGGGAACGTACAGGCGAACAGATGGGAGAGGCGACGACCAGAGGGGAGACTGCTGTAGCCGCAGGGACGGAGGTGGATGGCAAAGGAGGCGGCAGTAACGGGTTCTGGGAGAGACACTGGAACGGGCAGACAAAAGCAGGAATGGACTGGACCTGGGAGGGAACACAGGGAGGTCAAAAGTAGGGAACTAGCGGAGGACCAGGAAAGGTACAAAGTGCAGAGACAGGAGGAACACAGGAGAACGTGGACCACAATTGATAGTCAGGCAGAGAGCATAGGGTGAGGCTGCCTGATATAGGGAATGCTGCAGGACTTCCGAGTCAGGGTGCATTAGTATCATGGGGACCAAGGGATAGGGCGCCTTAGTCTAGGGGGGTGTACCTAGATATGCACCTGCGTACCTGAGAGGGAACAGCGGCCGACCTCAGGACAGGAAGGGAGGCAGATGATTGACAGGCGCCTGAAGTGGGGCGGGCCAAGAGGACCGGGAGCGCTGGGGACCCCTGGGTGGCGTGGAGACACGGGAGGCGGGCGGGGACCGGCGGTGCTGTGACAGGGAGAGCCGCGGCAGAGGCGGCCAGAGCAGCGGCGGCAGGAGCGAGGCCAGGGGAAGCTGCGGCAGCGGCAGTCAGAGCAGCGGCCGCAGAACCTGCAGGGCGAGCGGGAGCCGTGGAACAAGAGGTGAGTATGACAGTGCCCCCATCCTTACGCCCCCTCTCCTTAAGACCGGAAAGGAATCTGGCCAAAATACGAGGAGCCTGGATGTTTTCCCGGGGCTCCCAACATCTCTTTTCAGGACCGAAACCCTTCCAATCGATTAAGAAGAGGGTCTTACCTCTAGATCTTTTCATTGCGAGAATGTCTTTAACTTCAAAGACATCCTGTGCGGACACAGGTGGAGGCGAGCAGCCAGTGGAAGGATGAAAGCAGTTAAGTATAACAGGCAAAAAGAGGGAAGCATGGAAGGAATTAGGAATCCTTAGCGAGGCGGGAAGCTTTAACTTGTAGGCCACATCATTGATACGAGCTAGGACCTCAAATGGACCTATATACCGAGGACCCAGTTTATACGAGGGGTGCTTCAGATGGACAAATTTTGAAGACAGCCATACTTTATCTCTGGATTGGTACAGTGGAGAATCCAGGCGGTTTTTATTGGCATGTCTCTTTATCCTGCCTTGAGCTCGATCAAGCGCGGTTTTGGTCTCCTGCCAGACCCTGGAGAACTCCTCGGTCAGAGACAATAAAGAAGGGTGATTTGGAGGAGGATTCACTGGTATGGTTGTTGTAGGTGAATTCGGCCCACGGGAGCAAGCTGGACCAGTCTTTCTGGTGGGAGTTGGAAAAATGCCGGAGATAAGTCACAAGGGTCTGATTTGTACGTTCTGCCTGGCCGTTGGTCTGGGGATGGCAGGAAGAGGAGAAGTCCAACGTTACTTCCATAATACTGCACAAGGCCCTCCAAAACCGCGAGGTAAACTGAACCCCTCTGTTGGACACGATATGCTTGGGGAAGCCGTGAATCCGGAAAACATGGGTGACGAAGATCCTCGCCAACTTGGGCGCAGAGGGTAAACCTGGCAGAGCAATAAAATGGGCCATCTTGGAAAATCGATCCACCACGACCAAGATGATGGCGTAGCCAGAAGACTGAGGCAGATCAGTAATAAAGTCCATTGCGTCATGCAGCCACGGAGCTGAAGGAACCGGAAGCCGGTGTAAGAGTCCAGAGGGGAGGTGCCGAGGGACTTTGTTTCTGGCACACGACGAGCAGGAGGCGATAAAACTTTGGACATCTTGAAGAAGAGATGGCCACCAATAGAAACGAGAGATGAGAAGGAGCGTTTTCTTGAGGCCCATGTGGCCGGCTAGCTTGGAGGCATGACCCCAGCGTAACACTCGCTTCCTCTTGCTTTCTTGCACAAAGGTCTTACCCGGCGGCAATGAAGTCAAGCTAATGGGTGCAACCATGATAACCTTACTGGGGTCTACAATGTGTGATGGATCTTCCTCATTATCGGAGACCAGAAAGGACCTGGATAAAGCATCTGCTTTGAGATTCTTGTCACCGTGAAGGAAATGAAGCTCAAAATCGAACCGGGCAAAGAATAGTGACCACCTGGCTTGCCGGGGATTAAGTCTCTGTGCTGACTGGATGTATGACAGGTTCTTGTGGTCAGTGTAGATTTTAAACGGATGTACAGTCCCCTCCAGAAGATACCGCCACTCTTCCAAGGCCAATTTGATGGCGAACAGCTCTCTGTCACCAATGGCGTAGTTTCTCTCTGCGGTGGAGAACATCTTAGAGAAGAAACTGCAGGTGAGCAGTCGACCGGAGGAAGATCTCTGGGAAAGAACGGCCCCGGCTCCGATGGCTGATGCATCTACCTCGAGGATAAAGGGTTTGCTAACTTCAGGACGATGGAGTACGGGCGCTGTAGCAAAAGCTTGTCTTCAGGTTTGAAAGGCATTTTCGGCTTCCGGGGACCAGAGGTGAGGGTTGGCTCCCTTACGGGTTAAGGCGGAGATAGGAGCGGTCAAGGTAGAAAAGTGTGGAATAAACTGCCAGTCCAGTAGTAATTAGCAAAACCAAGGAATCGTTGGATCGCCTTGATTCCCTGGGGACGCGACCATTTGAGCACGGCGGACACTTTTCCAGGGTCCATACGTAGGCCAGAGTCAGAAATGATATAACCCAAGAATGGCAGGGAGGACTGCTCGAAGGCGCACTTCTCGAGCTTGGCATAGAGACGATGCTCTCTTAAACGTAGTAAGACTTGGCGGACGTCACCTCCTGTGCCTAGGCCATTCCTGCGGTGTCCACACTCGCTCACAATCCCGGGGCTGTAATGCAGTGGAATGACACGCGATGCCGATGTCCAATCAGCGCTGGCATCGCTGTCTCCACCTTCTGACAAACTGAACATGAAGAGGAAATCTGAGATCACCTGCTGCCCAGACTTTATCTCCATGTTCAGTTTGTCTGAAGGTGGAGACAGTGATGCCAGTGCTGATTGGGCGCCAGGCATCATGTGGCATTTCACCACATCACAGCCCCAGGACCATGAGTGCCGACACCGTGGGAACAGAGCCGACACCATGGGGCTGAACATTTAGTATTAGAACTGGTTGTCCTAGTAGTGGACAATCCACTCCTCTGTCGTATACTTGCTTATACTGGCCTCCAGGAGAAAAGGTAATTCCCCGGGTGAGCCCTTGTGCAGGTATGAACCCTCCACACGAGCAGTACTTGGCACAGCACACCTGTTGCACTATATGTAGACAAAGGCAGCATACGGCGCCTAATTTATATAACAAATTACCCATTTTATTATTTTGGAAGCATAGGCTGAAATCGCATAAATGAGCAGCAGCAAACCACATGGTATCCTCCATCCTCGGCCAACAATATTTGTATGTAGCTGAATGGTGGGAACTCAAAAGCAATGTGACCAGTTTGCTTTTAGTAACCCTGTCTGACACTGGATTTATACCAGGACATTGGGAGTCATCAGTGGGCAGCGTAGACAACCACACTGGATACTCTGGGCAGGAATGTGTTGATGTTTAGAGAATGTTCGGCTGTATTGTGTGTGTAGATGGGAGCCTAAACACTGGATAGCTCTGGATCACTTTCAGCCTATGTGTGAGCGTGTCACAAGAGATGAGACATTTTTAGCAGGTGCTGGAAATATTTACAATCATGTTTGCATGGGGGCGTGGCCTGGGCTCTGAGCATGTAGGAGGCAAGAGCTCTAAGCTCCCACGGTCACACACTAAAGCAACAAAAAAGCGTGCAAAGGGTTAACAAAAACAACCCATACTGGACCCTATTCTATTCCTGAATCTCTGGTGCACATTCTGAGCCTAAAACTAGGACCCTGGTCGAAAGGAGACCGAAGATATGAACTTTTAAAAGTTTGGGACAGTAGTGGTGTAGGAGAAACAGAGGGACATCACCCTCCCACCATTTGCCTTCCTGGAAGTGACTGGAGTGCTACTGTGGGCTGTATATAAGCCAGGACTGATCTGGAGGCTCATCGCCAGTAATAAGGACAATAAGGACTTGGAATCCTCCCGGTAAGGCACAACTTGATTCTAACTGACTGCAATGTTTTTTGCCTGCGGGGTGTAGAGGATAGTGGCACTGCTGCGGTGGAGGGATACAGAACTATGCACAATCTCCCCTCTGGATTTCTGACTGAGTGCCGCCGAAATCAGGAAGTTTCACGGCCAGGGTGAGGAGAGCGGGGGCAGAGGAGCTGATCTGGACCCTTTCTGGACTGGCACACCGAGGATATAAGCAGAGGACACCAGCGGGGACTACTTTGTTGTCACAGAGCAGAGAGGCGGAGGGATACCACTGGACCCATTGAACAGACATCAGAACGGCTAAGAACAGCGTTCCACAGCCACACTGCGGACCGGACAGGGGGCGACAAGCACAGGGGGAGCCTCTGAAGACAGCAGAGGTGAGGCACATCCGAGTTTGGGCCACTAGATCCGGCTGCTGATTAGTGCTCACAGCCACAATAGACTTCAATGGGAAGTAGATCCGACCGCTCCCAGCTTCCAGCCTGTCAGCACTGAGCAGACCTGACGTCACAGGCCCTGCAGCGTTCAGTCAGCGGTCTCCCCTGTGACAGGCACAGATACTCCCACGAACTGTACAACACAGCAGAGACTTCACCACAGGGGTACTGGGGAAAGGACACAGGCATCTGGGAGGCACTCTTTATCCCCATATAGCGTCCCAAGGGATTGTTCATTGGCTGCTTTCAGCATATGAGCGGTGCAGGCATACAATATAACAGAGTCTGCAGTTCGTGGCTGGTGGTCCTGGTGCCTGGTATCCATCTGACCTGTGAATTAACAGAAGATTACCTTTATTTCAACTGAGGATCAGAGATACAGTGGGCTGCTGATATTGATACTGCAGAATTGTGTGACTTTACTCGCGCTCACTAATGGTCTCTCAGTTAACTCCTTTGGGAAACTTGCTTTTTGACCATTTTTCTTAACTTGCTTGATTGAATAATTTAAAGGGGTCATAGATCTGATGTCTGGGAAGGGTTTGTGGCAAACCAAGATGCAGTCAGGTAGGGGCAGAGCTTCCAATAGCCCACACAGGGTCACGAGGCACAATTTTGGGGCACACTTTAAATCATACAACGATATCTCTAATTTGTTAAGCCCAATAAAATCTAGGTCACCCCTGAAAGGAGACGAGCCAAAAATGCCTTATCTAAAAAAATCTCAGAACCCTGCATCTGTCAAAGTTGCAAAAGGGGGATCAGGTACTAATAGTTCATTGACCAAAACCCTATCTAAAACACAACCTGAAACGCCTCAAAAAAATAAAAATTTAGGGGGCAACATTAAACCCCCCCTCCAATTGAGACTCTAATGGAGGAAATGGACACTTCCAAATCAAACAAAAGGAAGGGACCAGGCGATCAGGGAAACACTGGGAGTCTCTCATCTGAGGACTCCGACAGTGTCTCAGCTGACTATACTCCAAACACAAGCCCTGAAAGGCAGAAGCCTAGGAGGGATAGTGGAGGACCATTCCCTTCGTTTGAGGTTCCTCCTCCATCCATTAACCTGGGGGAATACAAGGGGTCCAACAAACAAGCCACTGAAGGATTCATGGCGGATCTCTTCCAGTCCTTCAGTGATGCCCTAAAAATAGGGTTTGAGACTCAGGCCAAGGCCCTACAGGAAACTTGCAGAAATCTTAGCCAAAAGGTTGAGAAATATGAGGTAAAGATGGTACAGGCGGAGAGGGACATAGTCTACCTCTCAAAGGAGAATTCACTCCTCAAAAAGGAGGTTATTTCCCTTAAAAACAAATTGACGGATCTGGAAGACCGAAGCAGGAGAAATAACTTAAAGATACGAGGTATCCCTGAGTCGGTCTCCCAGGCAGATCTCTCTGATTACACCAAAAATCTGTTTAAAAAATTATCGCCAAAATTGACAGAATTAGAAGTCAATATCGATCGTATACACCGCCTCCCACGTCCCAAAGGGGTCCCACAGGAAAAGCCCAGGGACACTATCCTCAGGGTCCATTTCTTTGAAACCAAGGAGAAGGTTTTAAAATCTTTGCGAGAGAGAGGTTCACCCCCTGAGCCTTATAAGGATCTTAAGATTTTCCAAGACTTTTCCAAAGAGACTATGGACGCAAGAAGCTCCTTCAGAGATCTGACCTCTAAACTTAGGGAACTTAGAGTGTCATATAGATGGGGTTTCCCTACCAAGCTTTTAGTCTGGTATAAAGATAAACACAACCCCATCTATACTCCTCACGAGGGTCAGAGGTTTCTTAAATTCCTGATGGATGAGCCATCCTTTAGAGATAGGGATTAGGATTGACCTTTGTCTTATGTTTGAATTTATTAGGGGGTCACTATTATTTCCTTTTCCTGAACATGAATATTAGTACCCGTAATTACAGTTTATCGTTGTCACTGTGGGAACTTGCCACTTAATTTTTTTCTCGTTTTTCCCCCGATCTAAGGTGAGACACCAACCAGTTTGGAGTCCTCCAGGAGAACTCTCAAGTTCTTAATTTTTTTTTTTTCTCTGTATTTCATTGTTCTACTTGTTTCCCTTTCCTGTTTTGATATTGCATTCTAACGATGAAAATTTTATCGTACAATGTTAGGGGGCTCAACAGTCCAAATAAGAGGTATGCGGTATGGAAGGAGATCAACCAAACCCGGGCAGAATTGGTATGCCTTCAGGAGGTTAAACTGGCTTCCGATCGACACCCGGTCTTCCAGCACAAGAACTTCCCACACATGTACAAGTCACTTTCCACAAAGAAAAAGGCTGGGGTCATCACATTGGTAGGTGGCACCATTCCTTTTCAGCTCATCAAAGAGATACCAGACTCCTTGGGCAGGTTTCATATACTCATATGCTTACTCCATGAAAGGCCATGCACAATAGTGAATGTATACGCACCCAACAAGGGACACATTCGTTTCTTGAACAAGCTTATCAAAAAAATTGACAAAGTTAAAACAGGCGAACTCATCTTATTGGGCGACTTTAATATTGTCCCAGATAGCAGCATTGATTCATCCTCTTTAGTTCGCCACAAGGTCCCAGCTTTAAAAGACTGGTTAATTCAAAATGAGCTTTATGATGCTTTCCGCTGCTTGAATACATCGTCACGTGAGTATTCCCACTTTTCAGATGTACATAAGACAGCATCCAGGATAGATCTTCTACTTACTAACATATTCACTCTGTCCAAAATTAAGGACATTCGCTTCATGCAGAAGTCCATCTCGGATCATACCCCGGTTCTCATTGACTTCCTTGTGGGTCCTCCCCCTGACAAACCATTCCGCTGGAAGCTTAACTCAGCTTTGCTATATATACCAGATTACAAACAAGAGATAGAAAACGCTCTCTTAAACTACTTCAAGGAAAACGTACCTGGTGAAGTAGATCAGTTCACGGTCTGGAACGCCCATAAAGCGGTCCTGAGGGGGTGTCTTATGCAAATTCTTTCTAAACATAAGAAGAGAAATAGGGAAAATATTTCAAACCTACAGGCCCAAATTAATGATCTAGAGAAAAAACAAACAAACTTAAAAGTTCCTTCCCAGACCGTCCAGGCTGAGATTTTGAGACTTAGACAGAGTTTGAGATCTGAAATCTACCAGGAATATGATGCAGTCATCAAAGCATCTAGGTACAAATCATATGCGTCTCTTAACAAGCCTACCAGGTTTATGATGAGGAAATTAAAAAGAGAAAGAATTAAAAGGAGAATAAATAAGATAGTATCTCCCTCGGGTGACCCCAAAACTCACCCTAGGGACATTGTCAACTCGTTTGCAGAATTCTTTAAAAATCTCTATAATCTTAAAGATGACCCCCAAACACCGGTGGTTAACTCGAATTTTGTAGATTCTTTTCTACAGAGTATTGATCTACCAAGAGTCGATGAGCTGGACTTGAGTTATGTCAATAGCCCCTTTACAGAGAGAGAAATTGCTGACGTTATCAAGAAACTGCAGTCCCAAAAATCACCAGGGCCGGATGGCTTCTCTGGAGACTACTATCAATCCTTTTCAAAAGTTCTGGCTCCACAGCTGGCTTCCGTCTTTGATCTGGCGTCCTCTCGGAGTTCCTTCCCAAAGGAGATGTTAGAGGCAACAATTATCATGATTCCAAAGGAGGGGGGGGACCCCGAGAGGATACAGAGCTATAGTCCAATATCGCTCATAAATGGCGATATTAAAATCTACTCAAAGATCATTGCAAACCGATTAAAAAACATCCTTCCACGTCTGTTGGCGGATGATCAAATAGGCTTTACAGAGGGCCGCCAGGCCTCAGACGGAACTAGAAGGGTGTTGAATCTGATAAATTTAGCGACCAACCTGAGAACCCAAACTGCTTTTCTGGCACTGGACGCCGAGAAGGCGTTTGATAGGCTAAACTGGCTTTACTTAAAAGCAACTCTCGCTAGATTTGGCTTTGATGAGAAGTTTCTATCAACAGTCTTCGCCTTGTACTCGGGTCCCAGTGCCAGGATTTATGCAAACAATTTCCTCTCCGACCCGTTCGACATTACCAATGGCACGAGACAGGGGTGCCCCCTGTCCCCCCTTCTATTTGTGCTTGCCATAGAGCCCCCAGGCCGAAAAAATAAGAATAAACAATGATATTAAAGGCTTTGAACTGCCATCACGAAATTTTAAAATTGGATTATTCGCAGATGATCTATTCCTCACGCTACTGGATCCTGCAAACTCCATTAAAGCCCTTTCAGTTGAACTAGAAAAATTCTCTAGAGCATCTTATTTTAAGATAAACCCAAACAAATCAAAATTTATAACTCTAAACATGAAACAATATGAAATTAGCGAAATAAAGGCCCAAACCCAGTTCATCTGGGAGGAGAAAGAGATTGTCTATCTAGGGATTAGAATAGCTGGATCAATCCAAGCCACAGTTAGGGCCAATTTAGACAGCATTATAAAGACTATTACAGGTGATCTATCCTTTTTGGCTCAGCTAGAGACTTCCATCTTTGGGAAGATTCTGGCAGTCAAAACTTTTATCCTTCCCAAAATTTTATACATATTTAGGACTTTACCAGTTAGCTTTCCACGCCAAGCCTTTGATAAAGCTCAAGAGCTCATCCGACTATTTATTTGGAAAGGTAAAAAAGCAAGAATATCTGCAGACTTGATGTACAAAAAAAAAAAAAAAATAAAAAACATGGGGGCGCAGGACTGCCCAACATATATGCTTATTATCAGGCCTCGCTCATCAAACAGAGCTGGCACTGGTTTACTGAAAACATGACACATCCAGCTTGGTATGGCTTGGAGAGAGATGCTAGTGATAGAGGTTCCATTCAAAAACTTTTCTTTCACTTCCTTCTGCAAAAGCCCAGTGCGAACTCATCTCATCCTATATTCCGGCCGATAATCTCAGCCTGGAGGGATCTCATTAAGCCGACTAAAAATATCAAAAAAGCAGAGCAAATCTTAAAGTTGCCTCTATCTTCATTGGCACTGATGGATGATCTCCTGATACCGGAGGTTTGGGGGAAATCTGGAATTAAAAGGGTGGGGGATGTTTTTAGTGGAGTGGAGTTCCTGAAATTCAGTGAGATCAGGGTTAAATATAATTTACCGTCATCTGAACTAGTCTTTTACACCATGTTGAAAGACAGAATTTGGAAATTCATAAAAGGGAAGACTTTGAATTATGAAATGATATCTTCACTACTGTGCAACCTTAAAAATAAAAACCTCTGGAGTCTGCGTAATTTGTATAGATCTGTTGTCAAAGACCTAACGAGCCACAAAAACATATACATGAAGAGATGGGAGTCCGATTTTGGTGCTGATATCCGTCTCGAGAACTGGAACGATGCCATCAAAAACACTTACAATTCCAACATATCAATGGGTCTTCATGAGAGTTATTTCAAATTGTTAAATAGATGGTACTATACCCTGACGAGGTTATCGCATTTTAACACAGAGCTATCTTCCTTGTGCTGGAGAGATTGTGGACACCAAGGGAACCTCTACCATATTTTCTGGGGTTGTTCAAAAATCAAAAACCTCTGGCTTCAAGTCACACAGCACATTAACCTCATTGCTAAGGACTTCACAATTACACCCGAAAGAGCACTTCTTTCTTTAGACATGGAACAATTTGATGATTCGGTAAGACGCATTATCATACACATCCTCTTAGTGACCAAGACCATGTTAGCACAATGGTGGAAGAAAGCAGAGGTTCCCAAGTTTTCAGACATACTTGACATTATAGGCCAACAAAGCGATTTAGAACGCAGATTTGCGATTAACAACAATCACATTCACAAATACTCAAAAAAATGGAAGACCTGGAACAACAAATTTCATATCAACTAGACTTAACAAGAGGCACTATATTTTGAAGTTTAAACCTGGGCGCTTTAGTACTGGGATGCTGTATCTCCTTCCAAGAATGTTACCCCATAATAAGGATTGTCAATTTTTTTTTTTTTCTTTTATGTTGTTATTCGATATATGTTATTCTATGCCTGTTTGTGGGTTCTCTAGTTTTTAAATTTTTTTCCGTACCTGTACAAGGTTGTTTATTCCCCACTCCCTTCCCTCCCTTCCTACCTTCCTTTCCCTACCCTGTTTATTTAAAAAAACAAAAAAACAAAAAACAATAAAATTATTTGAAACCAATCATGTTTGCATGAATGTGTGTATGCAATGGCTGTGTTCATCTCCCCGGCAGTGGTAACTATCATTCATGGTATATTATATATGTTATCTTATATTACATCCTCATACCTTATACTATCATGTAATTGTACGTTTATGTAGCATGTTTACATCATATAGAAAAAACAATGCAAACAATCCGTGCACTGCATTCAAATCTGACAAAATGGTGTAAGGCTGTGTGCCCACGTAGCGATTTTTAAGCGTTTTTGCCGCGATTTTTGGCGCGAAAACGCAGCAAAAACGTTTAAAAATCGTGTACAGAACGCCCCCCATGCATGGCATTCCGCACATGCTGTGCTAATGCTGTGCTTTTCTCCGCGGCGGAATCGCATCGCGGAAAAAATTGCAGCATGCTCATTCTTTTGTGCGGAATCGCAAAGAATTGCCGCGATTCCGCACCCATAGGAATGCATGAGAACCGCTTACTTCCTGCATGTGGCTATGCCCACCATGCGGGAAGTTAAGCGTCTCATGTGCGGTTGGTACCCACGGTGTGGAGGAGAGGAGACTGTCCTCCAGGCCCTGGGTACCATACCCCTGTTAAAAAAAGAATAAAAAATAAAAAATCGGGGTATATTTACCTTCCGGCGTCCCGCGCTGCATTCCCGGCCTAAGCGTTCCCAGTAATGCCTTGCGGCAAGGCCCTGTGATGACGTAGTCTCGCGTGACTCTAGCGGTCTCGTGAGATCGCTATAGCAATGCGAGACTACGTCATCACAGGTCTCGCAAGGCATTACTGGGAACGCTGTGGCCCGGGAATGCAGCGCGGGACGCCGGAAGGTAAATATACCCCGATTTTTTTATTTTTTTTAGCATTTTAACATCCTATCTTTTACTATTGAGGCCGCAAAGGCGGCCTCAATAGTAAAAACCTGGTCACACTTGTCAAACACTATGACGAGTGTGACCAACCTGTCAATCACTTTCCAAGCGATGCTTCAAATCGCTTGGAAAGTGCTTGAATATCGCACGCGAAAATCGCGGTGAAATCGCGCGGAAAAAAACACGCGATTTCTGGGAAGGAGTCCGGTTTTTATTGAGCGTTTTAAAACGCTACGTGTGCACATAGCCTTAAAGTACCTTTGCCCCAGGAATCAAAAATTAGATACATTTTTTTATTTAGTTTAAACTGAAATTAAAATGATTTAATGCAAAATTCTGATACTTTGTAAATACAATTTGGGTTTCAAACCATCACCATTTTAAAGATTTCTGTTTTCTGTAGGCTGGAACCCACCTGTGGAACTGGTTGTTCAGTAGATGTAGAGGGTGCATGGAGAGGTGGGATGTGGTACCTTAAAGGGGTGTTCCCATCTTCAAGATCTTATCCCAACATGTAGTAGGTGTAATAATAATAATATTAACAAATGCCTCCATTTGGAAATGTAGTATAGTTATTCTGATTCACTATGTCTCTTTCCTCATGTGCAGGCATTGCAGGACCTTAGGTACCCATGGTTACCATAGAATCATAGAATCGTACAGTTGGAAGGGACCTACTGGGCCATCTGGTCCAAGCCCCTGCTCAAAGCAGGATTCACGAAATCATTCCAGAAATCTCTTTCCAGCCTCTGTTTGAAGACTTCTATTGAAGGAGAGCTCACCACCTCCCGTGGCAGCCTGTTCCACTCATTGGTGACCCTAACAATCAAAAATATTTTTCTAATATCTAATCTGTGTCTCCTCCCATTCAGTTTCATCCCATTGCTTCTAGTCTTTCCTTGTGCAAATGAGAATAAAGTTGATCCTTCTACAATGTGACAGTCCTTCAGATACTTGAAGACAGCTATTAAGTCTCCTCTCAGTCTTCTTTTTTGCAAGCTAAACTTTCCCAAATCCTGTTATCATTCCTCATAGGACAGGGTTTGCAGACCAGTTTGCTCTTTTCTGAACTTGCTCCAGTTTGTTGATGTCTTTTTTAAAATGTGGTGCCCAAAACTGGACACAGTATTCCAGATGAGGTCTGACCAAAGACCATAGGTTTTGAAAACCTATTGAACTTATCCTTATTATATTGCTAAAAGTCAAATTAGCATGTGCTTTAATCTACTTTTGTATTTGTGTGCTTTTCTGATAAGGAAACGACAGTTGATAGAATCATTGCTTTTTCCTAATATTTACATCCTTGCCCATTTTCCAACATGCTCAAGTTTCAAATGTATTCATATATGCTACACTCACTCTAAGGAAGTTGACATGTACAAGTAAACGAAGGTGTCATAGCTCAGTGATCTAAGGCACTGGAATTAGGCTCCAGTCTCTTCGGAGGCATGGGTTCAAATCCTACTGCAGCCTGTATAATTTTGTTTTGAAAACCTTTTGAACATATTCTTATGATTTTGGTAACAGACAAATTAGCATGTGCTTAAATCTTCTTTGTATTTGTATGAGTGTGTGCTTTTTCTGTTTAGGAAAAGACCGTTGATAGAATCATGGCTTTTTCCTTGAGTTTAGATCCTTGCTCATTTTCCAAAATGCAGACGTTTTAAATATAGTCAAATATACTTCACTTACTCTAAGTACCTTGGAGGCATAGGTTCAAATCCCACCGCTGCAAGTATTACAAGGCCTTCAAAACATTTGAACTTTCAACTTATTACTATGATTTTGCTAGCAGAAAAAATATCATGTGCTTTAATCTTCTTTTGTATTTGTATGAGTGTGTGCTTTTCTGTTTAGGAAATGACTGTTGATAGAATCATTGCCTTTTCCTAATATTTAGATACATGCCCATTTTCCAACATGCTATTTTGAAATGTATTCATAAAATCATAGAATTATAGAATGGCAGAGTTGGAAGGGACCTCTTGGGCCATCTGGTCCAACCCCCTGTGCAAAGCAGGATTCACTAAATCATCCCAGACAGATGTCTGTCCAGCCTCTGTTTGAAGACTTCCATGGAAGGAGAACTCACCACTTCTCGTGGCAGCCTGTTACACTCATTAACTACCCTAACTGTTAAAAACTTTTTCTAATATCTAATCTGTGTCTCCTCCCATTCAGTTTCATCCCATTGCTTCTAGTCTTTCCTTGTGCAAATGAGAATAAAGATGACAGCCCTTGAGATATATATAGACAGCTATTAAGTCTCCTCTCAGTCTTCTTTTTTGCAAGCAAAACATACCCAAATCCTGCAACCTTTCCTCATAGGCAGGCTCGGACTGGTCCATAGGGTAACAGGGGAATCCCCTGGTGGGCCCCTGTGCAGATCTGGGCCCCCAACCCCACTGTATGAGAAGTACTTGGCATAATTCAATTGATTTTGTACAGAAAAAGGCAAAATCTAATCATTCATTAATCAAACTACCCAGTTTATTATTATATAGAGATATAGGTAAATTTGTGAACAAGGGTAGTGTAATATTTGTATGCAGGTGGGCCCCCAAAGTCAGTGTTACTGGTGTGCCCTTGGCACCCCAGTCTGACACTGCTCATAGGACATGGTTTGCAGATCGGTCACCAGTCTGGTCGCTCTTCTCTGAACTTGCTCCAGTTTGTTGATGTCTTTTTAAAAATGTGGTGCACAAAACTGGACACAGTATTCCAGATGATGTCTAACCAAAGTGGAGTAGAGCGTAATAATAACTTCACGTGATCTAGACTGTGTGCTTCTGTTAATACATCTCAGATATTGCATTTGCCTTTTTTACTGCTGCATCACACTGTTGACTCATGTTCACTTTATGATCTATTAGTTTACCTAAGTCTTTTTCACGTGTGCTGTTGCTTAGCCCTATTCCTCCCATTCTGTATATGCTTTTTTCATTTTTATTGCTCAGATGTCGTACTTTGCATGTATTCCTGTTAAAAACCATTCTGTTAGTTGCTGCTCATTGCTCAAGTTTATTTATATCTATTGAATCCTCTCTCTCTCTTCTCTAGTAATAGTTATCCCTCCTAGCTTTGTGTCATCAGCAAATTGTTACGGGGTGTTTTTCGTATGGCAAAAAGCAAGGAGAGCACCACGGAGTGGACCCTCTGGGTCACGGCCCCAGAGCCCCTGCGGACGAGCTGGACCAGGTGGAGCCACCCCCTATACAGGGAGTGTTAGGGGCAGGCCCACAAGGGATGGAACCGTGACAGCCGGAGCCAAAGGGACGACTGGGTGAGCACCAGAGGAACTAAGGGTGGAGAGTAGCGGAGCAGCGGCACGGGAGGACAGAGGTAGGAGACAGAAGGACGCAGACACTTGGAGGGTACCAAGCAGGTGGTGGCTGGAGGCTGCAAGAGAGAGAGAGCGGATAAGGGAGGGCACGGACAAGGAGTACACAGGGGCACAAGCACACCGGGAAGGAGGCAGGGAAGCGGAACAGCCAGAGGAGCAAACCCAGAGAGACAGCAAAAGACCTAACTAAGCAGAGCTAGGAGGAGAAGCGTAGCAGGGCCTGAGAGCGTACAAGGCGCTGGCCAAAAGGACAGCGGCCCGAGAACGATACACAGGCGTCTTACCTGGGGAGACGCCTGCCAGAAATAGGAGATGGGCACCGCCATGTTGGGGCGGAGCCACCGCGTCACATGACGCCGTCAGAGCTCCGGCCAGAGGAGCGTGGGAGCGACGTCGGGGAGGCCGGAGGTCAGCAGCGGGGACGCGCCGGGGAGCGGGTGCACGCCGGGAGGTGCGCACAGGACACGGCAGGTGAGTATCAGCGGCGGCCGTGACAGTACCCCTCCGTCTACTCCCTCTTCTCCTAAGGTTGTCGAGAAATCGTCTCATGATCCGAGGAGCATTAATGTTTTCTCGAGGTTCCCAGGACCTCTCCTCAGGACCGAAACCCTTCCAATCGACCAAAAACAACGTTCGACCCCTAACAGTCTTAATGGCGAGTATATCTTTAACTTCAAAGGTATTATCAGAAGTGCTGGGTTGGAAATTTTGTGAAGCGGTTGAGTGGTAGTGATTAAATACCGCAGGCTTGAGGAGGGATAGATGAAAAACATTGGGAATTCTTAGCGAGGCAGGCAATTTTAATTTGTAGGCCACGTCATTGACGCGCCTTAGAATCTCAAAAGGACCGATGAAACGTGGACCCAACTTATAGGATGGAACCTTTAGTCTGATATGCCGTGAGGAAAGCCAGACCTTCTCCCCAGGGGAGTACGGAGGAGCATCTAAACGTCTTTTATCGGCGTAATTCTTCATCTTGCGACTGGCTCTCTCAAGGGCCTCCCTGGTGTCCCTCCAAATCTGGGAGAAATCTATCGACACAGCATCCGCCGCCGGTACACCCGAGGTGGGGGAAACGGGAAGGGGAATGCCGGGATGTAAAATCTTTACCAAAAACCACAAAAAAGGGGGACTTGGAAGAAGCTTCACTGGGGTGATTATTGTAGGCGAATTCAGCCCATGGAAGAAGAGAAACCCAGTCATCCTGGTGCGCGTTAGAAAAATGCCGAAGGTACGAAGTCAGAACTTGATTGACCCGTTCCACTTGTCCGTTAGACTGGGGATGATAAGCCGATGAAAAATCCAGAGTTATCTTCATCAACCCGCAGAGAGCTCGCCAGAATCGAGAGGTAAATTGGACTCCTCTGTCCGAGACAATGTGCTGGGGAAAGCCATGGAGACGGAAGACGTGGAGCAAGAAAATCTTCGCCAACTCGGGGGCAGAAGGCAGGCCAGGCAAGGGAACAAAGTGAGCCATTTTTGAAAACCGATCCACGACCACTAAAATAACCGAACACCTCGAGGACTCTGGCAGATCAGTGATGAAGTCCATAGCTATGTGGGTCCAAGGAGTCGTGGGTATGGGTAATGGGTGTAGGAGCCCGTAAGGTCGGGATCGAGGAACCTTGTTCCTGGCACACGAAGGACAGGAAGCGATGAAGTCCAGGACGTCTTGGCGAAGCGATGGCCACCAATAATGTCGAGAGACGAGATAGAGAGTCTTCCTTATTCCAGCGTGTCCAGAAAATCTAGATGAGTGCCCCCAGTGTAGGACCCTAGCCTTGTCCCTGCTCGGAACGAAGGTCTTACCGGGTGGTGGAGAAAGTACGTTTAGGGGAGCCACAGTGATAATCTTAGCTGGATTGATGATGTGTGCTGGATCATCTTCCGTGTCCACAGGCGAAAAGGACCGAGACAGGGCGTCAGCCTTGACGATCTTATTCCCTGGCCGGAAATGGAGCTGGAAATCAAAGCGCCCGAAGAACAAGGACCATCTAGCTTGACGCGGGTTGAGCCTTTGGGCAGTCTGAACATAAGCCAAGTTCTTATGATCCGTGAATATGGTAAACGGATGGACAGCTCCTTCAAGAAGATGGCGCCACTCTTCAAGGGTGAGTTTAATGGCCAGTAGTTCTCGGTCTCCGATAGCGTAATTACGTTCTGGGGCGGAGAAAACCTTGGAGAAGAACCCACATGTGACCACGCGTCCAGAGGAGGTTTTTTGAAGAAGAACCGCTCCTGCACCCACAGACGAGGCATCAACCTCCAGAAAAAATGGCCTACTGGCATCTGGACGGTGGAGTACTGGGGCTTTAGCGAATTCCCACTTTAAATCTTCAAAAGCGGCTTCAGCCTCCCGCGGCCAGGAGTGGGGATTAAACCCTTTGCGAGTGAGAGCAGAGATAGGCTTAACTAGGGAGGAAAAATGCGGAATGAATTGCCTGTAAAAATTGGCGAAGCCCAAAAGACGCTGGATTGCCTTCACACCTTGGGGACGCGGCCACTTGAGAACGGCAGAGACCTTTTCAGGATCCATCTCCAAGCCAGTGCTCGAAACGATGTAGCCAAGGAACGGTAGAGAGGACTGCTCAAAGAGGCACTTCTCCAATTTAGCGAACAGGTAATTCTCCCTGAGACGATGTAGAACCTGACGGACATCTCGGCGGTGGGTAGACAAGTCGGGAGAGAAAATCAAGATGTCGTCCAGATAGACCACTACACAGACATAGAGGAGATCTCGAAAGACGTCGTTGACGAGTTCTTGGAAAACTGCAGGAGCGTTGCAGAGTCCAAACGGCATCACCAAGTACTCGTAATGCCCGTCCCGTGTGTTGAATGCCGTCTTCCATTCATCCCCGGACCGTATACGAACTAGGTTGTAGGCTCCTCGCAGATCTAGCTTGGTGAAGAATCGTGCTCCTTTCAGGCGATCGAAGAGTTCCGGAATTAATGGAAGCGGGTACTTATTCTTTACCGTGATGCGGTTAAGGCCCCGATAATCAATACACGGACGAAGAGTCCCGTCTTTCTTCTTCATGAAAAAGAAGCCTGCACCAGCAGGCGAGGATGATTTTTGAATGAAGCCTTTGGCTAGGTTCTCTTGGATGTACTCCGACATAGCCTGCGTCTCGGCTAAAGAGAGAGGAAAAATTCTGCCGCGGGGAGGAGTGGCACCAGGAATGAGCTCAATAGGGCAGTCATAAGGTCGGTGAGGTGGAAGAACCTCAGCCTCCTTGTCGAAGACATCTGCGTAGACCCGATAAGCGGGTGGCAAACTAGAGGGACCAGGGAGGAGACGGGGAACACCTACGGGATGCACCGGCTGCAGACACCGAGACCGACAAGAGTCCCCCCAGCACAAAACATTGCCGTTAAGCCAATCCATAGTGGGTTCATGGAGTCGCAACCAGGGAAGACCGAGGAGAATAGGATGAGAGATACCGGCTAAAACAAAAAACGAGATTCTCTCCTTGTGCAAGGCGCCAATCTGAAGCTCGACCTCATGCGTAACTAACTTGACGGTCTCTTGCAAGGGATTACCGTCTATGGATGCAAGGACTTGGGGATTCTCGAGGGCCATCACAGGGACCGAAAATTTGGAAACTACATCGAGCCTAATAAAATTCCCAGCGGCGCCAGAGTCCACGTAGGCTGCCAAGGAGACCCGCTTGCCACCCACATGCAATAGGACAGATAGAGAAAGGGGTTGAGAGGAATCATGCACACCTAGGGAGGCCGCTCTTACCTGACCTAGGCGGAGAAGTTTTCCGGACGATCCGGGCAGGCACGGAGCAAATGAGACCCTCTACCGCAATAGAAACATAAGCCATGAGAACTTCTCTCCTTACGCCGTTGTTCGGAGAGTTTCAAGCGATCTATTTGCATGGGCTCGGGTCCAGACGCGGAGGGAAAAGCTCTAGACCGAGGACTGGGTGGTCTGCGAGGAGATGGCAGCGGGCGCGCGAGTCTTCTTTCACGAGCTCGTTCCTGGAACCGCAGGTCGATTCGGGTTGCCAATGAGATTAGATCCTCTAGAACCGTGGGAGTGTCGCGGCCTGCCAACTCGTCCTTTATCCGACCCGAAAGCCCCCTCCAAAAAGCTCCTACCAAAGCCTCATTGTTCCAACCCAAATCGGACGACAGAGTCCGGAATTGGATGGCATACTGCCCCACGGTTAGGGACCCCTGAGATAAACTGAACAGAGATTCGGTGGTGGAGGCGAGACGACCTGGCTCGTCGAATACACGACGGAAAGTGTCCAAAAAATTGGACAAATGAGTAACCAGGGGGTCATCACGCTCCCAGAGGGGGTTTACCCATGCCAAAGCGTCCCCCTCGAGGTGGGAGATTATGAAGGCCACTCTAGAGCGATCTGTGGGGTATGCTTGAGGCTGCAACTCGAAATGGAGGCGACACTGGTTCAGGAAACCTCGGCATAGTTTTGCGTCACCGTTATAATGGGGGGGTTTGGCCAACCGTGGAAGGGGGTGAGGACCAGTAACTGGAGGGGGAGCAGCCGCGGCTGCCTGGAGCGCAAGTAAGCGGCCATCAACTGAAGCCATGTAGCTGAGGATGTGACTTTGTGCGTCCCGCTGCTGCGCTAACTCTTGCTGTAAGCCAGCCAGCTGGGCCGCATTACCAGGATCGGAGGTTTGGAGAGCGGAGAGACGCGCGTCCATCGATTTCATGAAGGACATTATGCGCGTTTGGTTCTCGCGTAAAAAAAGTAACTCCTTCTGAGTAGCTGTGACTCCAGCGGGGTCCATGGCCTGTGTATCTGTTACGGGGTGTTTTTCGTATGGCAAAAAACAAGGAGAGCACCACGGAGTGGACCCTCTGGGTCACGGCCCCAGAGCCCCTGCGGACGAGCTGGACCAGGTGGAGCCACCCCCTATACAGGGAGTGTTAGGGGCAGGCCCACAAGGGATGGAACCGTGACAGCCGGAGCCAAAGGGACGACTGGGTGAGCACCAGAGGAACTAAGGGTGGAGAGTAGCGGAGCAGCGGCACGGGAGGACAGAGGTAGGAGACAGAAGGACGCAGACACTTGGAGGGTACCAAGCAGGTGGTGGCTGGAGGCTGCAAGAGAGAGAGAGTGGATAAGGGAGGGCACGGACAAGGAGTACACAGGGGCACAAGCACACCGGGAAGGAGGCAGGGAAGCGGAACAGCCAGAGGAGCAAACCCAGAGAGACAGCAAAAGACCTAACTAAGCAGAGCTAGGAGGAGAAGCGTAGCAGGGCCTGAGAGCGTACGAGGCGCTGGCCAAAAGGACAGCGGCCCAAGAATGATACACAGGCGTCTTACCTGGGGAGATGCCTGCCAGAAATAGGAGATGGGCGCCGCCATGTTGGGGGCGGAGCCACCGCGTCACATGACGCCGTCAGAGCTCCGGCCAGAGGAGCGTGGGAGCGACGTCGGGGAGGCCGGAGGTCAGCAGCGGGGACGCGCCGGGGAGCGGGTGCGCACCGGGAGGTGCGCACAGGACACGGCAGGTGAGTATCAGCGGCGGCCGTGACACAAATTAAATCAGTATTACCTAAATTCCTTCATCTAAATCATTGATAAAGATGTTGAACAATACAGGACCCAGGACAGAACCCTGTGGTACCCCACTTGAGACATTCTTCCAACTGGATGTGCAGCCATTTACGACCACTCTTTGGGTCAGATCACAAAGCCAGTTCGAATCCACCAGTTGCCTTGTCTATTCCATACATTTTTCAATAAGGATGGTGTGAGATACTTTGGCAAATGCTTTGCTGAAGTCAAGATATACTATATCTACAACATTTTCCTGATCCACCCAGTCAGTGAATCTGTCATAGAAGGAAATTAAGTTAGTCTGACATGACTGATTAGTTACAAACCCATACTGACTCTGGCTAATCACTTCAATCTTATCCAGGTACGTACATACATGTTGTTTAATAATTTGTTCAAAGATCTTTCCTGGTATAGAAGTCAGACTCACCGGCCTATAGTTCCCTGGGTCCACCTTCTTCCCTTTTTTGAAGATAGGTACAACATTTGCTCTTCTCCAGTCTTCGGGGACTTCTCCTATTATCCAAGAATTTTCAAAGATTATGGGTAGGGGTTCAAAAATTTCTTCTGCTATCTCCTTCAGTATTCTGGGGTGTAATTCATCTAGACATGGAGACTTGAATTCATTTATGTTAGCTAAGTTTTCCCTCACCATCTCTCTGTTTATGGATATCCTGGATTCTTCTATTCCTTTAATAGGACAGTGAAGATCAGTTGATGTTACATTTCCTTTCTGAGAGAAAACAGATGCAAAATTGGAATTTAAAAGTTTTGCCTTCTCAACATCCTGTCTTACCATTTCATAATTTTCATCCTGTAGAAATCCTATAGCATCTTTGACTTTTCTTTTACTTTTGACATATCCCCCAAATCCTTTTTTATTGCTTTTGACATCTCTTGCCAGACTTCATTGTCAGCCTTAGTAATCTGATTAATGCCCTGCAGGTTCTGCAGACAGCATTATATTCTTCTTTTAGATCCAAGGTAGCAGATCCCCTTGTTTTCTCCCTTACCTTTTGGAAGACAAAGTTGTCCGCAAGGGAGGATAAGAATTTCCTTGACCTGTTAGTTTTGCCTGAGAGAGATTCCCAACAAATGTCTGGATAGTTGAAATCTCCCATGACCACTATGTCATATTTTTGGAGAACTTGGCTATAAAGAGTTCATCCATATCTTAAGCTTGCACAGGCGGCCTGTAGTAAATGCCTACAGTGGTGTCCTTTCCGTTGTTCTCTCCTTGTATTTTTAACCCAAACAGTTTCCACAGAACTCCCAGTCTCTGAAGCTTCAATCTCTGTGCAGATATACACGTTTCTAACATACAATGCGACACCTCCTCATCGCTTATCAAGTTTGTTTCTTGCAAATAAGTTGTATCCTTCTAGCCTTGTATTCCAATCATGTGTATCATCCCAATAAGCTTCAGTGATTCCAATGACATCATTTTTATTCTCCTGTGTTAGTAGTTCCAGTTCTCCTTGTTTGTTGCCCATGCTTTGTGCATTTGTATAGAAACATTTTAGTTTGTGATTCGTTTCTCTTCCTCCAATACTTTTATTATTTAGATTTTTTTGTCTTTGTTCTTCCTTTCCACTTCTAATAGCAGAGTTCTCAATAGCATTTGTCAGGTGTATGGCTTTTTCTGGTCTTTTGCTTCCCTTCCCACATTGTTCTAGTTTAAAGCTCTCCTGATGAGTGTAGCAAGGCGACTTCCAAATACATGTTTTCCAGTCTTCATAAGGTGCACCCCATCTCTAGCAAGTAGTCCATCGTATAGGTAATTCACTCCGTGATCCACAAATCCAAATCCTTGCTGACCATTGACGTAGCCAGTTGTTCACCTGCAGAATCTTATTCCACCTTCTTGTTCCATGGCCATCCACTGGGAGGATGGAAGAGAAGACCACCTGCGCTCCCAGTTCTTTCACTTTCTTACCTAAGTTTTCAAAGTCACTGCAGATGGTTTCCAAGTCCTTTCTTGCGGTGTCAGTTGTCCCCACATGTATTAGCAGGAATGGATGGTTGTCTGTAGGTCTGAAGAGTCCTGATATCTTGTCAGACACATCTTTAATTTTTGCACCAGGAAGACAGCACATTTCTCTTGAGGTTATATCCGGTCTGCAGATAGCGGCCTCTGCTCCTCTCAACAGGGAATCCCCCATGACCCCCACTCTCCGTTTATTCTTCACAACATTTTTCTTTCTCTATCCAGGAGGACTCTGACAGCGCACAAGGTTGTTCTTTGTGGGTAAAGTCTTATCTTGATGTATTTCTTCATCGTTCTCCTGTGTAAGAGCCTGGTACTGGTTCCTTAGCAGTATGGGCCCTGACTGCCTCCCGATCCTCCTGCTTCTCTGACTCACATGCTTCCATTTCTCTGTTTCTTCAGGTGCACTTCGAATTTCTTCTCTTTCTGTAACATGAAGAGATAATTCTGCTCTGTCTAAGAACTCTTCACCTTCCTTAATGATCTTCAGTGTAGCTAACCTCTCTTTTAGATTTTGTAACTTTTCCTCCAACAAGGACACAAGCTTGCATTTCTGGCATGTGAAGTTTGGCTTTTCCACTGGTAAGTCTGTGAACATGTAGCAAGAAATGCAGCTCACCAAATGGCTCCTTGCCTCTTACTGTTACAAAGATATCAAAGCGGTGAAAAGTGCCAAAATTCCGGCGCGCGGTTTACCGATGTCCTCTTTTCAGCTGCAACAGCCAAAATCCAGTGTTCTTTGAGCTCGCGAAGACTCTTCACTTATGCCAAAATGCACTGGGAATATGCAAATTCTCTCCTCAGGACTCCTCCCCTGATATAGTAACAGTTAACCCCTCCCCGACATGCACTGTACTCGTACTGCTCTGCGGAAACTGCGTTCCCGCAAACAGCAGTATTTGTATGGCACACCGATTGTGTGGCCTCACGCTGAGCATCGTGGCAAATGGGTGCAGGTGTAAGGTATATGTGACAGCTGACTCCCCGCAACAATGCCCACGATCGTTACCAGCATGTTTGTCAAGAAAACTGCATTGGCTGGCACATGGCTATCACATTCGCAGGGGGGCTTATCTTGGTTATCCCTCCACTGCCACAAAATTGTGATGAAAAAACAGCAAACAAGTCTATTGACCTATCAAATTACTGCAGGGGCTTATCTTAGTTATCCCACTGCTGCCAACAATATGTCATGAACTGCAGGGATTTATGTATATTCCACTTTCCAGTTCCGCTTTGGAACTCGCAGCTCTCCGGCACCCCCTCACACTCAGGTCAGTCAGGGAACTGCACCTAGGGTAATTAGTCGCTGGACGGGCCTGCTTGGATGTGTACTGGCTATTAGGCATGCTGCAGCGAGGGAATTATAACTGCTCCTAGCCGCAGCTAGACAATGCTTATAAAACCTGTTCTGTCACTGTCAGCTTTGCCCAACTAGCCCACAACACACTTAGCTGCCACTAGCTCCAATTCCTCAATAGAGGGGTCCGAAGCCAACCCAAATTAGTAGCGCAATTCACTTCGGAGCAAGTACAGATCGTTATAGAGCAAGAAGAACCGAAACTAGTAATTTTATATTTTACTCTAATAAGGTAGGCAGTGTTTACAGAAGGTATTAAAAGATTTTACAATATGAGACAATTAAAGTATGTACAAGACAATTACAAAATAACAGGGATTAAAGAAGAAAAACACTTACAATTGCTTAGATCCTCTCAGGCAGACCATGCTGGTAGGAGGTGCCATACGTTGCAATTCATCACAGAGTTGGTTCTGTATCTCAGCTTTTCCCAGGCAAGACTGGCTCCAGACTGAGCTGACCCTAACTTATACTTCTGGGTCGTGACATCACCAAAGGGGCTGACTTATCTGCCAGGATAGAAACTTGCTAAGAAAACTCATAATTATCATATCTCAGAGAGGGTACCTTGTACGGAGACGCACATAGTATTATCTTATTCAGCATGACGCTGGTGTCCATTCAAGTCCAACGCTAGGCACCTGGATAGCTCGGCTATGCAGGAATCCATTTCTTGGATTCCGTTGAAGCTGGAAGCTGGAAAAACACAGGCTGAGTAGCCCCATCGAAACACGTCCCAAATATGTATTTTCCATATTCATAATATAAACTGGTGTCGAGTTATGCCCTTCTTTAATATCTCCCACATGTACAAAGGGAAAGCACATGTCTGGTTTTAGACAACGACTACTCTTGGCAAATTAACACATTCCTTGGGGAGGGGGGAGGAAAGGAGTGCGGGAGCTGACGGGGGAAGGGAAGCATGAGTCTGCAGCTATGGAGGTATCAGAGCTCAGCGTGTGAATGGAAATTTCAAGAAGGGTGTGATGGTAAAGAAAATCATGCATCATATGTACATTATCGTGACCGCGCTGTCCTGATGGTCTCCATGGAGACATTCGGCCCCAAGATGGCAGTGGGGTCCTTCACGGAAGATGACGTGTCAGTGCCTGTTCAGAGCAGGACCTGAGATGCCCCCTCCCTGCCTGTCAGATCCTGGGCTAATGCTCTGCAGTGCAAATGCATTGCAGAACATCACATCAGCGATCCCCATCCTGGGACAATGTAAAAAAAGTAAAATAAAAATATATTAAAAAGAGTAAAAATATTTTTTTTAAATCCCCAAATAAAGAAAAAGAAAGGAAACAAATATTTTTCCAATAAATTCTTTTATGTAAATAAAAAATAAACATTAAAAGTACACATATTTGGTATCTCCATGTCCGTTATGACCCGCTCTATAAAACATGGCTGAGGATGTCACCCAGACTTTACAGGTCCTGCAGTCGGTACACGCGCTGACACGCACTCCTTCTAGTACCTCAGGACATCGACAATCAGTGTTGTCACCGGCCGGGACATCGCTGCAACGATACTTACTAACGACCAGCATCCACAGATTCCATAACCGGGATTATCCTTTATTTCTGAAACTTTTTCCAGCAAGGATTTGACTACAGCAACAACTCTACAGGACCTTAAGATCACAGGACTGCAGCAAGGTAACGGAATTTTACATTGACTAGAATAATCTGTTATAACCAACTATCAGGACAACACAGTGTTCAATTCATTAGTGCACCTGAAACCTGCGCAAAACTATTCATTTATTCATTATCAGAGAAATTTGGTCTTGTTGGTACAGACCCTTGTTTTTGCAGCGGATTTAGGGAGGTTAGTATTTTAACTACGCTCTATAAAACTGGCCCACTAGCTAACTCCTTCAACGAATATGTCAGAAAATGTCATCTTGTCCTGCAAAAAACAGAGCTGTATGATGGCTTATCAGCAGAAAAATAAAAAACTTGTAGCTCTCAGAATAATGCGAAAATAATTATTGTTTCTTTAAAATATCGCTGTAATGGTACTGACTGGAAGAATAAAGTTGCCTTACCAATGTTAACACATGCAGAATGGTATAAAAAAACAAAACAAAAAACAATTCCTGAATTTCTGGTTTTTGTTCATCCTATCTACAAAAATCGGAATAGAAAGTGATTAAAAATGTCATGTACCCAAAAATAGTACCAATAAAAACGTCAGCTTGTCCCACAAAAAGCAACACCTCACATGACTCTGTGGGCCAAAATATGGAAAAATTATAGCTCTCAAAATGTGGTAATGCAAAAACTAGTTTTTGCAATAAAAGCGATTTTTAGTGTGTGACTGCAGCAAAATATAAAAACCCGAAATAAATCTGGTATCGCTGTAATTGCACTGACCCGAATAAAGTCGCCTAATCACATATAATGCATGAGGAATGGAGTAAAAAATAAAGTCAATTCTTCACATGCTGTTGATTTTTTCATTCTGCCTTCCAAAGATCACAGTAAGGCTCAGCACACATTTATCCTGCGCTCTGCGCTGAGTGCTTACATCGGGGTTTCTGTGTAAATCTCTGAAATATGTGTTTCAGACTTAACCACGGCGGTAGATTACCTATAATGATAGATTGAGGCACTCTGGGCACCATAGGACCTGTGATCCGGTGGTGTCCGTCTTTTTAGGATTGCATAAAAATGCTGTTAGCCACAGTATTGTGCACTTCTGAAATGGACACTGCGGAATAGAGGCCAGACGGAGTCCAGGGTAACTCTGCTGCCTCATCATAGTGAATGGATTTCATCTGTCACGTCACTTGAAAATTGTAAGTGCTCTGCGTAGAGCGCCATCATGAATGTGATCCTAAATGCTATGTAAAATGTTCCCAATAAAAGCTTCAACTCAATCCACAAAAAGGCAAGTCCCCACTCAGGTCTATCATCTGTTAGCGGAAATATAGGGACTTTCACATTACTGGTAGCACAAAGGCCCTCCAAAAGAAATTCAGCATATTCTCCGCTCCCAAATCCAAATGCCCCCCTTCCCAGTGTGCCTAAACAACATAACAAGATATACTCGCCCACGTTTGGCATTTCTGTAATGATGAGAGCCCACCTAATTTACAGGTGCGTATCTCCAGAAGCATGAGCTGCGCATAATGTACCGGTTAGTACAATGGCAGTTTGGAATTTTCACTGGGCAACATTCACTGCTACTTGTTTCTGAAAAATACCAATGCAGTCAAAATTGTCACTATATCTGTAGATAAATACCCAAATAATTATAATTTCCATAATGGTCTCACTTGAGGGGTATTCTGCTTTTGTAGCACTTAGGGGCTCTTTATATGGAATCCACAAGCGATTCTAGGAAAACCTGCATTCCAGGAGGCAAATAACATTGTGTCCCTCCTGAGTCTCTCTTTATGGCTAAGCAGTACTGCACAGCCACATATGGGGTATTGCCACATTCAGTAGAAATTGTGGGACAAATTCTGGTGCTATTTTTATCCATTTCCCAGTGTGAAAATGTAATATTTGGGGCTAACACACAAACGTGGCAAAAATGTAAATAATTTTATCTTACCTGCACAATGGTATAAAAGTCTGCGACACACCTGTGGTGTCAATATAATCACTGCAATCCTAGATGCATTCATTGAGAGGTTTAGTTTGTAAAACGGGGTCACAGGGGGGATTCTGCTGTTCTGGCGCCTCAGGGGCTCGACCAATATAACATGGCACCCTCAAACAAGTGCAACAAAATCTGCACTGTAATATGGTGCTCTTCCCTTCTGAGTTTTGCACTGTGCCTTTAAAGTAGTTTTCAATGACATATGGGCTATTGGTCAACTCAGGAGAAATTGCACAACAAATTTTGGGGTCCATTTTGTTACCCTTTGTTACCCAAGATTTTTGTGGGAAATGTTTGATTTTTTTTTTATTTTCACGACTTAACGTTATAAACTTCTGTGATGCACCAGGGTGTTCAAGGTGTTCAATACAGATCTAGATAAGTTCCCAAAGGGGTCTAGTTTCTAAAATGGGGTCACTTGTGGGGAGTTTAGGCACATCAGGGGCTCTCTCCAAACACGACATGGCGTCCGCTAATTATTACAGCAAATTTTACATTCAAAAAGTCAAATGGCGCTCCATCCCTTCCGAGCTCTGCCGTGCGCCCAAACAGTTGTTTTCCCCCACATATACGATATCGACATGCTCCGGAGAAATTGCACAACAAATTGTATGGTCCTTTTTTCAATTGTTAGCCTTGCAAAAGTAACAAAAATTAGGTCTAGAGGAAAATTTTTGTGAAAGAAAAGTAAATGTTTAATTTTTCCTACCACATTCCAAAAATTCCTGTGAAGCACCTGAAAGGTTAATAAACATCTTGAATGTGGTTTTGAGCACCTTGAGGGGAGCAGTTTTTAGAATGATGTCACTTTTGGGTATTTGCTGCCATATAGACCTCTCAAAGTCCCTTCAAATGTGAGGTGGTCCCTAAAAAAAATGGTTTTTCAAATTTTGTTGTAAAAATTAGAAATCACTGGTCAACGTTTAACCCTTATAACTTCCTAACATAAAAAAATTATGCTTCCAAAATTATGCTGATGTAAAACATGTGGTAAATGTTACTTATTAAATATTTGTGAACTTGATGGATCGTGAAAGGTGAATTGGTGAATTGGTGAAAGGTTGAACTTGGTGGATCGTGGTCTTTTTTCAACCTATGTAACTATGTAAGTTGCTTTACAATGATATATAATGCTTCACTTGTTCATACCAGAGAGTAAATAGATCATGTAATTCTCCACCTCGGCATTAATGGATCTGTGTAAGGATTTGCCAAGTAGGAAAAGTACTGAGAGCCAGCCTGCTAAGTGTCAGATTTATGCACACAGTGTTTCTTTATAAGAAATTAATGCAGATGAGAGAAACATCAAAAATTTGAGATGTTTAGTTGTGTGAAGAGGGCTGGCTGCAACCAGAGAGCGATAGTCTTATTACACTTTCTGTTTTTTTTTTAAATTAATGCTGTTAATCTTAAAATCTGCCACATTACTCTGTCACAAGATGTCTATGCTACCTATGCCTATGTCTGGCCATCTAGTGGTTACGATGTGAATTACAACCTGTTTTAATTAGACTTCAATTTGCTGAACACACCTGCTGAAGTCCTTCTAATAATGACATATGGGCGCTCAGTCAATGGTTATATATTGGACGAGACAGGGAAAAGGTCCAAACTGGAGCTCGAAAAGGAAAGTAGGCTAGGAGAAGCAGATAGAAGAGGCTACTGTGGCAAAATCCCCAGGGTCTGGGTATAAGGGGGTAGGGGTTCCACAGTAAGCCACTTTTCCTTTCACAAGGGTTCTAAAGCACAAAAGTTGGGCAGCAAATGGAATCATTCCTCCAGATGAAGGAAAGCCTAGATTCACGTCTGATATTGTCATATATCTCCTGAATATTGCTATACACCATTCATCAACAGCTGTGTAAAAAATACCAACATACAGCAGTCGTATACTAGAGTCGCACACTTTCTTTAATGTGCTTTACTGCTCAATATAATTACCTTTAAAATAGTTGCATAACTTCTGATTTGGGTTTTTAAAACAATAAACCTGGTACATTGTAATTTATGTAAAAATAGTCTTTAAAAAAAAGCTTGACTAATGTAATAAAGAAATAGTGAGAGACAGTGATGAGGAGGAGGAAACATCTATCTGAGACAGAGGTAGAGAGACACGTAAATAGTGCTGCAACTTATAGTAAGTCTTTTATCTCACTCCAGAGCTGGATTCATATCTACACTGCTGAGCTCTATTGTATAATGTCCATCTTGCTGCTTATGCTTTTGTGTTTGTGCTATATATTTTCTCTACAGTCTATTATCCAGCATATGAATAGGAGCAGCTGAATTGAGACAGAAGTAGAGATATATGCAGATAGTGCTACAATTTATAGTAAGTATTTTATCTCAGTCCCAAACTGGATTCATACCTACACTGCTGAGTTCTTCTGTATAATGTTCTCTTTGCTACTACTCCTGCTTTTGTGTTTGTGCTACATCTTTTCTCTACATAATGCTCTTCTGTCTCAATTCACTTCCTCTACTTCATATGCAGGATCTCTTCTCTCTGTGCTGGGTAGGGGAGATATTATAGCAGCTAGTCTCAGACAATTACGGATAGAACATACAAAGTTAAAAAACTGTGAAAATATTATGTGCAAGCCATATAATGGCCAGAGTGTTAGTCCTCATGCACATACATGATAGCTCATTCTAAAACATCGCATGAAGCTACCGGTACACTTTGATGTAACATTTGGTATATTTCAGTCTTGGGGCAAAATTGTTGAATATGATTCATAGTCAGAATCAATATGAATCTAAATAACTTCAATAAATCCAAAATGTTACATTCTGTCCAATGCCTGGAAATATTTTCGGTGACAGACTTTCGAACTTACCCTGACCTTTCATTGACTGGTTGTCAAAGGCTGAGATTACATTTTGACCAGCTAGGTCTTCTACTAGGGCCAATTTGTGAATCAGATCAGAAGGTTATGGCATTCTTACAAGCCTCGGACAATCGGGTGCCTACACCATTGTAACAGAGCCGGCATGGGAGGTGAGTATAAAGTTTTTGCTTTTATTTTAACAGGGGTAAACATTCAAAAAGAGCAGCAGTTGTCTTAGTAGTGGTCAAACCCTTTAAATAGGCCTAAGGAGAAGATGTCACTAAGCAAAGCTGGGCAACTTGCAAAATCCACTGTGGAGCACAACCAGGAGCAGTGGACTGAGGCTAAGGAGCAGAGCCCAAGGTACCTGGGGCAGGTGTGTCACACCTGCAATTGTAGGTGACTTTTCAATATAAGCTGCCATGCATATATAAGGAATAACACTTTTTCTGGTAATTTTATGACATGTGTTCTTCATTTTTTCATAAACTTTTTCCTTGTGTAGACTATCTTTAATTTTCAGTTTTCTCAGAGCTGGTGGAGGAAGATTGGCTGCTATGAAAACCCCTATATGTATTTATATGGTGAATGTCTAAACAGAAAGTCAGTGGGTTGATAGGCAAACTGAACTTTGTGATAGTAACTACCGTATATTAAGTGTAATATTACAGTATGTGTGTGTAATTACCACATTCATTACATCGTAATCCATCAACTTCACTCATATCTCAATGTGTGCAGATCCCTGCAGTCTGACATAAAAAGTCTGACTGATCAGCTAGTCCTGAGATCAGATTAGCCCGGAGGTATATTGGTACAGTACAGTGTGCTCCTCCGTGAAATGCTGATTCTTACAGAAATCACAGTCTGGTCTTGCCCCGGTTCAGTCGTTATTTCAACCTTGGAGAGAGCTGCCTGCAAACACACGCCTAGCACTGGACATACAAATTCCACACTGAAGACAACAGGTGCAAGGTACAGTAGTTGCATTAGATGTCCGAAAGTCCACGCAATGTATTTTTAATTGGATTGCAATTGTCCGATTTCATCGCAAGTGGGAATGAGCCCTTATAGCTTAGAAGCGTCACAGGAGGTGACAGATTAACTTTAACTTCTTAAGACAGTAAATGATTTGCTCTATGCTCAATATTTATTTGCCCGTTTCTTGGGCCATCCAATTCAGAAAAAAACATCTCCCACTGATTAGCTAGAAAGGTTTAGAAGGAACGCAGGGAATAACTGCTTTTCTGTACCTGTCTTGAGGTGTCAGACTGAAAATATACATTGGGAACCACCAGGTATGTGGAAGCTCAATTCTTTCAAGTCCATTAGTTAGAAGTTGTTTTTACCTTTTTTGTTCCATTGCTTTAATACAAACATCCAGAATAGCTGCGTTGACAGGTAAAAGACCATGATGGATCATGGATAATATACATAGCAGTTTGTGGACCTGCGAGTGATTAGAAAACCATGCATCTTATGCTATATTACTACTTGTCAAAGTGAACTGGAACATTTCACAAATTGTTCTGTTTATCTCCGACCCCAATGTGATTAAATGATTTAAAACTCAAGAGTTAAGCATCCTAAGCCTAAAAGGACATCTCCATATGTTCACAATGTACAGATTATTATTTACTAGTGCCTTTCATTAGCTACATAAGTGTTATTCTTTCATGCGTCAGTCATTCGAGCAGAAATGTTTCCATTCAGCCATTTAATGGAAAAACACTTCATTTTCCCCATAAGAAAAATATTTAAATCATAAATTTACAATTTTTGTATTGCTTTATTCAGTTGTGCTTGAAAATTTGTGAACCCTTCAGAATTTTATAGATTTCTGCATAAATTTGACCTAAAACTTGATTAGATTTTCACACATCCTAAAAATAGATATAGAGATCCAAATAAAAGAAATGAGTTAAAAACACTAGACTTTTCAACTACTAAATGTTCCAATATCACGTCGGTGTGTGGTAAACATATGTGAACCTTTAAGATTTGCAGATAATTTCACCCCTAAGTAACCGAGCCAATTTTGACCTTAAAGGGAATCTGTCACCTGAATTTGGTGAGCTATTTAAATGCCTTCTGTCCGGACCGATGGGCAGTATTTCGTATCCATTCCTCCTCTCCATCCTTGCCCGCCGTCCGCAATATTTTCTGGAATTTGAGTAGGTGTCCGCCATGGTCCGCGTGTGCGCAATGCAATCTTGCCTCGCGCATGCGCAGTATGCTTTGCCCAACTGCGGGCAAAGCCGAAAAGCATTACTGTGCATGCGCTGGTTAACTATGTCCTGGAAGTATTCCGCTGTGTTCCGGGATATAGTTAACCGGCGCATGCGCAGTAATGCATTTAGGCTTTGCCCCATTTGGGCAAAGCATACTGCGCGTGCGCGAGGCAAGATTGCATTGGGCACGCGTGTACTATAGTGGACACCTACTCAAATTCCAGAAAATATTACGGACGGCGGGCAAGGATGGGGAGAAGGAATGGATACAAAACACCGTCCATCTGACCGGACAGAAGGCATTTAAATGGCCTGCCAAATTCAGGTGACAAATTCCCTTTAATGACCAAGCTAAATTGTACAATTCTGACAAGTGTAACTTTATGAGGTAATAACTTTGGAAAGCTTCAACATATCCCACTGATTCTGAGAATGTTTTTTAATGACATATTGTACTTCTTGATGGTAGTAAAATTTCTTCTATATGATTTGCGTTTATTTTTGAAAAAATGGAAATTTGGGAAAAATTGTGAAAATTTTGCAATTTTCAAACTTTAAATTTTTATGCCCTAAATCAAAGAGTTATGACACAAAATAGTTAATAAATAACATTTCCCACATGTCTACTTTACATCAGCACAATTTTGGAAGCATAATTTATTTTTGTTACGAAGTTAGAAGCGTTAAAAGTTGACCAGCAAATTCTCATTTTTTTCCAACAAAATTTAGAAAAACATTTTTCTTAGGGATCACATCGCATTTGAAGTGAGTTTGATAGGCCTATATGACAGGAAGTACCCAAGAGTGACACCATTCTAAAACTGCACCCCTCAAGGTGCTCAAAACCACATTCAAGAAGTCTATTAAACCTTCAGTTGCTGCACAGGAACTGAAGCAATGTAGAAGGAAAGAAATGAACATTTAACATTTTTCACCAAAAATTTACTTTAGACCCAAACTATTTTTTATTTTCACAAGGGTAACAAGAGAAAATGGACCCCAATATGTGCTGTGCAATTTCTCCTGAGTACGAAGATTCCCCTTATGTGGGGGAAATCTACTATTTGGGCACACAACAGGGTTTGGAGTGCCATTTGACTTTTTGAATGTAAAATTTTCTGGAATAATTAGTGGACGCCATATCCTGTTTGGAGAGCACTTGATGTGCTTAAACTGTGAAAACCCACCTTATCTGACCCCATTTCAGATACAACACCCCTTAAGGATTTTATCCAGGAATATAGCCCCTTTCTGACTTTGGACACAATAGTACGTCCAAGGTTAGATCCCTGCTTTGATGAGGGCTCCGGCGGTGACATGTGGCCGAAATAGGTGCTGGTGGAATCACGTTCCACCCGCACCTATTAACTAGTTAAATGCTGCTGTCACGCGCTGACAGCGGCATTTAACCAGCGCTTCTGACCGCCGGGCCGGAAATATGCACATCACCGACCCCCGTCATGTGATCGGGAGTCAGCGATGCATTGGCATAACAACCAGAGGTCTCCTGGAGACTTCTATGGTTGTTGGTGCCGGATAGCTATGAGCGCCACCCGGTGGTCGGCGCTCATAGCAATGCTGTAATTCAGCTACATATAGGTGATCTGCTCATTGCCTATATGTAACAGAGCCGATCAGGCTATAGCAGCTTGGCAACTTCTAGCCTCCCATGGAGGCTATTGAAGCATGCCAAAATTAAAAAAAAAAAGTTTTAAAAAATATGACTATAATAAAAAAACATAAAAGTTTAAATCACTCCCCTTTCGCCACCATTCAAAATAAAACAATAAAAAGCAAATAACACATACACATATTTGGTATCGGCGCGTTCAGAACCGCCTGATCTATCAATAAAAAAAAGTTTAACCCGATCACTAAACGGCGCAGCGGGAAAAAAATCGAAACTCCAGAATTACATTTTTTTTGCGCCGCAACATTGCATTAAAATGCAATAACGGGTAATCAAAAGACGCACATAAAAGGTATCCTTAAAAACAGCTTGGTGCACAAAAAATAAGCCCTCACCTAACCCGATATCACAAAAAATTGAGACGCTACAGGTATTGGAAAATGGCGCAACTTTCTTTTTTTTTAGCAAACTTTGGAATCTTTTCTCACCACTTAGATAAAAAAGAACCTAGACAAGTTTGGTGTATATGAACTCGTAATGACCTGGAGAATCATAATTGTAGGTCAGTTTTAGCATTTAGTGAACCTAGCAAAAAAAGCCAACCAAAAAACAAGTGTGGGATAACACTTTTTTGTAATTTCACCGCACTTGGAATTTTTTCCCGTTTTCGAGTACATGACATGCTAAAACCAATTATGTCATTCAAAAGTACAACTCATCCTGCAAAAAATAAGCCCTCACATGGTGTCTTGAGCACAAGTGCTCGCTACTCCAGTTTGCATTGGGTGCTCGGGTATGCACCGAATATCACGGTGGTTGAGTGACATGCTCAAGTCCCCGCCCCACACGTTTTGCGGCTGTTAGACACCTGAGCACCCGATACAAACTCAAGTAGCTAGCACTTTAGCTCAAAATTAGCCATCATATCATCATGATTTTTTTTTCAATTTGTCCGGGCCTGAGCGCCAAGCCATGAAGGAATACATAGCTGAAAGTCTCCGCAAACGGCATATCAGGCCTTCTGTGTCACCCGTGGCAGCAGTATTCTTCTCTGTGAAGAAGAAAGATGGTGGTTTGCGGCCGTGCCATGACTTTCAGGAACTTAGCAAGATAACGGTTAGGAACACTTACCCGCTGCCCCTCATCCCAGACTTATGTAACCAGCTAGATGGGGCCCAATGGTTCTCCAAGTTAGATCTCTGGGGGGCCTACAATCTGATAAGGGTTCGGGAAGGGAACGAGTGGAAAACTGCGTTCCTCACATCTGAAGGACTCTTTGAAAACCTGGTAATGTCGTTTGGGTTAACTAATGCACCCGCTATCTTCCAGAACTTCATCAATGTTGTGTTTACTGACCTGATAGGCCATTTTGTTATCATTTATTTGGATGACATTTTGGTGTATTCTCCGGACAGTCAGTCTATAATAATATAATAAATAATAAATTTTATTTCTATAGCACCGACATATTCCGCAGCACTTTACATTTCAGAGGGGATTTTTACAGACAATAGACATTACAGCATAACAATAATCACATAGATTATAACAAATACCAAGAGGAATGAGGGCCCTGCTCGCAAGCTTACAGTCTATGAGGAAAGAGGTAGACACGAAAGGTGGGTGGTAACAATTGCCCTGATTGTTTGGACTAGCCATAATGTTAAGTGTGTAACAGTACAGACACAGAGGGCTAATGGATGCATAAAGCCTGTGGGAACATGATGCGGGGAACCTGGTTATGGTAAAACTTTTGACTGTGCCACCCAGAGATAGATTAGATTAATGTGTTGAGGCGGTAGGCCAGGCTGAATAAATGCGTTTTCAGGGCACGATTAAAATTGTGGGGATTGGGGACTAATCGTATTGACCTGGGAAGTGCATTCCAAAGAATTGGCGCAGCACGTGTAAAGTCTTGGAGATGGAAGTGGGAGGTTCTGATTGTTGAGGATGCTAACCTCAGGTCATCAGCAGAACGGAGGGCGCGGGTAGAGTGGTATACTGAAACAAGGGAGGAGATGTAGGGTGGTGCTGATCCATGGAGAGCTTTGTGGGTGAGGGTAATAAGTTTGTACTGGATTCTGGAGTGGATGGGTAGCCAGTGTAATGACTGGCACAAGGTAGAGGCATCGGTGTAATGATTGGTGAGGAATATGATCCTGGCTGCAGCATTCAAGACAGATTGGAGAGGGGAGAGTTTGGTAAGAGGGAGACCGATTAGAAGAGAGTTACAATAGTCGAGACAAGAATGAAAAAGAGAAACAGTAAGAGTTTTTGTGGAGTCAAAAGAAAAGGTCGAATTCTAGAAATGTTTTTGAGGTGCAGATGACAAGAGCGAGCCAGTGATCGAATGTGGGGGGCAAAGGAAAGCTCGGAGTCAAGTATGACCCCAAGACAGCGGGCATGTTGCTGGGGAGAAATAGTGGAACCACACACAGAAATGGCAATGTCGGGTATAGGTACATTAGTAGAGGGAGGAAACACAAGGAGTTCAGTCTTTGACAGGTTCAGTTTCAGATACAGTGAGGACATGATGTTAGACACAGCGTTTAGACAATCACTGGTGTTTTCTAGAAAGGCTGGCATGATGTCAGGAGAAGAAGCGTATAATTGGGTGTCATCAGCATAGAGATGGTACTGGAAAGCAAATCTACTGATTGTTTTGACCAATAGGGGCAGTCTACAAGGAGATGAGAAGGGGGCCTAGAACCGATCCTTGAGGAACCCCAACAGTAAGGGGAAGGTGAGAGGAGGAGGATCCGGCAAAAGATACAGTAAAGGAGCGGTCAGAGAGATAGGAGAACCAGGAGAGAACGGTGTCCTTGAGGCCAATGGAACAGAGCATAGTGAGGAGGAGCTGATGATCCACAGTGTCGAATGCTGCAGAGATCCAAGAGAATTAGCATGGTGTAATGACCATTTGATTCAGCTGTTATTAGCTCATTAGAGACTTTAGTGAGGGCAGTTTCAGTAGAGTGTAAAGAGCGGAACCCGGATTGGAGAGAGTCGAGAAGAGAGTTATCAAGGAGATAGCAGATAAGACGGGAGTGGACCAGGCATTCCAGGAGTTTAGAGATGAAGGGAAGATTAGAGACAGGTCTATAGTTAGCGGCACAGTTTTGGTTGAGGGATGGTTTTTTAAGTAGTGGATGAATGATGGCATGCTTAAATGAGGAGGGAAAGATACCAGAAGAGAGAGGTTAAATATTTTAGTTAGGTGAGGGGTGACAGCAGGGGAAAGGGACAGGAGGAGATGTGACGGAAATGGGTCACTGGTGCAAGTGGTTGGGCGAGAAGGTGCAAGGAGCCTGCTTACTTCTTCTTCTCTGACTGGTTCAAAATTAGAGAGTGAGCTAGATGCAGTGGGGGAGGGAGGACAGTGCATGGTATGAGGTGATTGGGAGATAATTTCCTGTCGAATCTGGTCAATTTTTTCTTTGAAGTAATTGGCCAGATCGTCAGCTCGGAGCTCCGTGGTTGGGGCCTGTACTCTTGGGTTGAGCAGAGAATGAAAAGTGTCAAAGAGACGTTTCGGGTTATTGGACAGTGAGGTGATGAGGGTGTTGAAATAGGTTTGTTTGGAGAGGTGAATGGCAGTGTTGTATGTTCTAAGAATAAACTTATAATGGATGAAATCTTCGTGTAGATTGGATTTTCTCCACAGACGTTCGGCGCACCTGGAGCACCGCTGCAGGAAACGTCTCACTTGCAACACCTATGGACAGTACTCCAGAGACTCAGGGAGAACCAATTGTTTGTTAAATTGGAAAAGTGTTAGTTTTTCGTACAGGAACTGTCTTTTTTGGGGCTGATTGTGTCTTGTGAAGGGTTTCGTATGGATCCTAAGAAGGTGCTGGCGATCGCTGACTGGGTTCAGCCTCGAGATCTCAAGGGGCTCCAGCGCTTCTTAGGATTTGCAAACTATTACCGGAGATTCATTAAAGGTTTCTCACAAGTGGTTAAACCACTCACGGATCTTACCCAGAAGGGGGCTGATGTAAAATATGGGTCTGTACTCGCTAAGGAGTCCTTCTCAGCTCTTAAGAGATGTTTCATGTCCGCCCCGGTGTTGGTCCAACCAGACCCGTCCAAACCATTCATTGTGGAGGTGGATGCTTCTGAAGTGGGGGTCGGGGCGGTGCTGTCCCAGGGTCCGGCTACCCTAACTAATCTCAAGCCCTGTGCCTTCTTCTCCAAGAAGTTCTCTTCAGCTGAGAGAAACTATGATGTATGCAATAGAGAACTTCTTGCGGTCAAGCTGGCATTTGAAGAATGGAGGCACTTTTTGGAAGGGGCGGCTCACCCTATCACTTTTATCACGGATCACAAAAAATTGGCATACCTTGAAACTGCTAAGAGGCTTACTCCTAGACAAGCCCATTGTTCACTTTTTTTTCACAATTTCAATTCTCCATTACTTTTCGACCGGGGTCCAAAAATGTTAAAGCTGATCCCCTGCCCAGAAGTTTTGACCCGGTGTCTCCCCCCGAGCTGCTGTCCTCCATTCTCCCCCCAGGGGTGGTAGTGGTGGGAGTCTCATCGAAATTGGAACAAGAAATTTTATTTCCAGTAATGTTTATTGGATTTTTAAATATAAGGATATGAGAAGGAAAGAAAAGGGAAATAAAGTGGAAACAGGGTAGAGAAGGAAAATAAAACAAAGGAAAAAGGGATAGGAAATAAATTTCCCTGTAAAGACAGGGAAAACCCCCAAAGAATGGGGGAATAGATAGGCTATATACATAACACATCAGAGAGCAAAGAATATTACATAGTAATCTCAAATAATACAGAGAGTCTTTAAATAATCAACAAAATTAAATATCGGTAAGAATAATGTAAATTATGCTGTAATGTTTGCATATCTGTGCTAGCTAAGAAAAAGCTGAAAACTCAATATTACCATCTGGTTGCTTGATTTCTCTACCATAAAATAAAAAATAGCTTATAATAAAAGTTTAGGAATCTTCGTATTAATACCTAAAAATAAAAAAAGCCATTATTCTCGTTTGCCTCCAATGCGTCAATTAATGAACAAAATATAAAGTAGAGTATAGGAGGTATGATAGCCTGCCCCGTCCGGGGCATCCAGTAATACCCCTAGGACCGATTGGGGGGAAAGTTTGGTTCATTCCTAGAATATTATGAAAGTGGAAAATAATACTTTTAAAAACTAGTATGGAAACCTGAAATGAATAAAAACACAGTTAAATAGACTCCTTTCAGTCGGGGTGACGGTCCGATCTCGAAGAAGAAGAGAGTCCGGGGGAGATCTTGGACATCTTAATTCCTGCACATTCTAAAAAGTCAGTCCCTTTGTCTGGAGAAGAAATAGGAATTAACTTTGCTGCATATTTCACCAGGAGGGTCGAAGATTGAGTCCAAAAATATGGTATCCCGAAGCATAGAAGTTCCCGTGTAGTAGAGGAGAATGCTTTCCTTTTTTGCAAGGTATTTTTTGATAGGTCCTTGAAGAAGTATAAATGACTGTAGGGGGAAGAGTTGAATTTTGGCTCTTTAGATATTCCAAGAAGCGCACTCCTTATCCAGTTTGGATGGAACGACACAATAACATCCCTTGCTAAATCCTGCGGAAGGGCGAGTGGCCTGGGTATTCGAAAAGCTTTATCAATCAGCTAATTCTCATTGGTATTAGGGTTCAAGTAGGTGATCACTGAAGATATATAGCTCTTTAATTGGAAGGTCTGAACTGATTCAGGGATCCCTCGTATTTTAACATTATTTTTCCTTCTGAAATCCTCATAGTTGGCCAGGGTATAGTTGAAAGCAGCAATGTCCTTTTTAATTTTATTCAATGAGTCTGAGAACATGGATAACATTTGAGAATCGCTTGATTGTAGTATGTCACTTTTAATTTTGGTTAAATCGGTTATCTTTGGGTCATGAGGATAACACCCAGAGACCCTTGAAGAAATTCAAGAAGTTGAATGGGTATCATCGGCTAGTATTGTTGATGTGTCCTTAAAAAGCTTTTTGATAAAAGCTTCAGAAGCTTTGTGTTTATCTGTTTGACTGAAGTCAGACAGCTGGATTTTGGGATTATATAATGATTCCAGACCGCCCTCTCCTTTACCATCCTTTCCAAAAGATTCAACTGAGTTTAAAAGGGCTATCAACTTTTTCACTATGAACCCTTTTGTAGGGTGGTCATCAGATGCTGGAATCTCATCTATTGATAGTGGATTAGAAGAAGACTGCCCATGATTCATATAAGGTCTCTCATGATCTAGCTCAACCTTGCCGGCTTGCAATAAATTGTTTTCAATAAGTTCTGAGTTCTCCTGTATGTCTGGGTTACATGAACAAGATGTAGAGAGAGTCTCGTCTGAATTATCCCTGGAGAAATGATTATCCCTATATTCAGGTGATCCCAAATCCTCATAAAAATCCTCTAAATGTACGCTTTCCAGACCCTCCAATGAATTAAGAAAGCCACTAGATTGATCTGTCAAAGCTTCATTATCGTTAGTAGTGTGTAATGAAGGCTTAAACGAATCAGGAGGAGAATCCCCCCATTCAGCGTTCCCATATGCAATCCCCTTTATTCACATAAAATACTTAGCATTGGTACAGCTCTTCTCCAGAGGGGGTATGAGAACAGGTAGTGAAGATCTGCTTACCGAAGCTGATATCTGGTTATTTGGTTTGTTTCCTTGGTATTCCTTATAATTCTCATCAATTCCTGATAAAGCGTTGTTTTTGTCCCTCAGCTCCTGACTTCCATAAAGTGCTCCTGGAAATTCTCCCTCATTCCAGTCAAAATGGCAATCCCCCGTGAGGTGATGTGTCATTAATGCAGTCCCCTGCTTCTCCGTTATCGCTCCCTGTAATAACGCTTCCAGTGACTGTGATCCAGCTTCTGCCCGTGCCCTCGGCACAAACACTGGAGCGTCGCATCTCAGCTTTCCTCCTGCACTTTGGGTGTTCCAGGGAGCCCCAATTGATTCCTCCTCTATGCTCCTCTTCTGCACCGCCACTGTACCGGTCCCACCACCTCTTCTCTCACTGCTGACAGCCGTCAATGACGTCACCGCTTCTCCCCTCAGTCTGCTTCTCACACTCCGGTTTGCTGAAGATGTCCCGACAGGCCTCTCCAGCGATGCTGCCTCCACGCTCCTCTTCTGCACCACCGCTTCACAGGTCCCGCCGCCTCTTCTCCCACTGCTGACAGCCGGCAATGACGTCACCGCTTCTCCCCTCAGTCTGCTTCTCACGCTCCAATTTGCTGAAGATGTCCTGACAGGCCTCCCCAGCGATGATGCCTCCACGCTCCTCTTCTGCACCGCCGCTGCATCAGTGCCGCCGCCTCTCCTCCCGCCGCTGACAGCCGGTGATGACGTCACCTCTTTTCTCCCCAGTCCACTGCCAATGCTCCGGTTGACTGATTGTGACCCGACAGACTTCCCCAGTGACACCGATTCAGTGTTCTTCTTTGCCACGGGCTTCTCTGCAGCCGACATCTTCCTTCAGCTAGACAGCGGGCATGACTCAGCAACTTCAGGCCGCTTCTTCCCCGGCGCTGCAGGAAGCTTGTTATCCATCAAATTTTTCTGTCTTCATATTTTTAGTTCCAGGCATATTATTCCAGGTCTTCCACAGCAGATATCAGCAGGAATCCACTTGTTTGTATGCTTGAAGTAGCTTTTTTTAGGTGAATCTCAGGAGCTCTTGCTAAGCACTACTGCTCCTGGCCCGTGCAAACCATGCCCCCCCCGGAACAAGAAATTTTAAGGGCTCAGTTCCTAGCTCCGGCAACCACGCCAGGGGATAAATTGTTTGTTCCAGATTTATTGCGGCCTAGACTTCTGCAGGAGTTTCATGAGTCTAGGCTGAGTGCTCATCCTGGATATCACGGCCACTAAAGAGGCAGTAGCCAGGGTTTTTTGGTGGCCTTCACTGAGGTCCGATGTCAAGAAATTAATTTCTGCTTGTGGTGTGTGTGCTGGTTCCATAAGCTCGCATAACCGGCCGGCTGGGGAACTCATACCTTTACCGGTTCCTGATAGGCCATGAACTCATCTCTCCATGGACTTCATTACCGGCCTTCCACCCTGGCTAGAATCCTACTCCACACTGATGAGGGGCAACACCCTGAAACAACTGTCTGTGGATGGATACCTGGCCTTGGTATTTCCCTTGTCATATCTGTAAACTCGTAAAGAGCTGGATATTGACTTAAAGGGCGACTTAATATGGTGGTAATGGTGGTTTCTGAAAGGAGCCACTCCTTGGCTGGGTCCTTCCCTGGAGGAAGATCTGGCTAGTCCTGTGTTTAAGACTCTTAAATGAGGCTCCACGGACTTTATTTACATATTCGCATTTCATTCCCTTGACAGCATTACCCTCAGCAGAAACATTGTCAAGGTTGTTTGTGCAGCATGTGGTCCGATTGCATGGGGTACCCCTGAAAGTGGTGTCTGACAGAGGTGTGCAGTTTGTGTCCAAATTTTGGAGGGCATTCTGTATGAAATTGGGCATCTCACTCTCCTTCTCGTCGGCATATCACCTGGAGAGTAATGTTCAGATGGAACGCACCAATCAATCCCTGGAACAAATTCTCAGGTGTCTGATCTCCGCTAGACAGGATGATTGGTGTGATGCTTTACCATTGGCGGAATTCGCTTTTAATAACCGGGTGAGTCAGTCCACCAACATGTCCCCATTCCTGATTAATTATGGGTTTAATCCACATTTTGGGAAGTTTTCACGGGTGGATTCTGGTTGTCCAGGGGCAGAGGAGTCCATTCAACGGTTAAAAGACCTCTGGGTGGAAGTCCAGCATAATATCTCTCGGGCCCAGGAGAGGTACAAATATTTTGCTGACAAAAAGAGAGCCCCGGGACACATGTTTCAGGTGGGGGAGAAGGTTTGGCTTTCCACACGTAACATCAACTTGAAGGTACCATCAGCTAAATTGGGACCAAAGTTCACTGGTCCGTACGAGATTATGGAGATAGTCAACCCAGTGGCATATAGGTTGCATCTCCCCGCCTCCTTAAAAATATTCAATGTGTTCCATAAATCCCTGTTGAAACCCGTAGGGTCTGTCAAGGAGGATTCCGAGTCTGTTATCCCTCCAGTGTTGGTGGAGGGTCACTTGGAGTATGACGTCAGACATATTGTGGACTCTCGGCAGGTGCGCCGCTCCTTGCAGTATCTGGTCCACTGGAAGGGATATGGACCTGAGGATCGCTCATGGGTCCCTGCTCACTCTGTACGTGCAGATCGCCTGGTTCGGGCTTTCCATACCAAATACCCAGGGAAGCCTGGGGGGTCCAGAGGCCCCCCATTGAGAGGGGGGTACTGTCATGATCTCAGTGCAGGTTTTGACCTGCACGTCAGGGGTTAATGTCTTGAGTCCAGTGCAGGCTTTGACCTGCACGACTGGGGTAATTATTGTGGCCTCTCTTTGGTTCAGGGAGAGCTTCTTATAGCCCTGGGAAACTCCAATCCCCGTCAGTTATACTTTTGCCTTTGGCCGAGTGTTTTGACCCTTGTGTGCCTGTGCCTGTTCGTTGTCTTCTAGCTTGCTTATATGGTTCTGACCCGGTTCTGTCCCCCGTTGTGAGTTTGCCTGTTGATTCTGAACTGCGCTACCCTCTCTGTGTATGACTCCTTGCCTGCGACCTGACTATTCTTTGCTCGCCTCTCTTGTAATTTGCAGCTATCTCCGTGTATGACTCATTGGCTATGTCCTGACTCCCTGTTCTGTCTATCCTCTGGTTTTGTCATGCTATCTCATGCTTGGACCCCAGCCTGTCTATGCCCCTTGGTAACTTTGTCCCGTAGTTACCCTTCTAGGAGTTTTCCTGCAGCTCCTAGCTCTCTGAGGTTTAGGCCACGCCCCCAGCAGTCACGTGCTTTAGGTTCTGCTGGTCTGAAGCACGCACCTTCTCTGCTGCTGCCCGCTCCACAGGTATCGCTGAGCACAGTTTGTCTTACTCAGGTCACGCGCACTGGTTCAGTGAGCAAGTCCAGTGCGGTGTTCCTGACAGATAAATTCCCTATTGTTGCTAGGTACCGGCTGGCAGATCTCGGCATTACACTACTCATGCGCCCGCCATTTTTTTTTCCAAGAAGATGACGCGGAGGACCGTAGATCAGCAGCGACCAGGGTGCTGGCTTAGGTATTCTGGTGTTTGGGGATATCATTCCTCTCTCCTCTGGCATGTATATCATGTCAGAAGAGAGTGAAATCATTGTAACAGCGGGCTCAGTTGTCTTTTCTCTTGATCAAGTGATCGGGGGTCTGGAAAATCTGTCCCTGATCATGTTCTCCACGGTCTCAGCTACCCCTGGTAGCCGAGAACCTGGAGATTTTCAGACTCTGGGAGGGTGCTACAGCCTTATTCCCGATCACTGCTTTAAAGCAGCAATGAGGGAATAAGACACCTTAACGGCCACTGTTTTAATGTGTATTGGCGGTTGCTAAGGGGTTAAGGTAAAATTGTAGACTAGTGTGAAAATCTGGTGTGAGTAGGCAACCTGTTTTTTAAGGTCAGAGATTTATCAAAGCCTGATCTTCATAACACATTTGTTAAAGGAGATTTTTGAGGTCCTCAAAAGGAAGTGTTATGACTGAGCTTGCACACTCACACAGGTAACGCACAAACCTGGAAAGATGCAACACATGTCCCTGTTCAGACTTGGAAAATCCCTTATCTGACTTGTGACTCAGCAGCGATCTCGCTGTGTGTGACGGGGGGCTTCAGGAAAGTCATTCCTTAGAGCCAGGTCAAGATAATAATCAGTTGGTACAGACAAAAATCCACACAAGGTATGACAGAGCAATAGTATATATGTCTACCTGGGACCAGGTCTGTGATTGTGAGTGTCCTCTTAGCGAGACCTAGTGATTTTCTATGCCAATAAATTGTAGCTCAGACTGATCCTGGGTAGATATTTGGCTGGTAAATGCAAAAAGTAAAATTTTTCATGAAAAACTGCAAAAAGGATAGTGATACACGAGTTACATAAGTAAAAAAGCAATTGCCTATTCGTATGGTTGTAGTAGCGCACCAACCTGCTGTCCCCGACGCACGTTTTGCTGACTATTGCTTCCTCAGTGGCCTTGGTTTAATGTTTCATGTGTTGCTCCTTATGTAACTGGCTCCTCTGATCATGTGCCATGAGCCATTCACAATGTTAAGCACGGCGCATGCGCGCTAGCGCCGCGGCGGCAGGAAGCTGATTGTCGCTCCGATTCGATCACGTGTGGCAGCCGGCACCTGGCCAAATACTACGCAGTTTCAGTGGACTGAAGAGAGAGGAGGAGGCCCAGCGCAGGATTCCTGGAGAATCATAGAATCGTAGAGTTGGAAGGGACCTCCTGGGCCATCTGGTCCATCCCCCTGCTCAAAGCAGGATTCGCTAAATCATCCCAGTCAGATGTCTGTCCAGCCTCTGTTTGAAGACTTCCATTGAAGGAGAACTCACCACTTCTCGTGGCAGCCTGTTCCACTCATTGATCTCTCTAACTGTCAAAAAGTTTTTTCTAATATCTAATCTGTGTCTCCTCCCATTCAGTTTCATCCCATTGGAAGGCACGCAGGCTCTCATCATGAGGCATCATGAAGATCATGTGAGGCATGAGTTAAGTGCATTAGTGCAAAAATCAGATATTATATGGGACATAAAGGTTTTGTGTCATATGCTGCAAGAATAATGATAGTAACATATGAATAGCCACTGCATGTTACAAAAAAGCAGAACTGAATTGTATTATCAGGTATATAACAGTTATTTTATCACAAGTCAATCTACAAAAAAATACAGTAGATACAATATAGCACCGAAGTTCATAAGGATGGACATAAATGTGACACTCACTAGGGCCGTGGGGAACCCAGTACCGGGCCGGTCAGTTCTTAAAGGGGATGTCACGGGAGCAGTGACCCGGTCCGTAGCCCTGGGCTATGGAAAGGGATAGTGAAATAAAGTGTAATAAAGTGTTTGTGATGCCACCTATGGTATTCGGTCAAGGGACCGACGCTGCTATGCAGATCCTCTGGCATGGTGACAGGGCAGCAGAGATGGTTGAGCTGTCCACAGGTAGAGCTGTATCCCAGGGTAGTTTGGATGTAGATGATAAAGGTAAGGATGGTGAATGTGGTGCAGGGTAGGTGATGCAGGAATGATCAGAGGACACAGCTGTGTGCAGTTTCCAAAGCTTTACTCACAGTTCTGGTGTGCACAGATGCCCGCTTGGCGCTGTGTCCTCCAGGTGAGGGGTCCAGCAAACTCCCAGGCAGATTGGGATGCACCTTTCCAGGACTCCTTTCTGTATGTTCCTCTCCTGGTCGTCTCACTGTGTTGGTTTTCTGCCCTTCCTGCCCAACACCTAACAGTTAGTGTCCCGAGCCAGCACCTGTGGACCTTGTCGGGTGATGTCCTCTCTGCGTCCACTTGCTCCTATATGGCTACCTTTTCAGCGAAGTAATTGTAGCTGTGGCTGAAGCACCTAGAGGTGCCCCTGCCTCTGGCTTCCTATCTGAGTCTGGTGATTTTCCACTAGTCTCTGGGGCTGGTACCCCACTGTGACCTGGTCCCTCCACCTTTCTTCACTCGCTATTGTCTGGGGAAAAGCTGCAGTCAGTTCCAGCTCCACTTCTAGACGGTCCCTCTATTCTCATCACTCTCTTCTTATCACACTCTGACTCCTCCTCCTTTTCCTACCTTCTCCACCCACTCTCCCAACACCCTTTACTACCCAGCCTGGGATGAGACCATCCTCCCTTAGGGTCCATCCAGGGTGCCCTGCTGCAATAGTCTGTGTTGGGTGCAGGTGTTAGAGTCCTGGGTAGTGCTCCCTCCTTACCTTAGAGTGGGGTACCACACCTCTAGATGAGATGCAGTACCTCTGTGGCAACTGAACCCTCAGGGGCGCCACATATACAATACACTAAACATGACCAATATGAATTTGATCAAATGTCACACAAGTTGATAGATGTTGCAGACAAGATTATTTAGAGTCCCATTAAATCCAAAACAGTTTCTTCCGAAGACAGCACACACATGGGGATGTACACATGGTTCGAAGATGCAAAGATGCAAAGTGTTGAGGCAAACTTCAAAAAATTGGAAATATAAGAAATCGGAAGATGTTATTCTAAATAGCAGTCACTGAAGAAAAGACAAATAATAATTAAAAGAATGATCAAAAAATTAAAAGCCATAAAATATCAAAACTTACCCATATTTTCACCATCCATAGCAGTCTCTGGATATAAATGTGGTATTGATGTAATAGTACCGACCCAAAAATAATGCTGTTTTATCAATTGTGCCACATGCAGAAAGAAATGAAAAAAATACAAAAGAAAAAATTCCTGAATCGCTGTTTTTTGTTCATTTCGCTTTACAAAAATCAGAATAGAAAATGATCAAAAAATGTCATGTGCCCCAAAATGGTAGCAATAAAGCCGTCAACTCGTCCCATAAAAAGCAAGCCATCATATGACTCTGCAGAAATATGGAAAAATTATAGCTCTCAAAATATGGTGAAGCAAAAAGTTTTTGCAATAAAAAGCATCTTTTAGTGTGTGTCAGCAGCCAAACATAAATAAATCTGGTATCGTTGTAATCGCACCAACCAGAAGATTAAAGTCATCTAATTACTTATACCACATGAGGAGTGGCATAAAAAATAGATAGAACCAATTGCTCACCTGCTGTTAATTTTTTTCATTCTGCCTCTCAAAGATCGCAGTAATGCTCGGCTCACATTTATACTGTGCTCTACGCTGAGCTCTTACAGAGGGATTTCCCTGTAAATCTCTGAAATATGTGATTCAGATGGAACCCCGGCAGAATATTCCCTATATTAAGGCAGATGTAGGCCCTGTAGACACTGCCTGGCCTGTGATCTGGTGATGACCATGTTTTCATGGGGTATCGGCGTACTCAGGAAAAATTACTCAACAAATTTTATGGTTATTTTCTCCTGTTACCCTTGTGAAAATTAAAAAAACTGAGGCTAAAAGAACATTTTTGTGGGAAAAATTTGATTTTTGATTTTTGCAGCCAAACATTATAAACTTCTGTGACACATCTGGGTGTTTAAGGTGTTCACCACACCTATAGATAATTTTCTTGAGGGGTCCAGCTTCCAAAATGGGGTCACTTTTTAGGTACATCAGGGGCAGCCGTCCACTAATGATTCTAACGAAAATGTCAATGGCGCTCGTTCCCTTCCAAGCCCTGCCGTGCATTCAAACAGTTGTTTTCCTCCACATATCAGGTATCGGCATACTTAGGAGAAATTGCACAACAAATTGTATGGTGCAGATTCTAATGTTAACCTTGTGAAAAAGTTTGGGGTTGAAAAACATTTTTGTGCGAAAAATGTTTTTTTTTTTTAATTTTCACAGCTCAATGTTATAAACTTCTGTGAAGTACCTGTGGGTTCAAGCTACTCATTGTACATCTAGATAAATTCCCTGAGGGGTCTAGTTTTCAAAATGGTGTCACTTGTGAGCGTTTTCCACTGTTTAGGTTCATCAGGGACTCTCCAAACACGATATGGCGAAAGCTAATTATTACAGTAAATTTTAAATTAAAAAAATTACCGTATTTTTCGGACTATAAGACGCACCGGACCATAAGACGCACCCCAATTTTCAGTAGGAAAATAGGGAAAAAAAAATAATGTGTCAAATGGGGGTCCGTCTTACAGTCCGAATTCAGCTTACCTGGGAAGGGATCTGGCACAGGTGGAGAAGTAGTCACAGGGGTCATTCAGTGGTTCAGGCTCGTGCGGTGGTGGCTCTGTGCTGGGGCAGGTTGGTTGTGCTGGGGCAGCTGCGCTGGTGTAGGGGCAGCTGTGCTGGGGCTGGGGCAGCTGTGCTGAGGCAGAGGCAGATGTGCTGGGGCAGGGGCAGCAGTGCTGGGGCAGCAGTGCTGAGGCAGGGGCAGCTGTGCTGGGGCAGGTGGGCTCTGCGGTGGTGGCAGCTGGGCTGGGGCAGGGGCAGCTGTGCTGGGGCAGGGGCAGCAGTGCTGGGGCAGGGGCAGCTGTGCTGGGGCAGGGGCAGCTGTGCTGGGGCTGGGGCAGCAGTGCTGAGGCAGGGGCAGCTGTGCTGGGGCAGGTGAGCTCTGCGGTGGTGGCAGCTGTGCTGAGGCAGGGGCAGCTATGCTGGGGCAGGGGCAGCAGTGCTGGGGCAGGGGCAGCTGCGCTGGGGCAGGGGCAGCTGTGCTGGGGCTGGGGCGGGTGTGTGACAGGAGTATTCTCCAGAGCAAGGAGGGACAACAGGCCTGGGAATAATCCAACAGATTTATTGACCAAAAAACAGGAACAACACGAAGGTAATTTGCAGAGTCCCAAAATAAGTCCACAGGAAACTGATTCGGGGGCACCTCCCGACAATCCTTGTGCCAGATCACAAAGCCATAGTCCTTTAAGAGTCCCAGAAATCCACCACGATCACACAGAGGCCGAAGCTTCCTCAGACAGCCTCGTCCTTCTCTTTTAGCATCCAACTCACATCTGATCTTAAAGCAAGAATGTATTGTCAGGGCTCCTGGGATCAGTCCATCTGAAGGGGGATAGGGGGTCACACCTACTATTCAATGGTTTGGTCCATCAGAAGAGTCTAGAAATGTAAGGGCTCCACTTAGTCTACAGGATGTGTATTGTAGGTTATCTTCTGCTTAGGAAAACAATAGCCAAAGTTCCACTAGCTGTTGACACAAGCCTAAATTAGATTATGGTCCAGGTACATCACAAGACATTGCAAAGTATTGGGGGAAGGAGACATGGTTAATTTACAGCAAATACAACCAGAGGAAAGTTACATGACATATTATACAAAATACAGGACAGGGCAAAACTACAAATCATGACAATCCCTTCCCCTCCCAATTTGTGTACGTACTAGGGACCTCTACAGGTCACTGGTTAAGTACACACAGGCATGGCTGACAGGACTCAGGGCTCCTCTTGCCTGGACAGTCCATCTGCATTTTGGTGTTGGCTGCCTCTTCTATACTGTATGGTAAAGTTATAGGGCTGCAGTACCAGGCTCCATCGTAGTAAGCGTCCATTGTCCCCAGAGACTCTGTTCAGCCAGGTGAGGGGATTGTGATCAGTAACCACAGTGAATTCTCGTCCATACAGATACGGCCTTAGTTTCCTAAGGGCCCACACTACAGCCAGACATTCTTTTTCAACAGTTGCATAGGCCACTTCTCGGTCCAGCAGTTTCCGGCTGAGGTAGGCAATGGGGTTCTCATCCCCAGCTGCATTCACCTGGCTGAGGACAGCTCCCAGTCCATAAGCAGAGGCGTCCGTCTGCACAATGAATCTCCTCTTGTAGTCTGGAGCAGCCAGAACAGGGTCACAGACCAGAGCGTCCTTCAGCTGGTTAAAAGCCTCATCACAGGCTGGAGTCCAGATCACCAGCCGGGGCATCGTTTTCTTGGTCAGGTCGGTAAGAGGCTTGGCCACAGTGCTGAAATGAGAAACAAATTTTCGGTAATAACTGGCAGTGCCCAAAAAAGCCATAACTTGTTTCTTAGTTTGGGGTACAGGCCAGTCTCTAATAGCCTGGATTTTGGCAGGTTCGGGACGGAGCTTCCCTCCTCCTACTCTATGCCCTAGGTACTGGACTTCACCCATCCCCAATTGGCATTTATCTGGTCGAATGGTTAGGCCTGCTGCAAGAAGCAGGTCAAGAATAACGGCTACTTGGTTCAGATGTTCCTCCCACGTCTGGCTGAAGATGGCGATATCATCCAAGTAGGCACAAGCAAAGTCACCACATCCCCGGAGGATCTGGTCCACCATTCTCTGGAAGGTGGCCGGGGCATTCTTCATTCCAAAGGGCATATTTAGGAATTCATACAGACCAAAGGGGGTTATAAAAGTGGACCGTTCTCTCCCCTCCTCCGTCAGAGGGATTTGCCAGTATCCCTTACTGAGATCAAAGATAGTGACATATCGGGATCCAGCCAGTCGGTCTAGAAGTTCGTCAATACGAGGCATTGGGTAAGGATCACTGACGGTATGGTCGTTTAGTCGTCGATAGTCCACACAAAATCGAGTACTCCCATCCTTCTTGGGTACTAACACCACAGGAGAGGCCCAAGGGCTATGGGAGGCCTGGATTACCCCAAGCTGTAGCATCTCCTCCAGTTCGTGCTGCATGGTGTTTCGAACTGATTCAGGTACCCGGTAAGGAGCCTGTTGTATGGGACGGATGCCCTGAGTGTCCACATGATGTTGGGTGACGGTGGTTCGACCTGGTTGGGATGAGAAAGCAGCACGTCTCTGTTGAAGCACTCCCAGCATCTGTTTTTTCTGTAAGGAATCCAGGTGATCTCCCAGAGGAACCTGTTCCACAGTGGATGGGGCTCTCGCTGCTTCCACGAGATCAGGTAGGGAGTCCTCATCCTCTTGACCGTCCTCTGAAGCTAGCCGACAGCTTGCTATCATTGGAAGGGTCCGGTCATGGTACTCCTTAATCATATTCACATGGACAGTCTTTTGTCTTAGCCCCTGATCATCTAAAGCAAGAAGGTAATTGGTGTCATTCAGTTTTCTGAGAACCCGGAAGGGACCCTCCCATGTTGTCTGCAGTTTATTCTGCTGATGGGGAACAATCATTAAGACCTGTTGTCCTTCTACAAACTCCCGGTAGTGTGCTTTACGGTCATACCATGTCTTCTGTCTGGTTTGAGCCATCCGCACATGACTCTGGGCAAAACTAGCAAGTTGGGCCAGGGTTTCTCGCAGCTTTAGGACATAAGGGACAACAGGGGCCCCTGTATCTTCAACTTGCCCCTCCCAGTATTCCTTGAGCAGGGTTAAGGGTCCTCGGACCTTTCTTCCATAGAGTAGTTCAAAGGGGGAGAACCCAGTGGACTCCTGGGGAACTTCCTGATAGGCAAACAAGAGATGGGGTAGGTACTTCTCCCAGTTTGAATCTCTGTCAGTGAAGGCCCTCAGCATATTCTTCAGAGTGCCATTAAATCGTTCACAAAGTCCATTTGTTTGGGGATGATACGGGGTCGTGCGGATCGCTCGTACTCCACAGGTGCGCCACAGACACTGGACCAGCTCTGACATGAACTGGGAGCCTTGGTCCGACAAGATCTCACTGGGAAATCCTACTCTGGTGAAAATGGTAACCAGGGCCTCGGCCACCTTGGCTGCAGAAATACTTGACAAAGCCACCGCTTCTGGATATCGGGTGGCATAGTCCACAACAGTGAGAATGTACTGCTTTCCAGATTTACTTGGTTTAGCCAGAGGTCCAATGATATCAACAGCTACTCTTTGAAAGGGTTCTTCTATTATAGGGAGCGGTTGCAGGGGTGCCTTTGGGTGATCTCCGCGTCGCCCTCTACGCTGACATATGTCGCAAGTTCGGCAGAAATGCGCCACTGCTTGGGAAATCCCAGGCCAATAGAAAGATTGAGTCAATCGCCTCTCGGTGCGGGTTTTGCCTTGATGGCCAGCAGTAGGAATATCATGCGCAAGGTGTAATAGGGGAATTCTGTATTTCTGAGGAACAATCAGCTGTTTGCTATAAGTCCAGGGCTTATCTAGGGAGTCGGCATTGGTAACCCGATACAGAAGTCCATTTTCTCTGATAATTCTTTCTCCATTCTCCCCTAGCTGCCCTATTTCAGCTCGAGCTCTAAAACTAGCTAGGGTGGGGTCAGTCTCCACTTCTTGTCTAAACTGAACTTTATCCCAGGTAACATTCATATTATCCCCACAAGAAGAATCACTCACCGGCTGTGACGGCGGTTCTGGTGGCCTCATTTCCATGGATGGGTTGTACACGTCCACATTTGCTGCTCTCTTGGCTTGACTTCGGGTTACCGCACCGACAAAGTGGCAATGAAGATTCCCCACATCATTTCCTAGAAGAACGTCTGCAGGGAGGCCGCTCATCACACCGACCATGCATTGTTTGGCCCCAAAGCCATAATCCAGGGTCACACTCGCTCTTGGAATATATCTCTGGGTACCTCCAGCCAATTCAATGGCAATTCCTGGTTCCTTTTGAATTGCTTCTGGTTGAATTACTCGGGGATCGGCTATGGTGAGAAAAGCCCCAGTGTCACGGAAGCCAACAACTTTTTGACCATCCAGCACGACCTCCTGTAGATGTTTGTGCTGAAGATCAGAAGAACAGGTGGCTGGGGCTCGCACCCCATAGACTCCTGGTAGGGAAGCCAGGATATCAGAGTCACTTGGCAAGTCATCAGGCACTGAATCCATCTCTTCTCCAGGTGAGAGGGTCTGTAGATAATGAACAGGCAAAGGCGGTCTGTAGGTGTTCTGCCTCTGTACACCTGGACATTGGAATTGCATATGCCCGGGCTGCCCACATCCATAGCATCTGCGCTCTGGGATTCTTCCTCCACGTCGTAGTCCCAAAGGTGGAGCAGGAGTAATGCGAGGCACAGTCACACGAAGGTCACCATGAGTTGATGGTCTAGTGGGATGGTGAATATTGGAGGCAGAAGGACCAGGGGCCGCCAGCGTTGGGGGGCTGGTAGTGTTTTTCTCCCTGAGTAGTAATTTTTTCCACTGAGGCTTGATGGTGAGAGCCTCATCAGCTAGAGCTGCAGCTTCCTCCACTGTTGCTGGTCTCCTTTCACGCACCCATTCCCGTATCTCAGCGGGGCACTTAAAATAAAACTGCTCTTTTAGGATGACCTGCAGGAACGTTTCCCAGGTTATGGCCTCCTCTGCCTCCAGCCAGCGATGACATATATGTTTGAGTTTGTGAGCATACATGTTGAAGGACACTTCCTCATCACAGGCTAAAGTACGGAACGGAGTCCTGTACGTGTCTGGAGTCACAGCATAATGTTCTAGAATAGTCTGTTTAATCTCCGCATACTCACAGTTCAACCGAGGGTCCATAGCTCTATAGGCTGCGGCAGCTCCCCCCTCTAAGAGCCCCACAAGATGTCTGACGCGCTCCCTTTCCAGGACTTCCATTAATCGACACTGATGCTCAAAGTCCAGGAAGAAGCCCTCAATGTCACCGGAAGCCTCATTAAACGGCTTGAAGTCTTTGCGGGACACTCTGGGGAGTTCCCTCATGGGGGATGCTGTGGGTACAGTCTGTCTGGAGCTTCTCGCTGCCTCCAAAGTGATCTTCCTCTCCAGCATTGCCCTCTCCTCCATCCTGCGCTGCCTCTCCTTGGCTGTGCGCATGACCTCCCTCTTATCTTCTATGGTAGCCTCTTCTCCCAGCAAGGCCATCTCCTCCTCGTACCACACAACCCACTGACTTTTTTGGGTATTTACCTCCGACTGCCGCCTTTCCTCTCTTTGCTGTGAGGATCCTTCCTCAGCATCATCTTGCAGGTGAACTGCTTCCAAAGCCTCAATCAGCTGCTCCTTGGAGAGTCCCTTGTAGCTGACTCCCAGTTCACGGGCCTTTGTTTGTAGGTTCACCGCAGTCCAGTTCTTGTACTCTGCGGTGCTGGTTCCAGATGTTGATGGGCCGTTGTCCTCCATTCCTTCTGCTCTGATCCCAGCGCTGCCAACCAGTTTGTGACGGGAGTATTCTCCAGAGCAAGGAGGGACAACAGGCCTGGGAATAATCCAACAGATTTATTGACCAAAAAACAGGAACAACACGAAGGTAATTTGCAGAGTCCCAAAATAAGTCCACAGGAAACTGATTCAGGGGCACCTCCCGACAATCCTTGTGCCAGATCACAAAACCATAGTCCTTTAAGAGTCCCAGAAATCCACCACGATCACACAGAGGCCGAAGCTTCCTCAGACAGCCTCGTCCTTCTCTTTTAGCATCCAACTCACATCTGATCTTAAAGCAAGAATGTATTGTCAGGGCTCCTGGGATCAATCCATCTGAAGGGGGATAGGGGGTCACACCTACTATTCAATGGTTTGGTCCATCAGAAGAGTCTAGAAATGTAAGGGCTCCACTTAGTCTACAGGATGTGTATTGTAGGTTATCTTCTGCTTAGGAAAACAATAGCCAAAGTTCCACTAGCTGTTGACACAAGCCTAAATTAGATTATGGTCCAGGTACATCACAAGACATTGGGGGAAGGAGACATGGTTAATTTACAGCAAATACAACCAGAGGAAAGCTACATGACATATTATACAAAATACAGGACAGGGCAAAACTACAAATCATGACAGGGTGGGCTCTGCGGTGGTGGCAGTGGGCTGTGCATGGATGCCGGAAAGATGGCCGCCGGTCCGGGGACGGCGCATGCGCGGCATCAGATCTCGTCCCAAGATGTCGGGGGACGAGATTCAAATCTGAAGCTGCGCATGCGCCGTCCCCGGCCCGGTGGCCATCTTCCCGGCGTCCATGCTCCCGGAGGCCACCGCAACATGGCGGCGGCCAGCAAGGGAACTGCGGGGGCCTCCGGGCTGCGAAGAAATGCCGGCGGAGCCGCCGCCCCTGCACCGGAGCACAGCCCGCTGCCACCAGCGCACCGCAGAGCGCCGCCCGCTGCCACCACCACACCGCAGAGCCCCGCCCGCTGCCACCAGCCACCAGGTTATTACCGTGTATTGCGACCATAAGACGCACCCCCCACTTTCCCCAAAAATTTTTTGGGAAAAAAGTGCGTCTTATGGTCGGAAAAATACGATAAATGGCACTCCTTTCCTTCCGAGCTCTGACGTGTGCAAAAAGCAGTTTTTTTCCCCCACATATTGGTTATTTCCATGCTGAGGTGAAATTGCTCAACAGATTTATTTTGTGGTCTATTTTTTCCTGTTACCCTAGAGAAAATTGGGTCTAAAGTAATTTTTTGTGTCATGTAGACCCCTTAAAGTTACTTCAAGCATAATGTGGTCCTTAAAAAAAATTATTTTGTAAATTTTGTTGGAAATTTAAGAAATTGCTGGTCAAGTTTCAGCCCTTATACAGTTGTGCTCAAAAGATTACATATACTGGCAGAATTTTTGCTTTCTCGGCCTTTTTTCAGAGAATATGAATGATAACACCAAAACTTTTTCTCCACTCATGGTTAGTGGTTGGGTGAAGCCATTTATTGTCAGACTTCTGTGTTTTCTTTCTTTAATTCATAATGACAACCTAAAACATGACCCTGATCAAAAGTTCACATACCCCATTTCTTAATACCGTGCATTGCCCCTTCTAACATCAATGACAACTTTGTCTTTTGCGGTAGTTGTGGATGAGGTTCTTTATTTTCTCAGATAGTAAAGCTGCCCACTTTTCTTGGCAAAAAGCCTCCAGTTCCTGTAAATTCCCGTGCTGTCTAGCATGAACTGCACGCTTGAGATCTCCCCAGAGTGGCTCAATGATATTGAGGTCAGGAGGCTAAGTTGGCCACTCCAGAACGTTCACTTTGTTCTGCTGTAGCCAATGACAGGTCTACTTGGCCTTGTGTTTTTGATCGTTGTCATGTTGGAATGTCCAAGTGCGTCCCATGCGCAGCTTCCGGGCTGATGATTGCAAATTTGCCTCCAGTATTTGCTGATGATGTGCTGCGTTCACCATTCCTTCAACTTTGACAAAGTTTTCTGTGCCTTTGTAGCTCACACGTCCCCAAAACATCAGCGATCCAACTCCGTGCTTTACAGTAGGAATGGTGTTGCTTTCATCATAGGCCTTGTTGACCTCTCTCCAAATGTAACGTTATGGTTGTGGCCAAAAAGTTCAAGTTTGGTCTCATCACTCTGAATTACCTTGTTCCAGAAGTTTTGAGGCTTGTCTCTGAGCTGTTTTGCATATTGTAGGCAAAATACTTTGTGGCATTTGCACAGCAATGGCTTTCTTCTGGCGACTTGACCATGTAGCCTATTTTTCTTCAAGTGCCTCCTTATTGTGCATCTTGAAACAACTACACCACTAGTTTTCATAAAGTCCAGTATTTCAGTTGATGTTATTTGTGGGTTTTTGTTTGCATTCCGAACAATTTTCCTGGCAGTTATGGATGAAACTTTTGTTGGTCTACCTGACCATGGTTTTGTTTTTACAGAGCCCCTGATTTTCAATTTGTTAAGCACAGTTTGAATGCTGCTGACTGGCATTATCAATTCCTTGGATATCTTTTTGTATCCCTTTCCTGTTTTATACAGTTCAACTATCTTTTCCCGTAGATCCATTGAGAATTCTTTTGCTTTCCCCTTGACTCACAATCCAGAAATGTGAGTGGCTGGATGAAAGAGGCAAGAGTCTGTCTGGATCCCAGAAACTCACTCAGCTTTTATGCATACACACTGATTACAAGCAAACAGGTCACAGGTGAGGATGTTACCTTTAGTAGCCATTCAAACCCATTTGTGTCAACTTCTGTCCATGCTATCAGGCCAAAATCACCAGGGTAAGTGAACTTTTGATCAGGGTCATTTGGGTTGTCATTATGATATAAAAAGAGAAAACACAGTAGTTGTTAGTAGAGTTGAGCGAAATGGGTCGAAAAAATTCAAAAGTCGCCGACTTTCGCCAAAGTTGTGTTTCATGAAACGAAACCCGACCTTAGAGTGAGGTCGGCCACGAGGTCAGCGACCATCGCGCCAAAGTCGCGTTTCAAAAGATGCTTTTGCGCCCTTTTTCAGCCAATCAGGAAGAACGGACACTGTGGGCAACGTGATGACATAGGCAGTGGTTACCACCATGTTTGTGAAGGGCATGCAAGTGATTGGCTTGCTTTGTGTGGCGTCACAGGGGGTATAAAAGGGCGTGCACGCCGACCGCCATGTTACTTATGCTGATCTCAGAATAGGGAGAGCTGCTGCTGCTGCTGATTCTGTAGGGAGAGCATTAGGCAGGGAAGAAGATACCAAAAACTACTTCTGCTGCTAGCGATTTTGCCTGTACTACACACCAGTTACTGTGCAGTGCAAGGGGAGGCTATATTTCGGTGCATCAGCTCTGTTGGTTATTAGGCTGCCTTTTAAGGCTCCCTGATAGCTGCATTGCTGTTTGCGGCCAGCCAATCACTATAATGCCACAACCAACATGGCTGCGGAATTACAGTGTGTGGCAGACAATACCTGCATGTTGATTGGCTCTGTAAAGACCTGAGCTCCCGCCGAGCATTCCCGGAATTACTTGGCGAGCGCCATGCATCTCGAGCAGTGAGATGCTCAGGCGAGCACCGAATACTTCCGAACGTGCTTGCTCATCACTACTCCTTATGGGACTTGAGCCTGTAATTATCCGATTGTTTGTATTATGTATTTGTAATACCACAGTGTTCAGAATATAGTGTAAATCATCGTTGCCCATGGAGCTGAAACTGTAGCTGAGCTCCATAGGAGTACCAAGATGGCAACAATGGGGATCTGCAGCAGGCCAACATCTGCCAAGGTAACCCATTAGTGCTCCGCTGTTGTATTAAGGGAGATCAATGGGTTCACATGCGTGTGAGCACCAGCAAGTGCTCCAATTAAACCTGCAATCAGATATTGACATCAGCATATAAATAGTTAACAGCATTGATCAGAACTCAATACTTGTCACTGATGTTAGACACAAATGCCAGCTATGTAAAACAGCATCTATCGCATGTGAACAAATATCAGCTCCAGAGCCTTCCCCACAGATGGTCACCCCTGCAATGACAAAGATATATGTAATTTTGCATTAAGGTGTTAAGGCTTTAGGATTCTTAACCCCTTCATGACCGGGGCTTTTTTCGATTTTTCTTTTCGTTTTTCGCACCCCTTCTTTCCAGAGCCATAACTTATTTATTTTTCCATCAATATGGCCATGTGGGAGCTTATTTTTTGTGGGATAAGTAGTACTTTTGAACGACACCATTGGTTTTACCATGTCGTGATCTCGAAAACAGGAAAAATATTCCAAGTGCGGTGAAATTGCAAAAAAAGTGCAATCCCACACTTGTTTTTTGTTTGGCTTTTTTGTTAGGTTCACTAAATGCTAAAACTGACCTGCCATTATGATTCTCCAGGTCATTATGAGTTCATAGACATCAAACATGTCTAGGTTCTCTTGTATCTAAGTGGTGAAAAAAAATTCCAAAGTTTGCTAAAAAAAAAAAAAATTGCGCCATTATCCGAGACCTGTAGCGTCTCCATTTTTCGTGATCTCAGGTTGGGTGCTGGCTTATTTTTTGTGTGCCGAGCTGTTATTTTTAATGATACCACTATTATGCAGATATGTTGTTTCGATTGCCCGTTATTACATTTTAATGCGATGTCGCTGCGACCAAAAAAGCGTAATAATTTTTTTAATCGCTACACCGTTTAGCGATCAGGTTAATTTTTTTTTTATTGATAGATTGGGTGATTCTGCCAAATATGTGTAGGTTTGATTTTTTTTTTGTTTTATTTTGATTGGGGTGAAAGGGAGGTGATTTGAACTTTTATGTTTTTTATTTTTTTACATTTTTAAACACTTTTTTTTTCTTTTTTTAACTTTTGGCATGCTTCAATAGGAGGCTAGAAGCTGCCATAGTGCGATCGCCTCTGCTACATAGAGGTGATGCTCAGATCACCTCTCTGCAGCAGAATTATGGGCTTGCTATGAGCACCGACCACAGGGTGGCGCTCGTAGCAATCTACTATCAACAACCAAAGAGGTCTCGAGGAGACCTCTGGTTGTGATGGCAATGCAGCGATGATCCCCGATCACGTGACGGGGATCGTCGCTGCGCGTATTTCTGGACCGGTTTCCAGAAGTGCATTTAAATGCCCACTGTCAGAGTTTGACAGCGGCATTTAAATACTTAATAGGCACGGGCGGATCGCAATTCTGCTCGTGCCTATTGCGGGCACATGTCAGCTGTTAAAACCAGCATGAGGTAAAATCCTGACAGGAGATATAACTGAAAAGCCTGCGTATTGGACATAGCTAACAGAGTGAAGCTCTGTCATGGACGCTATGCCGTTTATGCCTCTTTCACACTTCCGTTTTTTCTTGTCAGTTAAAATGCGCCAAAATGGCGGAAAGCTGATTCGTTTGTAACTGAAGCAAACAGATGCCACCGGACTGTTTTTTTGACGGATCCGTTGAATGCAGAATTTTAAAGGAACCGCAGTCGAGAGAGAGAGAGAGAGATTTTTCCACCTCCAGAAAGGATTTCAGGGTTAAATCCCCAGCTGACTTCCTGTCGCCGGGCATGCGCACTGTAAAATGCGGATCCTACAGCCAAAAAAACGTTGCAGGGTCCGTCCAGGCATGCCGCCGGACGCAAACATTTTGGCGGATCCGCAAAAAAACGGATCCAATGGATGGCCATCCGTCAAGATCCGCCAGTAATGCAACTCAATGGGGAAAAAACGGATCCGCCAAAAAAATGGCGGATCCGTTTTTTTCAAAAACTGGCGGATTTTGACTGATGGTCAAACACAGAAGTGTGAAAGAGGCGTTATATGAATTTTATGTTGCTGGTCATGGTTTATGATGCCTGAATAAACCGCATGGACTGTTATTGCTTTATGGAAAACTCGTGCTGGATGTGATTTATTGGCTGCCAAGCGAGTGTCCCCTATCTGAATAACTGCGCTACCTCACACTATGTTACTATTAATTCCATGGTGCTGTACATGGGAAGGGGGGCTACATACAAAGTTATAGATATTCTTAACAGTAAACAAATTTCCAGTGACAGCCTGGTACAGAGGGGAGAGGAGTCCTTGCGGACTTACATTCTATGGGATAGTGGGGAAGAGACAGAAGGTCGGGGGTGCAGCAGCTCTGGTGGTGGTGAGGCGGCAGCTCGGGTGGTGGTGAGGCGGCAGAATGGTTATTGCAGGCTGTAAGCTTTCCTGAAAAGATGGGTTTTCAGGTTCTGTTTGAAGGATCCGAGGGTCGTGGATAATCGGACGTGTTGAGGCATGGAATTCCAGAGGATAGGGGATATTCAGGAGAAATCTTGGAGGCGGTTGTGTGAGGAACGAATAAGTGTGGAGGAGAGTAGGAGGTCTTGGGAGGATCGAAGATTACGTGAGGGAAGATATTGGGAGATTAGTTCAGAGATATAGGGAGGGGACGGGTTGTGGATGGCTTTGTAGGTCAGTGTTAGTAGCTTGAACTGGAGGCGTTGAGAAATTGGGAGCCAGTGGAGGGATTTGCACAGGGGAGTAGCGAGGAGAGAGGTGGATTAGTCAGACAGCAGAGTTGAGGACAGACTGGAGTGGTGCAAGAGAGTTAGCAGGGAGGCCACAGAGGAGAGTGTTGCAGTAGTCAAGGCGGGAGATAATGAGGGCATGTTCAAGAGTTTTAGTAGATTGAGGTCTATTCAGCGGATGTAGCACAAAAATATTTTTTCTCCAGCCTCAGTACTGAGGGAAATATTTATTTCTTATCCTGGCACAGCTCTTCTTTGGCAGTTCACCTGTATGTTTGCTTATGATATAGCTCCTCTGTCAATTGAGAGACAGATCTTGGGAGTTGTGTTTCTTCAGACTCCAGCTCGTCCTGACACGTGACTAGGATGGGTTGCCGTTTGAATTAAGTGACAGGGGCTATTTATTTACATTCTTAGAGAGACCCCTTGAGAGTCATCCGGTAGAAAAAAAGAATAGCTATACTCTACTAGAAACAGTGCCTTAAATGGGTTGTGTTTGGTATTGCAGCTAAGGTCCATGAGCTGCTGTATAGAGGTTTTTCATACCTCTTTAATTTCTTCAATTCTCTAGTCTGCTCAGTTTTAGGTTGCTGAGATTTCCAATTGCATTGAGCATAGGAGAAAACGCCATTTTTTGCAAAAGTAATGGGTTCTAAAAGCGAGAACAATTGCCATTTCGTTTCGACGTCTGGAAAAATAACACTTTGCTAATTTTTAGCAATGTGATTAACAACTTCTATGGAGAGAATCCTAACTGTGTGTGTTATTAAGTGTAAAATACAATACAAACCTTCATGGAGGAATATAGTCATGTCCTTAACGAAGCTTGAGGCCAATTACTCGGCAATGTGTTATGATAACCTCTGAAGAAGCCACTTGCCGCAGATATACTACAGTAGTTACAATCCTAACTTCTATCAAATGAAACATAAAACTCTGCTGCTTCAGGAAGATTCCCGGCCATGAAATAAGAACTCAGAATGGAAAATGAGTTAACCAGATAGAGATTTACACCACCATGTCTCAAGAACACAACACAAGAGATTGCATGGATAGTTGGCGGCATTGTCTTCAGGACTGAACCGTTAAGTACAAAGCTTTTCCTGGCTTCTCTTCAATTATGTGAAACATAACCGAGGAAGAACCGGGGACAGAAAGAACATGAGGCTGCAGGTATGGCGACAGGACGTATCCGAAAGACATTACCTGATTTTATATTTAGCAAGATATGATTATATGGAATATTTGCACTGATCAGCCATAACAGTGTAACCATGTTCAGTGGATAAAATTTGATTATTTAGTGACAAGGGCGCCTGAAAGAGATGGGACATGTGAGGCAGCTAGAGGACAGGGTCTTCATAAAGTTCATCTATAGGAAGCAGGAAAAATGGACAAGTGTAAGGATCTGAGTAACTACGACCAGGGCCAAACTGTGCTGGATAAGTGACGAGGTCAGAGCATCTTCAAAACTTCAGGTTTTGTGCCATATATCTGGTATACAGCAGGTATTGTGGAGTGTTCCTAACAAATGACTGGTCTAGTAGGGTGTTACTAGTAAATGGCTGGTCTTATCGGGTGTTTCTGTTATACATCGTTATGGTCAAAAGTGTTGTCACCCTTGAAATTGCTCACGTTTTATTATACATGTTTATTCCTTTTGTGTGTATTGGAAGAACACACAAAAAAAAACAAAGAAAAAAAGGCAAATTGGATATAATTTCACACAATACCCCAAAAATTGGCCAGACAAAATTGTTGGCACCCTTAACTAAATATTTGGTTGCATGCCTTTTGGAATAAATAACTGCAATCAGTCGCTTCCTATAACCATCCACAAGCTTCTTACACCTATCACCTGGAATTCTGAACCACTTTTCTTTTGCAAACTGCTCCAGGTCTCTCATATTTGAAGGGTGCCTTCTCGAAACATCAATTTTAAGATCTCTCTACAAGTGATCAATGACCTTTAGAACCGGACTCATTGCTTGCCACTTCAGAACTTTCCAGCACTTTGTTTCCATCCGTTTCTGGGGGCTTCTCAAAGTATCTTTTGGGTCATTGTCCTGCTGGTAGACCCATGATCTAGGACGCAAACCCAGCTTTCTGACACTGGGCACTATATTGTCACCCAAAATCCTTTTATAATCTTCAGATTTCATGATGCCTTGCACACAGTCAATACATCAAATGCCAGAGGCAGCAGAACAACCCCAAATCATCTTTGAACCTCCACAATATTTGGCTGCAGGTACTCTATTCTATTCTGTGTAGGCTTCATTCCGCTGTGGGTAAACAGTAGAATGATGTGCTTCACCAAAAACTCTATCTTGGTCTCAACTGTCCACCAAGACACTTTCCCAGAAGGATTTTGGTTTACTAATGTACAATTTGGCAGTCTAGCTTTATTTTGTCTCTGTGTCAGCAGTGGGTTGCTCCTGGGTCTTCTGCCATAATTTAATTTAAATGTCGACAGATAGTTTGCCCTGACACTGATGCACCCTGAACCTGCAGAACAGCTTGAATTTCTTTGGAACTTGATTGGGGCTGCTTGTCCACCATCCAGACTATCCTGGGTTGCAACCTTTCATCAATTTTCTCTGCCGTCCACGTCTAGGGAGATTAGCTACAGTGCCATGGGTTGTAAACGTCTTGATTATGTTGCGCACCATGGAAAAAGGAACATCAAGATCTCTGGAGATGGACTTGTAATCTTGAGATTGTTAGTGTGACACACAATGCAGCTTCTCCCCTTGTTATCTGGTTTCAGGTGTGATTTCCATATTGCTCACACCTGTTTCTTTCCACAGGTGAGTTTAAATGATCATCACATGCTTGAAACAAAATGGTTTTAGAAAGGTGCCAACAATTTTGTTTAGCACATTTTTGGGGTTTTGTGTGAAATTATGTCCAATTTGCCTATTTTCTGTTTTTTTTTTTTGTACCAATACACACAAAGGAAATAAACATGTGTATAACAAAACTTGTAATTGCGATCATTTTCTGGGAGAAATACTTCATTTTCTGGAACATTTTCAAGGGTGCCAGCTCTTTCAGCCATGACTGTAATGTATTTTGAGGTGTTTACGCCAGATTTTCTGGAGTGCTTCCGATATACGGTAGATCTTATGGGGTGTTCCTGGGATATGGTAGGTCTTGTGGGGTGTTCCCAATAAAGGTCAGGTCTTGTGGGGTGTTCCTGTATATGGCAGCTCTTGTAGGGTGTTTCTGTGGTACCCCTGAGGGTTCAGTGCCCACAGAGATGCTGCACCTCACCCAGAGGTGTAGTAGCCCACTATCCCAGGTAAGATGGAGACACCTGACCACACTCAGACTCCTGCATCCCACGCCACACTTAGAATAGCAGGGCACCCTATATGACCCCAGCTTGGTTCATGAAGGGTGTTGGGAGGTGGGTGGAGCTTAGGTTTAGAGCGGGAGAACTGTAGGAAGTTAGGACAGTTCCCCCTTAGGGGACGTGAGAGGACGTGTCTGTAGCAGCTCCTAGTCAGGAGGAGCTGCTGGACGGAGTGGCTTGGATCGGAAGTTCCCTGGAGGGAAAAGTGCTCCCCGTGGGTCTCGTTCCACGCTGACGTACATCTGGTGGGGGAGAATCCAGGTCGCAGAAGGGTCTCAGCCCCTAGCCTAGTGAAGTGGATAACAGGACTCAGCTAGAAGGCTGGCAACTTTAGGGGCCACAGCCAACAACCACAGTTATTTTCTCCGGAAAGGCAGCCAGATAGAATCAAGGAACATAGGGAATCACGTTGTCCAACAGGATTCGCGGCAGCTGGCCTGGGACACTGACTGTGAGGTGCTGGAAGGGAAGGCAAGTGGAAAGCAGCACTGTGGAGATGGCCAGGGAAGGCACATATTGAAGGGAGTGCTGGAAAGGTGTACTTCATCTGACTTAGAGTTGATTGAGCCCCTTACCTGAAGAACATAGTAAGAAGCGGGCCTCTGTGTGCACCAGAAACTGTGAGTAAAGCTTTGGGACTGCATTCCACTGTGATTTTGAATGCTTGCCTTAACATTCACTCAGCACTGCTACATCAACATCAGCAACCATTTCATCTCCTATCAATCACCACTGCCCTGGGACAACAGCTCTGCCTGTGGAGAGCTATTCCAACACTGCTGCGTCACACCAGAGGATCTGCACTGCAGCACTGGTCCCTATTGATCAGATACCACAGGTGGCGTCACGAACTCTTACCACAAAACCTCTTTATTTCTCATTCCCTTGTAAATACTCCCCTTCCACTGGAGCCCCAGGGCCACAGACCAGGTCACCGCCGCTGTGGCACTGCCTCTTTAAGAAAGTGGCCCGGTACTGAGTATCCCACTGCTCTGCCTGAGGGCGCTCCATTTCCAATATTCGGCAGGTGTTGTGGTATGTTACTGATATACGGCAGGTCTTATGAGGTGTTACCTATATCGCAGGTCTTGAAGGGTATTCACAAAAAATGCACACTGTGCGCTAATCATGTATTCAAATTTATTTTTGCTTCATTAAGGGTAAGTTCACACAGGACTTTTTTGCTGCTTTTTTTTCTGCAGCAAAACCTGATCTTCTTGGCAGGAAAGAAGCTGCGGCAAAAACGCAGGTTTAGGTGTGTTTTTTTATGTGTTTTTGGTGCGTTTTTTTGTCTTTGTCCATGCTAATATCCATGACTTTTCTGCAGCAAAAACGCTGCAAATAATGACACCTGGGTTTTTGGTGCATTTTTTCAGCGTTTTTTCAACACCCATTCTAGTCAATGGGTGAAAAATGTAGGAAAAACGCTGAAAGAAGTGACATGCTCTATGTCCAAAAAATGCAGCAAAGCACAAAATCCTGATCACACAAAAAACCAATGTGTGTGCATGAAATTTCTGAAATCTCATAGATTTTGCTGGTAATGGAAAAGGAAGTGAAAATTAGCATAAAAACATGAAAAAAAGCAGCAAAAAAGTCCTGTGTGAACTTACCCTTAAACTGTCTCTATATATAAAAAAAGAAGAGCACTGAAAATAAATATAAGAAAAAAAATAATCATAATATTCTTCCTGAATTGTATGGGCTTTTTTGCCCAGTCTTCAGAGTTCATCACACATGAGCTTGTCAGAGTCTACTAAGAATGGATCCGGCATGAACACATCTGGACATTTTGCTGGATACTCGCCCTTCTTCAAGCATGCAGGTTAGATTTTCAAAGCAATCCAAATTTTATTGTTTTGTCCTGGTGAGTTACTGAGCGTTAATTTTTTCACACACCGTACAGCGGTGTACGCTCCTCACACAGTACAGTGTACCGGCTGTTATCACGGCCAAATTGAAGCTATCTACGTGTGTGACTCTGTAAGGAAAAGTCGAGGAGTTTGTCCATTCTTACAGACATACACCTTACAGTTTTGTCCATTTTTCAAACAGTTTAGTATATTTTCTGCCTTCTCATACACCAGCCAATTTCTGCCTGTCACATAGCGGTGTAATCGATACTGGGCCTGAGACAATAGTTCAGCGTCCTCCAATCTACATTGAGATTCAAATTCTCACCAATACTCTATACAGCTTCTGCCTTCTCATTCACCAGCCAATTTCTGCCTGTCACATAGTGGTGTAATCTATACTGCGGCCTGAGACAATAGTTCAGCGTCCTCCAATCTACAGTGAGATTAAAATTCTCACCAATACCCTATACAGCTTCTGCCTTCTCATACACCAGACAATTTCTGCCTGTCACATAGCGGTGTAATCTATACTGGGCCTGAGACAATAGTTCAGTGTGATGAAGGAGCAGCCGCCATCTTAGATATGGGGCCACAGGTCTGAGCTTGGCATCCATTTTGGTCTAAGTTCAGGAATTACAGGCAGCTAACGGCTTCTATACCCCCAGGTGCTGTGTACTTAGTAAATACAAGCAGGATTTAGAGTTCCAATGCTAAATAGCCAGGGCCATTGGTGTGATAATGAGGATAGGCCCAAAATAGAGCTTCAAAGCTCAGGTACGGAGCCGTGCCAGCAGGGGGCTGGAAAAAAGCCTAGGGCTTCAATTAGAATGTACCTGCTAGCAGACGCAGGAATATACGTCCTTTGTGTGTCCCAGACGCTTTGGCTCCATCCTAGGAGCATGGATTATTAGCCCACCCTCTGACACAGGGGGAGGAACCTAGCGTGTTTAAGGACTAGCAGCCCTGGCAGATACTCATTCTTTCACACAGAAGATCCGGACGATGGCTATCTAAGAAGGACCTGGGGACAGACCTGCTGAGGGGAGCAGCGGCCCATGCTTTGGGGGTCTGTCCGGCAACTAAGATTCTTGTACCTGTGGACTGCAGAGCTCCCCAGCACCCACATGACCCTACAATCTGGTAAATTGACCTCCAGCTTAATATCTTAAGTCTTGTACCCTTTTGTTATATCTTTTCTCTGACTGCAAATGTACTGTATATTTCTGTAATTATCTAGTGCGCCCTTAAGGCAATTAAACTATAAACTTAATCTTGGGCTGATGCTTTTACTCTGATCACGAATCTTAGAACCCTGAGCGGGTAACAGGACCTCCTCCCCGGTGACCATTTGCTCTAGGTGCAGTTCCCTTACTGACCTGAGAGACAAAGGGGGCGCCGGAGAGCTGTGCCTGTGTAGTTACGTCATGGTGGTGACGTGGGAGGAACGGGTCTGTGTGTGTTCCTCCACATTCAGCGTCCTCCAATCTACATTAAGATTCAAATTCTCACCAATACTATATACAGCTTTTGGCTTCTCACACACCAGCCAATTTCTGCCTGTCACATTGCGGTGTAATCTATACTGGGCCTGAGACAATAGTTCAGCGTTTTCCAATCTACATTGAGATTCAAATTCTCACCAATACTCTATACAGCTTTTGCCTTCTCATACACCAGCCAATTTCCCCCTGTCACATAGTGGTGTAATCTATTCTGGGCCTGAGACAATAGTTCAGCGTCCTCCAATCTACAGTGAGATTCAAATTCTCACCAATACTCTATACAGCTTCTGCCTTCTCATACACCAGCCAATTTCTGCCTGTCACATAGCGGTGTAATCTATACTGGGCCTGAGACAATAGTTCAGCGTCCTCCAATCTACATTGAGATTCAAATTCTCACCAATACTCTATACAGCTTTTGCCTTCTCATACACCAGCCAATTTCTGCCTGTCACATAGCGGTGTAATCTATTCTGGGCCTGAGACAATAGTTCAGCATCCTGCAATCTACAGTGAGATTCAAATTCTCACCAATACTCTATAGACCCTTTACCTTGTTTTACAGTACCATATAGCTGTTGTTATTTTGGGTACCTTTTTCAAATGAAGAAGTATGGTGGAAGAGGGCGTGGAAGTGGGCGGGGGTTGCCAGCTGGTCCTCATGGTGGTGTTGGTGGTGGTGCTTCTGCTGGTTGTGGCAAAAGCACATTAGCACCTAAGGCAGGAGGTGGTGAGCCGGCGTCCTCGTAGGCTCCCTTTTCTGGGAGTAGCCGGAGCTTCAGGAACAAGTTTTTGCTTACATTGCTGACACAGCCTCCAGCTCTATCGCCTCCTCTTCTGATGTTTCAAAAAATAAAAGCACTGCATCGTCTGTGGAGGCTCCTGGTCAGGAACAACACCTTTCCTTGTGTCCTTCACCCCTACCAAAAGTGAAGGATGCGGCAGGCCACACTACAGATTACTCCATGGAGCTCTTTTCACATACCATGCCTGGGTTATCAAGTCAAATCGTGAATTCCCCAGTCCAAGATGAATCTGACATGGAGTGCACTAATGCACAGCCACTGTTAGATTTATCTGCTGGTACATTCACTCAGAGCACTACATTGTCCTCGCAGTGTACTGGGCCAGAATCTGACCCTGATGAAACTCAGGTGCCCCTTCCCGCATACTATACCACCATACACGGTGACACAGAGGAAGGCGCACAGGACATTGAAGAGGAGGTGATGGATGACCCAGGTGTTGACCTAGATTGGCATCCATTGGGGGAAGAGGGTGCAGCTGCCAATAGCTCAGAAGAGGAGGAGGAGCATCCGCAGCAGGCATCGACATCGCAACAGCTGTTATCTGGCAGGCCCGGAGCAGTCCAAAAACGGGTTACAAAAAGCAAAAGAGTTGCAGGACAGCTTGGCCAGACGGTCAATATAGCACACCGTGCAAGGCCTCAAAATGACTTCCATAGTAGGAAGAGTGCAGTGTGGCACTTTTTTGAACAAAATCCTAATGATCAGGCAAAGGTTATCTGTAAGAAGTGCGCAAAGACCTTTAGCCGAGGGAGAAATCTGTGAAATTTGAATACCAGTTGCATCCCTAGACATTTAACCACCATGCACTTGCAAGCGTGGACGGACTACCAAACCTCACGCCTCACATGTGCAACTGCTCCCAAAGAAGGTAGTCAGCAATGCTACATTGTTTCCCCCACTGTAAGCCCACCGTTTAGCACACCACCAGCAGCAAATGTAGAGGTTTCATCGCAAGGCCAAAGCAGTCAGGGAATCACAATGTTATATCAACGAAAGACTGAATCTAGGCCATCAGAAAGAACACCAACTCCATCACCATCATCAACCCTCTCTCAGTCCACCATGTCCACCGCTAGTTCCACCATATGCAGCTCTCAAGTCCAGCTCACCTTACCAGAGACTATGAGTAGGACAAGAAAGTACTCATCCTCTCATCCGCATACACTGGGTTTGAACACCCACATTGCCAAACTAATCTCGTTAGAGATGATGCCCTACCGGTTGGTTGAAAGCGCAGCTTTCTGCGAACTCATGGCCTACGCAGTACCACGCTATGACCTACCCAGTTGCCACTTCTTTTCTCGCAAAGCCATCTCAGCCCTCCACCTTCATGTGAAAGACCGCATTGTCCATGCACTCAAGCAATCAATGAGTGGAAAGGTGCACCTCACAACTGATGCATGGCCCAGTAGGCATGGCCAGGACCGTTACGTGTCCATCACTGCGCACTGGGTTAATGTGGTGGATGCAGGGTCCACAGGGGACAGTGGTGGTGGGACAGTGGTGCCTAGCCCACGGTATAGGAAACAGTTGGCTGTAGGCGTTCGACCCTCCTCCTCCTCGTCCAGAAGCGAAAGCTCATCCACAGAGCGCAGTCGCACGAGCACTCCATCCACAGCTGACAGTGTTGCACACGAGGTGTCCCCCTATCGATCAGCTAGTGGAAAGCGTCAGCAGGCTGTGTTGCAGATGATGTGTTTGGGCGACAGACACACAGCGGAGGTACTGGCCGACTACTTTCAGCGACAAACTGAGTCATGGCTGGACAGTCTACATCTTGAGGCAGGCAAGGTAGTTAGTGATAACGGCCAGAATTTTGTGGCAGCCATAGCCCTTTCAAAACTCAGACACATACCTTGCTTGGCTCACACCTTGAACCTGGTGGTGCAGTGCTTCCTCAATAATTATCCGGAGTTAACAGGCCTGCTCCATAAGGTTCGAAGACTGTGCTCGCACATCCGCCGGTCACCGGTACACTCCAGTCGTATGCAGAAGCTGCAGCGATTGCTCCACCTTCCCAAGCACCGCCTAATTATCGACGTTGCAACAAGGTGGAACACCACCCTGCACATGGTTGAGCGGCTGTGCGAACAGAGGCAGGCCATAATGCGTTTGTGGGAGGATACACTGGCAGGCACTTTGAGGGCAGACATGGAGTTGACAGGTGTGCAGTGGTGGAAGCTGAAAGACCTCTGTAAAGTCCTTCAGTGTTTTGAGGAATGCACACGGCTGGTAAGCGCAGACGATGCCATCATAAGCATGAGCATCCCACTTATGCGTCTGCTCATGCAAACTTTGACGCACATTAAGGAGCAGGCGTCTGCAGCCAAGGTAGATGAGGAGGAAGAGGAGGAGGGAAGCCTTGATGACAGTCAGCCATTGTCTGCTCCGGGACCTCTCCTGGACGAGGTGGAGGAAGAAGAGGAAGAGGAGAAGGAGGAGAATGATGATGGGGATGATTTTTTAGGGGAGGATGCTTCTCATGGGGCAAGAGAAAATGTTGGCGTGGCAAGGTCTGATACAGGGTTTGTGCGTGACTGGAGGGATGTGGATTTGCCAGAAAGTGCTCCTCCACCCAGCACTCGCAGTGCATCATTGACACCGGGAACATTGGCCCACATGTCAGATTATGCCTTGCAGATCCTAAAAAGGGACCCCCACATTGCCAAAATGATGAACGATGACGACTACTGGTTGGCCAGCATCCTGGATCCACGCTATAAAGGCAAATTCCAAAACATATTGCCACAGGAGAACCTTGACCTAATATTGGCTAACAAACAAGCAACTCTGGTAAACCGGTTGTTTGAGGCATTCCCAGCACACAGCAGCGGTGATGGTTCTCACACAAGCCGTAGGGGCCGGGGGCAGCTTGGAAGAGGTGCTTGTGGTGCGCACATCAGAAGTGGCGTTGGAGACAGGGGTTTCATGACCATGTTGTGGACTGATTATTCATGTCCCGCTCACACGACTGGTAATACTGCATCGATTGAAAGTGACAGGAGACAGCAGTTGTCAACTATGGTTACAAACTACTTCTCGTCCCATATCGATGTTCTCCCGCACAGGTCATTCCCATTTGACTATTGGGCCACTAAACTGGACACCTGGCCTGAATTGGCACAATATGCCTTACAGGAGCTCGCTTGCCCAGCTGCAAGTGTGCTATCAGAAAGAGTCTTCATTGTAGCTGGATCAATCCTGACAGGAAAAAGGACCCGTCTGTCGACCCAAAATGTGGATGATCTAACCTTCATTAAAATGAACCATGCATGGGTTTCCAAGGATTTTGTCCCACCTTCCCCTGATGACACCTAGGTTGCCAGAAAAATGACTTGCTTTTGTCCTCCTCTTCCTTGCACTTGCCCAATTTCGCCTTTTGCAGCAGCTGAATGTCCAACATCAACATATGCCGTTTTGTAAACCTCCCTAACTGGGCTGCCTCCCCCTCCATGGCCGGGGTCACCACCTAGCGCACCCAACTGTTCGAGTGCCGTTGCCCTGGACAGGTGGGTGGGCCGACTCTTGGGCGCGGGCACTGGCATAGGGTCCCTCATAGTGCAATCAAGTGTCTCTGATGGTGGGGGTGCACACCCGCCGTCGGACACACCGCCGTACTATGAGGGGCCCTGTGCCAGTGCCATCACCAACGAGTGGCCCCCCTGCTTGCTCCGGATCACAGCACTTGCAACGTTGAAATACTTACCTCTTCCTGCTCCACCGCCATGACGTCTTCCGCGTGTCCTGACAGTGATATTCTGATCAGAGAGCGCAATGACATCATGTCTGTACGCCCTTTGCCTAAACAGCCAAGTGCAGTGAGATGGAAGATGGGTACGACGAGGAGTCCAGACTAGTACAGGGATTCCCTAGCGAGGAGACTTATTTAATTGTTTTCAATGTTGGGACAGCAATTTTTGGGGAGCACTATACCCTGGAGAATGATATATGGGGCCCACCATACACTGGAGCATTCCAAAGGTGGACATCAGACACTGGAGCAGCATTTACAGGGCCCATTATACACTGGAGCATTGGAAATGGGGCTCATTATATATGGAGCATTATTTGGGCCCATAAGACAGTGGAGCTTCATCCATGGGGACCAACATATACTGTAGCATTATGTGGAGCTCATCATATACTGTTTCAAACATTTTATGGGACCAATGATTCTGTATGGAGAAATATATGGGCCTCATTACTCTGTATAGTGCACTATGCGGTGCCCATAATACTGTATGGAGTAATATACTGTCCGTTTTTGGAGCTATTGGAGAATTTAAAATCGATATCAGTCATGAGATGTAAAAAGTGAAGTATTTTTCATTGTACCATACCGCTATTTCTCTACCGTATCGGAGTATCATGAGTTGTGGTATGTGTTAAAGGGGCGCTCTTTGCCCAGCGCACATGAAAACCTGGAGCCAGCCCTACCCCTCCACAACTTTAGCCAATTAACCCCCAGTTTTCAGTGCGTAACTATTATTATGAAGTAAATTAAGGTTGACAAGCTTCAGTAATAAAAATTGATGTTTTTGCCATTCAAATGGGCACTGTAGGTGTGTTTAATGTCCTCCACTCCCTGCCGACTTTGCTTCCCCATTGACTTGCATTGGGTTTCGTGTTTTGGTCGGCCTTCGACTTTTGACGATAATCGGCCAATTTCGTTCGATCCGACTTTTGAGAAAGTCGGGTTTCATGAAACCCGACTCGCCCCGAAAAAAGGCAAAGTCGCTCAACTCTAGTTGTTAGGGTTTGTGGATCGCACCAAATATAAATTATGAAAAAGTGCGATCACAAACTGGGGTCCACCGCGCAGAGATGGTATACTGCTGCTAAACAACACCGGACAGCGAGTAGTAAAATGCTCACTTGACACCGGCGGGTAACCACTGACCTGGTGTGATAGGAAACGGGCTCTGTTACTGCACTGAGTCCGCAGAAACCAATGCTGAAGCCTGTCAAACCTCACAGGCTACGGCTAGAGGAGCGCTAGCGTGAGGTCACAGGACACTGCTTCTGAGACACGAGAAGCGTGCCCCACTAGACCCACTAGCGCCTGGAACCACTACTGCGGAGCCAGGGAAAGTTCCCCCTGGAACGCTGTGCCCTGTTAAACGTCAAAGGGTGCAGCAAGTATTAGCCTACCGCTCTGAGCGTGTACTGCGTCTGCACTTGTGGTCGTCACTAACCAGCCTGAGATTAGTGCTGGAAAGCACACTATCTGTGCACGGCGCCGTACAGATGGACGCTGTAACATATGCGGTACTGTGATGCCTGTGCTGACTGACGCCCACTGGCGCTAATGGATGAGAGAGCTGAATGCACTGTGGCGCTAGGCAGTACCCGTACTAAGTGCTGATTCTAACCTCTAAACCCTACTAACACGCGTATCAAAGGGAAGGGGTTTCATAATGAGTCATTCACCTGTCTCATACATCCATCATCACACACACCATAAGAACTAATGTCTATCATAGCACATGGTGGGGCTGCCATGTGAGGCTTTTATAGCCACGACCTTCCGGGACCTTCCTGATGATCCAATCAGAGCAGAAGCAGGACATGATCATGTGACCTCCGATCTCCAATGAGAGATCGTCCCACGGGCATGCTCAGTGAACCGAAAAGAGGACTTAGTACTGGAGTTGTTCGCTGCTGACCAGCATGCGATGCTATAGCTGGACCAGAGGTGGCAGCAGCAACCAGACCCACAATGCTAGCCTGAGCAGCCTCCTCTGCGGCCTGAGAGGAATGGGAGACCGCCGAAGGCAATGCTCGGGATTCCTGCTGTGCAGTGACAGGAACCTGATGCCTAACCGTAGTTTGACAATAAATGTCTTCACACAACCACTAACCATAGGTGGAGAAAAAGTTTTGGTGTTATCATTAGAGTTGAGCGATACCGTCCGATACTTCAAAATATCGGATCGGAATGGATCGGCCGATCTTTAAAAAAAGTATCGGTATCGCCGATGCCGATACCGGAAGTCCCATTCAAGTCTATGAGACTTCCGGTATCGGAATTGGAAAAACCCTTTCCTGCCCTTGTACAGCCTCTCGGGGGTCTGTACGGGCCTTCCGAGGGTCTCTGCCGGCCTGCCGGGGGTCTGTGCCGGCCTGCCGGTGGGCTGTGCGGACTGCCCGGGGTCTGTACCGGCCTGCCGGTGGTCTGTGCAGGCTCCGGGGGGCTGTGCCGGCCTGCCGGGGGGCTGTGCCGGCCTGCCGGGGGGCTGTACCGGCCTGCCGGGGGGTTTGTGCAGGCTCCGGTAGTCTGTGCAGGCATCGTCCGATGGGACTACAAGTCCCATCGGGCGATGCCTGCTACCATGACAGTGATTGACACATTAGCCAATGATGGGACAGTAGTAGTCCCATCATCCGGCTAATGTGTTAAATGTAAAAAAAAAAAAAAAAAAAAAAAAATACTACATGCATGCTACATACATACTACATGCTACATACATAGTACATATATACTACATGCATGCTACATACATACTACATGCATGCTACATACATACTACATGCTACATATATACTACATGCATGCTACATACATGCTACATGCTACATACATACTACATATATACTACATGCATGCTACATACTGTACATACTGCATGCATGCTACATACATACTACATGCTACATACATACTCCATACATACTACATACATACTACATGCATGCTACATACATACTGCATGCATGCTACATACATACTACATGCTACATACATACTACATACATACATGCTACATACATACTACATATATACTACATGCATGCTACATACATACTACATGCTACATACATACTACATACATACTACATATATACTACATGCATGCTACATACATACTACATACATACATACTACATGCATGCTACATACATACTACATGTTACATATATACTACATACATACTACATATATACTACATGCATGCTACATACATACTACATGCATGCTACATACATACTACATGCTACATATATACTACATACATACTACATACATACTACATGCATGCTACATACATACTACATGCTACATACATACTACATACATACTACATACATACTACATGCATGTTACATACTACATACATACTACATATATACTACATGCATGCTACATACATACTACATACATGCTACATACATACTACATGCTACATATATACTACATGCATGCTACATACATACTACATGCTACATACATACTACATACATACTACATGCATGCTACATACATACTACATGCTACATACATACCACATATATACTACATATATACTACATGCATGCTACATACATACTACATGCTACATACATACTACATACATACTACATGCATGCTACATACATACTACATGCTACATACATACTACATACATACTACATACATACTACATGCATGCTACATACATACTACATGTTACATATATACTACATACATACTACATACATACTACATATATACTACATGCATGCTACATACATACTACATGCATGCTACATACATACTACATGCTACATATATACTACATACATACTACATACATACTACATGCATGCTACATACATACTACATGCTACATACATACTACATACATACTACATGCATGTTACATACTACATACATACTACATATATACTACATGCATGCTACATACATACTACATACATACTACATACATGCTACATACATACTACATGCTACATATATACTACATACATACTACATACATACTACATATATACTACATGCATGCTACATACACTCACTGGCCACTTTATTAGGTACACCATGCTAGTAAGGGGTTGGCCCCCCTTTTGCCTTCAGAACTGCCTCAATTCTTCGTGGCAGAGATTCAACAAGGTGCTGGAAGCATTCCTCAGAGATTTTGGACCATATTGACATGATGGCATCACACAGTTGGCGCAGATTTGTCGGCTGCACATCCCTGATGCGAATCTCCCGTTCCACCACATCCCAAAGATGCTCTATTGGATTGAGATCTGGTGACTGAGGAGGCCATTTGAGTACAGTAAACTCATTGTCATGTTCAAGAAACCAATCTGAGATGATTCGAGCTTTATGACATGGCGCATTATCCTGCTGAAAGTAGCCATCAGATGTTGGGTACATTGTGGTCATAAAGGGATGGACATGGTCAGCAACAATACTCAGGTAGGCTGTGGCGTTGCAACGATGCTCAATTGGTACCAAGGGGCCCAAAGAGTGCCCAGAAAAAATTCCCCACACCATGACACCACCACCACCAGCCTGAACCGTTGATACAAGGCAGGATGGATCCATGCTTTCATGTTGTTTACGCCAAATTCTGACCCTACCATCCGAATGTCGCAGCAGAAATCGAGACTCATCAGACCAGGCAACGTTTTTCCAATCTTCTACTGTCCAATTTCGATGAGCTTGTGCAAATTGTAGCCTCAGTTTCCTGTTCTTAGCTGAGAGGAGTGGTACCCAGTGTGGTCTTCTGCTGCTGTAGCCCATCTGCCTCAAAGTTCGACGCACTGTGCGTTCAGAGATGCTCTTCTGCCTACCTTGGTTGTAACGGGTGGCAATTTGAGTCACTGTTGCCTTTCTATCAGCTCGAACCAGTCTGCCCATTCTCCTCTGACCTCTGGCATCAACATGGCATTTCCGGCCACAGAACTGCCGCTCACTGGATTTTTTTTCTTTTTCGGACCATTCTCTGTAAACCCTAGAGATGGTTGTGCGTGAAAATCCCAGTAGATCAGCAGTTTCTGAAATTCTCAGACCAGCCCTTCTGGCACCAACAATCATGCCACGTTCAAAGGCACTCAAATCACCTTTCTTCCCCATACTGATGCTCGGTTTGAACTGCAGGAGATTGTCTTGACCATGTCTACATGCCTAAATGCACTGAGTTGCCGCCATGTGATTGGCTGATTAGAAATTAAGTCTTAACACACAGTTGGACAGGTGTACCTAATAAAGTGGCCAGTGAGTGTACATACTACATGCTACATACATACTACATACATACTACATGCATGCTACATACATACTACATGCTACATACATACCACATATATACTACATATATACTACATGCATGCTACATACATACTACATGCTACATACATACTACATACATACTACATGCATGCTACATACATACTACATGCTACATACATACTACATACATACTACATACATACTACATGCATGCTACATACAATACATTCATACAATACATACATAGACATACAGTACATATAACATAGAGTAACATACTTACCAATACTTGTCACATTGTTCCCCGAAGCCATTGTCTTTTACAGAATAAATATTAACATAACAAACCACAAAAATACTCACCCATGATCCGAAGCAGTCCACGAGTGTGTCCCACGACGATCTTGGGTAGAGAACTGCAGCATCAGCTGATGCTGCCGCTCTCTACGGGCTGCAGGAATCCAATGACGGAAGGTAGGTATCCTTCTGCACTGTATTCCTCCGCCACTTAAAAAAAAAAAAGTCCCTAGTCTCACTTTATGGTAAAAGCTGTGTGGGAAATTCCCACACAGCTTTTACCATAAAGTGAGACTAGGGACTTTTTTTTTTTTAGGTGGCGGAGGAATACAGTGCGGAAGGATACCTACCTTCCGTCATTGGATTCCTGCAGCCCGTAGAGAGCGGCAGCATCAGCTGATGCTGCAGTTCTCTACCCAAGATCGTCGTGGGACACACTCGTGGACTGCTTCGGATCATGGGTGAGTATTTTTGTGGTTTGTTATGTTAATATTTATTCCGTAAAAGACAATGGCTTCGGGGAACAATGTGACAAGTATTGGTAAGTATGTTACTCTATGTTATATGTACTATATGTCTATGTATGTATTGTATGAATGTATTGTATGTAGCATGCATGTAGTATGTATGTAGTATGTATGTAGTATGTATGTAGTATGTATGTAGCATGTATGTAGTATGTATGTAGCATGCATGTAGCATGTAGTATGTATGTAGCATGCATGTAGTATATATGTAGTATATATGTGGTATGTATGTAGCATGTAGTATGTATGTAGCATGCATGTAGTATGTATGTAGTATGTATGTAGCATGTAGTATGTATGTAGCATGCATGTAGTATATATGTAGTATGTATGTAGCATGCATGTAGTATATATGTAGTATGTATGTAGCATGTAGTATGTATGTGGCATGCATGTAGCATGTAGTATGTAGCATGCATGTAGTATGTATGTAGTATGTATGTAGCATGTAGTATGTATGTAGCATGCATGTAGCATGTAGTATGTATGTAGCATGCATGTAGTATATATGTAGTATGTATGTAGCATGTAGTATGTATGTAGCATGCATGTAGTATGTATGTAGTATGTATGTAGCATGTAGTATGTATGTAGCATGTAGTATGTATGTAGCATGCATGTAGTATATATGTAGTATGTATGTAGCATGTAGTATGTATGTAGCATGTAGTATGTATGTAGCATGCATGTAGCATGTAGTATGTATGTAGCATGCATGTAGTATATATGTGGTATGTATGTAGCATGTAGTATGTATGTGGCATGCATGTAGCATGTAGTATGTATGTAGCATGCATGTAGTATGTATGTAGTATGTATGTAGCATGTAGTATATATGTAGTATGTATGTAGCATGCATGTAGTATGTATGTAGTATGTATGTAGCATGCATGTAGCATGTAGTATGTATGTAGCATGCATGTAGTATATATGTGGTATGTATGTAGCATGCATGTAGTATGTATGTAGTATGTATGTAGTATTTTTTTTTTTTTTTTTAACATTTAACACATTAGCCGGATGATGGGACTACTACTGTCCCATCATTGGCTAATGTGTCAATCACTGTCATGGTAGCAGGCATCGCCCGATGGGACTTGTAGTCCCATCGGACGATGCCTGTACAGACCCCCGGACATCAGCACAGCCCCCCGGCAGGCCGGTACAGACCCCCACAGGGTGCACAGCCCCCCGGCAGGCCGGCACAGCCCCCCAGCAGGCCGGTACAGACCCCCACAGGGTGCACAGACCACCGGCAGGCCGGCACAGCCCCCCGGCAGGCCGGTACAGACCCCGGGCAGTCCACACAGCCCCCCGGCAGGCCGGCACAGCCCCCCGGCAGGCCGGCAGAGACCCCCGGAAGGCCCGAAATGACGGCGCATCATGATGCGCACACACCGCGCATCATGATGACGTCATTTCGGCTGTCAATCAACTTTGAACTTCCGATTCCGATGCCCGATACCGATATTGAAAAAATATCGGATGTCGGTATCGGAATTCCGATACAGCAAGTATCGGCCGATATCCGATACTTGCGGTATCGGAATGCTCAACTCTAGTTATCATTCATATTCTCTGAAAAAAGGCCACGAAAGCAAAAATTCTGCTTGGGTATGTAAACTTTTGAGCACAACTGTAACTTTCTAAGGCCGGTTTCACATTAGCGCTTTTTCAGCGCACGCACGGCCGGGGGTAGCTCCGCCCCCGAGCCGGCTCTCTGCCCGGCGTGCCCGCCCCTTGCTTGTAGCGCCGCCTACTAGCGGACAGCGGCGCCTGCGATCGGCGCACCCTATCTTTAGCATAGGGTGCGCAGATCGTGCGCAGGCCGTGCGCTAGTTGCGCTTTGACCTGCGCTGCGCACTTTTGACGGTGCGCTGTGCGCGCCAAAATCCGAAAAGTTTGATTTTGGCGCGCACGGCGCACCGTCAAAAGTGCACAGCGCAGGTCAAAGCGCAACTAGCGCACGGCCTGCGCACGATCTGCGCACCCTATGCTAAAGATAGGGTGCGCCGATCGCAGGCGCCGCTGTCCGCTAGTAGGCGGCGCTACAAGCAAGGGGCGGGCACGCCGGGCAGAGAGACGGCTCGGGGGCGGAGCTACCCCCGGCCGTGTGTGCGCTGAAAAAGCGCTAATGTGAAACCGGCCTAACAAAGCAAATGATGTTTAAAAAATTGTGCTTATGTAAAGTAGACATGTGGGAAATGTTAATAGCTATTTTGTGTGACATAACTCTCTGATTTAAAAGCATAAAAATAAAAAAATTGAAAATTGCAAAATTTTCCAAATTTTTGCCAATTTTCTCATATTTTCACAGATAAATGCATTTCATATCGAACAAATTTGACCACTATCATGAAACATAATATGTCATGAGAAAACTGTCTCAGAATTGTTGGGATCTGTTGAAGCATTCCAGTGTTATTATCACATAAAGTGACACTGTTCAGATTTGTAAAATTTGGCCTGGTCAGGAAGGTGAAAACAGGCTTTGGGGTGAAGGTGTTAAAGGGGTTGTGCACTACCAGGACATCCCTGTCTTTAACTAAATGTTTGGCCCCAATAAAATAATATAGCTGCACCTGATCCCTGGCTTCTTCTTCATGTTCAGTTCGTACGAAGGCAGAGACATTGACGCAAGCGCTGATTGGGAGCTGGGGTACATGTCACAACACTGCATCACAACCCCGGGGGAGGGTTCCAACACCATGGGAATGACGATGGCACAGGAGGTGAGTATAGGCTATACTATTTTATCGAAGCCGAACATTTAATTTTAGAAGGGACTAGCTGAAGAGCCCGGCGTTGCCCGAGCATAGTAGCTAACTGTGGGTCCCGCTGTCTTCCTTAACATCCTCGCTCTCCACCCGCCGTTCCGTTCTATCCCTCCGCAGCCGCGCTCTACATCCATGTAGCAGTGACCTTCCACAGCCCCGCTCTCTTCTTCCACAGCCCCGTTCTCTTCATCCACAGCCCTGCTCTCCCACTCTTTCCCTCCACAGCCCCGTTTTCTTCCTTCACAGCCCTGCTCTCCCCGTCCACAGCCCTGTTCTCTTCCTTCACAGCCCTGCTCTCCCGATCTCTCCGTCCACAGCCCCGCTCTCCCGCTCTCTCCCTCTACAGCAGGGGTCTCAAACTTGGCAGAGTAAATGGGCCACATATAAAAAAAAATTTGAGCAGGGGGGACGCATTGCTTTCAACTTAATACACCCTGTACATGCGCGGCACCGCACACCTCATACACACGCGACTCCGCTCCGTACACCTCAAACACACAGGGCTCCGCTCCGTACACATCGAAGACACAGGGCTCCGCTCCGTAAACCTCAAACACACAGGGCTCTGCTCCATACACCTCGAACACACAGGGCTCCGCTCCGTACCCCTCATACACAGAGGGCTCCGTACACCTCATACACACACGGCTCCACTCCGTACACCTCGTACACACAGGGCTCCGCTCCATACACCTCATACACACAGGGCTCCGTACACACACGGCTCCGCTCCATACACCTTATACACACAGAACTCCGCTCCTTACACCTCGTACGCACAGGGCTCCGCTCCATACACCTCGAACACACAGGGCTCCGCTCCGTATACCTCGTACACACAGGACTCCGCTCCGTACACCTCGAACACACAGGGCTCCACTCCGTACACCTCAAACACACAGGGCTCCGCTCCGTACACCTTATACACACAGGGCTCCATACACCTCGAACACACAGGGCTCCGCTCCGTACACCTCGAACACACAGGGCTCCGCTCCGTACACCTCAAACACACAGGGCTCCGCTCCGTACACCTTATACACACAGGGCTCCATACACCTCGAACACACAGGGCTCCGCTCCGTACACCTCATACACACAGGGCTCCGTACACACACGGCTCCGCTCCATACACCTTATACACACAGAACTCCGCTCCTTACACCTCGTACACACAGGGCTCCGCTCCATACACCTCGAACACACAGGGCTCCGCTCCGTATACCTCGTACACACAGGACTCCGCTCCGTACACCTCGAACACACAGGGCTCCACTCCGTACACCTCAAACACACAGGGCTCTGCTCCGTACACCTTATACACACAGGGCTCCATACACCTCGAACACACAGGGCTCCGCTCCATACACCTTGTACACACAGGGCTCCACTCCTTACACCTTGTACACACAGGGCTCCGCTCCGTACACCTCGAACACACAGGGCTCCGCTCCGTACACCTCAAACACACAGGGCTCCGCTCCGTACACCTCAAACACACAGGGCTCCGCTCCGTACACCTCAAACACACAGGGCTCTGCTCCGTACACCTCAAACACACAGGGCTCCGCTCCGTACACATCGAAGACACAGGGCTCCGCTCCGTAAACCTCAAACACACAGGGCTCTGCTCCATACACCTCGAACACACAGGGCTCCGCTCCGTACCCCTCATACACAGAGGGCTCCGTACACCTCATACACACACGGCTCCACTCCGTACACCTCGTACACACAGGGCTCCGCTCCATACACCTCATACACACAGGGCTCCGTACACACACGGCTCCGCTCCATACACCTCGTACACACAGGGCTCGGCTCCATACACCTCGAACACACAGGGCTCCGCTCCATACACCTTGTACACACAGGGCTCCACTCCTTACACCTTGTACACACAGGGCTCCGCTCCGTACACCTCGAACACACAGGGCTCCGCTCCGTACACCTCAAACACACAGGGCTCCGCTCCGTACACCTCAAACACACAGGGCTCCGCTCCGTACACCTCAAACACACAGAGCTCCGCTCCGTACACCTCAAACACACAGGGCTCCGCTCCGTACACATCGAAGACACAGGGCTCCGCTCCGTAAACCTCAAACACACAGGGCTCTGCTCCATACACCTCGAACACACAGGGCTCCGCTCCGTACCCCTCATACACAGAGGGCTCCGTACACCTCATACACACACGGCTCCACTCCGTACACCTCGTACACACAGGGCTCCGCTCCATACACCTCATACACACAGGGCTCCGTACACACACGGCTCCGCTCCATACACCTTATACACACAGAACTCCGCTCCTTACACCTCGTACACACAGGGCTCCGCTCCATACACCTCGAACACACAGGGCTCCGCTCCGTATACCTCGTACACACAGGACTCCGCTCCGTACACCTCGAACACACAGGGCTCCACTCCGTACACCTCAAACACACAGGGCTCCGCTCCGTACACCTTATACACACAGGGCTCCATACACCTCGAACACACAGGGCTCCGCTCCGTACACCTCGAACACACAGGGCTCCGCTCTGTACACCTCATACACACATGGCTCCGCTCCATACACCTTGTTCACACAGGGCTCCGCTCCTTACACCTCGATACACAGGGCTCCACTCCTTACACCTCGTACACACAGGGCTCCACTCCGTACACCTCGTACACACAGGGCTCTGCTCCGTACACCTCAAACACACAGGGCTCTGCTCCGTACACCTCAAACACACAGGGCTCCGCTCCGCACACCTCATACACACAAGGCTCCGTACACCTCGAACACACAGGGCTCCACTCCGTACACCTCGAACACACAGGGCTCTGCTCCTTACACCTCGTACACACAGGGCTCGGCTCCATACACCTCGAACACACAGGGCTCCGCTCCATACACCTTGTACACACAGGGCTCCACTCCTTACACCTTGTACACACAGGGCTCCGCTCCGTACACCTCGAACACACAGGGCTCCGCTCCGTACACCTCAAACACACAGGGCTCCGCTCCGTACACCTCAAACACACAGGGCTCCGCTCCGTACACCTCAAACACACAGGGCTCTGCTCCGTACACCTCAAACACACAGGGCTCCGCTCCGTACACCTCAAACACACAGAGCTCCGCTCCGCACACCTCAAACACACAGAGCTCCGCTCCGCACACCTCGAACACACAGGGTGCCGCTCCGTACACCTCATACACACAGGGCTCCATACACCTCGAACACACAGGGCTCCGCTCCGTACACCTCGATCACACAGGGCTCCGCTCCATACACCTCATACACACAGGGCTCCGTACACCACGTACACACACGGCTCCGCTCCATACACCTTGTACACACAGGGCTCCGCTCCTTGCACCTCGAACACACAGGGCTCCGCTCTGTACACCTCGAGCACACAGGGCTCCGCTCTGTACATCTCATACACACAGGGCTCCGTACACCTCATACACACACAGCTCCGCTCCATACACCTTGTACACACAGGGCTCCGTTCCGTACACCTCGAACACACAGGGCTCCGCTCCGTACACCTTGAGCATACAGGGCTCCGCTCCGTACACCTCGAACACACAGGGCTCCGCTCCGTACACTTCGAACACACAGGGCTCCACTCCGTACACCTCGTACACACAAGGCTCTGTACACCTCGCACACACATGGCTCCGCTCCGTACACCTTATACACACAGGGCTCCATACACCTCGAACACACAGGGCTCCGCTCCGTACACCTTGAACACACAGGGCTCCGCTCTGTACACCTCATACATACAGGGCTCCGTACACCTCGTACACACATGGCTCCGCTCCATACACCTTGTTCACACAGGGCTCCGCTCCTTACACCTCGACACACAGGGCTCCGCTCCGTACACCTCGTACACACAGGGCTCCGCTCCGTACACCTCGTACACACAGGGCTCTGCTCCGTACACCTCAAACACACAGGGCTCCGCTCCGTACACTTCAAACACACAGGGCTTCGCTCCGTACACCTCATACACACAAGGCTCCGTACACCTCGAACACACAGGGCTCCACTCCGTACACCTCGAACACACAGGGCTCCGCTCCTTACACCTCGTACACACAGGGCTCCGCTCCATACACCTCGAACACACAGGGCTCCGCTCCATACACCTTGTACACACAGGGCTCCGCTCCTTACACCTTGTACACACAGGGCTCCGCTCCGTACACCTCGAACACACAGGGCTCCGCTCCGTACACCTCGAACACACAGGGCTCCGCTCCGTACACCTCGTACACACAGGGCTCCGCTCCGTACACCTCAAACACACAGAGCTCGGCTCCGCACACCTCGAACACACAGGGCGCCACTCCGTACACCTCATACACACAGGGCTCCATACACCTCGAACACACAGGGCTCCGCTCCGTACACCTCGATCACACAGGGCTCCGCTCCGTACACCTCATACACACAGGGCTCCGTACACCACGTACACACACGGCTCCGCTCCATACACCTTGTACACACAGGGCTCCGCTCCTTGCACCTCGAACACACAGGGCTCCGCTCTGTACACCTCGAGCACACAGGGCTCCGCTCTGTACACCTCATACACACAGGGCTCCGTACACCTCATACACACACGGCTCCGCTCCATACACCTTGTACACACAGGGCTCCGCTCCGTACACCTCGAACACACAGGGCTCCGCTCCGTACACCTTGAGCACACAGGGCTCCGCTCCGTACACCTCGAACACACAGGGCTCCGCTCCGTACACCTCGTACACACAAGGCTCCGTACACCTCGCACACACATGGCTCCGCTCCTTACACCTCGCACACACAGGGCTCCGCTCCGTACACCTCGTACACACAGGGCTCCGCACACCTCGTACACACGCGGCTCCGCTCCGTACACCTCGTACACACGCGGCTCCGCTCCGTACACCTCGTACACACGCGGCTCCGCTCCGTACACCACGTACACACGCGGCTCCGCTCCGTACACCTCGTACACACGCGGCTCCGCTCCGTACACCTCGTACACACGCGGCTCCGCTCCGTACACCTCGTACACACGCGGCTCCGCTCCGTACACCTCGTACACACGCGGCTCCGCTCCGTACACCTCGTACACACGCGGCTCCGCTCCGTACACCTCGTACACACGCGGCTCCGCTCCGTACACCTCGTACACACGCGGCTCCGCTCCGTACACCTCGTACAGACGCGGCTCCGCTCCGTACACCTCGTACACACGCGGCTCCGCTCCGTACACCTCGCACACACGCGGCTCCGCTCCGTACACCTCGCACACATGCGACTCTGCTCCGTACACTTCGTACACACAGGGCTCCGCTCCGTACACCTCGTACACACAGGGCTCCACTCCATACACACAGGGCTCTGCTCCGCACACCTCATACACACAGGGCTCCGTACATCTCGCACACACAGGGCTCTGCTCCGTACACCTCGTACACACAGGGCTCCGCTCCATACACCTCGTACACACAGGGCTCCACTCCATACACCTCGAACACACAGGGCTCTGCTCCATCCACCCTGTAAACTCCTCCTGACCCTACGCATAAACTTACCTTCATCCAGTACCATGACAACCAGCACAAAGACAACAGCATCGGTCCTGCACACACTGAGGCCCCTGAACATGTGACCCCTGACTCCTCCCCCTCCTGTGACCTCATCACAGGTCCTGTGCAGTGTGTGCACACAGAACAGCCAATGCCATCGCCGCTCCTGAATGCGTGCCTTCCCCCTGCCTCAGAGAGTGAGACATGTGGTGCACCGCGGGCCACAGATGCCTGCCTCAGGGGCCGCATCCGTGGGCTGCGTGTTTGAGACCCCTGCTCTACAGGCCCAGTGTCTTCCTTCCTCCACAGTCCCGCTCTCCATGCACCACATGCAGTAACGCCAGGACCAGGAGAGAGAGGTGCGCAGATTGTTCATTCGGCCGGAGTGGGCGGAACTAGAGCGGAGCTGCAGCGGGGACTATATTTAGGCTGGGAAGCTGCAGGGGAGAGGGAGGATAGCGCAGTTAGCGACGGGGAGCGCCGACTGAGCTGGGACAGGGCCGGGAGGGTGCCGGCACTATTCGGCCCCTGTCCTGAAGACTGTCTTCCTCACAGCCCCGCTCTCCATGCACTGTCCTGCTGTATTCGTCCTCAGCCCTGCTCTCCAACCGTGTTCCACTCTGCTGCTTCGTGATTGGTTGGTGATACACACACATTCAGATTTATATGTATAGATTGTCCTAGTAGTGAATAACCCTTTAAGCTATTTTGAGGGAGAAATGGGCTAAAATTCCTCAAAGTTGATGTGCGGGACTAACCGACAGTTACAGGAAACATTCTGATCAGTTATTGCTGGGTGAGGTGAGGGGGTCACACAGGATATTGAAACCAAAAGTTCACATACTTTTATTACTTACAGACATCTGATTTTGTATAATTTTTCTCACTTAAAAAAATTAAAAAGTCTAATATTTTTGACTCATTTGTTTAATGCATTTCTCTTTATATACTTTTAGGACTTCAGAATTGTTTTCAAACTTTCAAAAACCACTGTATTTAGCTGAGAACTCATGTGACAACACTAGGGGTACGTGCACACGCTGCGGATTCTGCTGCGTTTCCGCAGCGGTTTTGGCCGCTGCGGACCCGCAGCAGCTTTAGCTGCGGTGTACAGTACCATTCAAATGAATGGCAAAAAAAAAACCGCTGTGCTGACGTTGCGGAAAAATCCGCGCGGATTTGCTGCGGTTTTGAAACCGCAGAAAGAATTGACATGTCAATTCTTTCTGCGGAATCCGCAGCGGGTTCCTATCTCCACCATTGTGGAGATGGTGAATCTGCTGGACCAAACCGCAGGCAAAACCGCAGATAATCCGCAGGTCTTTTGACCTGCGGTTTATCTGCGGTTTTTGCAAAATCTGTGCGGATTAATCCGCAGCGGATTCCGCAGCGTCTGCACACACCCTAAAAGTCCCAGAAAGGTTGTCACTCTGTTTTCAGTGTGTCTAGATTGCAAATTTGAATAGTTTGTCTTTCCTTACTTTTGTTCTGGGTTCAATATACTCTCAGAAATTAAAAGTATTCAAAGAATAAATACATTTCTCGATACTCTGTTGAGAAATGTTTCTGATGTGTGTGTCTATCTGTTGCCACCAAGCGGTTATGATGTGAGCTACAGCAAGTATTGGTCCACTGCCGTGTTTTTTTTAAGAAATACTTTTCAACACTTTGTTAATAGACCGCGTCCCTACAGTATGATACTGTCAGAAATGATGTGTTGTGTGAGGACTTGTAGGGACATGGCCATTTGAGGAGGGGAAATTCCAGGAGACTTGCTAGAGAAATGACACAACAGAGCATTTTATGACACTATGTTCCAGAATTAGTATTTATTGATAGCTCAAGCATTTTGAGGGCTCCCGTTAAACAGTATGGCCTAGCAATAATGAGACGCTATGGAATAGGAGCTGATCTGTTGTACAAAACAGTGGTCACTGAAGAGTGTGATGGAGCTGTGGTGTTCTGCTCATGTCCGTAGTGTCCAACTGGCCACTGCTGAAGCTGGTAACAGCCGGGGTTCCCGAGTGTTGGACCTTCACCGATCTGATATTGATTACCTATCCTAACAATACCCCTTTAACTCTAAGACCGGAGTCTCACTAGCGAAAAAAATCGGACAAATGCAATGCGATAAAAAAATCGCATTGCAATCGTCCCAATGTTATTCTATGGTGTAGCTCCCATCATCTGATTTTTTTTTGGATCTTTTCCTCGGACCGAGACAATCGCAGCCTGCTGCGATTGTCACAGATTTTCAGATCGACTCGCCAATGCAAGTCTATGGGTGCGATAAAAAAAAAAAAAATCGTATTAGAAACGGACCACAAGTGTAACTTGCGATAAAATCGCAAGACTTCTCCAGGTCAACAGGAAATAGCATCAGGCATTGGCAGGAAGCTTTGGCATGTAAATTTCACTGGCACCATAAAGAACGCCTCCACGGATTCCTCCAGCATGTTTACGCATGTGAATGTAGAAATGCTGATAGTTCTGGTCCAGGAGAGGCCAGAACTATGGGACCAGAGAGATCCCCACTATGCTGACCGCAGACGCAGGGAGGCAGCATGGAGAAGAATCTGTTCCCAGATGTTCACTGGTTATACGGGCAGATCTCGGGAGGAGCAGGAGCAAATTAGTAAGTTAAATATTCTTAAAAAATTTAAATTGCACTGTAAAAATGTGGACCCATAATTAAAAAGGCAAATGTAATATGGTCTATGTAAGTTACAATATGTGGCCTCCTTGGCCAATTATCTTTATGAAAGTACTACGCCCCATTAATATTTTCTGACAAATATTGCACTCCTTAGCTAATTGTTCTCACAACAAATGCAGTGCTCCTCTCCTTGTTTTTTGGTCCGGTCCCTATCTTAGCCAGTATATATCATGTCTTTTTTTTAAATAATAGATGTTCGCATCCATAAATCATTACCACATGTTTTTATACATTTTTGTTTAAAGTATGTGGGTTAGAAGGTCCTTTGTAATAGGCCTGAAACCTTTACTCCTTTTTGTAGTATTGGTGTAGAGCCATCAGAAAAAGAATTCCTATAATTTGAAATATGGTTTTTAGGGATTCGCTCTGGTAGGTAATGGCAGGGCTGCAGTAACAAGGCAACGCACAGGCTTAAAGTCTAATTTCAGTGGTTTAATGTCACTTTGCAAACAGCAGGTTAACAGAAAGTAAGGGAAAAACATAAATGTACTCCAGCTTGGAGAACCACTGGTCCCAGACTCACCCCTTACACGGGACAGGCTTAACTAAGCGGCTGCCAGGTCCTGCGGCCTCCGCCAGGTGCCATTCCCAGGGTTGTTGCGAGTCTAGCTGCTATAGTCCTGCAGCACGGGGATACTGTGTACAAGTTGAGGCTATGTCCAGCCAAGTTCCTGTAACATCCAGACACACACTCACCATGTGACAAACACCAACCTCCATTACATAGCCCATAACCCCTCCCACAAGTGAGGTAGACATCACATGGGTTGATCACGTGACCATGACGTCATCGCAGGTCCTGTCTTTAGGGAAAAACCCGGCCAAACATTAACCTGCTGGGAGAAATGTATCTCCCATCCATTAAAACACCCTTTACGGTACCACAGGTTGCATAAGCACATTTAAACCGATCATAACATAGCCATATGTGTGGTCTGAACACTTCTATTTTGGTTTACATTGCAGTGACTGAGTGAAATACCTCTTCTTCGACCGCCTAGATTTCCTTGCTCCTGTGATAGATCTGAGACCGTAATTGCAGGGTTTAATTTTTTTTTTATTTTTAAAAGCAAAAATATTAAGGATTTTTTTGCATTTTACATTGTAGCACTGAGTCAAACCTTACAGAGAGGGAGACGGGTTCCGACTCTGAGGTGGTGATAGATTCAGTGTCTGATGTTGCTGCAGGGTCTGGCCCATCTGCAGAACTTTCAAGAGCCACACCCCCATCACCAAGATCACCACCACCACCACCAGAATCTGCTAGCCAGCCATCACAACATGAGGAACAGTAGCAGCCCCACCATGCCACTGGATACCTCTCCACAGCCTTCTGCCCTACCATGACGAGGCCGGCACAGGAGAGAAGGAGCAGCTTCGGGAACAAGGAGGCAGGTGGACTGAGGTGTCTTGGACTACTTGTCCACAGCTGCTCATGATGATGGGGAGGAGGCTTATGGGCGCAGTCTGGCACAGTATTTCAGGGCTATTCCCCATGGGTACAGGCTGCGTACCAGAGGGGCTCTCCAAATAGTTCTTGATGCAAGCACACCACCCAATAATCCCAGCACTGTCTTTCAATTTTTGGAAAGGTGGCAGCTGTTGGAGGAAAGTCAAATACACAGGCTGGGTGGACATGAAGTGGCAAGTCAAGCATTCTTGGAACCTCTTCCTCCTCCGCCACGGGTGCCAACACTTCTGCCTCAGCCTGCACACATACAGAATGTGGCTACACAGGTCCAATATATGAGCCATGGCGCACATGCACAATATGGCCACTTTAACTTACCCAATGTTGGAGGGTGGCCCCAACATGGGTATGTTAGACATGGCCATATTGGGGGATATGGGCAATTTGGGCAGCCCTACCATCAGGACTACCCCCAGCAATTTCCTAAATACCCCTACCCGAACCCCCAAATTGATCCTGCCAGGATGCAACAGATGCCAGAGCCAACTGGCAGCGCACAGGGGACAGTGATTTGGCCCAGCAACCAAGGCCAAATGTCCAAGCAGGACCCCCACCTTCACCACCCCCAATCTACCATGACTTGTAGGTTTGCCTTTGGTACTCATTGTTTTTTTTATACAGTATGTATATTATTTGTTCAAATTTTGACATCATAATGTGCTGCTAACATTATGCCATATTTTACTTATATGGTTATTTTCTTTTGGCATTACCAAAAAAAACAAGTAATAAACTTGTTAATTCACAATGTGTGCTTGTTCATGTTCGGATATGTTCTGTAATGTGTTAGATACATCTAAAACACTAAACTGGTCACAAAAACACACAAAAGGGCAAGCAAAAAATCTTTATGACAACACAACCAAATCACTACATAGATAAGGCATCATCTTGCCAGGGAGTAGCACCCTGAGGTGTAAGAAAATAAGTAGTAGTGAACACATTACGTACTTTGAGTCCCGAGATTGGACGACGGGGTGGGATTACATGTGTCCAAGACCTAGACACATTGTCAGACTCAACTTCAGCATCATCATGTGAGGGGCAATCATGAATTCGTGTGAAGTTATGTAGGACCACACAGGCTTTAATAACTTAATTTACATTAGCTTCACTCAGCTGAATGGTGGACTGTAGGACCCTCCATTTGGCCGAAAGAATACCTAAGGCGCACTCCACCAGTCGCTGAGCACGTGATAGGCGCAAGTTAAATATTCGACGCCGGTAGTCAAGGTTTCTTCTTGGATATGGCCTCACTACATGTCAGCTCAATTGAAATGCCTCATCTGCTACAAGAACTTAAGGCACCAGTTCCAGATTTGAGTCTGGAAGCTGACGTGGTGGAGGTAGGTCCAGTTGATTATTACGCAGCCGCCGACCCATAATGGAAGAATTGAAGACTCTGGAGTCTCCAGTTCTTCCATAGGCCCCAATATCTACAATTATAAACCTGTAGTGAGTGCCGACCAGGGCCAACAATACTACAGAAAAATATTGCTTATAATTATAGAATTGGGACCCTGAGTTCGGCGGCTTACGCTCACGGATGTGCTTCCCATCCAGGGCTCTAATACATTGTGGAAACTGGCACGTGGCCTCAAATCCAAGGGAGATACGCAACCAGTCTGCCATTTTGGGCTCAGGCATAACCACATGATGGCGTCTGGATCAGATTTCTGAGCAGGTAGACCGGACAATGCCAGATATTGTAGATTTCCCGATTAAAAATTCTAAATGCAGACCAGCATATGAAAGGCCAGTTGAAAGGAAGCTAAAAAAAAACATGAGTACACAGCCCAACAAACAACAGATAAAGCTTAAATCAAATTTATAGTCTATCAATTCTAAAGTATGCATGGTCAACATTAAATTACATGCCATGGCTTGGTTCAGTAATACACAAGCATATAATGTATCTTGGGAAATGTGCTTGTAAATATATAATATTAAAGGACAAAAATCTATAAGAATCAAGGCCTGGAAATGAAATATGCTGCTTCACACATCATCAACATTATTGTTTTAAGACATACCTTAAGGTGAGGAGAAGCCGCTCCTCTGCAGAAATAGCTTTGCGCATCCTCATGTCCTGAAACATGATCCCAGGGCGCACAATCTCCAGCAAAAGATCAAATGTAGCAAGGCTCATCCGACAATATTGAAAGAACTTCTCCGGATGGCTACGCAGAGATGTATAGAGACGGTGGAAATGGCCTTTAGATATCCTGCGCAACAAAAGCGGATGGACCGACATTCATCTATGCCTCCTCGGATCGACAATCACAGGGTATGGCTCACCAAAACGTCGGGATGTAACCCAATAGAAAAGAACACGCTCAGTGGTGTTAAAAGTCAGCCTGTCTATCATGTTTAGCACAAAGCAGAGATAACAAAATCCAAGCACTGACTCTATGGCAAAGGTTGTAGGCTCCCAACTGTTGTAGAGCCCATAAATATAGGGCAGGATGATGATTTAATTTAGTTTCAGGCCTAAAAACCGTTATTTGTCCATTTTGCAAGCCTCCGAGAAAATATCGACAGACGGATGTCAAACGGATGCTTAGATGCAAATAAAATTCGGAATGACAGACGGATCACTGTTCATGAAACATTTGTCCGATGTTGGTCCGTAAAAATTGGACCGATTTTTTTATCGTTTTATGTGGCGCCGGCCTAAAGGGTAATTTGTAAGGTAATTATTCGCACTTGTCATGTGCTATTATACTGCCTGCACCAAATGTTATACATTTAATGTTTGATGCAACATTTTGAAAACTAGAACACTTTTTGTAAGCATCTCCCGATATTTTGATTTCTGCATGAAGCTTGCAACATTTTAGGATTGTGCTAAACTAAGGCAACATTTTTCAATGGGTTGTTTTCTGATTAAATATTATATATTTTGATATCACGCAAGGAAAAAATACATTTTCAGTTGAAATTATGTAAGAAAATGCTCCGATATTCCTGCTACATGTTTGCCGTGTGCCCCATGCTACAGAATTCCCCTCTGTGCATCCATCTACTAGTGTGAGTTGCCACGTACGGTATGTGTCAGCAATATTCAGGCTACCTTGTCATAGGGCAAAAACACAGGAGTTATTCAGCTAAAAATTATATACATTTCACAGTCCCAGCGTCATACACAAGATTTTAACCCCTTAATGAACGCCAATACATCTTTTTACTGACCTGAGATATAAGAGACTAGCATCCCCATACAGGTGACAGCCCAGCAGCTGTCAGCTGTCCACTATAGCTGATAACTTACTGCATCAGCCACGATCAGTGTTGGCACAGTCCATATCTGTTTAACACCTTAGGTGCTGTTGTCAATAGTGACTACATCATATTAATGGTTAACAGAGTGTGGGGGATTCCTATTTAACCTCATCGACACCCAGAGATCATGATTGTGGACCTGATGTTTGCCATGGCAACTCATGGCCAAATAGCAGCCTAAGCGTAAACGCTTAAAAAAAGCTTAAAAAACGCATCCCCATGCGTCCCCATGGGTTTCTACAGTTGCTGAGTCAATGCTGTGGATTTTATCGCTGCGGAATCGCATAGCAGTAAAATCCGCAGCATGTCCATTATTTCTGCGGAATCGTGTCAATTCCACCGCCATAGGATTGCATTGAAACGCTCAATTTGCACATGTGGCTATACCCACCATGCGTAAAGTGAGTGCTTCATGTGCAGATGGTACCCAAGGTCTGGAGAGGTGGAGACTCTCCTCCAGGCCCTGGGTAGCATATTCCTGTAAAATATCGAATTAAAATAAAAAAATAGGGATATACTTACCCTCTGACGGCCCCCGGAGTCCTCAGCGGCGCTGCCGGCTAGTTCCATTCCCAGGCGTGCTTTGCGGGAATGACCTGAGATGATGTCGCGGTCACACGACCGTAAAGTCACAAAGGTCCTTCGCACAAAGCATGCCTGGGACGGAACTTCAAACCTGGATATGTCTTTAAAAAATTAAATTTTGTACATTTCATTGAAAAAATGAAAATGTAGTGCTAGATTTTTAAACATCTTAAAATGCTAACAAAATAAAATAAAATTTTACAAATGATGCTGATGTAAAGCCGACATGAGCGAAATTTTATTTATTACTGTTTTTCTGTAGTATGACTATCTGGATTAAAGGGATAAAATCATTCAAAGTTTGAAAATTGCACATTTCTTTAAATTTTTGTCAAATTTTTTATGTTTTTATAAATAAACACAAAACATATCGACCTAAATTTACGATTATCAGAAATTATAATGTGCCTTGAAAAACAGTCTCAAAATCACTGGGATTTGTTGAAGTGTTCCAGAGTTATTACCACGTAAAGTAATGCTGGTCAGATTTAAAAAAATTGGCCCTGTCACTAATTAAGACATCTCATGTACATGAGCTGAACTGACTCTTTTTGATTGCGTTTTGCCATGGTGTTTTACCTGTTCTAGGTAACTGCCTTCAGTAACTTCACCTATATAAGGGCAGTCTCACAGGTCCAGATAATTACGGTACTGGAAAAAAGGTACCAGAGCCATCCATGTCCGTGTGGATACGTGGTATATCCATGTGGCACATGTGTGGCAACTGTGTGCCGCATCACAACCACATGGACGGCCGCCGAGGAAGAAGCAATACAGTAAGTGCTGTTCCTCTGCGGTTGGTGCTGAACACAGCTGTCATTCTCTCCTGCTCTGCCGACAACAACAAGCAGGAGAGAATAAATGAAAAAAAAAACGACGTGGGGTCCCCTTTATATTTATAACCAACCCAGCAAAACTCACAGCTGGGGGCTGCTATTCTCAGGCTGGTAAGGGGTCATTGATCTTGCCCCCCTGCCAAAAAACAGCAACCCCCAGCTGCCCAGAAAAGGCACATCTGTTAGATGCACCTATTCTGGAGCTTTGTCAGATTCTTCCCACTTGCCCTGTAGGGGTGGAAGTGGGGTTAATAAGGGATTAATGTTACCTTGCTATTGTAAGGTGACATTAAGCCTGGGTTAGTTATGGAGAGGTGTCAATTAGACACCTATGCATTACTAATCCTAGAGTTATTCAAGGGTTAAATAAACACACACAATAAGAGCAAAGTATTTTAATGAAAGAATACACTACACACAGTGTTTAAATCTTTATTATACTCCTAATTCCATATCAACGCAATTGTTCTCCTGTAAAAAATTATAAAATAATAAACCAACACTATCCATACCTTTCGGTGCTCAGTCACGTCCCACAGCATAATCCATCTCTGGGGTTAATCAGATTGCAGGCGGAGCGATGCTAATGACTGTAAACTTCTGGGGAATTTATTTATTTACTCCAGCTATACTGTGTGACTTCTTTGTGAGTGTCAGTTTATCTCTGTAACCTCCAAGTTGTGATGATGAAAATAATGATTGCTTTATGTAGTAAGTAACAGTTATTTTTCTCACAGTGTTGGATAAGGATCCTGAAAGCTGAAATTTGCCACATACACATCCATAATATATGGTCCAGGTACTGATCACAATACTCAGTCTAAGGCTAGGTTCACATTAGCGTTTGAGTCCGCAGCGTATCATCCACATGCATAAACGCATGCACAAACGCATGCAAAATGCATGTTTATGCAGAGTTTTTTATCCGCATCATCTTACGCATGACGGCAAAAGAATGCTGCGTGTACATGCATTTGTATGCATTTTTGCATGCGTTTGTGTTGTTTCTGTGCATGCGTTTGATATTTCCAATGCTTTTCCAGTAGAACTTCCATGACACCAGACACCCAATGGGCATGTCTCATGGTATTTCTATATATAGACACACTGCACAGATGAAATCCTCGTCTTTTGCTGCTGTATCCAGCTTCAAGATGGATGTTAGTGTGGAGAGCTTACTTCTTCATCTTGATTTGTCATTGAAATTGGCTGTTGCCTTTGCTTTTGCTTGTGAAGAAGAAAGAAGGAGAAGACGCTGTCATCACTATTGGCAACACCCCATCTTAGAAATCCGAGAGAGCTGTGGAGCCTACCACTCCTTGTACACTGAGCTGCCTGAAAACCCTGGGAAGTTTTTCGAGTACACGAGAATGTTGGAACAGAGCTTTGATGACTTGCTGCAATGTGTCCAAGGATACATCACCAGGTAGGACACACAAATACGTCCAGAAATTCCTGCGGAGGAATGTCTGTTGGTGACCCTGAGGTACGTAATTTTGAAAAACAAACACATGTTATTAGTATTATTGTTTGAAAAGTCATGGACTTATTTTTTCCCCATTTTCTGTTCAGCAAATTCCTGGCTACCGGAGAGACCTTATCATCTCTACAATTTCAATTCCGGATTGGAGTGTCCCCCCTTTCTGGGATTGTTGGAGACACCTGCTGTGCTTTATGTGACTTTCTGCACGAAGAATTCCTCCCCCAACCCACAACTGTACTCTGGCTGGAAAATGCTGCAAAATTCCAGGACATTTGTAATTTTCCAAACTGTTTGGGGGCTGTGGACGTCAAACACATTCGGACTAGGAAACCTGCTGGAAGTGGATACTAGTATTTCAATTACAAAACAGATTTTTCTATTGTTCTCATGGCGATTGCAGATGCTGACTGTTGATTTGTCACCGTGGACTTTGGCTCATTTGGATGAGGAAATGACTCACAGACTTTCGAAAACTGTGACGTGGGCCAACATTTGTATGGGAATAATTTCAATTCTCCACAGCCACGACCTATTGCGAACAATGAAGGACCGCCAATGCAGTTTGTTGTGGTTGGGGATGAGGCATTTCAAATGGGTGCCAAACTAATAAAACCATACTCAAGTCTGGACTTGAATCACACCAAAAGGATTTACAACTACCAACTGACAAGGGCACGAAGAACTGTGAAGTGTGCTTTTGGATTGCTGGTATCTAAAAGGCGCATTTTGGGAACAGCCATCAATCTAAAAACCGAAACAATTGATGAGGTTGTGAAAGAGTGTGTTTTTCTGCACAATTACATCCTGGTGAAAGAGCGACAACAATTAGAACTTTTTGAACCTGTTCATACCACATGGCAGGATTACCAAGATCACCCTCTGAGGACTACAGTGGAAGTTGCTCAAATGAGGGACAAATTTGCTGCCTACTTTGTTTCGGATATTGGACGTGTGGCATGGCAAGGTGAAGTGGTTTAAGCCGCTAAGTTAAATGGACCTGTAATGTTATGAACCTGTAATATTATGTACCTGTAATGTTAAGTACCTGTAATGTTATGTACCAGTAATGTTTGCTGATTTTAATACTAACACCTTGACTGTAGCTTTAATAATAAACACCTTTACTGTAACACCCGTTAATACTTCATTCAACAATACACACATGTTTAAATAAAGAGATAAAGAAACAGGTATTGTGAACCAAAATACATTTTATTAACAAACATAACAAGAAGAGGAAATTTGACAAATAAATTTGCAAAAAATAAAAAAAGGACTTTACTTTTGGGATCCGGGGGGTGTTGGGCTGTGATGGTAGGCTATGAGTGGTTGGGGAAGTTGTTACAGGGGAAGTGGCAGTCAATTGGAGGATTGTTCAGTCTGAAATATGAATGCATATCGAACGCATGTGTATGCATGTCCTTGCGTACCAATGCGTTCCCATAGACAGTAATGTGTTTTTTGATGCACTCATCCATATGTGCATGCCTGCGCATATTTGACAGATTGTTGATGCCTCAAAAAATGCAACATGTTGCATTAGCTGCTCCTCGCTGCCCACGCGAAACGACGCATGCGTATGCATCCCTGCATACACCATGTTAAAGATATGTACGCATGATGTATGCAGATCTATGCGGATCAAACGCTGCGCACAGATACGCAAATGTGAAACCTGATCTAGATGTTTCACACTGGTAATGCCCCCTTTGATTTAAAATAAGCTTTAGGGGCAGATTCTCAGGGAGATCTATGTCTAGCCCATAGATCTTAGCAGCTCATTAAGAAAAACTTGGATTTCTCTGGAATAAGACATCGGATCGCAGATATCAAGGCATTATTGAATTCAACGTTCTATGACCTACATGCCTATATAGACTGCTTAGGAGGATTGATCCAAATGACAGATCTCTTTTAAAGCAGTTAGTTTAAGTCAGGAGATCCCCTAGTGGAGCCGGGTATAGAGGTTTGAGCATAGACCGCAGATCAAAGTCATGAAATTTCAACCTTATTCCAATTTTACTGGCAACTTATAACAGGGAAAATAATTATTTGATACCCTGACGATTTTGCAAGTTTTCCCACCTACAAAAAATGGCGAGGTCTCTAATTTTTATCATAGATGCGCTTCAACTGTGAGAGACAGAGTCTAAAAATAAAAAGACATAAAATAATGTTGTATGATTTTAAATAAATAAATTGCACTTTATTGCATGAAATAAGTAGTTGATCAATAACCAACCAGCAAGAATTCTGGCTCACACAGACCTGTTAGTTTTTCTTTAAGAAGCCCTCCTACTCTGCACTCATTATCTATATTAATTGTAAATGTTTGAACTAATTACCTGTACAAAAGACACCTGTCCACACACTCAATAAATCATGTCACCCCAACCTCTCCACCATTGCCAAGTCGAAAGCGCTGTCTAAGGACGCCAGGGACAGTATTGTAGACCCGTGCAAGGCTGGGATTGGCTACAGGATAATAGGCAAGCAGCTTGGTGGGAAGTCAACAACTGTTGACGAAATTATTAGAAAGATGACTGCTCAGTTACCTGAAGATATCTTGCACCACATTCTCAAACATTACCATTACTACACCATCATGGATTAAAATCCTGTAGAGCACGCAAGGTCCCCCTGCTCACATCCAGACTTGTTTGATGTTCGGCAATGACTATACGAATGATCTAGAGCAGGCATGGGTGAAGGTAATGTGGTTAGATGATACTAAAATAGAACTTTTTGGTATTAACTCCACTTGCCGTGTTTGGAGGAAGAAGAAGGATGTCTGCAAACCCAAGAACACCTTCCCAGCCGTGAAGCATGATGGGGAAACGTCATACTTTGGGGGTGCTTTTCTGCATAAGCTACAAGACAACCCCACCATACTGAAGGGAGGATGGATGGGGTCATGTATCATGAAATTTTTGGCCAACAACCTTCTTCCCCCAGTAACAGCATTGAAGATGGGTCATGGTTGTGCAGTGGATGATTTTGCAAACTCCCCTCTCCCGCTCTCTGGCCACAATCTTCTTTCATTCTCTATCAAGAACTGCCAGGCTGCTCAGGTCACCCCCACTGTCCATACTTATAGAAACATACAGGTCATTAACACCCAGAAACTTTTGAAGAACTTGCAGTCTTCATTGGCCCCTATCTCCTCCTGTTATGAATGAGTCACCGTAGGAGGCAAAAACAGAAATACTAGCTAAGTCCAGAAAACCAGAGAAGTTGGCAGCTATCGGATTGCAGACCCCTGAACCTAACAACAACAACTATCAGTAGCCGTGGGGGGCTCCTACGGTGCCCTAGACCTCTCGATCACAGCCGGAGAACTACACAGCCCAAAGACAGAAAGAGAAATCTAAACTGCCCCAGAGCAGACCCCAAAGCAATAGGCAGCCCCCAACATATAATGACAGTGAAGCAAGATGAAAAAACACTCACACAGATAGAAAGATAGGCTGAGCAAATGATGGGGCCCAAGCTAACTAAATAGGACAGAATAGAAAAGCTGCTGTCTGCAATCCGCCAAAACCCTCTCAAAAACAAGAGCCAACAGACTGATAGGGAAAAAAGCCCTGAAGACGCTAGGCTTCAAAAAGACTATATCAGTACTCAGGTATTATCTGAAGACAGAGCAAAAAGGAATTCAGCTCACCCAGCAGGGAAAGGCAGAAATCTGTTGTGAGTTCATTTTCCCCTTCACCATTGAGGTCTGATGAACTCCCTCTTCTGGTGAAGGAAGGTAGTGAGGCTGATTACAAAGCACCTGAGCAGAATGATGATGACTGAGTGACTGGGATTGCTGACTGGATATAAGGCAGCCGACGCCCTTCTGCCTTGCGGGTGATTACTCTGAGGGATTCTTGGAGACCAGTCTGATTCCTGCTCCTCAAAAGCTAAGTTTTCTGCTCTACTTTTTGCATTTGTGTTTTGGTTTTGTTTTGCCTTGTTTTTCTGGATTTCTGCCTTTCCCTGCTGGATGAGCTGAATTCCTTTTTGCTTTGTCTTCAGATAATACCTGTGTACTGATATAGTCTTTTTGAAGCCTAGCGTCTTCAGGGCTTTTTTCCCTATCAGTCTGTTGGCTCTTGTTTTTGAGAGGGTTTTGGCGGATTGCAGACAGCAGCTTTTCTATTCTGTCCTATTTAGTTAGCTTGGGCCCCATCATTTGCTCAGCCTATCTTTCTTTCTGTGTAAGTGTTTTTTCATCTTGCTTCACCGTCATTATTTGTTGGGGGCAGCCTATTGCTTTGGGGTCTGCTCTGGGGCAGTTTAGATTTCCCTTTCTAAGTTGACTCATTCATAACAGAAATCCAGAAAAACAAGGCAAAAACAAAACCAAAACACAAATGCAAAAAGTAGAGCAGAAAACTTAGCTTTTGAGGAGCAGGGATCAGACTGGTCTCCAAGAATTCCTCAGAGTAATCACCCGCAAGGCAGAAGGGCGTCGGCTGCCTTATATCCAGTCAGCAATCCCAGTCACCCAGTCATCATCATTCTGCTCAGGTGCTTTGTAATCAGACTCACTACCTTCCTTCACCAGAAGAGGGAGTTCATCAGACCTCAATGGTGAAGGGGAAAATGAACTCACAACAGTACCTCCCTCTTGAGGAGGGGTCACCGAACCCTCATCCACGCCACCAGGGCGATCAGGGTGAGCCCGATGTAAGGCACGCACCAATCTTTTGGCATGAATATCAGAGGCAGAGACCCAGGAATTATGCTCCTGACCATAACCCTTCCACTTAACCAAATACTGGAGTCTCCGTCTAGCCAGACGGGAATCCAGTATCTTCTCTACCTCATATTCCATGTTACCTTCAACTAATACAGGGTCCGGAGGTGCCACCCCAGGAACAACTGGTTCAACAAACCTCTTCAACAAGGACTTATGAAACACATTATGAATTTTAAATGTGACAGGAAGAGCCAAACGAAAAGAGACCGGATTAATAATCTCCAAAATCTTGTAAGGTCCAATAAATCTAGGCTTAAACTTAGGAGAAGCCACCTTCATAGCGATATTTTTTGATGATAACCAAACCAGATCACCAACCTTAAACTGGGGACCAATGGTCCTATGTCGGTTGGAAAACCGCTGGGCCTTTTCCTGGGAGAAAGATAACTTATCCACCACTTGGTCCCAGATCTGGTGCATTCTCTCCACCACAGTGTCAACACCTGGGCAGGCAGAAGGCTCCACCTGCCCTGAAGAAAATCGAGGATGAAACCCAAAGTTGCAAAAAAAATGTGACATCAAAGTGGCAGAACTAGCTCTATTATTCAAAGCAAACTCGGCCAAGGGCAAAAATGAAACCCAATCATCCTGATCAGCGGAAATAAAACATCTCAAATACGACTCCAAGGTCTGGTTTGTTCTCTCCGTCTGCCCATTGGTCTGAGGGTGAAAAGCAGAGGAGAAGGACAACTGAATTCCCAGCTTGGAACAGAAAGTCCTCCAAAATCTAGACACAAATTGAACTCCTCTGTCAGATACAATGTTCTCAGGAATCCCGTGCAAGCGAACCACCTGTTGCAAAAACAGGGGCACCAACTCAGAGGAAGATGGCAACTTAGGGAGTGGTACAAGATGAACCATCTTAGAGAACCTATCACAAATCACCCAAATAACAGTCATTCTCTGAGAGACAATAGATATGTATACCGTGGCACAGCTGAAATGGTGCACAAAAAAGGTTCCCACACCAGAGAATATATAAAAAATAAATTTTTGGCACTCAACTTGAAATGATTGGTAGAATTTTATTCGCAGTCATAATAGACGTTTCGGTCAATTCATTCTGACCTTTCTCAATATACTGCAACGGTACAGAAGTTGAAAAGAATATATAATAACAATAAATCAAAACTATGAACAATAATGTATGATCATCACATCAAGAAATAAAGACATCAAAATCATGTGCATGAGTGGTGGGAAGACCTAGATATAAAATGTGAACAAGAGGTAAAAGTCACAGAAAACGAAAAAAAGGAGGGGGGGGAAATAAAGTATGAAACATACCCGACTGCTCTTGAGATGTAGAGAAAAATTGTGTGGCAGATATCTAGATTTAAACATATGTTCATGTCAGTCAAAACAAGAAACCGGGGTGAGGTAAATATGTTCAGTATATAGGATCACTTACATAAAGGTATAACAGGGAGCAAAAGGGTCCGTGAATCGATTGCCTACGGTCCGAATGAGGCCTAAGTCGATATGAAAAAATAAGCCTTATTATATGTTGACTATGGTAGGAGCATCGGTTTAAGTATATATAGCAATCTGTGTATGAGGAAAATAACCAACCTGTGGTATATCATACAAAATTTCGTATGTCCTGCGACATGGGTCACTGGTATAAATGTACCTAGGCAATAAATAAGGTGTGAATAGATCTCTCCAGATCATACATTGATTGTTGAAAAATATATATATATATATACAGAGGATATATAGTGAAAACCGTACCATATATGTCTCTATATGCAGGGTGATGGGACCCGGACCATAAATACACTAGAGATAAGTCTGTATGTCCCTGATCATGATATCCTTGTAAGTACTTGTCAATTCAAATCTGTATTGCCCCGTAATTTCCTTTTTCTATCTGAAACCATGATCAAAAAATATGTCTTAGATGTCTGGCTTTCAGCCAGAATAAGTCATAAATATCTGACATTCAGCGTAAAAGAGCATGTCCCAAGAAAAATGTGTACCCACCATCAATGAACTTGGTAATGAGGCCCGGGTCCAGAACTCTGATTACCAATGCGGTCTATATAAGAGAATGTGGGTCAAAATGCGTCCCTACTGAAGGAATGACAATATATGAAAAGGTAAACTAGTGAGGTCCCTTACCAGTAGTAGATAGTAGTGTCTCCTGCCACAATGTAACTCGGCATCCACCGCTTGTTCATGGGCAAGGTGACAGTGAAAGGCGCTCATTTTTAAACATTAGGGGCGGGACTAACAATCCGGCCGTAAAACCGGAAGTACGTCACCGGAAGTGACGTCGCGCTATGTGATAGTGTCAAATGACACTCGAAAGGGAATATAAACATGAGATCCCTCATGATAAGTAGTGTACATGGCACAATGGCACAAACACAGACAAAGGAGTGTATGAGAAATGTTATTTATTGGGAAGAATACGATATTTAGAGCAAACTATAATGTATATATAAGGCAGCGGGTAAGGAGATAGGAGAAATAGAAAAACGAGATGAGGAGAGGTCAGGGATCCAGAAGGAAGGGTCGGGACGTGACAAATTGCATGTTGTCTATTCAATAGCGACGGCTCTGTAAAAGTCAAAACTGTATGTCAATGAACATATATAAAAAAAGGGGATATGTATAAATGACTACATAGTAGTAGTATATCAGTGTTTCCAATGTATAATATATATGCTGCAGAATATACCTGGTAAAACACAAAACTATGCATTACCCATGAGTTAAGTATCTGTAACGTCCTCACATCGGTGAAATAAGTCCGTTAGGGATTTGCAAATAATGAAGATACCCCATTGTTATAAGTTCAAATAAAGGACAAAAGATCGTATTCCCTATTGAGACCCCTTGGAGATAGGGTCTCCAGCTCGTGTATCCAGTAAGCCTCTCTCTTTTTTAGAGTCTGGATCCGGTTGCCCCCTCGTCTTGGCAATGGGATCTGTTCAATAACCTGGAATTTCAATTGGGGTATCGTATGTCCTGCACTAATGAAGTGATGGGGTAGGGGTAATAATGTGTTGCTGCATCTTATGGTGGACTTGTGTTTACTTATGCGGTCTTTTATGGATTGTGTGGTTTCACCAATATAAAGGAGGCCACATGGGCACTTGATCAAATATACCACGTACGACGTTTCGCAGGTGGAATAGTCCTTAATCTTATAGCGTTTACCTGAATGTGGATGATGGAAGTAATTCCCCTTGAGGACATTGCTGCATTGATTACAATGTAAACATGGGTAAGTACCGGTTCTTGGTTGTGATAAGAACCTCTGTGTGGAGGGGCGTGGTCCTGATCCTATATCAGCTTTGATCAGAGTGTCACGTATGTTACGAGGACGTTTGTAACACGGTAGGAAATCTTGTTGAAATTCTGGTATATCAGGATGTGCTTCCCTTAAGAGATTCCAATGTTTCCTAATCGTATGGTGGAGGATGTGAACATAGGGATGGAACGTGTGAACAAAGGGTATGCGCCCAGTAACGGGTTGTTTGAGTGATGGTGAGGGTTGTAAAGCTTGATGTAATACATTAGGGGGATAGCCTCTCTCCCTAAATTTCTGAAACATCTCCTCCCTTCTCACATCATTAGTAACTGGATCCGTGACAATGCGTTCTAATCTTTTGAATTGAGAACGTGGTATGGATTTCTTTGTGGATGGTGGGTGAAGACTCTGGAAATGAAGTAGACTGTTACGGTCTGTAGGTTTTATATATAGATCTGTACTGAGTACCCCCTCTCCATCCTTGATAATCATGGTATCAAGAAAACTGACTCTGTATGAGTCCATAGTAATAGTGAATCTAAGGCCCGGCCAGGCTTGATTCAGTGTGGCAAAGAAATCTTCCAATGTGTCAGGTGGACCTGTCCAAATGCAGAACACGTCATCAATGAATCGTTTCCACATAATGCAATGTGTCATATAGCGGGGATCAGGATACACCACCTCATCTTCGAAGGTGGCCATATATGTATTAGCATATGGGGGCGCTACGTTAGACCCCATTGCGGTCCCTTTCGCCTGTAGGTAGAATGTCTCCTCAAAAAGAAAGTGGTTTTTGGTGAGAACCACTGTGAGTAATTCGAGGCACATATCGATCATATCATGGTGAAGGCCCGACCGTGTCAGCAATTGTCTTACACATTGAATTCCCTGGTTATGGGGAATGGACGTGTAAAGATCTTTGACGTCAAAAGAGACCAAAATGGACTCTTTGGGTATGGTACCAATGTCCTTAATAGCGTCGAGAAAATCACCCGTATCAAGTAGAAAGGATTGTGCTTTCCGTGTCAATGGGGTTAATATCTTCTCCAAGAAGATTGATATGGGAGATAAGATCGATTCAGAAGACGCTACAATGGGTCGGCCCGGGGGGCATTCTAAACTCTTATGTACCTTCGGAAGCATGTAAAATACCGGTATAATAGGATGTGTTTTTATCAGGTATTCTTTTGTTTTGGAGTCTATGACTCCCTTTTCATGATAAGTAGTGAGAATGTTGGATATGATGTCACTAATCTCTCTTGTTGGGTCGTGTCCTAATTTGATATAGACTGATTCGTCGCCAAGTTGGCGAAGGGCTTCCCTGATGTAATCAGTCTTATCCATCACAACTATAGCCCCACCTTTATCAGCAGGTTTGATGATAATGTTATTGTCGCTACGTAGGGACTGTAGGGCCTGAAAGTCTAAGTTAGTTAGATTGGAGGGGAAGTGTAGTAAACCATTATCAGTATCTCGACGGATTTTTGAGAATGCCTTCCCCACAAATTCAATGAAGGATTCAACAGCATGGGAGCTCTGTGGCGGTCTATAGGAGCTTTTATTCCGGAGGCCCAGATCTTTTATAGAAATCAGGGGTTGTCCCTCGGAGGGAGTGGGGTCACCACTCCGAACACTCATGGCAAAATGTGTAAGTAGTCTAATGCAACGAAAGAAGCGCTGTAATTCCATGTCAAGATCAAAGGTACTTAGCTTGAAGGATGGGCAGAAAGACAGACCCTTCTGTAAAAGGTTGTATTCTGCAATGCCAAGGGACCTTGAAGAAATATTGATGACTAACGAGCTTGTACCTGAGACCGTGTCACTCTGTAGAAGTCTGGACCTCTTCCTTCGTTGGCTACGGCGTGGCCTCTTCTTCTTGGACGTCGTCTGCGTTGGTCCAAAAAATGAGGTGGACCTAGGTGAGTGTCTCTCCTTTCAGTCTCAGAGCCTGAGGTGCAAGATTCATTAGAAGAGCGATACTCAAACCTGGAGGAGTCAGAGCGGGGAAAATTGTTAACACGCCAGTGATATACTCTATTGTTATCATAATCCTCAAGGTCCCTTTGAAACTTGATTCTTTTTCTGTTTTCCGTATCCCTCTTATGTTGGTCAGTGACAATCTGAATTTTGGATTTTAAAGCGCTCAGTTCATCTGCTGTGCTGGAAGATGATAATTGTGATTCAATGTTCTGTATCGTATCTTTTGAAGAGGTAATGGCACCCTGCAGGTGTTCAACAGTCAAAGTCATTAAATCAAATGAACATTTGTTCAAAATCTGTTCAAACTTCTGACAGAAAACAGAGGAATCACTAAAGAGGGTTGGTCGTAATGGAACTCTAAGACCCCTTGGGATGCGATTGACTCGAAGATATTCGGTCAATGTGGCACAATGTAGTTCGAGATTAATTAGATGTCGTGACTCACGCTCCAGATCTCTTCCTCTCGTTTCTCTCGGTGGAGCCTTGAGGAAATCACTAGAAAAATTTGTCTTAGACAAAATTGCATTAGTTTCTTCTTGATTGTAGGAAAAAATCAATGAAGACATAGTATACAGCGTGCACACGTAAAGGTAAGTGACTATAGATATGTATACCGTGGCACAGCTGAAATGGTGCACAAAAAAGGTTCCCACACCAGAGAATATATAAAAAATAAATTTTTGGCACTCAACTTGAAATGATTGGTAGAATTTTATTCGCAGTCATAATAGACGTTTCGGTCAATTCATTCTGACCTTTCTCAATATACTGCAACGGTACAGAAGTTGAAAAGAATATATAATAACAATAAATCAAAACTATGAACAATAATGTATGATCATCACATCAAGAAATAAAGACATCAAAATCATGTGCATGAGTGGTGGGAAGACCTAGATATAAAATGTGAACAAGAGGTAAAAGTCACAGAAAACGAAAAAAAGGAGGGGGGGGAAATAAAGTATGAAACATACCCGACTGCTCTTGAGATGTAGAGAAAAATTGTGTGGCAGATATCTAGATTTAAACATATGTTCATGTCAGTCAAAACAAGAAACCGGGGTGAGGTAAATATGTTCAGTATATGGGATCACTTACATAAAGGTATAACAGGGAGCAAAAGGGTCCGTGAATCGATTGCCTACGGTCCGAATGAGGCCTAAGTCGATATGAAAAAATAAGCCTTATTATATGTTGACTATGGTAGGAGCATCGGTTTAAGTATATATAGCAATCTGTGTATGAGGAAAATAACCAACCTGTGGTATATCATACAAAATTTCGTATGTCCTGCGACATGGGTCACTGGTATAAATGTACCTAGGCAATAAATAAGGTGTGAATAGATCTCTCCAGATCATACATTGATTGTTGAAAAATATATATATATATACAGAGGATATATAGTGAAAACCGTACCATATATGTCTCTATATGCAGGGTGATGGGACCCGGACCATAAATACACTAGAGATAAGTCTGTATGTCCCTGATCATGATATCCTTGTAAGTACTTGTCAATTCAAATCTGTATTGCCCCGTAATTTCCTTTTTCTATCTGAAACCATGATCAAAAAATACGTCTTAGATGTCTGGCTTTCAGCCAGAATAATTCATAAATATCTGACATTCAGCGTAAAAGAGCATGTCCCAAGAAAAATGTGTACCCACCATCAATGAACTTGGTAATGAGGCCCGGGTCCAGAACTCTGATTACCAATGCGGTCTATATAAGAGAATGTGGGTCAAAATGCGTCCCTACTGAAGGAATGACAATATATGAAAAGGTAAACTAGTGAGGTCCCTTACCAGTAGTAGATAGTAGTGTCTCCTGCCACAATGTAACTCGGCATCCACCGCTTGTTCATGGGCAAGGTGACAGTGAAAGGCGCTCATTTTTAAACATTAGGGGCGGGACTAACAATCCGGCCGTAAAACCGGAAGTACGTCACCGGAAGTGACGTCGCGCTATGTGATAGTGTCAAATGACACTCGAAAGGGAATATAAACATGAGATCCCTCATGATAAGTAGTGTACATGGCACAATGGCACAAACACAGACAAAGGAGTGTATGAGAAATGTTATTTATTGGGAAGAATACGATATTTAGAGCAAACTATAATGTATATATAAGGCAGCGGGTAAGGAGATAGGAGAAATAGAAAAACGAGATGAGGAGAGGTCAGGGATCCAGAAGGAAGGGTCGGGACGTGACAAATTGCATGTTGTCTATTCAATAGCGACGGCTCTGTAAAAGACAAAACTGTATGTCAATGAACATATATAAAAAAAGGGGATATGTATAAATGACTACATAGTAGTAGTATATCAGTGTTTCCAATGTATAATATATATGCTGCAGAATATACCTGGTAAAACACAAAACTATGCATTACCCATGAGTTAAGTATCTATAACGTCCTCACATCGGTGAATACGATCTTTTGTCCTTTATTTGAACTTATAACAATGTGGTATCTTCATTATTTGCAAATCCCTAACGGACTTATTTCACCGATCTCCTTACCCGCTGCCTTATATATACATTATAGTTTGCTCTAAATATCGTATTCTTCCCAATAAATAACATTTCTCATACACTCCTTTGTCTGTGTTTGTGCCATTGTGCCATGTACACTACTTATCATGAGGGATCTCATGTTTATATTCCCTTTCGAGTGTCATTTGACACTATCACATAGCGCGACGTCACTTCCGGTGACGTACTTCCGGTTTTACGGCCGGATTGTTAGTCCCGCCCCTAATGTTTAAAAATGAGCGCCTTTCACTGTCACCTTGCCCATGAACAAGCGGTGGATGCCGAGTTACATTGTGGCAGGAGACACTACTATCTACTACTGGTAAGGGACCTCACTAGTTTACCTTTTCATATATTGTCATTCCTTCAGTAGGGACGCATTTTGACCCACATTCTCTTATATAGACCGCATTGGTAATCAGAGTTCTGGACCCGGGCCTCATTACCAAGTTCATTGATGGTGGGTACACATTTTTCTTGGGACATGCTCTTTTACGCTGAATGTCAGATATTTATGACTTATTCTGGCTGAAAGCCAGACATCTAAGACGTATTTTTTGATCATGGTTTCAGATAGAAAAAGGAAATTACGGGGCAATACAGATTTGAATTGACAAGTACTTACAAGGATATCATGATCAGGGACATACAGACTTATCTCTAGTGTATTTATGGTCCGGGTCCCATCACCCTGCATATAGAGACATATATGGTACGGTTTTCACTATATATCCTCTGTATATATATATATATATTTTTCAACAATCAATGTATGATCTGGAGAGATCTATTCACACCTTATTTATTGCCTAGGTACATTTATACCAGTGACCCATGTCGCAGGACATACGAAATTTTGTATGATATACCACAGGTTGGTTATTTTCCTCATACACAGATTGCTATATATACTTAAACCGATGCTCCTACCATAGTCAACATATAATAAGGCTTATTTTTTCATATCGACTTAGGCCTCATTCGGACCGTAGGCAATCGATTCACGGACCCTTTTGCTCCCTGTTATACCTTTATGTAAGTGATCCCATATACTGAACATATTTACTTCACCCCGGTTTCTTGTTTTGACTGACATGAACATATGTTTAAATCTAGATATCTGCCACACAATTTTTCTCTACATCTCAAGAGCAGTCGGGTATGTTTCATACTTTATTTCCCCCCCCTCCTTTTTTTCGTTTTCTGTGACTTTTACCTCTTGTTCACATTTTATATCTAGGTCTTCCCACCACTCATGCACATGATTTTGATGTCTTTATTTCTTGATGTGATGATCATACATTATTGTTCATAGTTTTGATTTATTGTTATTATATATTCTTTTCAACTTCTGTACCGTTGCAGTATATTGAGAAAGGTCAGAATGAATTGACCGAAACGTCTATTATGACTGCGAATAAAATTCTACCAATCATTTCAAGTTGAGTGCCAAAAATTTATTTTTTATATATTCTCTGAGAGACAGGCATATCAGAGATGAAATCCATTGAAATATGGGTCCATGGCCTCCTGGGGACCGGCAAAGGCATCAACAACCCACTAGAGCGAGAACAAGGTTTAGACCGGGAGCAAGTCCCACAGGACTGCACAAAATTCCTGACATCACGAGACAAGGCGGGCCACCAAAAAGACTGACTCACCAGATCTCTACTACCAAAAATACCTGGATGACCAGCCAATGCAGAGCAATGAACTTCAGACATCACTCTCTTCTTCCACTGGTCAGGAACATACAACTTTCCACTGGGACAACGCTCAGGTTTGTCCTCCTGGAACTTTTCCAGAGCACGTCTCAAATCGGGCGAGATGGCAGAAAGAACTACCCCTTCGCCTAAGATGGTAGCAGGCTTGGTCACCACAGGAGAATCAGCAAAGAAGCTCCTAGAGAGGGCGTCTGCCTTGACATTATTAGTGCCAGGAAGAAAAGAGACCACAAAATCAAAACGTGTAAAAAACAAGGCCCACCTAGCCTGTCTAGGGTTCAAGCGTTTGGCCGACTACAGGTAAATCAAATTCTTGTGGTCAGTGAGGACCATGACTTGGTGTTTAGCTCCCTCCAACCAATGTCTCCACTCCTCAAATGCCCATTTCATGGCTAACAGTTCCCGATTCCCCACATCATAGTTACGTTCAGATGGAGAGAACTTTCGGGAAAAGAAAGCTCAGGGATTCATTTTAGATGTTACAGGATCCTTTTGGGACAAAACAGCTCCTGCACCAATCTCATAAGCGTCCACCTGTACCTGGAACGGGAGTGAGACATCAGGTTGCCGCAAAACCGGGGCAGAAGTGAACCTTCGTTTCAGCTCCTGGAAGGAAGAAACAGCCTCCGGAGACCAATTCAACACATCAGCACCCTTTTTAGTCAGATCAGTCAATGGCTTGGCAATACTAGAAAATTTTGCTATAAATTTCCGATAAAAATTAGCAAAACCCAAAAACTTCTGGAGGGCCTTCAAAGAAGTGGGCTGAACCCAATCATAAATGGCCTGTACCTTGGCCGGGTCCATTTCAATAGTTGACGGAGACAAAATAAATCCCAAAAAAGAAATCCTCTGTACCCCAAAATTGATTTCGATCCCTTGACATACAGGGAATTCTACCTCAAGATCCGGAACACAGTCCGAACATGTTCCACATGAGAATCCCAATCCTTGGAGAAGATCAAAATATCATCCAGATAGATAATCAAAAATTTATCCACAAAGTCTCGGAAAATGTCGTTCATGAAGCACTGGAAGACAGAAGAGGCATTAGTGAGCCCAAAAGGCATCACCAGGTACTCAAAATGTCCCTCCGGAGTATTAAACGCCATCTTCCATTCATGCCCATGCTTAATGCGGATAAGATTATACGCCCCCCTGAGGTCAAGCTTGGTAAACCAGCAAGCACCTTTAACTCTGGAGAATGGATCCGAAATCAGGGGTAACAGATACTGATATTTAATAGTAATTTTGTTGAGGGCACGATAATCAATACAAGGCCTTAATGAACCATCCTTTTTGGCCACGAAAAAAAAAACGGCACCTAAGGGTGAAGAGGATGGTCTAATATGACCCTTCTCCAACACCTCCTTAATATAGGATTGCACAGCCTCATGCTCGGGTACAGATAAATTGAAGAGCCGACCCTTAGGAAATTTACACCCCGGGCTCAGTTCAATTGCACAGTCATAACTCCCATGAGGAGGCAAAGACGCAGACTCATTCTCACTAAATACATCATAAAAGCCCGCCAAATAGTCAGGAACATCATGCGACTGAGGAGAGGTGGAAAAAACCGGAGCCTCACTAAGGGCACACAGACAACCCCAACTCACCACAGACACAGATTTCCAATCCAAAACTGGATTATGAATTTGCAACCAGGGAAACCCCATAACAATCGTATCATGCAAATTATGCAACACCAAAAATCTGCAATTTTCTTGATGGTCTGGGGCGACCCGCATTACCACCTGGGTCCAAAACTGAGGTTTATTTTTCGCCAAAGGAGTAGCATCAATCCCCCTCAAAGGGATAGGCGTCCGCAGAGGTGTCATCGGAAATCCACAACGTTTAGCAAAATCCAAGTCCATTAGATTCAGGTCTGCTCCCGAATCCACAAAAGCCTTGGCGGAAAATGTGGACAGGGAGCAGATCAGAGTAATTGCCAGAAGAAACTTAGGTTGAACACCACCCACAGAAAACGTGTGCAAAACGTTTCTCTCGTTTAGGACAGACAGAAATAATATGCGAGGCATCTCCACAAAAAAAAAACACAGCTTATTACGCCTTCTGAACTCCTGACGTTGCTCCCTGGACAAAACTCTATCACATTGCATAGGTTCAGACACTTGTTCAACAGGTGGCAACACCTCTCGTGCAGTCCTGCGTTCACGTAAACGCCGATCAACCTGAATGGCTAATGACAGAATCGTCAAGACCAGAGGGAACAGGAAATACCACCATAGTATCTTTTACGGCTTCTGACAAACCCTTCCAAAAGAGAGCTGCCAAGGCATTATCATTCAAGGTAGTAAGGACCTCCCACTTTCGGAATTTTTGACAGTACAATTCTGCAGAATCTCGACCCTGGTTCAATGCCAACAGGGTCGTCATACAACAACCCCAAGGCTTGAAAAAATGCGTTCACATTAGTCAGAATAGGATCATCTGGTTTCAAAGAAAACGCCCAATTCTGGGGATTGCCACGCAGCAAAGAGATGACAATTTTAACCTGCTGCGCGGAGCTCCCTGACGAGTTAGGCTTCAAGGCAAAAAATAATTTACAATTATTTTTGAAATTCAAAAATTTAGACCGATCCCCAAAAAACACATCAGGAGTAGGGATCTTTGGTTCAGCAGCATGTGAATGAGCAAGGTAGGCGGAAATTCCCCGCACTTCAGCAGCGAGCTGCTCCACACGATCAGACAATTGCTTTATCTCCATTGAGAGAAGAAAAAAAAAATTCCCCCTACGGCCTCAGAGATATAGTGGAAAGAATATACACACTTTTTTTTTTTTTTACAATTCTTTCCTGCTATTGAGTACCCTAGGATCTGCGGTATGGCGGGTGATTCTGTTATGAATGAGTCACCGTAGGAGGCAAAAACAGAAATACTAGCTAAGTCCAGAAAACCAGAGAAGTTGGCAGCTATCGGATTGCAGACCCCTGAACCTAACAACAACAACTAGCAGTAGCCGTGGAGGGCTCCTACGGTGCTCTAGACCCCTCGATCACAGCTGGAGAACTACACAGCCCAAAGACAGAAAGGGAAATCTAAACTGCCCCAGAGCAGACCCCAAAGCAATAGGCAGCCCCCAACATATAATGACGGTGAAGCAAGATGAAAAATCAGTCACACAGATAGAAAGATAGGCTGAGCAAATGATGGGGCCCAAGCTAACTAAATAGGACAGAATAGAAAAGCTGCTGTCTGCAATCCGCCAAAACCCTCTCAAAAACAAGAGCCAACAGACTGATAGGGAAAAAAGCCCTGAAGACGCTAGGCTTCAAAAAGGCTATATCAGTACTCAGGTATTATCTGAAGACAGAGCAAAAAGGAATTCAGCTCACCCAGCAGGGAAAGGCAGAAATCCAGAAAAACAAGGCAAAAACAAAACCAAAACACAAATGCAAAAAGTAGAGCAGAAAACTTAGCTTTTGAGGAGCAGGAATCAGACTGGTCTCCAAGAATCCCTCAGAGTAATCACCCGCAAGGCAGAAGGGCGTCGGCTGCCTTATATCCAGTAAGCAATCCCAGTCACCCAGTCATCATCATTCTGCTCAGGTGCTTTGTAATCAGCCTCACTACCTTCCTTCACCAGAAGAGGGAGTTCATCAGACCTCAAAGGTGAAGGGGAAAATGAACTCACAACATCCTCCCTCTCATGTCCTGATTCTGCATTGAAGCATTACAATGAAACACTTCAAAGTGCCCTGGATGAATTTGCACCCCCTATAAATAGACCACCACAACACAGATGGTGACAACCCTGGCATACCCTGCAAACACGTTTCCTGCAGTGGTGCTCCATGTGCGCCGAACGTCTGTGGAGAAAATCCAATCTACACAAAGATTTCATCCATTATAAGTTTATGCTTAGAACATAAAACACTGCCCTTCACCTCTCCAAACAAACCTATTTCAACACCCTCCTCACCTCACTGTCCAATAACCCTAAACGTCTCTTTGACACTTTTCATTCTCTACTCAACCCAAGAGTACAGGCCCCAACCACGGAGCTCCGAGCTGACGATCTGGCCAATTACTTCAAAGAAAAAATTGACCAGATTCGACAGGAAATTATCTCCCAATCACCTCATACCATGCACTGTCCTCCCTCCCGCACTGCATCTAGCTCACTCTCTGATTTTGAACCAGTCACAGAAGAAGAAGTAAGCAGGCTCCTTGCATCTTGTCGCCCAACCACTTGCGCCAGTGACCCATTTTCGTCACATCTCCTCCAGTCCCTTTCCCCTGCTGTCACCCCTCACCTAACTAAAATATTTAACCTCTCTCTCTTCTGGTATCTTTCCCTCCTCATTTAAGCATGCCATCATATATCCACTACTTAAAAAAACATCCCTCAACCAAAACTGTGCCGCTAACTATAGACCTGTCTCTAATCTTCCCTTCATCTCTAAACTCCTGGAACGCCTGGTCCACTCCCGTCTTATCCGCTATCTCCTTGATAACTCTCTTCTCGACCCTCTCCAATCCGGTTTCCGCTCTTTACACTCTACTGAAACTGCCCTCACTAAAGTCTTTAATGATCTACTAACAGCTAAATCAAATGGTCATTACTCCATGCTAATTCTCTTGGATCTCTCTGCAGCATTCGACACTGTGGATCATCAGCTCCTCACTATGCTCCGTTCCATTGACCTCAAGGACACCGTTCTCTCCTGGTTCTCCTCCTATCTCTCTGACCACTCCTTTACTGTATCTTTTGCTGGTTCCTCCTCCTCTCACCTTCCCCTTACTGTTGGGGTTCCTCAAGGATCGGTTCTAGGCCCCTCCTCTTCTCCTTGTACACTGTCCCTATTGGTCAAACAATCAGTAGATTTGGTTTCCAGTACCATCTCTATGCTGATGACACCCAATTATACGCTTCTTCTCCTGACATCACGCCAGCCTTTCTAGAAAACACTGGCGATTGTCTAAACTGTTGTGAGTTCATTTTCCCCTTCACCGTCGATGTCTGATGAACTTCCTCTTCTGGTGAAGGAAGGTAGTGAGGCTGATTACCAAACACCTGGTCTGGTAGATGATGACTGGGTAACAGGAACTTCTGACTGGATATTAGGCAGCCGACGCCCTTCTGAGTCGCTGGTGATTTCTCTGCTGGATTCTTGGAGACTAGTCTGATTCCTGCTTCCCAAAGATAAGTTTTTGCTCTGCTATTGAACTTATTAGTTTTGTTTTGTTTGCCTTGTTTTTTATAGTTCAGCCATCCCTGTCGGGGGTGTGCTGAGTTCCATTTTTGTCTCTGATCAGTTTGTCTCTTTGCTCTGTCTTCAGAATTTACCTGAGTGCTGATATAGTCATTTTGAAGTCCTAGCGACTTCAGGGCCTGTTTTTCCTATCAGACGGTTGGGACATTTTTTGGTAGGGTTTTTTACAGATTGCAGACAGCAGCTTTTCTATCCTGTCCTTTTTAGTTAGCTTGGGCCCCATCGTTTGCTCAACCTATCTTTCTATCTGTGTTAGTGTTTTCATCTTGCTTCACCGTCATTATATGTTGGGGGCTGCCTATTGCTTTGTGGTCTGCTCTGGGGCAGTTTAGATTTCCCCTTTCTTTCTTTAGGCCTATTTAGTTCTCCGGCTGTGATCGAGGGGTCTAGGGCATCGTAGGAACCCCCCACGGCTACTGTTAGTTGTTGTGGATAGGATCAGGGGTCTGCAATCCGATAACTACCAACCTCTCCGGTTTTCTGGACTTAGCTTGTATTTTTGTTTTTTCCTCCTTTGGTGACTCATTCATAACAGAATCACCAGCCATACCGCAGATCCTAGGGTACTCAATAGCAGGAAAGAATTGTAAAAAAAAAAAAAAAAAAGAGTTTGTCAGAATTTTTTTTTGTGTATATTTTTTCCTCTATGTCTCTGAGGCCGTAGGGGGAATTTTTTTTTTCTTTCTCAATGGAGATGAAGCAATTGTCTGATCGTGTGGAGCAGCTCACTGCTGAAGTGCGGGTAATTTCCGCCTATCCTGCTCATTCACATGCTGCTAAACCAAAGATCCCTACTCCTGATGTGTTTTTTGGGGATCGGTCTAAATTTTTGAATTTTAAGAATAATTGTAAATTATTTTTTGCCTTGAAGCCTAACTCGTCGGGCAGCTCCTCGCAGCAGGTTAAAATTGTCATCTCTTTGCTGCGCGGCAATCCCCAGGATTGGGCGTTTTCTTTGAAACCTGATGATCCTATTCTTACTAATGTGAATGCATTTTTTCAGGCCTTGGGGTTGTTGTATGATGAACCTAATGCTATTGATCAGGCTGAAAAGGCCCTGTTGGCATTGAGCCAGGGTCGGGATTCTGCAGAGTTGTACTGTCAAAAATTCCGAAAGTGGGAGGTCCTTACTACCTGGAATGATGGTGCCTTGGCAGCTCTCTTTCGGAAGGGTTTGTCAGAAACTGTAAAAGATGCTATGGTGGGATTTCCTGTTCCCTCTGGTCTTGATGATTCTATGTCATTAGCCATTCAGGTTGATCGGCGTTTGCGTGAACGCAAAACCGCACGAGAAGTGTTGCCACCTGTTGAACAAATGTCTGAACCTATGCAATGTGATAGAGTTTTGTCTAGGGCGCAACGTCAGGAGTTCAGAAGGCGTAATAAGCTGTGTTTCTTCTGTGGTGATGCCTCGCATATTATTTCTGTCTTCCCTAAACGAGAGAAACGTTTTGCACACACATTTGCTGTGGGTGGTGTTCAACCTAAATTTCTTCTGGCAATTACTCTGATCTGCTCCCTGTCCACATTTTCTGCTAAGGCTTTTGTGGATTCGGGAGCAGCTCTGAACCTGATGGACTTGGATTTTGCTAAACGTTGTGGATTTCCTATGACACCTCTGTGGACGCCTATCCCTTTGAGGGGTATTGATGCTACTCCTTTGGCAAAGAATAAACCTCAGTTTTGGACCCAGGTGGTAATGCGGGTCGCCCCAGACCATCAAGAGAATTGCAGATTTTTGGTGTTGCATAATTTGCATGATACCATTGTTCTGGGGTTTCCCTGGTTGCAAATCCATAATCCAGTTTTGGATTGGAAATCTGTGTCTGTGGTGAGTTGGGGTTGTCGGTGTGCCCTTAGTGATGCTCCTGTTTTCTCCACCTCTCCCCAGTCGCATGATGTTCCTGACTATTTGGCTGATTTTTATGATGTATTTAGTGAGAATGAGTCTGCGTCTTTGCCTCCTCATAGGAGTTATGACTGTGCAATTGAGATGAGCCCTGGGTGTAAATTTCCCAAGGGTCGACTTTTCAATTTATCTGTACCCAAGCATGAGGCTATGCGATCCTATATTACGGAGTCGTTGGAGAAGGGTCATATTAGACCATCCTCTTCACCCTTAGGTGCTGTTTTTTTTTCGTGGCTAAGAAAGATGGGTCTAGACAGGAGGAGGAGCGCTGAGAGATGGCTGCTCTGGCATGAGGCTCCTGAGTTTTTTAGTTTTTTTACCTCGTTTAATTGTTAATTCTCCCTTTGGTTCACTCACCATTGCGTAGCTACAGGATTCGGCAGAGCTGTGAGTAGTGTGGAGACTGCGATCAGCTGGGACCGGTGTTTTTCTGTCCTCGTGGAGCTCCGTGCCTGGATTCAGCTGGGAGAGAGTGAAGCTGCTGGCTGCCTGCCAACTTTCCTACAACTTGTACCCATTTCCAGCAAGCAGATGATCCCAGGATAGGAAACCTGGTGGAGTGTGCGGTGCTGGAGTTGTTCTGGAGATCTTGTGGTCAACGTGGAGCTGTAGGGCTACAGGATTCGGCAGAGCTGGGAGTAGTGTGGAGACTGCGACCAGCTGGGACCGGTGTCTTTCTGTCCTCGTGGAGCTCCATGCCTGGTTTCAGCTGGGAGAGAGTGAAGCTGCTGGCTGCCTGCCAACTTTCCTACAACTTGTACCCATTTCCAGCATGCAGATGATCCCGGGATAGGAAAGCTGGTGGAGTGTGCGGTGCTGGAGATGTTCTGGAGAACAGAAAAGAACAACAGAGGATGTTCTTCCTGCGTCAGCTGAAAAGATATGGTTTGTCTAAGAATCTGCTGATCTTAGTCTTTAATGCTGTCATCAGATCTGTGATTTGTTCCTCTCTGATAGTCTGGTATGGGGGAGCCACTGTGCATGACAAACTCTGCTTACAAAGGACTTTCAGAACAGCAGAGAGAATTATAGGTTCCCCCCTGCCTAAAATCCAGGATCTTTATGATAAGAGTATTCGATCCCACGCATTGAAAATTTCATCCGATCCCTCTCACCCGGGACACTCCTCATTCCAATTACTCCCTTCAGGACGTCGCTTCAGAGTCCCCAAATGCAGCACCAACCGCCATATGAACAGCTTCTATCCACTCTCTGTTCAACAATTAAATCGTCATGTGTAGACTATATACTGTATGTGTCTTGTTAGATGTTACTTGTTGTATCTGTTGTTATATATTATGTTGCCTCTTTGCCACAAAGAATTCCTTGTATATATGTAATATGTACTTGGCGATAATAAATTTGATTGATCGATTGATTGATTGTCATTAAGGCCTTGTATTGACTATCGCTCCCTCAACAAAATTACTGTTAAATATCAGTATCCGTTACCCCTGATTTCTGATCTATTCTCCAGAGTTAAAGGTGCTTGCTGGTTTACAAAGCTTGACCTCAGGGGGCGTATAATCTTATTCGCATTAAGCATGGGGATGAATGGAAGACGGCGTTTAATACTCCGGAGGGACATTTTGAGTACCTGGTGATGCCTTTTGGGCTCACTAATGCCCCTTCTGTCTTCCAGTGCTTCATGAATGATATTTTCCGAGACTTGGTGGATAAATTTTTGATCATCTCTCTGGATGATATTTTGATCTTTTCCAAGGATTGGGACTCTCATGTGGAACATGTTCGGACTGTGTTCCGGATTTTGAGGGAGAATTCCCTGTATGTCAAGGGATCGAAATGCCTTTTTGGTGTACAGAGGATTTCAATTTTGGGATTTATTTTGTCTCCGTCAACTATTGAAATGGACCCGGCCAAGGTACAGGCCATTTATGATTGGGCTCAGCCCACTTCTTTGAAGGCCCTCCAGAAGTTTTTGGGTTTTGCTAATTTTTATCGTAAATTTATAGCTAATTTTTCTGGTATTGCCAAACCATTGATGGATTTGACTAAGAAGGGTGCTGATGTGTTGAATTGGTCTCCAGAGGCTGTTTCTTCTTTTCAGGAGCTGAAGCGAAGGTTCACTTCTGCTCCGGTTTTGCGGCAACCTGATGTCTCACTCCCGTTTCAGGTAGAGGTGGACGCTTCTGAGATTGGTGCAGGAGCTGTTTTGTCCCAAAAAGATCCTGTAACATCTAAAATGAATCCCTGTGCTTTCTTTTCCCGAAAGTTCTCCCCATCCAAATGTAACTATGATGTGGGGAATCGGGAACTGTTAGCCATGAAATGGGCATTTGAGGAGTGGAGACATTGGTTGGAGGGAGCTAAACATCAAGTCGCGGTCCTTACTGACCACAAGAATTTGTTTTACCTGGAGTCAGCCAAACGCTTGAATCCTAGACAGGCTAGGTGGGCCTTGTTTTTCACATGTTTTGATTTTGTGGTCTCTTTTCTTCCAGGCACTAAGAATGTCAAGGCAGACGCCCTCTCTAGGAGTTTCTTTGCTGATTATCCTGTTGTGACCAAGCCTGCTACCATCTTAGGTGAGGGGGTAGATCTTTTCTGCCATCTCGCCCGATTTGAGATGTGCTGTGGAAGAGTTTCAGGAGGACAAACCTGAGCATTGTCCCATTGGAAAATTGTATTTTCCTGACCAGTGAAGGAAGAGAGTGATGTCTGAAGTTCATTGCTCTGCTTTGGCTGGTCATCCAGGTATTTTTGGTACTAGAGATTTGGTGAGTCGGTCTTTTTGGTGGCCCGCCTTGTCTCGTGATGTCAGGAATTTTGTGCAGTCCTGTGGGACTTGCTCTCGGTCTAAACCTTGTTCTCACTCTAGTGGGTTGTTGATGCCTTTGCCGGTGCCCAGGAGGCCATGGACCCATATTTCAATAGATTTTATCTCTGATATGTCTATCTCTCAGAGAATGACTGTTATTTGGGTGATTTGTGATAGATTCTCTAAGATGGTCCATCTTGTACCACTCCCTAAGTTGCCATCTTCCTCAGAGTTGGTGCCCTTGTTTTTGCAACAGGTGGTTCGCTTGCACGGGATTCCTGAGAGCATTGTATCTGACAGAGGAGTTCAGTTTGTGTCTAGATTTTGGAGGACTTTCTGTTCAAAGCTGGGAATTCAGTTGTCCTTCGCCTCTGCGTTTCACCCTCAGACCAATGGGCAGACGGAGAGAACAAACCAGACTTTGGAGTCGTATTTGAGATGTTTTATTTCTGCTGATCAGGATGATTGGGTTTCATTTTTGCCCTTGGCCAAATTTGCTTTAAATAATTGAGCTAGTTCTGCCACTTTGATGTCACTTTTTTTGTAACTTTGGGTTTCATCCTCGATTCTCTTCATGGCAGGTGGAGCCTTCTGCCTTCCCAGGTGTTGACACTGTGGTGGAGAGAATGCACCAGATCTGGGACCAAGTGGTGGATAAGTTGTCTCTCTCCCAGGAAAAGGCCCAGCGGTTTTCCAACCGGCATAGGACCATTGGTCCCCAGTTTAAGGTGGGTGATATGGTTTGGTTGTCATCAAAGAATATCGCTATGAAGGTGGCATCTCCAAAGTTTAAACCTAGATTTATTGGACCTTACAAGATTTTGGAGATTCTTAATCCAGTCTCTTTTCGATTGGCTCTTCCTGTTACATTTAAGATCCATAACGTGTTTCATAAGTCTCTGTTAAAGAGGTTTGTTGAGCCAGTAGTTCCTGTGGTGGCACCTCCTGACCCGGTATTGGTTGAAGGTAATGTGGAATATGAGGTTGAGAAGATACTGGATTCTCGCCTGGCTAGACGGAGACTCCAGTATTTGGTTAAATGGAAGGGTTATGGCCAGGAGGATAATTCTTGGGTCCCTGCATCCGATATTCATGCCGAAAGATTGGTTCGTGCCTTTCATCGGGCCCATCCTGATCGCCCTGGTGGCGTGCATGAGGGTTCGGTGACCCCTCCTCAAGGGGGAGGTACTGTTGTGAGTTCATTTTCCCCTTCACCATTGAGGTCTGATGAACTCCCTCTTCTGGTGAAGGAAGGGAGTGAGGCTGATTACCAAACACCTGGTCTGGTAGATGATGACTGGGTAACAGGAACTTCTGACTGGATATAAGGCAGCTGATGCCCTTCTGAGTCGCTGGTGATTTCTCTGCTGGATTCTTGGAGACCAGTCTGATTCCTGCTTCCCAAAGATAAGTTTTTGCTCTGCTATTGAACTTATTAGTTTTGTTTTGCTTGCCTCGTTTTTTGGAGTTCAGCCATCCCCTGTCGGGGGTGTGCTGAGTTCCATTTTTGTCTCTGATCAGTTTGTCTCTTTGCTCTGTCTTCAGAATTTACCTGAGTGCTGATATAGTCATTTTGAAGTCCTAGCGACTTCAGGGCCTGTTTTTCCTATCAGACGGTTGGGACATTTTTTGGTAGGGTTTTTTACGGATTGCAGACAGCAGCTTTTCTATCCTGTCCTTTTTAGTTAGCTTGGGCCCCATCATTTGCTCAACCTATCTTTCTATCTGTGTTAGTGTTTCCATCTTGCTTCACCGTCATTATATGTTGGGGGCTGCCTATTGCTTTGGGGTCTGCTCTGGGGCAGTTTAGATTTCCCCTTTCTTTCTTTAGGCCTATTTAGCTCTCCGGCTGTGATCGAGGGGTCTAGGGTATCGTAGGAACCCCCCACGGCTACTGTTAGTTGTTGTGGATAGGATCAGGGGTCTGCAATCCGATAGCTACCAACCTCTCTGGTTTTCTGGACTTAGCTTGTATTTTTGTTTTTTCCTCCTTCAGTGACTCATTCATAACACTAAACGCTGTGTCTAACATCATGTCCTCACTATATCTGAAACTGAACCTGTCAAAGACTGAACTCCTTGTGCTTCCTCCCTCTACTAATGTACCTATACCGGATACTGCCATTTCTGTGTGTGGTTCCACTATTACTCCCCAGCAACATGCCCGCTGTCTTGGGGTCATACTTGACTCCGAGCTTTCCTTTGCCCCCCACATTCGATCACTGGCTCGCTCTTGTCATCTGCACCTCAAAAACATTTCTAGAATTCAACCTTTTCTTACTTTTGACTCTGCAAAAACTCTTACTGTTTCTCTTATTCATTCTTGTCTCGACTATTGTAACTCTCTTCTAATCGGTCTCCCTCTTACCAAACTCTCCCCTCTCCAATCTGTCTTGAATGCTGCAGCCAGGATCATATTCCTCACCAATCGTTACACCGATGCCTCTACCTTGTGCCAGTCATTACACTGGCTACCCATCCACTCCAGAACTCAGTATAAACTTATTACCCTCCCCCACAAAGCCCTCCATGGCTCAGCACCACCCTACATCTCCTCCCTTGTTTCAGTATACCAGCCTACCCGCGCCCTCTGTTCTGCTGATGACCTGAGGTTAGCATCCTCATAATCAGAACCTCCCACTCCCGTCTCCAAGACTTTACACGTGCTGCGCCAATCCTTTGGAATGCACTTCCCAGGTCAATATGATTAGTCCCCAATCCCCACAATTTTAAGTGTGCCCTGAAAACGCATTTATTCAGACTGGCCTATCACCTCAACACATTAACCTAATCTATCCCTGTGTGGCACAGCCAAAAGTTTTTCCATAACCAGGTTCCCCGCATCATGTTCTCACATGCTTTATGCATCCATTAGCCCTCTGTGTCTGTACTGTTACACACTTAACATTATGGCTGGTCCATACAATCAGGGCAACTGTTACCACCCACCTTTCGTGTCTACCTCTTTCCTCATAGACTGTAAGCTTGCGAGCAGGGCCCTCATTCCTCTTGGTATCTGTTATGATCTATGTGATTATTGTTATGATGTAACGTCTACTGTCTGTACAAATCCCCTCTGAAATATAAAGTAAAATAAATAAAAAGTATTGTAGTACAAAAACTTGGCACTCAAAAAGAAAATTGATTTGACAGTTCCTTTATTGTAAAAGGCATCCAGTTGAGTGCATTCCTTTAAACGTTTTCGGTCATACAATTGACCTTCATCAGAAACGGAATTTTTTCACAGTTGGTTTTAACTAGAATGAGTTTTACAAAAAGACAAGGCATCTTAATTAGTGAACAAATATCCAAGCAACAGGATGCTGATGATAAACATATGAACATCATGTATAATTTATAATTTAAACCAGAAGTCGATAACTGGATAAAACTAAAGTAGCGAATCCTGAGAAAAGGTTCAAGTGAGCCTAGTGAGACTCCACAGGTTCCAAGGGCGGTGATGGAAAAGTCCGTGCTGTGATGGTTTGTAAGGAACATATGTAGAAAATGTGCCCTAGGAAGTTTAAAACAAACAACAAGTGTGACACTGAACAATAAAGGATACTGTGAAATTCGTGGTCGGTGATACTTGGTGTGCAACACCACATAAAAGGTGATGGCCGACTGGAATGAGTGCCAAGACAGGTACCTGAGAGGAGCTGTAATGGAAAATTCCATATATTATTATTAAAGAACCGCTGTCGTGAGTAGGCACTATTCAGTACTGGAAGAAAAAGAACAAGACGGTGAGTGACAATGGCACATGTACATATTGGGGGATGTTATGTAAATGACGAAGGTGACAAAGTCCAAAACCAGTCAGTTAATACCTGGGTATATTCATTAATGATGTGAAGAAACAGAAGTCTGAGAGGCAGCAGCTACTGAGGATGAAAGGACACTGAAGATGATAAGTAAAATGAGTACAAATGTGTGTTCTGAGATAGGCTAAGGATATGCACATAATGTGAACAAGATTACCCACTCATGTAGGAATTCACTGGATCCACGGGATTGACACTTTAAGTTATGCAGGGACCGGTATATCAAATAAATGGTATGGGTGTCCAGAAATATGCACTATGATCAAAAGAGGTAGAAGACATGGTAGCACTGAGGACCAAAAGATATAAGGTGGACACTAAATTAAGAAGTGTAAAATTCACCTGTAATATGTTCAGGAAACTATCCTATATTGTTAGTGACAGGCATGAATGTCCACACGTGAGTGCTACAATTGAAGGAAAAGAAAACATGCATAAGATTAAAGGCACTAGATGGTACAATACTGGTGTCCTAATGTTGTCTGGGAGAGTTAGAATACCTGCGATTATCCAAATGGTCTGTTCTGGCGGTGAGACACGTGTGTCCCTGGGAGGGTAAACGTGCTGATTGGGAAAAGCACCGAAGGTGCAGAAGAATTGCGCTGAAAATGGAAAATGGTATCAATATGATAGAATAGAGTGCCAGCAAAATTGAGCTGGATCTCTTAAAATTATTACCTTGGCCTTTAGCTGGACGCTTGTGCTGCTGGGGTGAAAGATGCTGTATTACTGGGAAGTATGTCCGGGTATAAGTGGAAAAAAATAGCCTATCATGGCCACAGGAGGACGGTCACATGATCGGGAAGTTAATCATAGGGCGGCGCCTATGTGATGGACAGCAGTGTCCCAGGGAAAAGGAGCACATGATGAAACAGGGGGCGGGTAGATGGCGGCGCTTGGGCCCTTTTGTCAGCCTCTCTATGAGAGGGGTAGGAGGAATTTCTCCATGGGATTGCTGTGTGTAAACCAGCGGTCATGTTAAGTAGTTAAGCTATTGTGATGAATGTGGGAGCAGAGCATATTTGTCTATATAAGGATGTAGATGTAGATGAAGGAAAAAAGAATGAAATGGATGAAAATTGAATGATATCAAGGTACAACAGACCAAGGTTGTTGGTGGGGAGATAATGTGAGCAGCTACTAGTAAAAGGAGAAAATAAACGATTACTAAGAGAAATGTGGTGGGTGAGTGATAAGTTACCATCAAATAGCCGGACGTGTCCAGTATATGGTGATGAGGTGATTCTAACGATTCTGGAGAAACGAAAAATAGAAGAGTTGGTGACAACCCTGAAATTTGTCAAAATATACACAGATATACACTTCTGATACTAAGCCAATGGTAAAAATAGCCCGCTACCATGCAATATGGAAGCCACGATTACACTATTGTGATATCATAAAAATGCAGCAACATCATAGTCCCTATTGAGGCCTCTGGGTTCCAGAGTTTGTAACGTGAAGATCCAATAGTCCTCTCTTTTCTTCAATAATTTTACCCTGTTGAGGCCTCGCCTGCTAGCCTCTATCTGTTCCATTACCTGGAACCTCAATTGTGAGATATTATGGTTCTTGTCATGGAAATGGAAAGGAAGGGGCAGATGAGCTTTCTTGGTCCTGATGTTGGATTTGTGTTGCGAAATGCGATCTCTAACTAGTTGTGTTGTCTCCCCCACATATGCCAAGCCGCAAGGGCATTTGATGACATATATCACGTATGAGGATTCACAGGTATAGAAGCCATTGATTAGTATTCCTTTACCTGTTTGAGGGTGAAAGAGTTTGGAGCCCTTTTGAACATTGCTGCACTGGAGGCAACTGAGGCAGGGAAAAGTGCCCAATCGGGGTGTGCGAAGAAATGTTTGTTTGGGGACTACAATTCTGGACCCTAGATCTGCTTTGACTGGTTTGTCTCTAATGTTTCGGGGGCGGCGATAACAAGGAAGATACGGGACCTGAAATTCAGGGATGTTGGGATAACTGTGAGTCAACAAGTTCCAGTGCCGTCTGATAACGGACTGTGTCAGTTGTGAGAAGGGGTGGAACATACTAACAAAAGGTATGCGTTTTGTAATGTTATTCCTCCTAATAGAACTAGTATTATTTTTCACTTTTGTTAGGACTGTCATTGGGTAACCCCTATCTGTGAACTTGGTCTCCATCTCAGATTTTCTCAAGTCCCTAGTGTTAGTAGCAGAGACAATTCTATCAACTCTGCTAAACTGTGATCTCGGAATTGAGTTTTTAATTGCCGGTGGATGGCAACTGTTGAAATGTAGTAAACTGTTTCTGTCGGTTGGTTTGGTGAAGAGATCTATGCTCAAAGAACCCCGTGTATCCTTGCAGATCAGGTTATCCAGGAAATTGATTTGTGCCGAATTATACTGCAGGGTAAATTTTAGCTCCGGCCAGATGCCATTTATGTGCTCATCGAATTGAATCAAAGTTTCGAGAGGGCCATTCCAGAGGCAAAAAATATCGTCTATGAATCTACGTCACGTCAAGACATGTTGACCAAAGAGAGGGTGATTAAAGACAAAATCGTCCTCGAAAACCGCCATATAGGCTACAGCAAAAGGGGGCACTACGTTAGCCCCCATTGCTGTACCCTGTTGTTGAACGTATCAAGTGTCCTCGAACAGGAAATAATTTTCCTTCAGGACTAGTTCCAAAAGGTCCGCACAAAATTGTCTAACTCGGTAGTCAATGCCTGCTTGCTGTAAAAGTCTGTTAGTGGCCGCCATGCCCTTTTCATGGGTAATCGATGTGTACAGACTTTGTACATCCCAAGTTACCAATAGAGTAGAGGGGGATATATGACCCAATGATTGTATCAATCGGATGAATTCACCAGTGTCTAAAAGAAAAGGCTTAGTTTTTTTTACTATTGGTGTGAGGATCCTTTCTAATACGATGGACAGCGGTGATAAGATGGAATCCGTGAGTGATACAATTGGTCTACCTGGAGGTTTGTGAAGTCTTTTGCGTATTTTTGGTAAAATGTAAAAGACAGGCTTGGTGGGGTCGGTTTTGATAAGATAATCCCTTAATTTTTTGTCTATTGTGCTCGCTTGGAGATGGACCTCCAGGACAGATTTAATTTTGATCGCCAAGTTGTGGACGGGATTATAAGGAATAACCTTATAAACATCCCTATCGCTGAGCTGTCTAAGGGCCTCCTCTAAATAGTCTGACCTGTCCATTACCACTGTGGCGCCCCCCTTATCAGCTGGTTTTATAACAAGGGATTTATCTGTGGATAGTTGCTCAAGGGAAAGTTTCTCAGCTTGAGACAAATTTGCCTGAAAATGGAATTTACCTGTGTCTATGTTGTGTATGGTCTGGGATATGTCTCGTTCAACCAAAGAAACAAATGTCTCTATGGGTGGGTTGTCTTTTGGTGGCATAAAAGTACTAGATACCTTGAGGTTCAGCTCTTGGAACTGGAGAAGCGTTTGGGTAGTTTGTGATGGAATAGTGTGCTCCAAAGGTTTTTTCGAAAAATAGGCACGTAGCCGTAGATTACGAAAAAAGCGTTGTAAATCCATACTGAGTTCAAATGAATTGAATTTATAGGTGGGGCAGAAAGACAGACCCTTTTGTAAAACAGAGAGTTGATTTGCTGATAAGTTCCTAGAAGAAATATTAATTACCAAGGGGGTGGGGGTTGTACCTGTGATCTTGTCGAGATCTGGCCTCTGGAGTCCCCGGCGGCATTGCCCCCCCCGGCGCGTCTTCCTCTTGAGCGGCCACGGCCTAAAAAAGATGCAGAATGGCCAGTAGATGTGGAGGAAGTGCCAGGTCGGCTGTCCCCGGAACCAGATGAGCTTTGTGATGTGCGACGTCTTGTAAAGCGTTGATTGTCCCGCCAGCGGTAAACTCGATTTTGTAAATAATCCTCGGCGTCGCAAAGAAACTTGGCCCTTTTCTTCTTCTCCAATTCCGTTCTGTAAAGACATAGGGATTCCTGGTTCTTGTTTTTCAGTTCCTGGAATTTGGCCTGAGACATGGTGTTGGTTAATTGATTTTCCATGGCACATATCTGTGTATTCACTATATCAAGATTTTTTTTGGAGATAAGACAGGGTCAGGGTCATAAGGTCAAACAAGCATTTATTGAGTATATGCTCAAAAGTCGTGCAATACTCCTTATCTTCCCTAAAAAAAGTGGGCTGCAAAGGGACCCGAAGACACCGTGGTATTCGCTGTACCTTTAGGTATTCAGCTATGGTGATATTATGTAGCTCTAGGTTGACTGCTCTTCTGGTTTCCCGTTCCAGATCCTGATTTTATATCTCTTGTGGTGGAATCTAGAGTTGAGCGAAACGGGTCGAAAAATTTCAAAAGTCGCCGACTTTTGGCAAAGTCGGGTTTCATGAAACGAAACCCGACCCTAGGATGAGGTCGGCCACGAGGTCGGCGACTTACGCGCCAAAGTCGCGTTTCAAAAGTTTGTTTTGCGCTCTTTTTCAGCCAATCAGGATTCACGGACACTGTGGGCAACGTGATGACATAGGCACGGGTCACCACCATCTTTCAGAAGGGCATGCAAGTGATTGGCTTGCTTTGGTGGGCGTCACAGGGGGTATAAAAGGGCGTGCACGCCGACCGCCATCTTACTTCTGCCGATCTTAGCATAGGGAGAGGTTGCTGCTGCTGATTCTGTAGGGAGAGCGTTAGGCAGGGAAGAAGAAAAAAAAACTGCTTCTGCTGCTAGCGATTGTGCCTGTACAACACACCAGTCACTGTGTGTGCAGTGCAAGGGGAGGCTATATTGTGGTGTATCAGTGGTGTTGGTTGTTGTGCTGCTTCTAAGGCTTCCTGACCACTGCATTGCTGTTTACCCACTGCTCTGCAAACTGCTTATTTAAAAGCAATCCAATCTCCCTTATCCTCTAGTCACTTTTGTCACAGCTGTGCCATCGAGCCTGTGACATAGCGCTCAGATATCAGTGGGCCTCACACAATCCAAAAGTGTCCAGTGTCCACAAGTGTCTGCAGAAATTCAAAATCTCCCTTATCCTCTAGTCACTTTTGTCACAGCTGTGCCATCGAGCCTGTGACATAGCGCTCAGATATCAGTGGGCCTCACACAATCCAAAAGTGTCCAGTGTCCACAAGTGTCTGCAGAAATTCAAAATCTCCCTTATCCTCTCGTCACTTTTGTCACAGCTGTGCCATCGAGCCTGTGACATAGCGCTCAGATATCAGTGGGCCTCACACAATCCAAAAGTGTCCAGTGTCCACAAGTGTCTGCAGAAATTCAAAATCTCCCTTATCCTCTCGTCACTTTTGTCACAGCTGTGCCATCGAGCCTGTGACATAGCGCTCAGATATCAGTGGGCCTCACACAATCCAAAAGTGTCCAGTGTCCACAAGTGTCTGCAGAAATTCAAAATCTCCCTTATCCTCTCGTCACTTTTGTCACAGCTGTGCCATCGAGCCTGTGACATAGCGCTCAGATATCAGTGGGCCTCACACAATCCAAAAGTGTCCAGTGTCCACAAGTGTCTGCAGAAATTCAAAATCTCACTTATCCTCTAGTCACTTTTGTCACAGCTGTGCCATCGAGCCTGTGACATAGCGCTCAGATATCAGTGGGCCTCACACAATCCAAAAGTGTCCAGTGTCCACAAGTGTCTGCAGAAATTCAAAATCTCCCTTATCCTATGGTCACTTTTGTCACAGCTGTGCCATCGAGCCTGTGACATAGCGCTCAGATATCAGTGGGCCTCACACAATCCAAAAGTGTCCAGTGTCCACAAGTGTCTGCAGAAATTCAAAATCTCACTTATCCTCTAGTCACTTTTGTCACAGCTGTGCCATCGAGCCTGTGACATAGCGCTCAGATATCAGTGGGCCTCACACAATCCAAAAGTGTCCAGTGTCCACAAGTGTCTGCAGAAATTCAAAATCTCTGTTACGCTACAGGAGATGTGAGCAAGAGTGGACCCACTGGACCGTGACGTCGAACCCTCCCTGAGCGAGCGCACCAGGTGGACCGACCCCTATACAGGGATCGTTTGGGAGCAGGCTCAAGAAGTTCAAACGTCACGGCAGCCAGGACCAGGGGTCGGCTCAAGAGGATGAGCTGCAGGGAAGCGGTGGAGGACCGGCGAGATTTCCGGGACAACCAGGGTCCGGGAGCAGAGACAGCGGAGCAGGCGGACAAGGGAGAGAGAGCAGGACCTGGGCGGAGGCAGGAGTACACCGTACTGCAAAAGAAAGACACAGGAAGGGTTAGCAGGGAAGCAGGCAGGCAAGGCACAGGAGCAGGGAGGGTGCGGGCTGGAGCAGACAGCGAGCAGCAGCGCGCACGGCCTAGACTAAGCGAGGAAACTCGACAGTCAGGCGCCTCCCCTAAGGGTCTGACCCCCCGGTGCGTGCACGGAGGCAACGTGCGCGCGGCAGAAGGCAGAGGAGGAGCGCGCCGGGAAGCCGCCCGTCGGAAGGGGGGAAGATTGCAGGCGCGCGCCGGAGCTGGCAGGCAAGAGGGACCCGGAGCGGAAGCAGACGGCGCTGCGGGACCAGCGGTAAGTATGGAGGCGATGGGAGCAGCGGTGCTGACAGTACCCCCTCTCTTACATCCCCCTCTACTGTGTCTGGCAAAAAACCTCTTAAGGATGAGTGGAGCATTGACGTTTTCCCTCGGCTCCCAAGATCTCTCCTCTGGACCAAAACCTTTCCAATCGATGAGAAAAAACGTTTTACCCCTTACCCTTTTAGAGGCCAAAATGTCTCTTACCTCAAAAACATTATCAGCGCTGACTGGTGGGGGAGAGGGTTTCGGAAGCGGGTGGAAACGATTCAGGACAACTGGCTTAAGGAGAGAGACATGGAAGGTGTTGGGGACTCGGAGCGAGGCAGGCAACTCCAACCGGTAGGACACGTTGTTGATACGTTTGAGAATCTTAAAAGGCCCAATGTAGCGAGGTCCCAGCTTGTACGAGGGGAGCTTCAACCTAATATACTTGGCAGAGAGCCAAACTTGTTGTCCCGGCAGATAAGTAGGAGAGTCCAAGCGTCTCTTGTCCGCATGTCTCTTCATGCGCTCTCCGGATCTCTTGAGAGCTTCTTTAGTCTCGGACCAGACCTTGGAGAATTCCATGGCCAAGGAATCTGCTGCCGGCACCCCGGAGGTAGTGGCAATCGATAACGGGATCCCAGGATGCATCCCAAACACTACAAAAAATGGAGACTTGGCCGAGGACTCGCTGGAATGATTATTGTAGGAAAATTCTGCCCAGGGGAGGAGATGGACCTAGTTATCTTGGTGGGCGTTAGAGAATAGATGTAGATATGATGCTAGTACCTGATTGACGCGTTCCACTTGCCCGTTGGACTGAGGGTGGTATGCGGAAGAAAAGTCTAATTTGACCTCCAGAAGTTGACATAGGGCTCTCCAAAACCGAGAAGTGAATTGTACCCCACGATCAGAAACAATATGCTGCGGGAAACCGTGAAGGCGGAAGATCTGCTGGATAAAAATCTTCGCCAATTCAGGAGCCGAGGGTAGTGCTGGCAGAGGAATAAAATGGGCCATCTTAGAGAAGCGATCGACTGCTACCAGGATAGTCGTACATCCGGACGAGTTGGGCAAATCGGTGACGAAATCCAAGGCTATATGCTGCCATGGAACCGAAGGGACGGGCAGCGGCAGCAGAAGACCGGAGGGTGGCCGTCTGGGAACCTTGACCTTGGCACAGGACGAGCAAGATGCCGTGAAGTCAATCACATCCTGGCGAAGTGTAGGCCACCAATAGAAACGAGTAATGAGATCCAGCGTTTTCTTGACTCCCACATGCCCCGAAAGTTTAGAGGAATGACCCCAGCGCAGCACCTCTCTCCTATCTGCCTCAGAGACGTAGGTCTTGCCTGGAGGAGGAGTGATGAGATTCACTGGAGCCACTGTGATGATCTTGGCCGGATCGATGATATTAGCCGGTTCCTCCACCAGATCTGGAGATTGCAGAGACCGGGACAATGCGTCAGCCTTGACGTTTTTAGGTCCGGGGCGAAAACGTATCTCGAAATCGAACCGTCCAAAAAAGAGAGACCATCTGGCTTGCCGGGGGTTCAGTCTGTGGGCTGTCTGGAGGTACGCTAGATTTTTGTGATCGGTAAAGATGGTAAATGGGTGGACCGACCCCTCCAGAAGATAGCGCCACTCCTCCATTGCCAATTTTATGGCTAACAACTCGCGGTCCCCGATGGAGTAATTACATTCGGCGGGAGAGAACGCCTTTGAGAAGAACCCACAGGTAGCCAGTCGCCCGGACGAGGATCTTTGAGAGAGAACAGCACCAGCTCCTGTGGATGAGGCATCTACTTCCAAAACGAAGGGTTTGTTAACTTGGGGACGGTGGAGCACAGGTGCTGTCGCAAAGGCCTGTTTCAACCTGGAAAAAGCCTCTTCAGCCTCTGGTGGCCAGAGCGAGGGATCGGTACCCCTGCGAGTTAGACTGGAAAGGGGTTTGATGAGAGATGAAAAATGTGGCACAAATTGACGATAATAATTGGCGAAGCCGAGGAACCGTTGAATTGCCTTGGTACCCACCGGGCGAGGCCATTGGAGAATTGCCGACAATTTCTCAGGATCCATCTCTAGCCCAGAATCCGACACCACGTAACCCAAGAAGGGCAATGAAGATTGCTCAAAGAGACACTTCTCAAGCTTTGCGTAGAGATGATTCTCCCGCAGACGCTGTAATACCTGACGAACACTCCTTCTGTGCGATGCCAGATCCGGGGAAAAAATAAGGATGTCATCTAGGTACACTACCACGCAGGAGTACAGCAGGTCTCGGAAGATGTCATTAACGAATTCCTGAAACACCGCGGGAGCATTGCAGAGGCCGAAGGGCATGACAAGATATTCATAGTGCCCGTCCCGGGTATTAAAGGCCGTTTTCCACTCGTCGCCGGAGCGGATGCGAACGAGGTTATAGGCTCCGCGCAGGTCCAGCTTAGAAAAGATGCGGGCTCCACGTAAACGGTCGAAGAGTTCAGGAATAAGCGGCAAGGGATACTTATTCTTGATCGTAATGTTGTTTAATCCCCGGAAATCAATACAAGGACGAAGTGAACCGTCCTTCTTCTTCACAAAGAAAAACCCGGCACCGGCAGGCGAAGAGGACTTTCGGATGAACCCTCTGGCTAAATTATCCCGGATGTATTCGGACATGGCCGCGGTTTCAGCTGGAGACAGGGGATAAATTCGCCCTCTGGGCGGTGTGGTTCCGGGTCGTAGGTCGATAGGACAATCGTACAGCCGATGTGGGGGTAGGGTCTCTGCCTCTTTCTTGTCAAAGACATCCGAAAACGACCAGTATGCAGCAGGTAAGCCCGCAGGGCCCGAGGAGACTGGAGAAGGAATAGCCGGAAGAACGGATCCTAGACACCTCTCTTGGCAAGGATGCCCCCAGCGGAGGACCTCCCCAGAACGCCAATCCAACATGGGTTCATGTGTCCTAAGCCAGGGAAGCCCAAGTAGCAGAGCGTGGGACAGGTTGGGTAGAACGTAGAATGCGATCAGCTCCTGGTGCAAGGCCCCGACTTGCAGACGGACCTCCTCCGTAACCTGGGACACCGATACCTGCAGAGGTCTCCCATCCACAGAGGCGATAACACGTGGAGTCTTTAGGGTAATTACGGGAATCCGGTACTTCCTCGCCTCTCTTAACCGGATGAAATTTCCCACCGCGCCCGAGTCCACATAGGCCACCTCCGAAGCACGTCTCTGACCAAAAACCAGCTGCACTGAAAAAGTAAGAGGATGAGAGGAGTGGGACACACCTAGGGCGGCCTCTCTTACCTGACCTAGGTGGAGGAGTTTCCCGGTCTCTCAGGACAAGATCGTAGAAAGTGAGACGCGCTGCCACAATACAGGCACAATCCCTCCGTCAGTCTCTCCCTCCGGCGCTGTTCCGCCAACTTGACCCGATCTACTTGCATCGGTTCTGGCGCCGAACTGGAAGATGGCCCAAGTGGACGTGGAATAGAGGACCTATGGAGAGAAGAAGAAGATCTCAGCGGTTTCCTCTCCCTAGCGGCCTCGCGGTTGCGCTCCTGGAACCGGGTGACCAAGGAAATGAGATCCTCTAAGTTAGGCGGGGTATCTCGTCCCGCCAGTTCGTCCTTAATCCTGCCCGAGAGACCACGCCAGAAGGCCCCAACCAAAGCCTCATTATTCCACTCCAACTCAGAGGCCAAGGTACGGAATCGGATGGCGTATTGTCCGACTGTGAGCGAACCCTGAGTGAGGCAGAAAAGGGACTCAGTTGCGGAAGCCAACCGGCCGGGCTCGTCAAAAACTTTACGGAAAGTGTCCGTGAAGGTCTGGAGGTTACAAACTATAGGGTCATCCCGTTCCCACAGGGGATTCACCCAGGAGAGGGCCTCTCCCTCCAAATGGGACACAATGAAGGCTACTTTTGCCCGGTCAGTGGGATACTGCTGAGGCAGAAGTTCAAAGTGCAACCGGCACTGATTCAAAAAACCCCTGCATAATTTTGGGTCGCCGCCATACCGTGGCGGTTTACCAAGCCTAGGGGATGGGGCATGTACAGGATCTGGAGTACAAGACGAGTCTCGTGCGGCTGCGGACTGAAGGGAGAGCAGCCGATCGTCGACCAAAGCCATATAGGAGAGGATATGAGCCTGGGTATCTCGTTGTTGACCCAGCTCCTGCTGAAGGCTGGCCAATTGGGAGGCGTTGCTGGGATCTGTGGCCTGTAGGGCCGACAGGCGGGAGTCCATGGTCTTCATAAAAGACATTATGCGGGTTTGGTTCTCCCGTAAGAATACTAGCTCTTTCTGGGCAGCGGTCCCGGCGGGGTCCATGGCCTGACTGTTCTGTTACGCTACAGGAGATGTGAGCAAGAGTGGACCCACTGGACCGTGACGTCGAACCCTCCCTGAGCGAGCGCACCAGGTGGACCGACCCGTATACAGGGATCGTTTGGGAGCAGGCTCAAGAAGTTCAAACATCACGGCAGCCAGGACCAGGGGTCGGCTCAAGAGGATGAGCTGCAGGGAAGCGGTGGAGGACCGGCGAGATTTCCGGGACAACCAGGGTCCGGGAGCAGAGACAGCGGAGCAGGCGGACAAGGGAGAGAGAGCAGGACCTGGGCGGAGGCAGGAGTACACCGTACTGCAAAAGAAAGACACAGGAAGGGTTAGCAGGGAAGCAGGCAGGCAAGGCACAGGAGCAGGGAGGGCGCGGGCTGGAGCAGACAGCGAGCAGCAGCGCGCACGGCCTAGACTAAGCGAGGAAACTCGACAGTCAGGCGCCTCCCCTAAGGGAGGGCGGCCTGAAGTACCTGCGGGTGGCCACCGATTGGCCAGGTGATGAAACCGGGTCAGGGCAGGGTAATAGACGTCCGTGCTGAAGGGACGCGCGGTCTGACCCCCCGTCGGAAGGGGGGAAGATTGCAAGCGCGCGCCGGAGCTGGCAGGCAAGAGGGACCCGGAGCGGAAGCAGATGGCGCTGCGGGACCAGCGGTAAGTACGGAGGCGATGGGAGCAGCGGTGCTGACAATCTCACTTATCCTCTAGTCACTTTTGTCACAGCTGTGCCATCGAGCCTGTGACATAGCGCTCAGATATCAGTGGGCCTCACACAATCCAAAAGTGTCCAGTGTCCACAAGTGTCTGCAGAAATTCAAAATCTCACTTATCCTCTAGTCACTTTTGTCACAGCTGTGCCATCGAGCCTGTGACATAGCGCTCAGATATCAGTGGGCCTCACACAATCCAAAAGTGTCCAGTGTCCACAAGTGTGTGCAGAAATTCAAAATCTCCCCTGTCCTATAGACACCTTGTACCTTGTTTTACATTACTATATAGTTTGTTGGATTTTGTCTACATTTCTACAAAAAATGAGGAAGTCTGGTGGAAGAGGCCGTGGAATTGGGCGGGGGTTGGCAGCTGGTAATGATGGTGTTGGTGGTGGATCTGATGGTAGTGGCAAGAGCAAAATAGGACCGAATGCAGGAGGTGTTGAGCCTGCGTCATCGTCTGGCTCCATAAGGCTTCGAAGGCTTAGTTTTCTAGGAGTTGGCAAACCGCTTTTAAAGCCAGAGCATCAGGAAAAAGTTTTGTCTTACATTGCTGACTCAGCCTCCAGCTCTATCGCCTCCTCTTCTTCAGTTGTAAAAAGTAAAAGCACTGAGTCGTCATTGGAGGCTCATGTTCATGAACCACACCTTTCCTTGTGTCCTTCACCCCAACCAAGATTGAAGGATGATGCAGGCCATACTACTGATTACTCCATGGAGCTGTTTTCACATACCATGCCTGGATTATCAAGTGAAATGGTGAATTACCCAGGCCAAGATGAATCTGACATGGAGTGCACTGATGCACAGCCGCTGATGGATGATTCTGCTGGTACATTCACTCAGAGCACTACATTGTCCTCGCAGTGTACAGAGCCAGATTCTGACCCTGATGAGACTCAGGTGCCCCTTCCCGCACACTATACCACCATACACGGTGACACAGAGGAAGGTGCACATGACATTGAAGAGGAGGTGATGGATGACCCAGTTGTTGACCCAGATTGGCATCCATTGGGGGAAGAGGGTGCTGCTTACAATAGCTCAGATGAGGAGCATCCACAGCAGACATCGACATCGCATCAGCTGTTATCTGGCAGGCCTGGAGCACTCCAAAGACAGGTTCCAAAAATCAAAAGAGTTGCTGGACAGCTTGTCCAGAGTGTCAAAAGATCACAGCGTGCTAGGCCGCAAAATGTCTGCCAAAGTAGGAAGAGTGCAGTGTGGCACTTTTTTGAACAAAATCCTCATGATCAGGCCAAGGTTATCTGTAAGAAGTGCGCAAAGACCTTTAGCCGAGGGAAAAATCTGAAAAATTTGAATACCAGTTGCATGCTTAGACATTTAACCACCATGCACTTGCAAGCGTGGACACAACACCAAACCTCATGTGCAACTGATCACAACGAAGGTAGTCAGCAGCGCTACATTGTTTCCCCCACTGTAAGCCCACCGGTTAGCACAGCAGCAAATGTTGAGGTGTCGTTGCAAGGCCACAGCAGTCAGGGAATCCCACTTTTATATCAACGAAAGACTGATTCTAGGCCATCAGAAAGAACACCAACTCCATCACCATCATCAACCCTCTCTCAGTCCGCCCTGTCCACCGCTACTTCCACCATATGCAGCTCTCAAGTCCAGCTTACCCTCCCAGACACTATGAGTAGGTCAAGAAAGTACTCAGTCTCTCATCCACGTATACTGGGTTTGAACGCCCACATTGCCAAACTATTCTTGCTTGAGATGATGCCCTTTCGGTTGGTGGAAAGCGCAGCTTTCCGCGAACTCATGGCCTATGCAGTACCACGCTATGACCTACCCAGTTGCCACTTCTTCTCTCGCAAAGCCATCCCAGCCCTCCACCATCATGTGAAAGACCGCATTGTCCATGCACTCAAGCAGTCAGTGAGCGGAAAGGTGCACCTCACAACTGATGCATGGGCCAGTCGGCATGGCCAGGGCCATTACGTGTCCATCACTGCGCACTGGGTTAATGTGGTGGATGCAGGGTCCACAGGGGACAGCGGTGGTGGGACAGTGCTGCCTAGCCCACGGTATAGGAAACAGTTGGCTGTAGGCGTTCGACCCTCCTCCTCCTCCTCCTCCAGAAGCGAAAGCTCGTCCACAGAGCGCAGTTGTACGAGCACTCCATCTGCAGCTGCCACTGTTGCACACAAGGTGTCCCCCTATCGAGCAGCTAGTGGAAAGCGTCAGCAGGCTGTGTTGCAGATGATGTGTTTGGGCGACAGACACACCGCCGAGGTGCTGGCCGAGTACTTGAAGCGACAAACTGAGTCATGGCTGGGCAGTGTACATCTTGAGGCAGGCAAGGTAGTTAGTGATAACGGCCGTAATTTTGTGGCAGCCATAGCCCTTTCAAAACTCAGCCACATACCTTGCTTGGCTCACACCTTGAACCTGGTGGTGCAGTGCTTCCTCAAAAATTATCCGGAGTTAACAGCCCTGAACCAGAAAGTGCGAAGACTGTGCGCGCACATCCGCCGGTCGCCTGTACACTCCGTTCGTATGCAGAAGCTGCAGCGATTGCGCCACCTTCCCAACCACCGCCTCATTATTGACATTGCAACAAGGTGGAACTCCACCCTGCACATGGTGGAGCGGCTGTGCGTGCAGAGGCAGGCCATAATGCATTTGTGGGAGGATACACGGCCAGGCACTTTGAGAGCAGACATGGAGTTGGCAGGTGTGCAGTGGTCGAAGCTGAAAGACCTCTGTAAAGTCCTTCAGTGTTTTGAGGAATGCACACGGCTGGTAAGCGCAGACGACGCCATCCTAAGCATGAGCATCCCACTTATGCGTCTGCTCATGCAAACTTTGACGCACCTTAAGGAGCAGGCTTCTGCAGCCAATGTTGATGAGGAGGAAGAGGAGGAGGGAATCCTTGATGACATTCAGCCATTGTCTGCTCAGGGACCTCTCCTGGATGAGGTGGAGGAAGAAGAGGAGGAGGAGGATGATGGGGATGATTACTTAGGGGAGGAGGATGCATCTCGTGGGGCAAGTGAAAATGTTGGCGTGCCAAGGTCTGGTACAGGGTTTGTGCGTGACTGGAGGGATGTGGATTTTCCAGAAAGTGCTCCTCCACCCAGCACTCGCAGTGCATCATTGACACCGGGAACATTGGCCCACATGTCAGATTATGCCTTGCAGATCCTAAAAAGGGACGCCCGCATTGCCAAAATGATGAACGATGACGACTACTGGTTGGCCAGCATCCTGGATCCACGCTATAAAGGCAAATTACAAAACATCATGCCACAGGACAACCTTGACCTAATATTGGCTAATAAATAGTGTTGAGCATTCCGATACCGCAAGTATCGGGTATCGGCCGATACTTGCTGTATCGGAATTCCGATACCGACTTCCGATATTTTTTCAATATCGGAATTCGGCATCGGAATCGGAAGTTCAGTTGATTGACGGCCTGACGTCATCATGATGCGCGGTGTGTGCGCATCATGATGCGCCGTCATTTCGGGCCTTCCGGGGGTCTCTGCCGGCCTGCCGGGGGGCTGTGCCGGCCTGCCGGGCTGTGTGGACTGCCCGGGGTCTGTACCGGCCTGCCGGGGGGCTGTGCCGGCCTGCCGGTGGTCTGTGCACCCTGTGGGGGTCTGTACCGGCCTGCCAGGGGGCTGTGCCGGCCTGCCGGGGGGCTGTGCCGGCCTGCCGGGGGGCTGTGCTGATGTCCGGGGGTCTGTGCAAGCATCGTCCGATGGGACTACAAGTCCCATCGGGCGATGCCTGCTACCATGACAGTGATTGACACATTAGCCAATGATGGGACAGTAGTAGTCCCATCATCCGGCTAATGTGTTAAATGTTAAAAAAAAAAAAAAAAAAAAAAAAATACTACATACATACTACATGCATGCTACATACATACTACATGCTACATACATACTACATACATGCTACATGCATGCTACATACATACTACATGCTACATACATACTACATACATGCTACATACATACTGCATGCTACATACATACTACATACATACTACATACATACTACATACATACTACATGCATGCTACATACATACTACATATATACTACATGCATGCTACATACATACTACATGCTACATACATACTACATATATACTACATGCATGCTACATACATACTACATGCTACATACATACTACATATATACTACATGCATGCTACATACATACTACATGCTACATACATACTACATATATACTACATGCATGCTACATACTACATGCTACATACATACTACATACATACTACATGCTACATACATACCACATATATACTACATACATACAATACATTCATACAATACATACATAGACATACAGTACATATAACATAGAGTAACATACTTACCAATACTTGTCACATTGTTCCCCGAAGCCATTGTCTTTTCCGGGATAAATATTAACATAACAAACCACAAAAATACTCACCCACGATCCGAAGCAGTCCACGAGTGTGTCCCACGACGATCTTGGGTAGAGAACTGCAGCATCAGACGATGCTGCCGTTCTCTACGGGCTGCAGGAATCCAATGACGGAAGGTAGGTATCCTTCCGCACTGTATTCCTCTGCCACTTAAAAAAAAAAAAGTCCCTAGTCTCACTTTATGCCATTGCTGCGTGGGAATTTCCCACACAGCAATGGCATAAAGTGAGACTAGGGACTTTTTTTTTTTTTAAGTGGCGGAGGAATACAGTGCGGAAGGATACCTACCTTCCGTCATTGGATTCCTGCAGCCCGTAGAGAACGGCAGCAACAGCTGATGCTACAGTTCTCTACCCAAGATCGTCGTGGGACACACTCGTGGACTGCTTCGGTCGTGGGTGAGTATTTTTGTGGTTTGTTATGTTAATATTTATCCCGGAAAAGACAATGGCTTCGGGGAACAATGTGACAAGTATTGGTAAGTATGTTACTCTATGTTATATGTACTGTATGTCTATGTATGTATTGTATGAATGTATTGTATGTATGTAGTATATATGTGGTATGTATGTAGCATGTAGTATGTATGTAGTATGTATGTAGCATGTAGTATGTAGCATGCATGTAGTATATATGTAGTATGTATGTAGCATGTAGTATGTATGTAGCATGCATGTAGTATATATGTAGTATGTATGTAGCATGTAGTATGTATGTAGCATGCATGTAGTATGTATGTAGCATGCATGTAGTATGTATATGGTATGTATGTAGCATGTAGTATGTATGTAGCATGCATGTAGTATATATGTGTTATGTATGTGGTATGTATGTAGCATGCATGTAGTATGTATGTAGTATGTATGTAGCATGTAGTATGTAGCATGCATGTAGTATATATGTAGTATGTATGTAGCATGTAGTATGTATGTAGCATGCATGTAGTATATATGTAGTATGTATGTAGCATGTAGTATGTAGCATGCATGTAGTATATATGTAGTATGTAGCATGTAGCATGCATGTAGCATGCATGTAGTATATATGTGGTATGTATGTAGCATGCAGTATGTATGTAGCATGCATGTAGTATATATGTAGTATGTATGTAGCATGTAGCATGTATGTAGCATGCATGTAGTATTTATGTAGTATGAATGTAGCATGTATGTAGTATGAATGTAGCATGTATGTAGTATGCATGTTGTATGTATGTAGCATGTAATTTTTTTTTTTTTTTTTTTTTTTTTTTACATTTAACACATTAGCCGGATGATGGGACTACTACTGTCCCATCATTGGCTAATGTGTCAATCACTGTCATGGTAGCAGGCATCGCCCGATGGGACTTGTAGTCCCATCGGACGATGCCTGCACAGACCCCCGGAGCCTGCACAGACCACCGGCAGGCCGGCACAGCCCCCCGGCAGGCCGGCACAGCCCCCCGGAGCCTGCACAGCCCCCCGGCAGGCTGGCACAGCCCCCCGGCAGGCCGGCACAGCCCCCCGGAGCCTGCACAGACCACCGGCAGGCCGGCACAGACCACCGGAGCCTGCACAGACCCCCTGGCAGGCCGGCACAGCCCCCCGAAAGGCCCGTACAGACCCCAGAGAGGCTGTACAAGGGCAGGAAAGGGTTTTTCTTATTCCGATACCGGAAGTCCCATAGACTTGAATGGGACTTCCGGTATCGGAATCGGCGATACCGATACTTTTTTTAAAGATCGGCCGATACCATCCGATACGATACTTTGAAGTATCGGACGGTATCGCTCAACTCTACTAATAAACAAGCAACTCTGGTAAATCGGTTGCTTGAGGCATTCCCAGCACACAGCAGCGGTGATGGTTCTCACACGAGCCGTACGGGCCGGGGGCAGCTTGGCAGAGGTGTTCGTGGTGCACACAGCAGAAGTGGCGTTGGAGACAGGGGTTTCATGACAATGTTGTGGACTGATTTTTCAAGTACCGCTCACACAACTGGTAATACTGCATCGATGGAAAGTGACAGGAGACAGCAGTTGTCAACTATGGTTACAAACTACTTTTCCTCCCATATCGATGTTCTACCACACAGGTCATTCCCCTTTGACTATTGGGCCGCTAAACTGGACACCTGGCCTGAATTGGCACAATATGCCTTACAGGAGCTCGCTTGCCCAGCTGCAAGTGTGCTATCGGAAAGAGTCTTCAGTGCAGCTGGATCAATCCTGACAGAAAAAAGGACCCGTCTGTCAACCCAAAATGTGGATGATCTAACCTTCATTAAAATGAACCACGCATGGGTTTCCAAGGATTTTGTCCCACCTTCCCCTGATGACACATAGGGTGACAGAAAAATGGCTTGCTTTGGTCCACCTCTTCCTGGGACTTGACCTATTTCACCTTTTGCATCAGCTGAATGTCCAACATCAACATATGCCACTTTTTAAAACTCCCTAACTGTGCTGCCTCCCCCCCCATGGCCGGGGTCACCACCTAGCGCACGACACCGTGCGAGTGCCGTTGCCCTGGACAGGTGGGTAGGCCGACTCTTGGGCGCGGGCACTGGCACAGGGTCCCTCATAGTGCAATCAAGTGTCTCTGACGGTGGTGGTGCACACCCGCCGTCAGACACACCGCCGTACTATGAGGGGCCCAGTGCCAGTACCGATGCCCACGAGTGGGCCCCCCTTGCTTGGGCAGGGCCCCAGCATTTGCAATCTTTACCTCTCCCTGCTCCTCCGCTGTGTAATCTGGGCCGTCAAATCCATACTGTGCCTGACACCGTCTGAGCCTGCCTCCTGATGTATAGACATATATTTTGAATGTGTACGCTATCCATACATGTTATCTGGGGATACGGTACCCTTTCTAACCTTTGTGAAATCACGTGCAATCCATACTGGGCCTAACACCGTCTGAGCCTGCCTCCTGATGTATAGACATATATTTTGAATGTGTACGCTATCCATACATGTTATCCGGGGATACGGTACCCTTTCTAACCTTTGTGCAATCACGTGCAATCCATACTATGCCTAACACCGTCTGAGCCTGCCTCCTGATGTATAGACATATATTTTGAATGTGTACGCTATCCATACATGTTATCCGGGGATACGGTACCCTTTCTAACCTTTGTGCAATCACGTGCAATCCATACTGGGCCTAACACCGTCTGAGCCTGCCTCCTGATGTATAGACATATATTTTGAATGTGTACGCTATCCATACATGTTATCCGGGGATACGGTACCCTTTCTAACCTTTGTGCAATCACGTGCAATCCATACTGGGCCTAGCACCGTCTGTGCCTGCCTCCTGATGTATAGCCATAAATTTTGAATGTGTACGCTATCCATACATGTTATCCGGGGATACGGTACCCTTTCTAACCTTTGTGCAATCACGTGCAATCCATACTATGCCTAACACCGTCTGAGCCTGCCTCCTGATTTATAGACATATATTTTGAATGTGTACGCTATCCATACATGTTATCCGGGGATACGGTACCCTTTCTCACCTTTGTGCAATCACGTGTAATCCATACTGGGCGTGAGAACGGCTGGCGAGCTGTTAAGCAAGCTACAGCACCTGTGGTTTGCACACGTAAGTTTTTCATTTTTTCAGGAATGACGGTTAGGCCTAATTCCGGAACTGCGGTTGACCTGCACTTACTGGGAAATCATCGTTCGCGGGTAATAATTGTAATCACAGATCCCCATCACTAACGTTGTTCAGCGGGTTATCTGCAAGTGTAAGCAACAAACGCTGGCCTTTTCAGTGTAGCGCACATGCAGCCACGGACATGTAAGGGTATGACACACCAGTTATTGGCCAATCTCATGTGCCAGAGCCTCACGTGTCCCTCTAGTAAGCCGGACTCGGACCGCGGGGCATGACGGAGTCTCGTTCATTAACGGAATTAAGCTTGCAATGTGTGCATCTTTTCTGTAGCTGGCATGGTTGAGGTTTCCCAGGTGGAGTCAAATTTAACCGTAGGCTCCACTCCTGGTGGTGCCCTTCTGGACATTCCTTTAAGGTTCAGCTTTGCAACCATACTGCCCACGTAAAACAAACACTTTGCCTTCATGAACGCTGTTTGGAGGGTCATGACTCGTGGGAATAACGCCGCCCAATCAGTTAACCTGCTAGAGAGATCCTTCGTTGCTCCCAAGCATGACATCACACTCCCTAGGAGGAAGGTAATGCCACTGTGGCGACCGTACTCCTGGGGGCGACACAAGTGCACTGATGCCCAGCCACTGCTCGATGAATCTGCTGGTACATTGACCCAGACCACAACATTCCCCTCGCACGCTACCCGGCCTGAATCTGACCCTGATGAAACTCAGGTTACCCTTCCCATATACAGTTCCATCTTACACGGTGACAAAGAGGAAGCTGCAGATGAAAGTGCAGGTTCGGCCCACCCGCCATCAGACACAAAACCGTACTATCAGGGGCCCTGTGCCAGTGCCGTCGCCAATGAGTGGGCCCCCCCTGCTTGCTCAGGATCACAGCACTTGCAAGGTTGAAATACTGTGCAGTGAGATGGAAGATGGGGACGACGAGGAGTCCAGACTAGTACAGGGATTCCCTAGCGAGAAGACTTATTTGATTGTTTTCAATGTTGGGACAGCAATTTTTGGGGAGCACTATACTCTGGAGAATGATAGATGGGGCCCACCATACACTGGAACATTCCAAAGGTGGACATCAGACACTGGAGCAGCATTTACAGGGCCCATTATACACTAGAGCATTAGAAATGGGGCCCATTATGTTTGGAGCATTATTTGGGCCCATAAGACAGTGGAGCTTCATCCATGGGGACCAACATATACTGTAGCATTATGTGGAGCGCATCATATACTGTTTCAAACATTATATGGGACCAATGATTCTGTATGGAGAAATAGATGGGCCTCGTCATGAGATGTAAAAAGTGAAGTATTTGTCATTGTACTATACCGCTATTTCTCTGCCGTATCGGAGCATCATGAGTTGTGGTATGTGTTAAAGGGGCGCTCTTTCGCCCAGGGCACATGAAAATCTGGAGCCAGCCCTACCCCCCCACAACTTTAGCCAAATAACCCCCATTTTTCAGTGCGTAACTAGTATTATGAAGTAAATTAAGGTTGACAAGCTTAAGTAATAAGAATTGATGCTTTTGGCATTCAAATGGGCACTGTAGGTGTGTTACCTGTCCTCCTCTCACTGCCGACTTTTATTCCCCATTGACTTACATTGGGTTTCGTGTTTCGGGACGACCCCGACTTTTCCCTGTAATCGGCCGATCTTGCTCGACCCGACTTTTGGAAAAGTCGGGTTTCACGAAACGAAACTCGACCCTAAAAAAACAAAAGTCGCTCAACTCTAGTGGAATCTGAAGGAATTCACTAGAAGCGGTCACTTTCACCAAAATCTCAGCTGATCCTTCTGCAGTGAAGAAAAATGTCTCACTCGACATGCTAAGGTGCTCGTGTGACGGAAAATTATGCAAAATAGAAAAACAAAATAGTGCTGTGTTTTTCTATTTTAAATAAAAAGTATTATTATTTATTATTATGGCTGGCTCTTCCAGCATGTCAATGACCTGAAACGAACAACCAGGACCTGGAGAAGATCTTATGGAGTAGTGGGCCAAAATCTCTGCTGCAGTATATGCGAACTTGGTCATGAACTACAGGAAAGATCTGACCTCTGTAATTGCAAATAAAGGTTTTTGTACCAAATATTAAGTTCTGTTTTTTGCATTGTATGAACTAGTGATTTCATGCATTAAAATGCAAATTAAATATGTAAAAAATCATACAATGTGATTTTCAGGATTTTTTTTTAAAGGTTTCACAGTTGAAGTCTTCCTGCAATACAAATTACAGACCTCTCCATTCTTTGTAGGTGCAAAATGCAAAATTGCCATTGTATCAAATACTTATTTTATCCACTGTATAGGAGTCACAGCATTTTGTGTAGTCATATAATCAATATGTTTTCTACTTAATATTTGTATCAATCATTTACTAATTATGCAACGCACTGCAAATCCTCAGACCTTCATGCAGAACAGATAGGAATTGTGTTATGAATTCCACATTGAGGCCCAGAAGCTTCATGTTACTTCATCAAATGTTACCAGGTAGAGGCACATGAATATTTTGACATTTCTGTGCCTGCTTTTAGCAAGTCTTGAAGCCAGTAATCACAATTAGAGTTGCGTGAATTTGTTCAGGTTCCCTCTTATTCGGCAAGCTACAGCACTTACCGAATAAGCTGCAGAGGGAACCCGGCTTCCTGGATCGCGCCGGCTGACCAACGCTGCAGCTGCATGTGTCGCGGCTGTGTCAGTCACAGCACATGCATGGAGAGCCTGTTTGTTGGGGTCTCCATGCATATGCTGTGACACAGCTGTGACACTGATCAGCTGATCAGCCGGCGCGATCCAGGAAGCTGGGTTCCCTCTGGAGCTTGGCGCGATCCAGGAAGCTGGGTTCCCTCTGCAGCTTATTCGGTAAGCGGTATAACTTGCCTAATAAGAGGGAACCTGGGTAAATTCGCTCAACTCTGATCACAATATCTTTTATGAAGCTTTTAGTGTAGGTTCTCACTTTGCTGTATGTGGAGTACTGGACGGTTACTCCAATGTTGCACCAAAACTTAGAAGAAATGTTAGAGGAACACAGTAGAAAGTTAAGACACATAACCTGCATATTAATAGGAAACCAGCTACCACATGTCAAGAGATTTTCTTTTTCAAAATGAATCTGTAAAGAGTTTACTATGTGACTGATTTAGACAACACCCATCTATTAACATGTGTTAAAGAGAGAACATAGAAAGCCTTTGAATCCTAGAAGGAGCCTGAGAAGATGCTTTTAAGAGCTATGTAATTGCAGGGATATTCCTGGGCAGCAGCAGAGCAACAAATTATTACTTGGCTCAATGCATTTTTTGTAAAATGAAAAAAATTGAGCAAATTGTCTTGTGTCGATAATTCCTACGCAAAATTGGGTGTGCTCATGGTTACCAACTTTACCCAATTCTTGTGTAGACTGATTTTAGAGTGGTAATTCTTTGCATGTTGAGCTGTTGTTTTTATCGCTAACAATTTGGGGTACATACAATGTTTAAGGCTGAGTTCACACGTGGCGTTTTTTTCGCGTTTCCGCGGCGGTTTTAACCGCGCGATTTTGCCGCGAAAACGCGAAAAATAAGCAGCCCATGCATTCCTATGGGATTCCGCAATGCTGTGCTAATGCTGCGGTTTTTACCGCGGCGGAATCGCTTCGCGGTAAAAACCGCAGCATGCTCATTAATTTGCGGAATCGCGGCGATCCCGCACCCATAGGAATGCATTGTTCCGCTTATTTCCCGCATGTGGCTGTGCACACCATGCGGAAAGTAAGCAGAACAATTGCAGATGGTACCCACGGTCCGGAGGAGAGGAGACTGTCCTCCGGGCTTTGGGTACCATATCCCTGTAAAAAATAGAATTTAAAAATAAAAAATATTGTTATTCTCACCCTCCGGCGTCCCGCGCAGCATTCCCGCTTCTCTCCACGCTCCCGTTCCCAGTAGTCCTTTGCGAAAATGCTCGCGATGACGTCCCTTCTCGCGGGATCGTGAAGTCTCGCGGTCATCGCGAATAACCGCGAGACGTCGCGATCCCGCGAGAACTGACGTCATTGCGGGCATTTTCGCAAAGGATTACTGGGAACGGATGCGCGGGACGTCGGAGGGTGAGAATAACACTATTTTTTATTTTTTTTACATTCTATCTTTTACTACTGATGCCGCATAGGCGGCCTCAGTAGTAAAAAGTTGGTCACACTCGTCAAACACTATGTTTGACGAGTGTGACCAACCTGTCAATCAGTTCTCCAAGCGATGCTACAGATCGCTTGGAAAACGCTAGCATTTTGCAAGCTAAATACGCTTGCAAAATGCTAGTTTTTCCGCGGGAAAATCCCGGGAATTTAAAATGCGATTTTCCCGCGGACTGGAATTCCGGAATTCTTGTGGTAATTTCCGCGAGAGTTCCGGTACGTGTGCACTTAGCCTTATAGTTTGCTATTGCATTTGTTCGCGGATTTCGGCAACCAAAAAAATCAGAATTTTGGTGTTTCAATCTTCTTTAATGCATTTACCGATTAGTTTAATTAATTTTATATTTTGATTGATAGGTAATTTAGGGACGTAGAAATAATAAATATATCCATTTTTATACTTCTTTATTTTAAACTGGGAAAAAGGAAGGGGTTGATTTGAATTTGCATGTTGCTGGAATGTTATGTTTTTCTTATTTTCTATACTGTATATATGCATAGTTGGTTCAATTCATGGTCAGCGCATACCACAGCTCCTGTTCGAGGGGTCGTGGGCAAAGTCACTTATAATAATATAGTGTACAGACAAGACAGCATGGGCACAGGGCTACTACTTTCAGATGTAACACATTTTCCTGTCTGTTTTATCACAGGAATGAGTGTTTCTGCTGCATCTCCAGCCCGCTGCGCTCACCAGAATTAAAGGCAGTGACATAAAAACTCAAAGACCACTGGAGCTTAAACGTCACTGAGTTGATTTATGATGAGATCAAAAGAAATGTAGACAGGGCAAAAACATCGCTCTTGTGTTACTTCACGCAGGTAAATGTATCACCTCAAGCAGAGAAATGTGTTACTTCAGAAGGTAGTAGCTGTGAGTCACTGCTGTTTTGTCTCATTTATCGCCAGTGATTTATTGACCCCCTCCCCCTTCTGGCTAAGAAGAGCTATGGTATGTGGTGACTATGAACTGGAGTAGCTCTGCATGGTCAGACATAGCCATTACACAGTACACAGCAGGCGCACATTTATAAGATTATCTCAGTGTTAGGGCCACCACTGGTACTCACTAGCGTGTCCCCGCTCCCCTGCTGCTTGGCACATTTCTGCTGCTGGTCTCCTGGGTGCTCGGCGCGTCTGTGCTTCATGCATGCGCGGTGGCATCTCTTGCACCTCAAGGGTCCCTGGGAGCTCTGACCCGGTGGCTCCGCCCCCAACATGGCGGCGCCCACCGGGTATTTCTGCACGGCGTCTGCCCAGGTAAGACGCCTGGTTATCTTATGCGGTGGCGCTAGCTTCTTGTCTCTGCTCTGCCTCTTCGCCCTGTGTCTCTGCCATACCAGTTACGCTAGGTGTCTCTGCCGCACCTCCTCCCCCTGTGTCTCTGCTTCACCTGTTTGCCCTGTGTCTCTGCCTTCCCACTTGTACAGTACCTCTGCGTTGTCTTCCTGTCTGTGTCGCTGCCGCCCCTGCCTGCTGCGGCAGCTGCAGTCTTTTTGTTCCTGTGCTTCGATTGATTTCTGTGTCCTCTTAGCTGGTTCCTCTAATTGTTACCTTATTTGTCTCTCTTTCAGCATCTTGCCTCTGCCAGCCCCAGGTCCTCCCAGTATCGCCTGTCTTCCCTACTCCTCGGTTTCCAGTATCCCCTGGCTCATATCTAATCTCCTGCCTCACCTCGGCCCTCTTTATCCTGCCTGTGTCGCCCTAGTCGGCCCTTAGTTTCCGGCCGTTGTGGTTAAATCCCCCTGGGTCTGCCCCTATCGCTCCCTGTATAGGGGGTGGTCTTCACCTGGTCCGCTCGCCCTCGGGGGCACTGGAGCCATGACCCAGAAGGTCTACTTCAGGATTTCTCTCTAAGTACCCTAACGGTCACAGTATAACCATACGGCTAAGTTCATACATACCGGAACTCTCGCGGAAATTACCGCGAGAATTCCGGAATTCCATTCCGTGGGAAAATCGCATTTTAAATTCCCACGATTTTCCCGTGGAAAAACTAGCATTTTGCAAGCGTAATTATCTTGCAAAATGCTAGCGTTTTCCAAGTGATCTGTAGCATCGCTTGGAGAACTGATTGACAGGTTGGTCCCACTCGTCAAAAATAGTGTTTGACAAGTGTGAACAACTTTTTACTACTGAGGCCGCCTATGCAGCATCAGTAGGAAAAGATAAAATGTAAAAAAAAATAAAAAATCGTGTTATTCTTACCTTCCGACGTCCCGCGCAGCCGTTCCCAGTAATCCTTTGCGACAATTACTGTGATGACGTACGTTCTCGCGGGATCGTGACGTCTCGCGGTCATTCGCGATGACGTCGCTCGAATGACCGCGAGACTTCGGGATCCCGCGAGAACGGACGCCATCGCGGGCATTTTCGCAAAGGATTACTGGGAACAAGAGCGTGGAGAGAGGCGGGAAGGCTGCGCGGGACGTCGGAAGGTAAGAATAACAATATTTTTTATTTTAAATTCTATTTTTTACAGGGATATGGTACCCAAAGCCCGGAGGACAGTCTCTTCTCCTCTGGACCGTGGGTACCATCTGCAAATGTTCTGCTTACTTTCTGCATGGTGGGCACAGCCACATGCGGGAAGTAAGTGGAACAATGCATTCCTATGGGTGCGGGATCGCCGCGATTCCGCAAAATTAATGAGCATGCTGCGGTTTTTACCGTGAAGCGATTCCGCCGCGGTAAAAACCGCAGCATTAGCACAGCATTGCGGAATCCCATAGGAATGCATGGGATGCTTATTTTTTCGCATTTTTGCTGCAAAATTGCGCGGTTAAAACTGCAGCGGAAACTCAAAAAAAATGCAACGTGTAAACTCAGCCTAACACTCAGCACAGGAACATTTTTTTTTAAACCATGCCCACAATAATATACAGTGTCAAAGATCTTAGATTAGGAATCACTTGTCAAAATTGTCCCCTGATCTGTCTCAGGGAGACTAGCTGAGTTAGATTGCACTGGGTGCTGGGAGTGTGCAGCACAATTGGTTCAAGTCTTTAGATGAATGTGTCACGGGGTCCTTCTCTGGTATCACACAATCAACAGAGCAAGCGAAGAGTGAACAATTCCAAGACCTTTATTCAGGCAAAAATACGAAAAGGTCCATATTCAGTCCACCACACAAAGGATAAGATAGTCCAGAATAAGAATGCAGCCCAGTATCAGGATAAAATGTCCAGGAAAACGAGATTCCACAGCTCTAGCATCCAGAGGATAAAAATGGATCCTTCTCTCTGAAATGCAGTCTTTACACCATCTTGTCTCTACCGGAACTGACCTGTCCAGCTGCCATTCTTCCCCCCACCCCCTTCCTTGTCCAGGAGTAGTCAAATAAGTTGCCTCCCAGAAGAGAACAAAGGGCCTTAGGGATTAATGCACTACAGGGGGTCATCAAGAGACAGATACAGTGAGGCAGTAGGCTTACAATGTAATAAGAAAAACACTATGAAAATAACTGGAATTGTTAAAAATAGGAATATACAAAAAATGACATTCACATAACATATCACACCATCACAACCGATACACTTACTGTTCCATGAATTTGATTCATATTCTTCCAGTTCCTATCCCAAAGGGTAAGCGATGGCAGAATCCTCTGGCAAAGTAGGCCCTTTGCGGGAGCGTCCTCCCATGTCTGCCCTTCTGCTCTGACTATCCAGAATGATGATAAGGCTAGGTTCATACTGCGTTAATGCAGTCCATTCAATGCATAGCATTGATGGACTGCGTTAACGCTATAGCATAACTCGATTGCGTTATGCTTCACCACTAGTGTGGTGCCCCTGAGGGTTCAGTCGCCACAGAGGTACTGCACCTCCTCCTGAGGTGTGGTACCCCACCATTCAGGTAAGGAGGAGACACCTGACCACGCTCCAACACCTGCATCCCACACAACATAGTAGTGTAGCAAAGCACCCTTTGGTGGCTCCCTGCTTGGAACACGAAGAGTGCTGGGAGGTGGGTGGAGCTTAGTCTGCACCAAAAGATTGGGAAGAGTTTAGGATTTAGTCAGTCAGTCAGTGAGTCTGACGGGGTGAGAAGGAGAGAGAAGATCCCCGGAGAGGGATGAACAAGGGAAGTGCTGCAGCGGACCTCAGTGACCTGGGTCTGCTGGCACAGGAAAGAGACATTGATGGAAAGCCTGACTCTTTATAGGAAAGATAGATTGGAATGGAACGTAAGGAGAAAAGGAGGACTGAGGATTAGGGTTAGAGCAGAACCCTTCCCAAGTTCACAGCGCAAGGCCGGGGTCTGGTCCTCGAGGTTGTATGGATACTAATGGTCCTGCAGCAGACACCGGAGGAATAGAAGTTGTCACCACTTTATTCCCACACCAGATTTGGGGGCACAACAGCAACGTGAGTGAGCCGGGACTTAGTAGCAAGGAGTCCCCGAAGCAGGCTACAGCTGTCTGCCGTACAAGTAGAGTTCATAGGAACATCTGACAGGAGGAACTCCAGTGTAACTCAGTACTGAGAGTACTTCACTATAGGCGCAAAAGGGAGACGTTCAGAAAAGGCACATATGTTGGCGGAGTACTTCACCTTGCCTGGAAGTTGACTGAGCTCCTGACCCGGAGGACACGGCATGGATGCAGGCACCTGTATGCACAACAGACTGTGAGTAAAGCTTGGAACTAAATGCCCTGGTGTCCTCCGCTTATTCCTGCTCCAACAACCTCAGCACTGCTACATCTTGGTGCCTGACACTGCACCATCTACGTCTCTCCCCTATCTCTTCACCTACACTGCCCTGGGACTACTGCCCTACCTGTGGAGGGCCACAACATAATCGCTGCACTACACCATCTGTCCCAGAGGATCTGCTCGCAGCGTTGGCTTAACACCTTTCGTGCCGAACACCACAGGTGGCGTCACAATTAATTTAATGAACACTTCTGCTATTTAAAATGGGCGCCCAGGGGCACGGACCGGGTCATAGCTGCCGTGACAATGACCCCACTCGTGGAGATCGGCGGGCCCGGTACCGAGTACCCCGCCGCCCTGGGTGTGAGGACGACCCAACTTGGCGTCACGAACAGGATTACGAAGCCCGGTACCACCGGGTTCTGTGTGCCGAAGATTTATTGGACTTAATTGCTGAGAATGTGCAAAATAACCAAATTGATAGACTGTAAAATGGACTCTCAAAATGGCCGCCGGCACGGTGAAGAAGGGCGTGATAACATGGGTGGTCCTAAGAAAAGAGCGCAAACTATCCTGGGCCTCCCCTGCCTTAACTTCTATGCTACAGCAACATGGCCCACCCCCAGAGGGGTTCGTATACTGGCTTGGTATGGAGGAGTAGGAAGAAGACGCCGCCCCCAGAAGGAGGAGCAAGGCCTGGTGGCGGGAAAGAAGCCCGGGAAGGAAGAAGAACGCCAGGACGCCATGATGGAAGAAGGAAGGAGGCCCGAAGAGTGCGAGGAGGTTGAGCAGAACTTCCCCGGCGCAGAAGCTGAAGGCTCCGACCCTGCTTCCAAAATGGACCGCCTCCAGCTGGAGGATGAGATTGCCCAGCTGACACACCGCCTGCGGCTGAGACAAGAGGCTCTCTGGGCACTGAACCTGCGGTGCGCCCATGAGGGGCCTACATCTCTGGTACCCCCACCACCGGTACCCGCCGTTGCTGCTACAGCTCTTCCTCAGGCAACACCTGTGTAGCCCTCGGCTGTTGAGACACCACCGGCCGCGTCTGTCACCACCTCCACGCTGCCACCGCCGCTGGGCACTGCCTGTCTGGAGGAGTTATCGGAGGGCCTGGGAGCTGAAGCTATGCTCCTGCCTGGACCTAGCGTGGCTGCGCAGGTCCCACTGGAGACCCCTGCGGACCCGGAGCCGCCATGTGCTCCACCACCATCTCCAACCTTGGACCGGGCAGCCTCCGTCACCACCGCTGCCACCGGTAGCCGTCCAGAGCCTGCACCGGAGCCGATATCACCATGCCAGGAGGCTCCAGGTATGACCGCTGCCCCTGCACCCGGGAAGGCCTCGGGGCGCACAGCTGTTGCAGCGTCCGGGCAGGTCGTGCTAGACCTGGTCTGGGACGGGGACTCGAGTCCTTGGGGGGGAACACCTGAAACCCTAGCAGTGGTGCCCCTGTCCACGGTGGGTAGAGGCCGATCCCGGGAGGAGGAGGATACAGAGGCCAGATGCCAAGCGACCATCTGCCAGCTGGCAGCTGAGCAGAGAGAACGGGAACAGCGGAGACTGGCAGTGCTAGGCCCTGACATGGACCGGAAAGAAAGGGTCTGTGCCGGTCACTATGGTCCCCGGGACTCAGCAGGATTGGGTCAGGTCCTGAATGTCAACCATGAGCGGGGGTTTGGTTTCATCTCAGACCCCCAGAGGATCTCTGACCTCTTCTTCAGCAGGAGGGACGTGGAATCTCACCTCCAGAGGGGACACCCTGCTCGTGATCTGCAACCGGGAGAATACGTCACTTTCACCCGGCATGAGGGGCTACTGGGCTGGTATGCTATGAACGTGCACTGTATTCCTGAGGATTTTATATTGGCTTATAAGAAAGAAAAAGCCTATGTTCCCCCAGCAGGAATACCTCCCACAGTGGTAATCGTACCTGCCAAAGCACAGCAAACCACCTCCACTCCAGTGCAGCACCCCATGGTACAGGTTGTTACCCCTGCTACACCACAGACAGCAGTTACCCCAGTTGCCACTTCAATGTACGTTAACCCATCAACAGGAAGAGGAAAATCACAAGTTCTCCCCTGGAAGCAGCTCAAGAAACCAGCTTCCATCACCCCAGGAGGGAATCATCAATAAAGAACATTCTCCACAATAACTAACTGTTACCCAGGAGGGTATTGGCACCGTTGTGCCCCATTGTTTACAATTATGTTCCAGTTTTTTTTTGCCTAGTTGCATTGGCAGCATTTTTACTGAACTGCAGTGATCATGAACTTGGAGTGAATCACAAACTTTCTTGTATATAGTTGCGCCTCTTTAGGTGCCCTTTCTTGGTTTTACGTAGGCTTTCTAAGAGTGAAGACTACCTCAACCTGGAGCATTGCTCCAATCTAAGGACACTGCAAGAAATCCCGGCTAGGAGCGGTGTCCGGCACTTACAAGAATTGTGATGTTTTAATGTGAAGAGTTATATAATGTGTCTTATGAGAGTATTTATAGCTATAGAATAGCTTTTATATAAAGTTTAAACTGACAGTAATGACTAGGTATCTGATTAGGAGTAAAGAGATGAAAATTTAAATAAAGGATATTCAGGTGACGAACCAGGTACCAGCGCTTGTCACTTATGGTTAAGAAGAAGTGGAAATGTGAAATGTGATAAAGGGTATTGAATAGCACTTTAAAATAAGGTAATGCAAAAAATCATAGTTAGTTAAGTTGTTTGCAACGTTCAAGAGTGAGTGCCTCCCACATTGGGAAGTTTAGATAAGAATTATTTATCAGCATTCAAAAATTTTTGTATGTTCCTTTGTTTGTCTAACTTGCAGCCCGCGGACGTGCTGTGTTTAATGGGGTGGTATGTGGCGCCCCTGAGGGTTCAGTCACCACAGAGGTACTGCACCTCCTTCTGAGGTGTGGTACCCCACCATTCAGGTAAGGTGGAGACACCTGACAACGCTCCAACACCTGCATCCCACACAACATAGTAGTGTAGCAAAGCATCCTTTGGTGGCTCCCTGCTTGGAACATGAAGAGTGCTGGGAGGTGGGTGGAGCTTAGTCTGCACCAAAAGATTGGGAAGTGTTTAGGATTTAGTCAGTCAGTCAGTGAGTCTGACGGGGTGAGAAGGAGAGCGGGTCATAGCTGCCGTGACAACGACCCCACTCGTGGAGATCCGCGGGCCCGGTACCGAGTACTCTGCCGCCCTGGGTGTGAGGACGACCCACTAGCGCAGGTGCTTCATCTGCGCTAGCAGTGACGGACCCTCGGACGCTGCAGCCCGCGTCCCAGAGTACGTCACAGAATGACGGCACATCGCTAGTGCATGCCGATTATGGCATGCGTTACCGATGCGCTCGGTAATGGGTGTTAATGGCAGCGTTAACGGACTGAGTTACACCGTGTTATGCCACGATATAACACAATCCATTAAACGGACTGCATTAACGCAGTATGAACCCAGCCTAACAATGGCTAGCTCTGGCCAGAAGCGCTGCTGCTGAGCCACTGCACAAGCTGGGGCCGTGAACAGTGTGTCGTCACTGAAAGCTAAGCTGTGGGACTTCCAGGTACATGGAATGTATATAGCCTCACTAATTAGGATGGCCATATGTTGCTAGGTGGGAATGTGTGTAAGGAAAAGGAAATCAATAAAAAACCTTAGGAATGGTGCAGAAGAGTTTGTGGAGCTTATTATTATTCCAAGATCGATTGATTAAAATTATTTTTTTCATGGGGCCATCCCTTTAAACAATTTCACAACACAACCACACAAAAGGCTGAACATATCATTAGTAGATGAAATTCAGTGTAGAATCTAGCTAAAATTTACAAACCCATATCAGATGTATAAGACTTCTATGAGCCTTCTATATCAGAAGATTCTGCTGGATTCATTTCAGAAAAATCAGGCTCTTACTTTTGTGGTACAATCACAGAGAATCCCTTCACAATGCTTCACTTCAGATGTAGGATTCTGACCTACGATTATACCCATTACTCATAATAGCCTGCAGTTAGTCAGATAACTTAACACTTCATTCAGATGATTACTTTAAGGAGTGAGTGAGAAAAGAACAAGGAACATATTAAGATTTAAAATGCAGTCATCCATAATTCAGAGCGTGCGCAGGTCGCTTTGAATATATAATCCGGCGGAAAGTAATGTGTTGCTTCTATTTATGCAGGATGACATTCAAAATTCAATTTACTCCATCCCCATCCACAAAGGTATTCACAAGGTAAAAAGCCATAGCTAATTTATTTAAGATTTATCAGCACTATGTCAAGATGACCATCTAACAATAAAAAAACTATATAGCAAAGATGCGACAAATTCAATGCAAAATACAAATTTCCGTTCTGCTTGGTTTTGATTTATTCAGGGAAGGGACTTGATGTCTGAGGCAGACGCTGGGGGTCTTGAGTTTAATCATGAGTGATTTGCACTCTAAGGTCATCGTAAATACTTGAGAGATATTGGTTTTGATCCCAACGACCACCACACATGTGGCACCCCAGGAGTCCGGTTGCCACAGTGGCATTGCCTCACTCACAGGTGGTAATGTTATGCCTGGAAGCAATGAGAGGTTCCCTGACCAGGTAGAACCAGCATCCAACACTTGTTCTAACTCCAGACCAAAAATGGCGGAGCTTAAGGGAGTAACAGTTGGTGGGAGGAATTAGTGCTGGGTAGGGAGATTGTTCTGTAAAGAGTCAGTCAGTTAAAGGGGAGTGAGAGAAGGAGTGAGGGTTGACAGAGTCTTAGGAGAGTTGGGGAGAAAAGGAGAAATTTATAGAAATTGGGGACTGGAGCTGAGAGAAAGCGCGGGTAAAGAGAGCCCAACTGCTAAGTTCGGAGGGCAGGGGACTGCAGGCCTACTGGCCCCATAAAACACTCAGCGGCACAGCAGCATAAGGGAGCCCGGAGCTGCCACGAAGGAGCAACACCTGTAAAAAAGGCTCAAGCTGCCTGCCATAGGGGCAAGTGATTAAAGAAAAGCAGGAATATAGGCCCAAGCACAACTTTAGGCAGCAAGGACCTCAGAGGATAGCGCAGTAGGGAGGCCTCCATATCTATCTGGCTCAGTGGATCCTGAACTGCTCCCAGGCTAACCGGATCTCCCTCACCATCTGTGATCCCCTGGTCTGCACTCCGGACTATCAAATAAAGGTAAAAGGAAATTGCAAACCTGCTGTGTTTTACTGTTTTGCCAACCTGCTTTATTACTGCATCATCTACTCTGCATTACAACCGTCACCACCATTTTAAAATAAAACATACAACTGTCCTAGTGCCTAGCTCTACCCATGGAGAGCTGTCACATCTATGCCGCATCACCAACTGCCCCAGTGGACCTGAACTGCAGCGTCGGCCATCTTCACATTGCCGAGTACCACGGGTGGCATCACAAATTAATCCCCCATAATAACTATTCCTTTCATCATTTGATTGCTCGCCCAGGGCCACGGACTGGGTCACTGCTGCCGTCACATCCCTGAAGTAACAGAACTGGACCGGTACCGAGTACCCCACGGCCCTGTGGGGTGCAGCACACACACTATGTTGGTGTTGGGAACCACTGCTTAGGCAGACTAGATCAGACCACAGTTAAGCTTGAATGGCTGTGTACCACTAGTAGACTAGTATTCAACATTGGAGTCAGAAAGAAGAGGCGCTGGCAAAACAGGAAGGTGATGTGAGCAGTGATCGCCCATAGAAGCTACTTCAGTAGGGTGATTCATCTATTGAAGCAGATTGAGCCGTGCAATTTGTGATAGAGGGAAGATGATAACTTAGACAATTTGAGACTGCTGATGGCTGAGTTTACTAGTTAGCACAGCTGGAAGCAGTTCTTTAAAGCTGTCAGGTAGTGATGGAAAATACAACCTCAGAGGAGGCTAAGTGTGGGGAAACCATGCTGAGGAGTGGGCTGGAGTAGCCATACAGAGTTGATATTTCTTGAAACATTGCTAAATAAAGTATATTATATTGTACACACATAAAATGAACCTGCTACTTTGGTGTAACCTTTGATTCTGCTTTGTCCTTCAAACCACACGTCCAAGCCCTTAACAGAATCCACCCATCATATTCTGCATTGCCTCTTGGCCTCCCATCTAACAGCATTGCACTCCTCCAATCCATTCCTAACTTTTTTGCCCAATAATACTGCCATCTCTACTATTCCACCTATGCCCTTTGCCAATCCTTTCATTGGCTTCCAGTTATCCAAAGAATTCAATTTAAAATGCTGACAATGGCGTAAAAGGTGGTCTACAATTTGTCTCCTCCATACTTCGCCAAACTAATTTCCTGATAACTCCCCACACGTAATCTTTGATCATCACAAGATCTCCTTTTGTCTTCTGTCACACAACAGTCTCCAAGATTGTTGACAAGCATCCTCCATAAGATGAAACTCACTACCTCAACATATTAGACAGTATTCCAACATTGAAGGCCTCAGACACTACTTGAAAACTCATCTATTTAGAAGATCCTAACCATGTTGCCACATCATTATTACTTGAGCTGATCCATCCTGCCTACTTCATCTGACCTACTGTCTCCTTTCCCAATAAGCCTTTGAGGAGAGGGTCCTCTCCAACTTTGTACAAGTCTGTCAGTTACGCTGGGTTCATACTGCGCTATGGCAGTCCGTTAGACGGACTGCATTACACAGCGGCATAGCGCGGTGTAATGCAGTCCGTTAACGCTGCCATTAACCCCCATTAGCGGGCGCATCGCCAACGCATGCCATAATCGGCATGCGCTAGCAATGTGCCATCATTCAGTGATGGAGCCTCGGACGCGGTCTGCAGCGCCTGAGGCTCCATCACCGCTAGCGCAGATGAATCATCTGCGCTAGCGGTATAGCATAACACGATCGCGTTATGCTATAGCGTTAACACAGCCCGTCAACACTATGCGTTGAACGGGCTGCTTTAACGCAGTATGAACCTGGCCTTAGTTTATTGTGCTTGTATTTCATGTTTATATTATATGCATGTAAAGCCTCTTCATGTCTAAAAATAATAATCTTTATTTTTATATAGCGCTAACATATTCCGCAGCGCTTTACAGTTTGCACACATTATCATCACTGTCCCTGATGGGCCTCACAATCTAAATGTGTACATTTCTTTGGAATTAATGATGCTATAAATTAAATAATAGAGAGAAAATCTATTTTCATAAGTCTGACACTTTTTTAGTGGGAATATCTCCATAACTACTTAGCTTCACTGAGCAACTCATCATAGCTACTGAATGTTGCTAGACAAACCGCCATCGTCACTATATGGTAGCACACACATCTCCATAGTTACTGAAATTTGCCGTAGCTACTGATTTTTTGAGGGGAAAATCACCATAGTCGATTGTTTTTACTGGGCAAATTGAGCCAGCTCCTAAACTTTACAGGATAGATGGCCTTTGTTAAAGGGAACATGTCACCAGATTTTCCCCAAATAAAGTATGGCCAACACCTTTCTGGGAAATTATAGTGCTTTACTTTGACCTCAGCTGAGCAGAAAGAAGTGCACGCAAGAGTGATATTGGGGGTTCTGTGAGGATGACATAGGACACGTCATCCACATGAAGCAATCAGGAGGATGGTGATTGTGGTAAGAGAGGGGACGACAGATTAAGATGTCCATCAGACTGAACCGCACTGTATGTGTGTATAATAAAAGGTCTTTTTTGGACTATGCAGGGGGGATTGGGGACTTACACATGGCATAATAGACTGCTGTAATAAAGGGCTTAAAGATGTTGGCCATACTTTAACTTAGTGACAGGTTGCCTTTAAAGTTCTTTGTTGAGCAATGTCCTATAGCTGTTGGATAAATCATTAAAGCTACTCAATTTTCTACAGAGGAGTTGAACATGACCAATTTAAGACACCTGATTAAATAATGCCTTATTTCCATACCGTGTTGTTACATCGAGAGCATGGAAAAAATGGTGAGACCTAAGAAATAAAAAGAAAAACATCTAAATGATATGAAAGCACACAAAATCTCAAATAATAAAAAGAAAAAAAGTCATCTTTTGATAGCAACAAAGAACACATAGCAAGAAACAAAGATGTCTTGTATCAGAACTTAGAGAGGATATCAAACAAATCTTCACAGGGGTACAAACACTTGAAGTTTCCTGGGCCAAAATTTTTTTCACTTGCAGAAAAAGTGAAAGAAATCATAAATATAAAACAAAAAGAATCCTTTATGCTTTATATATAACTGAAAGACCTAGAAGATAGGTCAAGAAAAAAGAATCTTTGCAAGAATTAGCAGAGCAGGTTCCAGACAAGAAATTTCTGTATTGACCAATATCTTCAATGAACTTTTGAACCAGGAGGAAATCTCATATACTGAAATAGAAGGGGCTTCTGGACTAAAGGTACTGTCACACTTAGTGATGCACCAGCGATCCCGACCAGCGATGTGACCCGGTCAGGATCGCTGGTACATCGCTAAGTGGTCGCTAGTGAGCTGCCAAACAGGCAGATCTCACCAGCGACATAGCAGGGGTCGGGGGTCGCTACTTACCTGTCAGACGAGGCGATCCTGACGTCCTCCCGCCCGCGTCCACGCGTCGCTCGTCGGCGCCACAGGAAGCCCAGCAGGAAGCTGACAACGAGAAACAATCCAGGACGTTCTTGCGCGATCAGCGATAACCAGCGGGGGAGCGGTCGGATGTAAGTATCAGACATAGCGATATCGCTAGCAATATCGCTATAACGTCACAAAAACCAGTGACGTTATAGCGATATTGCTAGCGATATCGCTTAGTGTGACAGGCCCTTAAGGTCTGTGAACAAGGACAAACCGAGAGACCACTATGCTGTTTGTTGAGGTTCAAGTTTGAAGGAACAGATTATCCAGAAGTCCAGTATATGACTTCATGAGATCTTCATTTCTGAAGGTCTTGCAAAACTAACCCTGGATTTCCATTAATGAAGGAGTCACAATAGCATTGAGCAATTAACATCTCTAAAAAACTCCTTGCTAGATAATGAAGACAGATTTGTTATAGTTAAAGAGGATAGCTAACTGTTAGGGACGGCGGAGCGCACTAAATAATAAATAATAGAAAGTGCGTTCGCGGCTCGGGGTCCACCATGCAGAAGTATTGACACCCCTGCAATTCTGTCAGATAATACTCAGTTTCTTCCTGAAAATGATTGCAAACACAAATTCTTTGGTATTATTATCTTCATTTAATTTGTCTTAAATGAAAAAACACAAAAGAGAATGAAGCAAAAAGTAAAACATTGATCATTTCACACAAAACTCCAAAAATGGGCCAGACAAAACTATTGGCACCCTCTGCCTAATACTTGGTTGCACAACCTTTAGCCAAAATAACTGCGACCAACCGCTTCCGGTAACCATCAATGAGTTTCTTACAATGCTCTGCTGGAATTTTAGACCATTCTTTTTTGGCAAACTGCTCCAGGTCCCTGATATTTGAAGGGTGCCTTCTCCAAACTGCCAGTTGTAGATCTCTCCACGGGTGTTCTATGGGATTCAGGTCTGGACTCATTGCTGGCCACCTTAGAAGTCTCCAGTGCTTTCTCTCAAACCATTTTCTAGTGCTTTTTGAAGTGTGTTTTCGGTCATTGTCCTGCTGGAAGACCCATGACCTCTGAGGGAGACCCAGCTTTCTCACACTGGGCCCTACATTATGCTGCAAAATTTGTTGGTAGTCTTCAGACTTCATAATGCCATGCACACGGTCAAGCAGTCCAGTGCCAGAGGCAGCAAAGCAAACCCAAAACATCAGGGAACCTCCGCCATGTTTGACTGTAGGGACTGTGTTCTTTTCTTTGAATGCCTCTTTTTTTCTCCTGTAAACTCTATGTTGATGCCTTTGCCCAAAAAGCTCTACTTTTGTCTCATCTGACCAGAGAACATTCTTCCAAAACGTTTTAGGCTTTTTCAGGTAAGTTTTGGCAAACTCCAGCCTGGCTTTTTTATGCCTCGGGGTAAGAAGTGGGGTCTTCCTGGGCCTCCTACCATACAGTCCCTTTTCATTCAGACGCCAACGGATAGTATGGGTTGACACTGTTGTACCCTCGGACTGCAGGGCAGCTTGAACTTGTTTGGATGTTAGTCGAGGTTCTTTATCCAACAACCGCACAATCTTGCGTTGAAATCTCTTGTCAATTTTTCTTTTCCGTCCACATCTCGGGAGGTTAGCCACAGTGCCATGGGCTTTAAACTTCTTGATGACACTGCGCACGGTAGACACAGGAAAATTCAGGTCTTTGGAGATGGACTTGTAACCTTGAGATTGCTCATGCTTCCTCACAATTTGGTTTCTCAAGTCCTCAGACAGTTCTTTGGTCTTCTTTCTTTTCTCCATGCTCAATTTGGTACACACAAGGACACAGGACAGAGGTTGAGTCAACTTTAATCCATGTCAACTGGCTGCAGCTGTGATTTAGTTATTGCCAACACCTGTTAGGTGCCACAGGTAAGTTACAGGTGCTGTTAATTACACAAATTAGAGAAGCATCACATGATTTTTCGATCAGTGCCAATACTTTTGTAAACCCTCTTTTTTATGTTTGGTGTGGAATGATATCCAATTTGGCTTTAGGACAATTCTTTTTGTGTTTTTTCATTTAAGGCAAATTAAATGAAGATAATAATACCAAAGAATTTGTGTTTGCAATCATTTTCAGGAAGAAACTGAGTATTATCTGACAGAATTGCAGGGGTGTCAATACTTTTGGCCACAACTGTATGTAATGGCAGACACACTATATGGCGGTATAACGCACACGGGTTGAGCGTCACCTGGAGTGCGCTGGGCGATCTCTGTTCCTTCACAGAGACACCAAAGTGTTAAACACAAAGGCTGAGCCTGTTGACGTCACAGGACTCAGAGGAATGCACGCACTGTATATGGTCACAGGACTTGGCCCAAGACGCAGAGTCCACGTCCGTCTAGACCTACCATGCGTGCGGCATCGCAACCAGCGATGCCAAGAAGAGCTGCTGACTACAGCGCGGCGATAGACACTGCCGCTTTACAACAATGCCCGGTAGCAGGTGCACTGTCGGACGCTAGCACTGTGGAGGATGCGTATTGTGGCCAGTAGCTTGCCACTGACTGGCGCTAACACTATCACTAGTTCCCTATACAAACTCGTAATATCAGAGGGAGGGGAAGCTTAATGAGTCTTTTGCAAGTCCATACATCCATCATCATTCACACAGTTAGCAACTAGAGTCTATACTAGCGCATGGCCGAGCGGCCATGCAAACCTTTTATAGCCGGGACCTTCCGGAAGCCTCCAGATCCCTGAGATGGACCAATCAGATCTGGAGAAGGACCTGTGCATGTGACTCCCAATCTTCAATGGGAGATCGTCTCGTGAGCATGCTCAGTAGAGCGACGGAAGGACTTAGCCTCTGGAGTGTCTTGCTGCTGAACAGCCTGTGCTGCTATTGCTGGCCCAGAGGTGGCAGCAACAGCCAGACCCACAGAGCTGGTCTGAGCAGAGCGTCGGGAACGACAGGACTGCTGAGCAAGCTCTTCTGCTGTCGATGGAGAATGGGAGACCACTGAATATGAGGCTCTGGATCCCTGCTGTGCAGTTGCAGGAACCCATCCCCCTCCCAGGGCCCCCTCCCCTCTGAGCCTCACTGGCGGCACTGACTCAAGAGCAACCGGGGCCATGGTCCTCAGACTCTCAGTGGGGACGATTAGCCAAGGCTCAGCCTCCTCCTCCTCTGCCGAGACCACCGAGCGAGAGAGAGCATCAGCACAGAAGTTCTTCTCACCGGACAGATAGTGCAAGGTGAAACGGGAGAAGAAGAGCGACCACCTAGCTTGACAAGAGTTCAAGTGCTTAGCCGTTTGTAAAATAGACCAAGTTTTTATGGTCAATGTACACCTGAAAGGGGAACCGGGCTCCCTCCAGGAGTTGTCTCCACTCGGAAAAGGCCAATTTCTTTCCTAGCAACTCCCGGTCCCCGATGGATTAGTTTTTCTCCACCGGTAAGAAGGTCTTAGAGAAGAAGAAGCAGGGGTGCTTCTGACCTTGAGCATCCTTCTGGAAAAGGAATTCTCCTGCACCGATGGATGAGGCATCCACCTCTAGGATAAAAGGTTTATCCACATTGGGACAGCGTAGGATAGGAGCGCCAGCAAAAAGGGTTTTCAGAGACGAGAAGGCCATGGAGACCTGTTCTGACCAAACCTTGGGATTAGTTCCTTTTTTGGTGAGGGCCACCAAAGGAGCTACCAGTGTGGAGAAGTGGGGAATGAACAGACAATAGTAATTAACGAACCCCAAAAAGCGCTGCACCGCCTTAAGAAAATGGGGTTCCTGCCAGTCCATTACCGCCTGCAGTTTGGCAGGATCCATAGCCACCCTAGGCCAAGATTATATAGCCCAGGAACGGCAAGGACTCCTGCTCTAATTTGCACTTCTCCAACTTGGCGAAGAGAGAATTCGCCCGCAAACTGTTGAAGACCTTGCAGACGTCTCTCTGGTGAGTGGCTAAATCTGGAGAAAAGATGAGGATGTCATCCAGATAGACCACCACCGAGGTGGAGAGCATATCTCGAAAGACATCGTTTCTTGGAAGACAGCAGACGCATTACAGAGACCAAAGGGCATGACCAGGTACTCATAGTGGCCATCCCTGGTATTAAAGGCTGTCTTCCTCTCGTCTCCTTCGCGTATGCGGATCAGGTTGTACGCCCCCCGTAGATCCAATTTAGTAAAGATCCGGGCCCCTCGCAACCTGTTGAACAACTCAAAGATCAAAGGAAGAGGGTATTTGTTTTTTACTGTAATGGCATTGATACCTCTGTAGTCAATGCAGGGACGCAGCTCTCCACTCTTCTTCTGCATGAAGAAGAACCCTGCACCAGCTGGCGACACTGATTTTCTGATAAACCCTCTTGCCAGGTTCTCCCGGATATATTGTGACATGGCCTCCATCTCCGGGAGAGATAGAGGATACACGCGGCCTCTGGAAGGTTCCGCGCCTGGCAAAAGGACTATCGGACAGTCATAAAGGCGGTGCGGCGGAAGGGTCTCTGCTGATTTTTTGGAGAAGACGTCCGCGTACTACCGGTAGTGTCTGAGAAGCGCGGAAAGATCCTCGGGCACCTCCATGGAGGCTACTTGAACACTGCCACTCATGCACCTTCCCTCACAGTCCTTGCTCCAACCCAGTATACTCCCCAAAGACCAATCTATATGAGGGGAATGGTAACGGAGCCACGGAACTCCGAGAAGCACCTGGTTGATGCCCTCTGGCAAAATAAACAGGGACAACATCTCGTGGTGAGATGGTGGCATTGAGAGCCCAAGGGGTGCTGTCTGGTGGGTAACCCGGGATGGTAAGGCCGCACCATTAACCACCCTGATGGTCATGAGATGGGGCAGTAGCACCAGCGGGATTGCGTGCTTTTGGGTGAAGGACGAGGACATGAAGTTTCCTTCTGCTCGGAGTCCACCGTGACCTCTACCTCCCAGGTGGAAGCACCGCTATCTAACGTCCCTCGGAATACCGGTTTGGGGGAAAAAGGTTTCATATCAGGTAGACCCCCACCTGCTACCATGGTACGTGATCGTTTTTTCGAGTGCTGCGGACACCTGTTAGCGGGGTGACCAAATTGTCGACACTGGTAACAGCGCGCGGAGCTTCGCGCCGGGCTCGACTTGAGACCAGTGCGAGATACCTCCATGGGTTCAAGAGGTTCAAAGAAGGTGGGAACCAACCTAACCTTCTGTCTGGATTGAGCTCGCTCCAGCCCACGCTCAGTATAATGGAGATCAATGCAGGTGGAGATAGCAATCAGCTCCTCCAGAGTTACTGGAATCTCCCTGGTAGCTAAAGCATCTTTGACATGCTCCACCAAATACCTCCAGAACACAGGGACGAGTGTCTTATCAGGCCACTCCAGCTCGGAAGCCAGTGTCCGGAAACAGACGGCATAATGGCTGACCGAAAGGGACTCCTGTGTTAAAGCTAATAGCTGGAGAGAGGTGTCGTGAGTGACCCGTGGTCCCAAAAAGACCTGCTTTAGTGACTTTAGAAACTGAGCAGCACTCCCACAGTGGCGTGGCCCATTCTAACGCCCTAACCGACAGGAGGGAGATGATAAACCCCACCTTAGCCCGCTCTGTAGGGAATCGCGCAGCCAGTAACTCGAGCTGGATAGAGCACTGGCTCACAAAACCCCTGCAGGTGGTGCTGTCACCAGAAAATTTATCGGACAACGAGAGGCGGGATATTGTCGGCGCAGGCGTGGACGTGGACACACGCAAGACAGCCTCTGCGACTGCCTGAGCAGCGGCCACTGTAACATTCGCAGCTGAGGGGGAACTCTCGAGAGCCGCCAACCTGCCCTCCAGCTCCCGAATGTACTGCCGTAGCTGCTGCAGGTCCGCCATTACTAGCCAGACCCTGGCGCTAGTATAATAATAGGGATGGCGGAACGCACTAAATAATAAATAATAGAAAATGCGTTCGCCACCCGGGGTCCACCATGCAGAAGGTGTTACACTGCTGCTATGTAATGGCATACACACTATATGGCGGTATAACGCACGTGGGTTGAACGTCACCCAGAGTGCGCTGTGCGATCTCTGCTCCTTCACAGAAACGCCAAAGTGTTAAACACAAAGGTTGAGCCTGTTGACGTCACAGGACTCAGAGGAATGCACGCACTGTATATGGTCACAGGACTTGGCCCAAGACACAGAGTCCATGTCCGTATAGACCTACTGTGCATGCGGCATCGCAACCGCGGATGCCAAGAAGAGCTGCTGACTGCAGCGCGGCGACAGACACTGCCGCTATACGACAATGCCCAGTAGCAGGCGCACTGTCGGACGCTAGCACTGTGGAGGATGCGTATTGTGGCCAGTAGCGTGCCACTGACTGGCGCTGACTCTATCACTAGTTCCCTATACACACTCGTAATATCAGAGGGAGGGGAATCTTAATGAGTCATTTGCAAGTCCATACATCCATCATCATTCACACAGTTAGCAACTAGAGTCTACACTAGCGCATGGCCGAGTGGCCATGCAAACCTTTTATAACCGGGACCTTCCGGAAGCCTCCAGATCCCTGAGATGGACCAATCAGATCTGGAGAAGGACCTGTGCATATGACTCCCGATCTCCAATGGGAGATCGTCTCATGAGCATGCTCAGTGGAACATTGGAAGGACTTCGCCTCTGGGGTGTCTTGCTGCTGAACAGCCTGTGCTGCTATTGCTGGCCCAGAGGTGGCAGCAACAGCCAGACCCACAGAGCTGGTCTGAGCAGAGTGTCGGGAACGACGGGACTGCTGATCAAGCTCCTGTGTGGTCGATGGAGAATGGGAGACTGCTGAATGAGGCTCTGGATCCCTGCTGTGCAGTTCTAGGAACCCGACACCTAACAGCTAGCAATCAGTTATTTGCTGTTAAAAATGTCTACAGTTGTGTGAAAAAGTGTGTCCCCTTTCTGATTTCCTATTCTTTTGTCACACTTAAATGTTTCAGGTCACCAAACACATTTAAATATTAGGCAAAGGTAACACACATAAATACAAAATGCAGTTTTTAAATGAAGGTCATTATTATTAAGGGAAAAAGAAATCCAAACCTGTGGAGCCTGTGTGAATATAGTATTGACCACAACTTACAACATAAATTAACTGTCGTTTATCACATGTTTGGGAAGCAGAGTTCAAATTCCCTATCACACCCACACCTGTTCTCAATCAAGAAATCACTTAAATAAGACCTGCCTGACAAAGTGAAGTAGACAAAAGATCCTCAAAAGCTAAAAATTGTGCCTTGATCCAAAGAAATTCTGCAATAAATCAGAAACAAAATAGTTGAGATCTATCAGTTTAGAAAAGGATATAAAGGCATTTCTAAAGCTTTTGGACTCCAGCGAACCACAGTGAGAGCCATTATCCACAAATGGTGAAAACATGGAACAATGGTGAGCATTCCCAGGAGTGGCCTGCTTACCAAAATTTCCCCAAGAGCACAGCGACTACTCATCCAAGAGGTCACAAACGACCCTACAGCAATATCTAAAGAACTTCAGGTCTCAGTTGCCTCGGCTAAGGTCAGTGTTCATGACTCCACAATAAGAAAGAGATAGGGCAAAAATGGACTGCATGGAAGAATTCCAAGATGAAAACCACTACTGAACAATAAGAACATAAAGGCTTATCTCAGTTTTGCCAGGAAATAATTATTATTATTTTTATTAATGATCCCCAAGACTTTTGGGAGAATGCTCTGTTGCCTGACGAGGCAAAAGTTTATCTTTTTAGAAGGTGTATGTTCCACTACATTTGGCGTAGAAGTAACACAGTATTTAAAAAAAATCATACCAACAGTAAATTATGGTGGTGGTAGTGTGATGGTTTGGGGCTATTTTACTGCTTCAGGACCTGGAAGACTTGCTGTTGTAAATGGAACCATGAATTTTGCAGTCTACCAAAAAATTCTGAAGGCGAATGTCCGGCCATCTGCTTGTGACATCAAACTGAAGAGCACTTGGGTTATGCAGCAGGACAATGATCCAAAACACACCAATAAGTCTACCTCTGAATGACTTAAGAGAAACAAAATTAAGACTTTGGAGTGGCCTAGTCAAAGTCCTGTCCTTAATCTTATTGAGATTCTGTGGCATGACCTAAAAAAGGCGGTTCATGCTCGGAAACCTTCCAATGTGCCAAAATTCCTCCAGAGTGTTGTAAAAGACTCTTTGACAGTTACTACAAAGCTTGTTTGCAATTGTTGCTGCTAAGGGTGGCCCAACTAGTTATTAGGTTTAGTAGGCAATCCATTTTCCCCACAGGGCCCTGTAGGCTTGGACATCTTTTTCCTTTATAATAAAGACCTTCATTTAAAAACTGCATTTTGTGTTTACTTGTGTTATCTTTGTCTAATTTGTTAAATCTGTTTGGTGATCTGAAAAATTTAAGTGTGACAAACATGCAAATGAACAGGAAATCAGAAAAGGGGCAAACATTTATTCAAACAACTGTATATAGCTAGTATTCCACAATCTAAATTTGCTAAACAGATTTTGAAGCAAGTTGCACATTTCATGAAGATATCTTAACATTAGGTGGAGACTTAAGCACCCTATACAACTTTACAATTGATACTTCAGGTGGACGACCCACTTTTTCATATAAAAATTACATGCAAAACTTTCCTATGCTATCGAGTTCACTTCAGGTCAGCCAGGGACTCAGCGCAGCCTCACTGACGTCAGCAGTAGTCACTGAGGCTGCGCAGATTCCCCGCCTGACCGGTGGTGAACTGACAGCGTGGGTAAAAGTTCAGAAACTTTCCCACGCTATTAGTTCATCCCAGGTCAGCCAGGGTGCCTGCGCAGAGATGAATTAATTCATTCTGCACTGATTTACAGCGGGTCCGGTAGCATTAGCACTGGTCCCCGTTGTAAACTAGTTAACCCCTTGTGATGGATTGCAGCTGGGGACCTGACTAAATGGTGGAGAGGTATGTATATTGTTGTTTTTTTATTTTATTTTTGTTTTTACAGCACATGGTCTTTTTTTGAATTAGCAGATTAATAAATGTTGTCAAAAACTTGGTGTGATTATTTCATTAAAAGAATTTTTAATAAATGTGTGTCTTTTTTTTAACCCTTTACTATTCTATGGTTAATAATGAATAGGTGTCTAATTGACACTTCTCCATTATTAACCCAGCTTAATGTGACCTTTCAATAGCAAGGTGACATTAACCCCTTATTACCCCACTTGCAACTGCTACAGGTTAAGTGGGAAGAGCCGCACAAAGCGCCAGAATTGGCGTATATAATAGATGCACCTTTTCTGGGCAGCTGCAGGCTGCTATTCTTAGGCTATGGGGAGCCAAGATCAATGACTCCTTACCAGCCTGAGAATATCAGCCCCCAGCTGTCTGCTGTTAGAATCTATTCAGTTTGTGACTATCCGCCATTTTCTTGTAGTGTTCCGGCTGCTGGTCTTTTTCCTCTGGTGCTGGGTTTATCTTGGGTGAGGTGATTGTATCACTCTTTATTAACCTGCACCTGTCTCTCATTCCTTGCTGGACCACAGTGTTATTTTGCTTGAGTCCTGGCTTGGAGCTTTTCTTTCTGTCTGTTTAATTAGTGCAGTGCTGGGATCTCTGGTTCCGCTAGTCTTAGTTTCTGTTTTCAGTTTGTTTCTGCAGCCTTCTCTTTGTTTTCTATTAGGAGGTGACTCGTTTTTGTACCCAGTCCTTAGATCTTTCAGGGACCCCCTTCCCCCTTTCTATAGGTCTTCGTTTGAGACTAGCCTTGGATCGTCGGTGGCTCTATTCGCAGGAATGGGTCGCCCACTCCATCATAGGGAATCCGACTAGTTGCAGTGCATGGTCAGTTTTCCCCCCTCCTACTCTAGTTCTGTGCTGCAGAACCGTAACAGTTTGTCCAGCCCGAGAAAGTTCAAAGAAAAAAAAAAAACCTTCCAGATTTCTGCGATATGAACAGCGCTCAGGATCTTGGTCAACGCCTGCAATGGTTAACATTGGAAGTTGCCAGCTTATATCAGCATGTGAGTAATTGCCCAGGAGTCCGCCCTGAAGAGCCTAAGATGAGTTTACCTGAATGTTTTTCTGGTAAATGGCAGGAATTTTTTTGGTTTAAAAATTCATGTTTACTTTATTTTTGGCTTAGACCCAGGTCTTCAGGGACTGAATTACAGCGTGTGGGGATTATTATGTCCTTATTGCGAGGGGGGCCGCAAGTTTGGGCATTTTCATTGCGGCCAGATGACCCTTGTTTGATGTCAGTAGAAGCAGTTTTTTTCTGCTATGGGGTTAACATATGACGATCCGGATCGTGTCGCTACAGCCGAGGCAAAACTCAGATGACTGAAACAAGGTTCTGGTGATGCTGAGGGATATTGTACCCAGTTCAGACGATGGTCTGCAGGAGTCAGCTGGAATGACTCAGCACTCAAGAGTCAAATTTTAGCAGGTCTGAATTACAGAGTTAAATACTTACTCATTGCATACCCTGCACCTGCTACGCTTGAGGCTGCCATGCAGTTAGCCATCAGAGTGGATAGAAGATTGAGAGACAGGCAGAATGAGGAGAAGGCTTCAATTCTGCTGGGTCCTGTCTCTCAAGAGACCCCCGTGGACTATGGGGGAACCGATGCAACTTGGGGCGATGTCCTCTCATTCCCAGGAAAGGAGAGAAGGTTCTTTGAGGGGCTATGCCTTTATTGTGGTAAGACTGGCCATTTTATCAAGCAATGTGAAGGTCGCATAAATCAGGAAAAGAAAAAAAAAAAGGAGTCAGAGTAACCCTCCCGTTCGTATTGCTTTTTTACGGTCTGCAGGAGTTTCTTTTTGTGGTAGTTCTATCTGTCATGGTCATACTATGGATTTTCAAATGATGGTGGACTGTGGGTCTGCACTGAATTTGATCGATCAACAATTTCTAGACAAGTATAAGACAGAATAAAAAACTGGAGTCTGAACTGAGAAAGTAAATTAATGTGTATGCACAATGTAGGTGCATATTAACACATGACCATTAACCAGAGAAAACAAAAAGCAAAAAGGCACAAATATCCTGAAATAAAAAGTAAAAAATAAACTGCAAATAATGCATAAAGGTAATAATAATAATAATGGTATTTAGTAAACATAATTTTGATCAAAATAATGTACAAGCCATCCCGCCACGTCACGGCAAGTGGGTCAGTCCCTCGATCCTTGTTCACATTCACGTCACTTGGCAAGTGAAAAGATTTTAAATACTAGACTTGGACTGTCCCACAAGGTTTGCCGTGACATGGCGGGATGGTTTGCACATTATTTTGATCAAAATTAAGTTTACTAAATACCATTATTATTATTATTATTATTACCTTTATGCATTATTTGCAGTTTATTTTTTACATTTTATTTCAGGATATTTGTGCTTTTTGTTTTCTCAAGTATAAGATTGAGTCTGTACCTTTTATCATCCCCTTTTCCTGTAGAGGCGATTGATAACACTCTGCTAGAGCATAGGTGCATTTCTCTATAGGTCACCGGGTTTCCACTCACTGTGAATATGTAGCACCAGGAATCTTTAGATTTGTTTGTACTTGATAAATTGCCTTTCCCAGTCATCCTGGGGTTACCCTGGTTAAAAGTGCACAAAACTGTACTGGACTGGTCATCAAATACTATAAGATCCTGGGGTCAGGGGTGTTATGGGAAATGTTGTGATGTACACATCACTGCTGTGGTGAAAAATGAGCTACCTGAAGCCATTCAGAAATTCTGGAAAGTATTTTCTGAAGTTGAGTCACAAGCTCTACCACCGCATAGAGATTACAATTGCGCTATTGAGTTCTTCCCAAGTGCTACTCTCCCTAAGAGTCGTTTATTTAATCTGACGGTCCCCGAGAGGGAAGCCTTAAAGGAATACCTGCAGACTAGTCTTGCTGCAAGTCGTATAAGACCAACCAAGTCCTCTGTGGCTGTGGGATTCTTTTTTGTCAAAAAGAAAGATGGGGGTCTTAGGCCGTGTCTGGATTTAAGGGAGATTAATAAGATCACTGTGTGCAATCCTTACCCTTTGCCGCTAATTCCGGATTTGTTTAACTAATTAGTTGGAGCCTAGTGGTTCTCTAAGATTGATCTCCGTGGGGCACATTATATGCTGCGGATTAAAGAAGGCAATGAATGGAAGGCAGCCTTTAATACCCCAGAAGGTCATTTTGAGTGTCTAGTAATGCCTTTCGGCCTCACAAATGCTCCAGCGTTCTTACAAAATTTCATCAACGACATTCTGAGGCCGCTGATCGGTAGGAGTGTTATCGTTTATTTTGATGATATTTTGATCTACTCGTCCGATCTGGAGTCGCATTGGCAGAAGGTCCGCGAGGTTCTGCAGATTCTGAGAGAAAACACACTCTTTGCTAAACTGGAGAAAAGCGAGTTTGCGGTACAGAAAACTAGCTTTTTGGGGTACATTATTTCCAGTGATGGGTTTGAGATGGACCCGGTGAAGGTTCAGGCGGTATTGGAGTGGCCTCGACCTGAATGCTTGAAGTCAATTCAGAGGTTCTTGGGGCTTGCTAATTATTACAGAAAATTCATAAAGAATTTTTCTGTTATCGCCAAACCCCTTACTGATCTGACTAAGAAGGGTGCCAATACGGTCCAATGGTCTCCTGAGGCTGTTAAGGCCATTGAGCATCTCAAGGAGAAGTTTAGCTCTGCTCCTGTTTTGATCCAGACAGATGAGACAAAGCCCTTTCTGGTAGAGGTGGATGCCTCATCAGTAGGAGTGGGGGCTGTTCTGTCACAGAAGGGAGAGGATGGGGTACATCCCTGTGCGTTTGGGTCGCCTCCATCGCAGGGCTGTGGGGTCCTCGGTACCGGGCCGGTGTCAGGGGGAGATGTGTCACAGCAGCGGTGACCAGGTCCGTGGCCCTGGGCGCCCAATATCAATGGCGGATGATGTTTGCAATGTAGTTTATATGGAAAGTTCGTGACGCCACCCGTGGTGTTTGGCAAGTAGGATGTTAAGCCAACACTGCTTGCAGAACCACTGGGACTGATGGTGTGATGCAGCAAAAATGGTGTAGCTCCCCACAGGTGGAGCTGTAGTCCCAGGGCAGTGTAGGCGTTATGGATGAGGATAGGTGCAGGACGGTGTGGATGCTGGTACCCAGATGTAGTGATGCTGAAGGTGTTAATGACGAATAAATGGAGGACACCAGAACTTGTAGTTTCAAAGCTTTACTCACAGTTCGTGATGCACACTGGTGCCTGCCTCCATGCCGTGTCCTCCGGGGCAGAGACTCAATCAACCTCCCGGGCAAGTCAGGGCTCTCCTCTCCAACACTCCGCCAACATGTGCCTTACCTGAATGACTCCTCTATTGCGCCTTTTAGCGTGAAGAGCTCCAGTACCATGGTTCTCTGAAGTTCCTCCTGTCAGATGTTCCTAAAAACTCTACTTGTATGACAGACAGCTGTAGCCTGCTCAGGGATGCTCATGGATCCCGGCTCTCTATCAGTTTGCTGTTGTGTCCCAAGTCTTGGATGGGAGTAGTGCATTTACAGTCAACTACTCCACCGGTGTCGGCTGCAGAACCATAAGTGTCCATACAACCTCGGGGACCGGGCCCCGGCCTTGCGCTGAGAACCTATAGGCAGGGTTCCTATCCAACCCTCTCCTCCTCTCTGTTCTCCTTCTCCTTCGTTCCGTACTTGTCTTTCTCTCTATGGAAGCTTAGGTTGCAGTTCTACGTCTTTCTCCTTCTCTTCTCTTTCCTGTGCCAGCTGGCTCAGATCACAGAGGCAGCTGCAGCACTTCTTCTCTCCTCGGACCCGTCCTCAGGCTCTCCTGACTGACGGTCCTTTTCACTCCTCTGGGAATCACCCCAGACTGATCTGTTATTCTAAACTTTCCCACTCTTTTATATGAATCTCAACTCCACCCACCTCCCAGCACATCTCGTGTTACGAAGCAAGGAATCACCAGAGGTACTCTGCTACCCTCTAGGCATGAGCCGCAATGTGATCAGTGCTGAACTATCCTGTGTGTGGGATGCAGGCATTGGAGTGTGGAAAGGAGCTCCCAACTTACCAGGATGGTGGGGCACTACACTTTAGGAGAAGGTGCAGTACCTTTGTGGCAACTGAGCCTCAGCGGCGCCACACGTTCTTTTCTAAGAAATTTTCGGAGGCTGAGCTCAACTACGATGTTGGAAACCGAAAATTGCTGGCTATTAAGCTTGCGCTTGAGCATTGGCAACATTTTTTGGAGGGCGCTAGACATCCTACAAGGCTTTACTGATCATAAGAATCTGATCTCTCTGGATGCTGCTAAACATTTGAATGCTCGTCAAGCTAGGTGGGCATTGGTTTTTGCCCGGTTCCATTTCTCTGTGATATATATCCCTGGGACAAAGAATGTTAAAGCTGATGCTTTTTCTCAAAGTTTCTCCCCAGCGGTTAATACTGAATAGGACGAATCTATTCTGCAGAGAGGGGTGGTGGTGGCAGCTTTAGGTTCTGAGTTGGAAAATAGCATTCTTAAAGCCCAGGATGCGGCACCAACTAACACTCCATATGGGAAATTATTTGTGCCTAAAGCCCTGAGGAGAGCTTTGTTTACGGAATGTCATGAGTCTTGTTTGGCGGGTCATCCAGGGATTGCCGAAACTAGAGTCAATCGGTCGGAGTTTCTAGTGGCCGGGGTGGCTAAGAGAAATCGTCAAGTGGGTGCGTCAGTGTACCATGTGCGCTAGGTCTAAGGCTTCTCATGCTCTAGCAGCAGGGTTGCTGTGCCCGTTGGAGGTTCCTAGTTCCCCATGGACGCATCTTGCAATGGATTTTATCACGGACCTGCTGGTCTCTGAGGGTTTTTCTGTCATCTGGGTTGTGGTGGACCAGTTTAGTAAGATGTGTGATCTGGTCCCGTTCAATAAATTACCCTGCGCTAAGACACTTGTCAGGGCATTTGTGAAAGAGATTGGCAGAGTCCATGGTGTCCCCACGGACATTGTCTCCGATAGGGGACCACAGTTTGTGGCTCAATTTTTCGCGTGCCTTTTGTCACAAACTTAAGGTTCATTTGTAATTTTTGTCGGGTTATCATCCTGAGTCCAATGGACAGACCGAGAGGAAGAACCAGGACGTTGAGCAGTTTTTGAGATGTTTTGTAGCAGACAATCAGGAGATGTGGTCGGAATATCTACCATTAGCTGAGTTTGCTCTCAAAAAACATATGTCTTTTTTGGTTGGGTGTTCTCCATTTTTTTGTTGTACTGGGAAGCATCCATCTTTTGGTCCTTTTTCTAGCATTGGGGCAGCGGTGCCTGAGGAGGAGAGTATTTCTGGAAATTTTGAAAGGGTTTGGACCAGTATGCACCATAATCTGAATCAGGCTAATAGGTCTAAGAAATATTTTGACAAGAGAAGAAGGGAGGCGAGGTTTGTTGTTGGGGACATGGTTTGGTTGTCCTCTAGGAATCTGCGTTTAAAGATCCCTTCTAAAAAGTTGGGGCCTAAGTTTGTAGGACCCTTCAAAGTGTTTCAGATTGTCAACTCGGCAGATTGGACATTCCTTCGTCCTGGAAAGTTAATTCAGTTTTTCACGTATCTTTGCTGAAGAAAGTTGACACACCAGATAAGGTGGAGATGCCGTCTGCTCCTCCAATTGATGAGGACTGTGAGTTTGAGATTTCACGCAATTTCGATTCCAGGTGGCACAGAGGAGGCTTACAGTATCTCGTGTCCTGGAAGGGTTTCGGTCCCGAGGACAATTCCTGGGTGAAAGCTGTGGACATCTCAGCCTCAAGATTAATTAAGGCCTTTCACAGGATATTTCCTAATAAGGCTCAGCCTAAAGGATCCAGGGGATCCTCATTAAAGGGGAGGTACTGTTAGAATCTGTTCAGTTTGTGAGTCTCCGCCATTTTCTTGTAGTGTTCTGGCTGCTGGTCTTTTTCCTCTGGTGCTGGGTTTGTCTTGGGTCAGGTAATGGTATCACCCTTTATTAACCTACACCTGTCTCCCATTCCTTGCTGGACAACAGTGTTATTCTGCTTGAGTCCTGGCTTGGAGCTTTGCTTTGCCTTCTGTGTGTTTAATTAGTGCAGTGCTGGGATCTCTGGTTCTAGTAGTCATAGTTTCTGTTTTCAGTTTGTTTCTGCAGCCTTCTCTTTGTTTTCTATTAGGAGGTGACCCATTTTTGTACCCAGTCCTTAGATCTTTCAGGGACCCCCTTCCCCCTTTCTATAGGTCTTCGTTTGAGACTAGCCTAGGGTCGTCGGTGGGTCTATTCGCAGGAATGGGTCGCCCACTCCATTGTAGGGTATCAGACTAGTTGCAGTGCAGGGTCTGTATTCCCCCCTCCTACTCTAGTTCTGTGCTGCAGAAGCATAACATCTGCTTTAGAAAGGCTGGTTGTCAAAGATGGGGGGACCCCATGCCATTTTTTTAAATTATATATTTAAATAATTTTTTTTCAAAAGTGTGGGAACCCCTCTATTCTTGATAACTAGCCTTGCTGAAGCTGACAGCTGAGGGTTCCAGCCCCCAGCTGTGAGTTTCGTCTGGCTAGTTATCAAAAATAGGGGGAGACCAAAGCCTTTTTTTTTTATTATTTATATTCAGCGGAAGATGAATACTCCCATCCGCCGCTCCTGCTTTCACTGCAATTTGTAGTTGTAGGTGTCAGATGATGGGATCAGTTGTCCCATCAGCTGACACCAGTGACCAGAGGTAAACTGAGCATGCTCAGTTAAAAAAATGGAATCCGTCGCCGGATTCCGTCATGTGACGGACTACGACGGATTTGTCACCCACAGGCGTCCATTCTAGCAGACAACGAACGGCGATGGATCCGTTGCTGTCCGACGTTCCTATGTACATTGTCTCCGGCTGACAGACAAAGATTTTCCGACGGATCCGTCGAATGACGGATGAAACGTGCGGCCATCCGTCGCTAATGCAAGTCAATAAGAAATAAACGGATCCAGCGGCATAAGATGCAGGATCCGTTTTTTCTAAAAATGACAGATTTCGACTGATGGCAAAAAAACTGATGTGTGAAAGAGGCCTTAGCCGATTACAAGATATCTGGGGGATTAGATTTTCTAAAGCAAAAAATTTTTTTTTCTCTTTGATATCCAAAAAGTATTGAAGACTCAATTGTTTTTTTGTTCTTTGTGCTCTTGTACAATCTCCAAAATGTATTAAAACATCTGCATGCAACTTTCTGATCATGCTCCATTACATTAAACAATACTATTTAAAGGAAAGATGGAAGTAATTATAACTGGAAACCTAATGATTCATTACTGTATCTATCTGAAGACACTAAATTTATTTTAACATGCTTTGAAAATGTAATCAATATGCTAGAAATATTTAGGAAAAGACGTCATTTGCGGGGGTGGTGTTGGTCTCTGCACACCGTGAATTTGTTTGACAATATGCACTGACAGTGCACACTTCTCTCCTGCCAGTTCGTTACTGCTGACCTGAGATAGTGAAAGAGCGCACTGTCATTGTGCACATCACGCAGGGGATTAGCCTGGCCCATGAAATGAGCATCAGTGATGACACTGATGTAATTTATCTGGATTTGGCTGTTGAGATTTATCTGGACTTTGTAAAGGCATTTGATACTGTACCACATAACAGCCTTATACTGAAGCTCCATAAGCAGGGACTAGGGGAAACTATATGTAGACGGGTAAGAAAATGGCTAAGTGACTGGAAACAAAGAGTCCTCATAAATGGTATGTTTTCTAAATGGGATGTAGTCAGCAGTGGAGACCACAGGAATTTGTGACAGTACCGATTCTCTTTAACCTCTTTATTAATGACCTAGTAGATGGGATTGAGAGTAATGTGTCAGTCTTTGCTGACGACACCAAACTACAGTGGCTATGGAAAGTATTGAGACCCCTTTAACTTTTTCACTCTTTGTTTCATTTCAGCATTCATTTTTTTCTCATTAATGTACACTGTGCACCCCATCTTGACTGAAAAAAAACAGAAATGTAGAAATTTTGCAAATTTATTAAAAAAGAAAAACTGAAATATCACATGATCGTAAGTGTTATGATTGGGTAACCGAGGAGGAAAGAAAGACCAAGCTAAGCCACAGAAAACCAGAGAGGTTGGTAACTAAGCAGATTGCAGACCCCTGATCCTATCCACACAACTAGCAGTAGCCGTGGAGCATACCTACGATGATCCTAGATCATAGCCAGAGAGCTAAATAAGCCTAAAGCAAGAAAGGGGAAATCTAAACTGCCCCAGAGCAGACCCCAAAGGAATAGATAGCCCCCAAACATATACTGTCGGTGAGACAAAATGAAAACACAAATGCAGGTAGGAAAATAGACTGAGCAAACGATGGGGCCCACCCTAACTAGACAGGACAGGAAAGGAAAGACACTGTCTGCAATCACGCAAAAAAACCCTGCAAAAAATGCCCAAAACGTCTGAAAGAAAAATACTGAAGTCGCACAACTTCGCCCACTATATCAGCACTCTGGTATATTCTGAAAGCAGAGTAAAAAGAGGCCAATCTAATAAGGGACAAAAACAAACTGGCACAAGCAGTAACATATGGATGGAAATTCAGCACAGCTCCAACCGGAGCCGGCTGACCACACAAAACTGAAATAGACAAAACCAGATCAAATGTGAACAATAGCAAAAGAACACTTAGCTGAGCATGCAGGGACTGAGCTGGAAACTAAGACCTAAGGAGGCAGGAAAAAATCACCAGCAGGGATAGAGGGAGTCGGCTGTCTTAAATCCAGTCAGAAACTCCAGATCTCCAATCATCCTCCTCATTATCAGGTGGCAAGCCTCTGTTAATCAGATCAGCTCCATTACCTCTAGTAACCACCAGAGGGAGCCCAGAAAGAGAACTCACGACCCCTCTGTCAATATAACCAGCTCCACTACCTTCATTAGTAACCAGAGGTAGGTCAGAAAGCGAATTCACAACAGTACCCCCCCTTGAGGAGGGGTCACCGAACCCTCATCGACACCACCAGGCCGATCAGGATGGGCCCGATGAAAAGCACAAGCCAATCTATCGGCATGAATGTCAGAAGCAGAGACCCAAGAATTATCCTCCTGGCCATAACCTTTCCATTTGACCAAGTACTGGAGTCTCTGTCTAGCCAAACGAGAATCCAATATTTTCTCTACCTCATATTCCACATTTCCTTTAACCAATATAGGCTCAGGAGGCGCCACCATAGGAACTACTGGCTCCACAAACCTCTTCAACAGAGATTTATGAAACACATTATGGATCTTAAACGTAACTGGAAGAGTCAATCGAAAAGAAGCAGGATTAAGAATCTCCAAAATCTTATAAGGTCCAATGAATCTTGGCTTGAACTTTGGAGACGCAACCTATATAGGAATATTCTTTGATGACAACCAAACCATATCACCCACTTTAAACCGGGGACCAATGGTCCTATGCCGGTTGGAAAACCGTTGGGCTTTTTCCTGAGAGAGGGACAACTTATCTACCACTTGGTCCCAAATCTGCTGCATTCTCTCTACCACAGTGTCCACACTTGGGCAGGTCGAAGATTCCTCTTGCCCTGAAGAAAATCGAGGATGAAACCCAAAGTTACAGAAAAAGGGCAACATCAATGAGGCAGAACTAGCTCTATTGTTTAGCGCAAATTCGGCCAAGGGCAAAAATGAAACCCAGTCATCCTGATCAGCAGATATAAAACATCTCAAATAGGACTCGAAAGTCTGGTTTGTTCTCTCAGTCTGCCCATTGGTCAGAGGATGAAATGCAGAGGAGAAGGATAACTGAATTTCCAGTTTGGAACAAAAAGCTCTCCAAAATCTGGAAACAAACTGGACTCCTCTGTCCGACACAATGTTCTCAGGAATCCCGAGCAACCGAACCACCTGTTGTAAAAACAAGGGCACCAATTCTGAAGAAGATGGCAACTTTGGGAGTGGTACAAGATGGATCATCTTAGAAAATCTATCATAAATCACCCAGATAACAGTCATTCTCTGAGAGACAGGAAGATCGGAAATAAAATCCATTGAGATATGGGTCCATGGCCTCTCGGGCACTGGCAGGGGCATCAACAACCCACTAGAATGAGAACAGGGTTTAGACCGAGAACAAGTCCCACAGGACTGCACAAAATTCCTGACATCACGAGATAAGGCAGGCCACCAAAAAGACCGACTCACCAAATCTCTGGTACCAAAAATACCTGGATGACCAGCCAACGCAGAGCAATGAATTTCAGACATCACTCTCTTTCTCCACTGGTCAGGAACATACAATTTTCCCATAGGGCAACGTTCAGGTTTGTCCACCTGAAATTTCTCCAAGGCACATCTCAAATCGGGTGAGATGGCGGAAAGAACTACCCCCTCATTTAGAATGGTAGTAGGCTCGGTCACAATAATAGAATCCGCAAAAAAACTCCTAGAAAGGGCGTCCACCTTAACATTCTTAGTGCCTGGAAGAAAAGAGACCACAAAATTAAAACGCGTGAAAAACAAGGCCCACCTAGCCTGTCTAGGATTCAAGCATTTGGCTGATTCAAGATAAATCAAATTCTTGTGGTCGGTGATGACCACAACTTGATGTCTAGCTCCCTCCATCCAATGTCTCCACTCTTCAAATGCCCATTTCATGGCCAACAATTCCCGATTCCCCACGTCATAGTTACGTTCAGATGGGGAGAATTTTCGAGAAAAGAAGGCACAGGGATTCATTTTAGAAGTCACCGGATCTTTTTGGGACAAAACGGCTCCTGCACCAAATCTCAGAAGCATCTACCTCCACCTGAAATGGGAGTGAGACATCAGGTTGCCGTAGAACTGGAGCAGAAGTGAATTTCTGCTTAAGCTCCTGAAATGCCGAGACTGCCTGTGGAGACCAATTCACCACATCAGCACTCTTTTTGGTCAGATCAGTCAGTGGTTTGACAATACCAGAAAAATTACTTATAAATTTACAATAGAAATTAGCAAACCCCAAAAACTTCTGGAGAGCCTTCAAAGAAGTGGGCTGAACCCAATCATAAATTGTCTGTACCTTGGCCGGGTCCATTTCAATAGCTGACAGGGACAAAATGAATCCCAAAAATGAAATCCTCTGTACACCAAAGAGGCACTTCGATCCCTTAACATGCAGGGAATTTTCCCTCAAAATCCGGAACACAGTCCGGACATGTTCCACATGAGAATCCCAATCACTGGAAAAGATCAAAATATCATCCAGATAAATGATCAAAAACTTATCCACAAAGTCCCGGAAAATATTGTTCATAAAAGATTGAAAGACAGAAGGGGCATTAGTGAGCCCAAAAGGCATCACCAGGTACTCAAAATGTCCCTCCGGAGTATTAAACACCATCGTTCATTCATCCTCGTGCTTGATGCGAATAAGATTATACGCCCCCCTGAGGTCAAGCTTGGCAAACCAGCAGGCACTTTTAACTCTGGAAAATAAATCAGAAATCAGGGGTAATGGGTACTGATGTTTAACAGTGATTTTGTTAAGGGAACAATAGTCAATACAAGGCCATAATGAATCATCTTTCTTGGCCACAAAAAAAGCCCAGCACCTAAAGGTGAAGAGGATGGTCTCATATGACCCTTCTCTAACGACTCCTTGATATAAGATCGCATAGCATCATGTTCGGGTACCGATAAGCTGAAAAGCCGACCCTTGGGATATTTACACCTGAGCATTAACTCAATTGCACAGTCATAACTCCTATGAGGAGTCAAAGACGCAGACTTACTCTCACTTAATACATCAGAAAAATCAGCCAAATAATCAGGAATATCATGAGACTGGGGAGAGGTGGAGAAAACAGGAGTGTCACTAAGAACACATTGACAACCGCAGCTCACCACTGGCACAGATTTCCAATCCAAACCAGGATTATGAGTTTGCAAACAGGGAAAACCCAGAACAATAGTATCAAATTCAAATTCAAATTCAAATTCAAATAGGCTTTATTGGCAGGACCAAAATACAATTAGTGTTGCCAAAGCAAGAAAAGAAGTGTGGCAGGGGAGTGGATAAGGGTAGTGGGGATGGGGTGTTGGGGGCAAAATTTTGGGAGTGATTGTCCATTTGGAGGTCTTTAGTTCCTCTCATCTTATGACATGTGGTGACATATTGGGCGGCGACCTCCACCATTGATTCTTCTTCCCCCAGTAGGATGCAGAGTTTCCTCTCCTCGTCCATGGATGGGAAGTCTGGGTTATGGGTGGTAAGTTTCTGGAAGTGGGAGTCCCTCACTGCTGAGTATTTGTTGCAGTGCAGCAGGAAATGCACCTCATCTTCCAGAGCCCCCTGCTGGCAGTGCTGGCACAGTCTGTTCTCTCGTGGCTTGTATGTCTGTCGGTGCCGCCCTGTTTCCACCTCTAGGTTGCGGGCGCTTAATCTGTATATACTCAGGGTCTGCCTATCTTTGGGGTGGCGTAGCCTTTCCAGGTATGGAGCCAGTGTGTAGTCCCTCCGCAGTGACCGGTAGATGGTGAGTTTCTGGGAGTTCTCCAATTCACTCTTCCAACCCTCTATGTATTGCATCTTGCAGCTCTCTGAGATCTCTTTTATTTGGGCTTTAGTTAGGGTGTGTTGCTGACTTTGGTTGAGCTGGCTGCCGAGGTTCCTGGCTTGCTCTTGGCTCTGGCTCAGCAGGGCTTTATGATGGTAGGAGCAGGGGTTGCTGTTCTGTATATGCGCCTGGTGTGATAGCGCCCTCTTGTGTATAGTGAGCCATAAGGGGAATCGGCCCAGCTCTGCCCGACAGGCTATGTTTGAGGTGCTGCGATGTACCTGGAGGAGATATTTTCAGAACTCCAGATGGAAGACTTCGGTTGGGCTGGAATCCCACTTTTTCTGGTCTGGATAGGTTGCTGGACCCCATACCTCGCTGCCATATAGCAGTATAGGTGTGATGACGCTGTCGAATATCTTGAGCCAGACTCTCACCGGTGGTTTGAGGTGGTACATTTGTCTTCTGATGGCATAGAAGGTTCTGCATGCTTTCCCTTTCAGGGTCTCTGCTGCTTGCTTGAGGCTCCCGGTTTGGCTTGGCTCCAGACCGAGGTAGGTATAGCTGCTTGTCTTCTCTAGCGTGGCACCATTTAGTGTGAGGGAGGAAGTGGAGGTTTCTTTAGAACTCCTCTTTTGAAACACCATGACTTTGGTCTTCTTTTGGTTGATGGGCAGCGCCCATGTGGTGCTGAATGTTTCCAGCACGGCCAAGCTATCTTGGAGGCCTCTCTCGGTTGGGGAAAGCAGCAGGAGGTCATCTGCATACAGCAGGATCTTCACCTCTCGGTCGTGCAGGCTGAGACCTGGGGCAGAGGAGGATTCCAGGGCCGCTGCCAGTCCATTTATGTAGATGTTAAATAGAGTTGGGCTCAGGCTGCAGCCCTGTCTTACCCCATGGCACTGCCGGAAGAAGGCCGTCCTCTTTCCATTCACCTTCACGCTGCACCGATTCTCAGTGTATGAGCTCTTGATGATGTCGTAGGTTCTGCCACCTATTCCTCTCTCCAGGAGTTTCAGGACCTGGGTGCCACACTGAGTCAAAGGCCTTCTTGAAGTCCACAAAACATGCAAATATTTTCCCCTGTTTTTTTCTATGGATGTGGGTCTTGATGAGGCTTTGCAGGGTGTAGATGTGATCCGTGGTGCGATGGTTTGGCATGAACCCAGCTTGGCTTCTGCTGAGGGTGTCCCGCTGGGTGAGGAAGGTGATGATCCTTTTGTTAATAATGCTGTTAAATAGTTTTCCAGAATGCTGTTAACACATATTCCTCTGTAGTTTGCTGGATCATATCTGTCTCCATTCTTGTAGATGGGCGTTATGAGACCTTGATTCCAGCTTTTTGGGAAGTAGCCAGCACTCAGGATGTGGGTGAATAGTTTTGCCAGTGCTGCATGTATATCTGGGGAACTGAATTTGATCATCTCTGGCAGGATGCCGTCACTGCCCGCGGCCTTCTTGCATTTCATAAATTTGATACTGTCTTTCATTTCCAGCACACTGATTGGTATGTCCAGAGGATTTTGGAAGTCTTTGATTGTCTCCTCCATGTCTCTGAGTTTAGTGGTTAGGTGTTTCTGTTCTGGGGTTAGGTCTTCTTCTGGTGTGTTCTTGTAGAGGCCTTTGAAGTAGCTGTGCCAGATGTTGCCATTTTGGATGTGGAGGGTGCTCTGCTTGGGCTTTGTGCCGATATGTATCATGCTTTGTGCCGATTTGTATCATGCAAAAAGTGCAACACCAAAAATTTACAATTTTCTTGCTGGTCCGGGGCGACCCGCATTATCACCTGGGTCCAAAACTGGGATTTATTCTCTGCCAAAGGAGTAGCATCAATACCCCTCAAAAGGGATAGGAGTCTGCAGGGGTATCATGGGAAAACCACAACGTTTAGCAAAGTCTAAATCCATCAAATTCAAAGCTGCTTCTGAATCTACAAAAGCCTTAGCGGAAAATGTAGACAAGGAGCAGATCAGAGTAATTGTCAAAAGGAACTTAGGTTGTACACTGCCCACAGCAAATGTGTGCGCAAAACATTTTTCTCATTTAGGGCAGACAGAAATAGTATGAGAGGCGTCTGCACAGAAAAAACACAGCTTATTACGCCTTCTAAACACCTGACGTTGCACCCTAGACAAAACCCTATCACATTGCATGGGTTCAGACGTTCGTTCAAAAGGCGGCAACGCCTCTCGTGTAGTTCTACGTTCACTTAAACGCCGATCAACTTGAATGGCTAATGACATAGAATTATCAAGACCTGAGGGAACAGGATATCCCACCATAACATCTTTTACGGTTTCTGCCAAACCCTTCCAAAAGAGAGCTGCTAGGGCACCATCATTCCATGTAGTAAGGACCGCCCACTTTCGGAATTTTTGACAGTATAACTCTGCAGAATCCTGATCCTGGTTCAATGCCAATAAGGTTTTCTCAGCTTGATCAATAGCATTAGGTTCATCATACAACAACCCCAAGGATTGAAAAAATGCATCCACATTAGTCAGAACAGGATCTTCAGGTGTCAGAGAAAAAGCCCAATCCTGGGGATCGCCGTGCAGCAAGGAGATAACAATTTTAACCTGCTGCAAAGAGCGCCCCGATGAGTTAGGCTTCAAGGCAAGAAATAGTTTACAATTATTTTTAAAATTCAAAAATTTAGACCGATCCCCAGAAAACACATCAGGAGTAGGGATTTTTGGTTCAACAGCAGATGATTGAGTGAAATGGGTGGAAATTCCCTGCACTTCAGCAGCGAGCTGCTCAACACGATCAGACAATTCAGTTTTTTGCATCAGTTATAATCCGCCAAAAAGGCGGATAAGCGGATCCGTTCTAAACTGATGTGAACGGATGGCACAGGATCCGTTTTCAGACGGATCCTGAAAATGAAGAAATCGCTGGCTGGGAAGGAGAGAGAGAGAGAGAGAGAGAGAGAGAGATTTTTTTTTTTATTTTGTCCGGCACCCAGAAAGAATTTCGGGTTAAATTAGTGTCTGGAGGATCCGCCAGAAGAAAAAACGTTACAAGCTCCGTTCTGAAATCTTTGAGGATGGTGACGGACAGCAACTTTTGGTGGATCCTCACAAAAAACGGATGCAACGGACAGCAATCCATCACAATCCGCCATTAATGCAAGTCAATGGGAAAAAAACGGATCCTCAAAAAAAAATTGAGGATCCGTTTTTTTTCAAAACCTGGCGGATTGTGACTGATTGTAAAAAACGGAAGTGTGAAAGAGGCCTTAATCTCCATTAAAGAAAAAATCCTCCTATGGCCCCAGGGAAAGAGGAAAAAAAAAAATATATATATATAAAAATGCTGACTTTTTAAAAAAAATTTTCTCCTTCCTTTGAGTACCCTAGAGTCTGCGGTTTATGCTGGTGATTGTTATGATTGGGTCACCAAGGAGGAAAGAAAGACCAAGCTAAGTCACAGAAAACCAGAGAGGTTGGTAACTAAGCGGATTGCAGACCCCTGATCCTATCCACACAACTAGCAGTAGCCGTGGAGAGTACCTATGATCCTAGATGCCTCGACACAGCCGGAGAGCTAAATAAGCCTAAAGCAAGAAACGGGAAATCTAAACTGCCCCAGTGCAGACCCCAAAGGAATAGATAGCCCCCAAACATATATTGTTGGTGAGACAAGATGAAAACACAAATGCAGGTAGGAAAATAGACTGAGCAAAAATGGGGCCCACCCTAACTAGACAGGACAGGAAAGGAAAGACACTGTCTGCAATCATGCAGGAAAACCCTGCAAAAAATGTCCAACACGTTTGATAGATTTTGATAGAAAAATACTGAAGTCGCACAACTTCGCCCACTATATCAGTACTCTGGCCTCTTTTTGCTCTGCTTTCAGAATATACCAATCTAATAAGGGACAAAAACAAACTGGCACAAGCAGTAACATATGGATGGAAATTCAGCACAGCCCCAGCCTGAGTCGGCTGACCACACAAAACTGAAATAGACAAAACCAGATCAAATGTGAACAATAGCAAAAGAACACTTAGCTTAGCATGCAGGGACTGAGTTGGAAACTAAGACCTCAGGAGGCAGGAAAAAATCACCAGCAGGGATAGAGGGAGTCGGCTGTCTTAAATCCAGTCAGAAACTCCAGATCTCCAATCATCCTCCTCATTATCAGGTGGCAAGCCTCTGTTAATCAGATCAGCTCCATTACCTCTAGTAACCACCAGAGGGAGCCCAGAAAGAGAACTCGCGACCCCTCTGTCAATATAACCAGCTCCACTACCTTCACTAGTAACCAGAGGTAGGCCAGAAAGTTAATTCACAACACATAAGTATTCAGACCCTTTACTCAGTATTGAGTAGAAGCACCCCTTTGAGCTAAAACAGCCATGAGTCTTCTTGGGAATGATGCAACAAGTTTTTCACACCTGGATTTGGATCCTCTGCCATTCTTCCTTGCATGGTCGTAAATGGCTACACATCCAGTTGGAAGAATGTCTCAAGTGGGTTACCCACAGGGCTCTGTCCTGGGCCCTGTATTGTTCAACATCTTTATCAATGATTTAGATGAAGGAATTGAGGGTAAACTGATTAAATTTGCTGATGACACAAAGCTAGGAGGGATAGCTAATACTAGAGAAGAGAGAGAGAGGATTCAAAAAGATATAAATTAACTGGAGCAATGGGCAGCAACTAACAGAATGGTTTTTAGCAGCAACTAACAGAATGGTTTTTAACAGGGAAAAATGCAATGTACTACATATGGGCAATAAAAATGAAAAAAGCATATACAGAATGGGAGGAATAGGGCTAAGCAACAGCACATGTGAAAAAGACTTGGGTATACTAATAGATCACAGACTGAATATGAGTCAACAGTGTGATGCAGCAGCAAAAAAGGCAAATGCAATTCTAGGATGTATTAACAGAAGCATACAGTCTAGATCACGTGAAGTCATTATTGCCCTCTACTCCTCTTTGGTCAGACCTCATCTGGAATATTGTGTCCACTTTTGGGCACCACATTTTAAAAAAGACATCAACAAACTGGAGCAAGTTCAGAAAAGAGCGACCAGAATGGTGACCGGTCTGCAAACCCTGTCTTATGAGGAAAGGTTGCAGGATTTGGGAATGTTTAGTTTGCAAAAGAGAAGACTGAGAGGAGACTTAATAGCTGTCTACAAATATCTAAAGGGCTGTCACATTGTAGAAGGATCATCTTTATTCTCATTTGCACAAGGAAAGACAAGAAGCAATTGGATGAAACTGAATGGGAGGAGACACTGATTAGATATTAGAAAAAACTTTTTGACAGTTAGAGTGATCAATGAGTGGAACAGGCTGCCACGAGAAGTGGTGAGTTCTCTTTCAATGGAAGTCTTCAAACAGAGGCTGGACAGACATCTGACTGGGATGATTTAGCGAATCCTGCTTTGAGTAGGGGGTTGGACCAGATGGCCCAGGAGGTCCCTTCCAACTCTACGATTCTATGATATCTTCTCCAGTTCCGTCAGGCTGGATGGTTAACGTTGGTGGACAGCCATTTTCAGTTCTCTCCTGAGATGCTCAATTGGGTTTAGGTCAAGGCTCTGACTGGGCCAGTCAAGAATGGTCACAGAGTTGTTCTGAAGCCATTCCTTTGTTATTTTATCTGTGCGCTTAGGGTCATTGTCTTGTTGGAAGGTGAACCGTCACCAAGTCTGAGGTCCAGAGCACACTGGAAGAGGTTTTCATTGTTTTCATCCAGGATATCTCTGTACTTGGCCGCATTCATGTTTCCTTCAATTGCAATCAGTTGTCCTGTCCCTGCAGCTGAAAAACACCCCCATAGCATGATGCTGCCACCACCATGTTTTATTGTTAGGATTGTATTGGGCAGGTGATGAGCATTACCTGGTTTTCTCCACACATACCACTTAGAATTCTTACAAAAAGTTCTATCTTTGTCTCATAAGACCAGAGAATCCTATTTCTTATAGTCTGGGAGTCCTTCATGTGTTTTTTTAGCAAACTCTATGCGGGCTTTCATATTTCTGGCGCTGTGGAGAGGCTTCCGCTAGGCCACTCTGCCATAAAGGACCGACTGCTGGAGAGCTGCAGTGATAGTTGCATTTGTGGAACTTTCTCCCTTCTCCCTACTGCATCTGTGGAGCTCAGTCACAGTGATCTTGGGTTTCTTCTTTACCTCTCTCTCACCAAGACTCTTCTCCCACGAATGCTCAGTTTGGCTGGAAGGCCAGGTTTAGGAACACTTCTGGTGGTCCCAAACGTCTTCCATTTAAGGATTATTGAGGCCACTTAACTCTTAGGAACCTTTTGTACTGCAGAAATTCTTTTGTAACCTTAACCAGATCTGGGTCTTGCCACAAATCTGTCTCTGAACTCCTTGGCCAGTTCCCTTGACCTGATGATTCTCATTTGGTCTGACATGCACTGTGAGCTGTGAGGTCTTATATAGACAGGTGTGTGCCTTTCCAAATCCAGTCCTATCAGTTTAATTAAACACAACTGGACTCCAATAAAGAAGTAGAATCATCTCAAGGAGGCTCACAAGGAAATGGACAGCATGTGACTTAAATATGAGTGTCTGAGCAAATAGTCTGAATACTTATGACCGTGTGATATTTTAGTTTTTCTTTTTTAATTTGCAAAAAATTCTACATTTTTGTTTTTTTTTCGAGTCAAAGTGGGGTGCAGAGTGTACATTAATGAGAAAAAAATGACCTTTTTTTAATTTACCATATGGCTACAATGAAACAAAGAGTGAAAAATTTAAAGGGGTCTGAATACTTTCCATACCCACTGTATGACACTGCACCTTGTGAGGGAGATAGTTGCAGTTAAATGTGTGTAGTTTTTTAATTTCTCATTTGTATTTTTAAATCAGTTATTCATTTCTTTCCAAAAAGAGCTGTAAAACTGCAAAGTGCAAGTGCATAAAACAAAAGCGACAACAGGCCACAGTTTTGGGGTGGCATGTATAGACATCAAAATTAATGAGTAAAACAGGTTTGCAAAAACATTAGTTTGTGACACGCACACTTTGGGAGCTAGATATTTGTAGTTAAAAGTCTGAGTTTCCTTTAAATTTTTTTTTTAACTAATTTTTAACACATTTATTACCTTTGAGAGAAGAGATACATGAGACTGTAGTAATTTGGGTGCACAAGTAGGAAATTACAAGTAATACAAAGAACTTGGTAATCCTTCTCTAGAATGCAAATTTATTGTAATAACAATCCACATGTAATCATGTGATGTTTCAGTCTCAGTATAATTAGACCTAAATCAGAAATGGATTGCTGATAGGAAGTAAATTAGGTAAAGTGAAAATGGTAAGGCAGCACAGATGAAGTGGCATGTTTGCGCTTGCGTATGGTGCCAAGAGGTGCCACCTTCTCTATATTAGTATTATTCCCCACTCTTAAAAAGTACTGAACAAGTAATTGTAGGTACATATAAAAAAAATATGCTAAAGACCGCAGTGTTGTTTATGGGCATATAATAGGACTAATATAACAGGTGTGTAAAAACTTAGAACAGTATTTTGTGACGCACACACTTTGTACCTGGCAATGAGTTTTACGTATTCCTTAAGCAATATTGTTGGCTACTTCATTAAGAATGGAAAAAAAGGTGCATTTAAAATTCCGCAGCTGCCAAGTGCACTCTAGTATAATCATTGTAGTGGTCAGTCTCTTCTGAGGCCAGCTCTTTTATAGCTCACTCTCTCTTTTGCCTATATCTATTGAATCACTGTATTATTCTCTTTTCATCAAGGACTTCACTAATTTTCACTACTGCTGTTGTAAAACACACATTGTAGAATTTGTCCTGTCTGCTGCATTCCTTCCGCTTTTATAAAAAATTCTGAATAGTCCCTTCTAATTGGCTGTGCAATTCCATGTGATGTCACAGCTACAAGGCATTAAAGGGAAGCCCTATTGACTACACCCAAGGTCATGTGATACTCCTTTAGCTGAAGCAATCTTTTGCATTGTGTTGATGCGCGTGAAGTGAATCACAAATTGTTGGAATACCTAAAAAAATTCAACATGAATTTGATTTGCATCAAATTGATTTGATCATCTCCAGAGCACTTTTAAAAATCCTGATTGCAGCAATAAAAATAAATTTGGCACTGTCACCAAAGGTCAACAGTGTGTTTGCCTTGACAATAAAAGAACTGTTCTATTGCCACAAGATGTGCAAAATATATATATATATATATATATATATATATATATACACCATATTTTTCGCTTTATAAGACGCTCTGGATTATAAGATGCACCCCAAATTTTGAGGAGAAAAAAAGAAAAAAAATGTTTTTTTAATAAAGTGGTGGTGCTTCTTATAATTCATGCTTCTTCTTATTGTTTACCAGGGGTGGTGGTTGGGGTGCTGCTAGGGGTCTCTGCTGATGCCGCCAGAGGTCTCTGCTGCTGCTGCCAGGGGTCTATGCTGCTGCCAGGGGTCGCTGCTGCTGCCCACCGCCGCTGCCCACCCCTGCTGCCCAGGGTGTCTGCTGCTGCCCGTCGCCACTGCCTGGGATTTCGGCTGCTGCTGCCCACCGCCTCTGCCCGGGATGTCCGCCACTGCGGGGGGCTCTGTCGACATTTCTTGAAAGACCAGAGACCCCTGGAAGTTCCGTAGTTTCAGCCTGTGTGTGTGCACTCCAGTAAAATGGCCGCCTACGTATGCACAGATGGAGATCTCAGCATGGAGATCTCGGGAGATGAGATCTCAGCACTGAAATCTCATCTCCCGAGATTTTCGTCTGCGCTTGCGCCGCCTCCTGGCGGCCATGTTACTGGAGTCCACCGCACAGGAGGAAACCACAGAACTGCCGGGGGGGCTCTGGCCTTTCACAAAATGTCGGCAGAGGCCCCCACAGCAGCAGACATTACAGGCAGCGGCAGACATCATGGGCAGTGGCGGCAGCAGACGTGGACACCCCGGGCAGCAGCAGCGGACATCCCAGGCAGCGGCAGCGGGCAGCAGCAGCGCGGCGGCAGCGGACACCCCCTCATCCCAGCCTGCAGCTACTTACTGGAAAAAAGGTTACTGGTATATCCGCATTGTTAGACACACCCCCATTCCCCCTCAAATTTGGGGGAAAAAAGTGTGTCTTACAAAGCAGAAAATATGGTGTATGTGTGTATATATATATATATATATATACACACACACACACACACACACAGTATATGTATATTTTACAAAAGGCACAATTTGTAAGGTAGACAATTACATTGAAATTTCTGAACTGTAGATAATTTTCTTTTATCTTTAGCAAAAAAATAAATTATGGCATACCCATCTCACAAGCCAGGAAGCATATCTTATGAAACCGTAGTCATGATTTCAGATTTTTTTTTCATAATTCTTCAAAATTAGCATACAGGAGTATTAACCTGCCCTAACTGTTTACAGTGTGCAAAAAAGTCAATTATTAAATTGCTGTGCTGGTATTGCAGTACGTCACCGATCAATCGATTCACAGTAACAATGACTCGGCAGGTCCAGCACTTCACTATATCACTTGCATCTTTGTATTATTCTTCACACCACTCCCATTTTCAATGTGCTGCAGCACTGCAGTACTACAACACAGTCAGATTTATGTATTTTTCTATAACTATGTGTAATGAGTTGTGCTCTCTTCTCTCCTATTCTTAGGCTGCAAAATTCTTAAATGGCGCTGCTTGGCCAACCCTCTTCTTTTATGATGGCTGTGATAGTACCCTCTGGCTGCCCTAGACTATGTGATTTCATACCTGAAAGGCATTATGAGTAAGTTGCAACTCACATGAATAGCTAGCCGTGTGTCTGCTGCTGTCTATATCAGTTTGTGAAATACCACCAGACAATTTTTTTTGCAATTCTCATGAACCGAATCACAGATTGTGAGTATTCATGGAGATTTGCAATTTTGAGGAAATTCGACGTAGCCGAGTCACATTAGATTGAACCATTCATCTCTACTTTTAGAGTAAGGCCGGGGTCACACTAACCGACGCAAACTACGGTCAGTATTTTACATGCGTAATACGGATGACAGACCCCTAAACAGGGCTCCGTATGTCATCCGTAATCAAGGTGTGGTCGCGTATTTTGCGCATGTCAGCATCCGTATGTAATCCGTATGGCATTCGTATGGCGAGATTTTCTCGCAGGTTTGCAAAATGGACATATAATGGAGCCCTATGACAGGGTTTCTAACAGAAACCAAAGAATAGATATAGACACATAGAATGCATATATATATATATTATATTATATATATATATATATGTATTCTATGTGTCTATATCTATTCTTTCTTTCTTTATTAAACCTGTCAGTGTGAGTATACTGTATAGCGCACTGAATTGCCGGCTTTTCTAAAAGACACCGGGTGCGTATTTCTCACAAGTCACATGTGTGGTCCGTGTGTAATCCGTATTTTTTGCGCACCCATAGACTTGCATTGGCGTACTATGGCCGTAGTACGCTGACAATCGCAGCATGCTGCGATTGGCACGGACCGTAGAATACAGATGAGAAATATATACGACTGGTGCGAGGGACCCCATAGGGAATCATTTGTCCGTGTCTAATGCGTGCTTTTAGCGCCTCTCACTCGGCCGTATTCCTCGCCAGTGTGACCCCGGCCTAAGAGAGTGATTTCCATTTCACACATAGATCCCTATGTGATCTGGCAAATCAGAAATGACATGAGTTAGAAAAAGACCAAATCGCTAAAAAAATTGCTTAGCATTTCTTATACTGCATTGTACATATATTTAAAAAGATTTATGGAATGTATTTTTTGTTAGATATATTTCTTTAAAATTAATCTGTGAGCAGGATTCCACCCCACCTCCAAACTGTTTATAAACACATGTAGCTCTTTCACAGACGAGTCCAGCAATACCTTTACTTGGCCAGTTCATTACTCCGTTTCTGATAAATAAGGGTTTAAATTAATATACAAATATAGTTTAATAACTATTTGCAGATCTGACGCCTTTGTAACTCCAGCTCTATTAACCGCCCAGCACTGCCTCCTCCTTCTTTAGGCCTCTTTCAGACTTCAGTTTTTTTGCATCAGTTCAAATCCGCCAAAAAGTCAGACAAGCGGATCCGTTCTCAACTGATGTGAACGGATGGCACAGGATCCGTTTTCAGATGGATCCTGAAAATGAGGAAATTTAAAGGAGAGAGAGAGAGAGAGAGAGAGAGAGTGACGTTTTAGCGATTTTGCTAGCGATATCGCTTATTGTAAAACCCCCTTTAGCCTCTATGCTTTCCGACGTCAGTCAAGCAGGAGGAGGTGGCGCTAGGCAAGGAATACAGCTGGAAAACAACAAGCCTAACTGTAATTAAACAGAAGGCTAAAAGAAAAGAACCAAAACAAAATAAAATTTAACATTTATTGATAATTTATATTAAAAATGATAAAGGCTTAGTTCATAATACACAAAAATACCCAAAAGGGGAACCAGAGAGACCTACCCAATAATAGATAATAGATGCATACTAATGGCTGCAGGCAGAGTAGAAACTATATACAATAGCTCAGTGCCAGATGCACAGCTAGGATTTGCTTCAGAGGGCGAAGCTTCTGAGTTGGCCCCTAACCAGGTAACCTTGATTACAGCTGGGTGAGGCACCCTAATAATGGAGGAGAACCTCAGCAGATGACTGCGCTGTTAATGAAAATAATCTCTATACAAAGACAAGCATTGATATTACCGCCATATGGTCAGTGGTAAATACTAGTCCTACAGAACATATAAGTGATGTTCTTTCTGATGGAGTTGTTCACTTTTCCAGTCATTTCCATCTGGCCCAGACCGACATGACAACTTCTTCCACCCAGGACTCGGCTACAAAGACACATTTCACGTCTCATATTATCAGCAGTGACCGCATCTATTCCCAACATGCACAAACTCCTCATCTCGCTGGTAGCCCAATGTTGCTGCCGTATCTGTCCTTAATACTACACCTGCTCTCTAAATTCTAAAGTAACCCCCTAGAATATAGTAATGCAGGGTGCAAGTGCCCTAGAAAACAGTGCCCACATGTTGCCCCCTAAAAAGTAATAGTGCCTGGTGTGCCCCTTTGCTAGTCACAGTAACCTGAGCTCCCCTATAACAATAAGTGTCCACTTTACTATACACAGTATGATGCACTCTTTTACAAAACATGATGCCTCCTCATTGTAATGTACCTCCTCAAAGTACTGTATACTGACTGCTTGGTAGCCCCCAAACTGCTTGATGGCCCCTTCACTGTATTCCCCACAGTATATGATAGCCCTCTAGATAGCCTCCATCTATATATATAAACGCCTTATCATGTCTGTCTGTAAAGTTATTCTCACCTTCCGACGGCATTACTGGGAACGCGAGGCCGGGCGCGTGGAAAGAAGACAGGAGGCCGTCGGAAGGTGAGAATAACTTTTTTTTTTAATATTGTTTTTTTTACATGCTAGAGGGCCGCGGCAGTGATTGGTCGCGCACAGAGGGCCACGACGCTGATTGGTAGTGGCTACACAGAAAGGGGGGTGAGGGGACCATGCATACCAGGAAAGGGGGGTGAGGGGACCATGCATACCAGGATTGGGGGGTGAGAGGACCATGCATACCAGGATTGGGGGTGAGGGGACCATGCATACCAGGATAGGGGGTGAGGGCACCATGCATACCAGAAAAGGGGGATGAGGGGACCATGCATACCAGGAATGGGGGGGTGAGGGCACCATGCATACCAGGATTGGGGGGTGAGGGGACCATGCATACCAGGAAAAGGGGGTGACGGGACTATGCATACCAGGATTGGGGGGTGAGGGGACTATGCATACCAGGATTGGGGGGGACCATGCACACCAGGATTGGGGGGTGAGGGGACAATGCATACCAGGAAAGGAGGGGTGAGGGGACCATGCATACCAGGATTGGGGGGTGAGAGGACCATGCATACCAGGATTGGGGGGTGAGGGGACCATGCATACCAGGAAAGGGAGGTGAGGGGACCATGCATACCAGGATTGGGGGGTGAGGGGACCATGCTTACCAGGAAAGGGGGGTGAGGGGACCATGCATACCAGGAAAGCGGGGTGAGGGGACCATGCATACCAGGATCGGCGGGTGAGGGGACCATGCATACCAGGAATGGGGGGTGAGGGGACCATGCATAACAGGAAAGGGGGGGAGGGGACTATGCATACCAGGATTGGGGGGTGAGGGGACCATGCATACCAGGAAAGTGGGGTGAGGGGACCATGCACCATGCATACCAGGATTGGGGGGTGAGGGGACATTGCATATCAGGATTGGGGGGTGAGAGGACCATGCATACCAGGACTGGGGGGTGAGGGGACCATGCATATCAGGAAAGAGGGTGAGGGGACCATGCATTTCAGGAAAAGGGGGTGAGGGGACCATGCATACCAGGATTGGGGGGTGAGGGGACTATGCATACCAGGATTGGGGGGGACCATGCACACCAGGATTGGGGGGTGAGGGGACAGTGCATACCAGGAAAGGAGGGGTGAGGGGACCATGCATACCAGGATTGGGGGGTGAGAGGACCATGCATACCAGGATTGGGGGGAGAGGGGACCATGCATACAAGGAAAGGGAGGTGAGGGGACCATGCATACCAGGACTGGGGGGTGAGGGGACCATGCATACCAGGAAAGGGGGGTGAGGGGACCATGCATACCAGGAAAGCGGGGTGAGGGGACCATGCATACCAGGATTGGCGGGTGAGGGGACCATGCATACCAGGAATGGGGGGTGAGGGGACCATGCATAACAGGAAAGGGGGGGAGGGGACTATGCATACCAGGATTGGGGGGTGAGGGAACCATGCATACCAGGAAAGTGGGGTGAGGGGACCATGCATACCAGGATTGGGGGGTGAGGGGACATTGCATATCAGGATTGGGGGGTGAGAGGACCATGCATACCAGGACTGGGGGGTGAGGGGACCATGCATACCCCAAAAGGGGTGTAAGAGGACCATGCATACCAGGATTGGGGGGTGAGGGGACCATGCATATCAGGAAAGAGGGTGAGGGGACCATGCATATCAGGAAAGGGGGGTAAGGGGACCATGCATACCAGGATAGGGAGGTGAGGATACCATGTATACCAGGATTGGGGGGTGATGGTGAGCATACATACCAGGATTGGGGTGTGAGAGGATCATGCATACCAGCAAGGGGGGGGTGAGGGGACCATGCATACCAAGAAAGGGGGGTGAGGGGACCATGCATACCAGGATTGGGGGTTGAGGGGACCATGCATACCCCGAAAGGGGGTAAGAGGACCATGCATACCAGAAAAGAGGGGTGAGAGGACCATGCATACCAGGATTGAGGGGTGAGAGGACCATGCAGTCCAGGACTGGGGGGTGAGGGGACCATGCATACCCCAAATGGGGAGTAAGAGGACCATGCATACCATGAAAGAGAGGTGAGAGGACCATGCATACCAGGATTGGGGGGTGAGAGGACCATGCATTCCAGGATTGGGGGGTCAGGGGACCATGCATACCAGGATAGAGGGTTGAGGGTTAGCATGCATATCAGGATTGGGGGTGAGAGAACCATACATATCAGGATTGGGGGTGAGAGAACCATACATATCAGGATTGGGGGGTGCATTATTGCATTATTAAATCTTCAAAAATAAATTGCATACATATTCTAGAATACCCGATGCGTTAGAATCGGGCCACCTTCTAGTATAGTATAATGTACCAGATAGTCCTCAATATAGTATAATGCACTCCCATAGGCCTGTATAACATAATGCATTTCCCATAGGCAGCCTGTATAGTATAATGCGTTCCCCATAGGCAGCCTGTATGGTATAATGCACCCACCTAGGCAACCTCTATAATATAATACACCCCGAAAGACAGCCAGTATAGTATAATGCACCCCAGTAGACAGCCTGTATAGTATAATGCACTCTCATAGGCAGCCTGTATAGTATAATGCATTCCCCATAGGCAACCTTGATAGTATAATGCATTCCCCATAAGCAACCTGTATAGTATAATGCACCCCCATATGCAGCCAGTATAGTATAATGCATTTGCCATAGGCAGCCTGTATAGTATCATGCACCCCCACAGGCAGCCTATATAGTATCATGCACTCCCATAGGCAGCCGGTATAGTATCATGCACCCCCAAAGGCAGCCTGTATGGTATAATGCACCCCCATAGGCAGCCTGTATGGTAAAATGCACCAATGCACTCCCATAGGCAGCCTGTAGAGTATAATGCATTCCCATAGGCAGCCTGTATAGTATCATGCACCCCCATAGGCAGCCTGTATAGTAAAATGCATTCCCTATAGGCAGCAGGTATAATATAATGCACCCCCATAGGCAGCCTGTATAGTATAATGCACCCCCATAGGCAGCCTGTATAGTATAATGCACCCCATAGGCTGCCTGTATAGTATAATGTATTCCCCATAGACAGCCTGTATGGTATAATGCACCCAGATAGAAAAATAAATCCAATACTCACCTCTCTTCCTCCTTGCTATTCCCACGGTGCTCTGAGCGCCCGCACATCTCCAGATCAAGGGCGCCGAGTACTGACATCATCACGACACCCTGTCAGTGTTGGCATCCGTGACATCAAACGCTGATAGGGGATGATGGGAGAGGGAGTGTAGCGTTCCTACTCTCATCAATGCGGTCAGCTGTATCGGCATCTAGCTGATACAGTTGACCCTGAGATTGTGGAGAGGTTGACCTGACAGAGAAATCTGCTTTTAGTAAAAGGCAGAGGGAATAATTCAGTGTAGAAATAGAGGCACTGAGAAGAAGGAAAAAGGGTGCCGTATTGAGGGTGACCATTAGAGGGCAGTGGGAAGCACAGAAGAGAGTGGTTACATAACTGCCACAGGTCAAGTTCACACTCATTGGTGACAGTGGGCGGAGCTACCTAGGCTGGGAGTATAAAGGCTGGGAGAAGCTTTCAGAAAGTCAGTCAGCCAGGGGAGCTCACTAGTAAGGAGGGTCGGCATTGGAGAGCCCTCAGAGAGCACCAGACAGTAGAGACGGTCACAGGGCGTACCCAGGAACACAGAGGCATCGCATCAGACGGAGACAGTCTTGGCGAATTAAGGGACAGTGTCATGGTTTGAACAGGGTTCTTGCCCTGCACTCACAGGGTTAAGTGTACGTGGCCTCTTTCTGGATCTGGGAGGGGTATTTATACTCACTCTTTACCAGGGTTCTCTGTCAGCTATACTGTTATTCTGGCTGTGTGTCTGACCCCCCTGGTGTACTTGTATATTGCATTGCTTGTTTGCTTCTCGTCTATGACCCGGTCTGTTCTCTCACTCTGTACTCCATCTCTCGTTTTGGTACTATTGTTTTTTCCGGTTCTGACCTCCTGGCTTGGCTATCGTTACTCCGTTACAGTTTGTCCCTATTGTACCGTCTATTGCCCGCTCTGTTATTCTGATCTATTGCTATGTCCTGACTATCCATTCTGTCTAACCCTTTGGTACTGTCATGCGATCTCGTGCTTTGACCTTGGCTTGATCTGGTTTCTGTCTGTCTATGCCCCTTGGTAACATTGTCCAGTAGTTACCTTTCTAGGAGTTTCCCTGCAGCTCCTAGCTCTGTGGAGCTTAGGTCACGCCCCCAGCAGTCATGTGCTTCAGGTCCTGTGAGCCTGGAGCATGCATCATCACCACTGCTGCCCCACTCCGCAGGTATCTTTGTGCACAGTTTTTGTACTCAGGACAAGCGCACTGGCTGAGTGAGCAAGTGCAGTGCGGTGTTCCTGACAGACAGTGTACTCTGATCAGGGAAGCGCTGTGGTGGAATTGCCTAGGGCAGCCACAGTGAGGAGAACCGCAGAGGACACCACGACGGTGACACAGACAGAAAAAGAAGGTACCTGGGTCTGTGTGAATAGGGATTGCCAAAAGTCCTGTCAAGGTTTGTGGAAGTTGTCAAGGAAGTTGGTGAATAAAACACGGACCTGTTGAATGCACTTTCCTGTCTCAGTCTCCAGTCTGTTTGCATCAAGAAGTGGGTCACTCCCCAGCCCTGTTGGATCAGCACACCTTCCCCGCCTATCAGCATCAGCAGCACCACCTAATTATCCCATCCTCCTCGCCCACCCCTACACGATGATGAGCAGGAGGTCTACTGCTGGCACAGGGCCCACCACCGTCTCCTCAGGGGTCCCATAGCGGCCGGGTGGCAGAGCAGGGAGATCAATTTTCCCTGCTCTGCCACAGAATGTAACTGTATGGGTGCGATGTGCTCGCTGACATAGTTACATAGTGTAGTTCCGTGTGGGCCCTCTCAGAGTGCGGGGCCAAGGGCCACCGCCCCCTCTGCCCCCCTGTAGCTACGCTACTGCTCAGTGCAAAAACTGTAATAACATCATGGTATGGATATAGGACAAAAATAGGGGGACAGGAAAATAAAGATAGATGAAGTAACAAAGTGCCTATTGCATCTGTCAATAATACCCTGATCCAAAAGTAAACCCTGCAAAATGAGTACCTAAGTTCTGAAACTGTGACAGCAATCAAAATAGTGAAGGACAGAAAATGCAGGTGTTCCAGCAGGTAGTCCTGGGGCGAGGGGGAACTGCTGGACCATCTATCTTTATTTCCCTGTCCCTCTGTTTTTTGTCCTAGATGCATACCATTATGTTATTACAGTTTTTGCACTGAGCTATTGTATATAGTTTCTACTCTGTCTGCAGCCATTAGTATGCATCTATTATCTATTGTTGGGTAGGTCTCTCTGGTTCCCCTTTTGGGTATTTTTGTGTATCATTAACTATGCCTTTTTATCATTTTTAATATAAAATAATTATCAATAAATGTTATATTTTATTTTGTTTTGGTTCTCTTCTTTTAGCCTTCTGTTTAATTACAGTTAGGCTTGTTGTTGTTCTATTATCTTGATGTGCCAGCCATTATTTATCTTTGGACATCTTTGGTGTCAAGGAATAGAGCTGGAGTGACAGAGGCTTCAGATCTGGAGATTCATTTGCATATCCATTCTAACGCTGATTTCTCAGTAACAGAGGAACATATTGGTCATTCAATGTATTCCTGGACTTGTCTTTGAAGACAAGGAACTCCATGTGACTGCAAATAGTTTGGCTATTGCAATCCTTCTGACAGATTCCCTTTAAATGCGTGTTAGAATTAAAATGTGGGTATACAACGCTCAGGATGAATAAGTACACCCCAACAGATTTGTAAAAAAAGACTATTATTTCCTTTTACAATCAACATTTTCTATGGGATACCATGCAATAAAATACTCCCATAAATGTAGGCCATTGATTGCAAACGAGATTTACTATTTTGAACATGCAAAAAAAGTTCCCAATAAATTAATTCAAACACATGTTGAAAAAATTATTACACCCCAAAGATTAGACTAAAAAAATTCACAGGAAATCTAATGATTCGTTAATGAGATGTCTAGTAGACAATTGACCATAAAAGACCATTTATTATTTATTTGCACAAGAAAGGTGACAGCTACAGGAAGATCAACAAATTAACAAAACTTTACTTATCAGTCAGATTACTGTAGGAAAAGTCATACAAAAATTGAACAAAGATAGTACACCAGCCTCTCGCAGGGACGTCCAGGCCAACCACAAAAGTTAACACCTAAATGGGAACGTCTTCTCGTGAGAAGGGTTTAAAAAAAATTGATATGCAAGTTGATTGTTGTTAGCTAAAGAAGTAGAAAATCAAACCGGAGTGAATGTTTTCCATGACAAAATATAGCATGCAGTAATGGCATGTGTGGATGTCCTCCACTAATAAAAGCCTCTTCTAAAGACAATGTGCAAAAAAAGAAATCCCACCTACAATTTGCCTGGGTCCATGTTCAAAAATGTGAAGATTTCTGGGATTCTATACTCTGGATTGATGAGGCCAAGATAAATGTTTATGGAACAGATGGCTTTAAAACTTAATGGTGTTGTAAAAGTGAAAATTATAAAGAAAAATGAATGGTGTCTACAGTGAAACATGGTGGTGGCAGTGTCCTTATGTAGGGCTTCATGAGTGCTACTGGTGTTGGGAAGCTATAAATTGATGGTATCATGAATTCACAGCTGTTTTGTTCTATATTGAAAGAGAAGATGCTTTCATCACTTTGGGCCCTCGGTAAATGTGCTATTTTCCAACATAATAATGATCCAAAACACATATGTAAGACCACTATTGGATTTCTGAAGAACAGGATTGAAAGTGATTCAGTGGCCAAGTGTCTCCTGATCTGAACCCAACCTAAACACCTATTGGGAATTCTGAAGAGACAAGTTGTCATCACTCTGAAGACATCTTCCACCCTTATCGAGCTCTTGAAGAATGGAGAAAAAGACAAATGTTGCAATATGTCGCCAACTTGTTGATTCATACTAAATGCAGCAGTTTTTGTTGTGGGCTGTATTCATTTTTGAATCAACTAATTTGAGTAAACCTAAAGATTTTGTAATGAAAGTTATACTATTAGGGCTCATACTCACTTGTGAGAGACTCACACGATTTTCCTGCGAGTCTCTTGCATGAAAACCTGGCACTGTAGCCGGCACTCGGACCGGAGTGTGCGGCTACATGTATTTCTATGCAGCCGCACGCTCCGGTCCGAGTGCTGTCGGCAGTGCCAGGTTTTCATGCAAGAGACTCACAGGAGAAGCGTGCAAGTCTCTCACAAGTGAAAATGAGCCCTTAACCTTACTTTCATTTTATGAGTTAAAAAAAGCTCTATGAAAGTCAGTCTTGTCAAAAATTTGGAAATGATTCTTGTGTTCAGTGAGATGTTAATGAAAATCTTACTTTTCAAAGGTGGTGCACTCCTTTATTCTGAGCACTGTAGACAGTCAATTTTAAATGCAGCCACATTAAAGACTTTATATCTCTTGTGATGTAATGTTAAAGTAATAATTTACTAAAACACCCAAAGTCTTTTGTACAAAAGGTAAATGGACTTGCACAACATTTGTCTAACCAGCACCCTAACTAAGGGTTTTGTTATAAGAGTGCCAGTTTAATGCACATTTATCTAATATTTTAGATTGCACAGTAGAAAACAACTTTTTCAAATCCATTAGAAGCCATTTCTGCCTTACACAATTTCCTGATGAACAAAGAAGACGTATCCTCTTACTTTACTGAGTGGGAGAAAGGACTAGATGTCAAATTCCACTCCCTGTAAATGAAAAATACACAATTTTTATCAGTCTTCATTTTTATCTAAAATTGAATAGAGGAAATGAACTGCAAATGAAAAACTGCACATTTATGTAATATATTGACATTAATTCTGTACCAGATTGTTAAAGAAGCAGCTCAAGTTTAGGAAGTATTTAGCATATTTGATTCAAAAGTGAGAATAAAATCACTTGGGACAAGGTAAGTGAAACTGTTCTTCTCATCATTTCTGGCTTTGAAGACACTGATATTTTCTTTTTTTTCCTGTGCTTCAGTTATAGCTGTTCAGGTTGTTCAACTAGCCTTATGATGTAGCCATTCAAAGCAGCCAATGTTTTAATTACCGTATATAATTTTCAGTTTTCATTTTGTGTTAGATTTGTTACTGCTATCATTTTCTAAATTAGTTAAATATTTCCAAATGAAATAGAAAAATGTCTTTCAACTTTCACCTTCAGATCTGCCTTTTAAGTTCTGATGTGCATAAAATACGGCTATAACAGATTTTCAAACCATTGCATTTTTTATTTTTTTACCATTTTAAACAGCGTCCCAACTTTTATGGTATTTGACTCTGAGATGTATTACATAGTTTCCAATTCCAAACAAAATCTTACTCTCACCCAATACAGGTGCTTCTCACATAAATAGCATATCAGAATATCATGAAAAAGTTAATTTACTTCAGTTCTTGAATATAAAAAGTGAAACTCATATATTATATAGGGTCATTACACACAGAGTGATCTATTTCAAGTGTTTATTTCTGTTAATGTGGATGATTATGGCTTACAGCCAATGAAAACCCAAAAGCCATTATCTCAGTAAAATAGAATAATTAGCAAAAAAACACCTGCAAAGGCTTCTTAAGCGTTTATAAATGTCCCTTAGTCTGTTTCAGTAGGCTCCACAATCATGGGGAACACTGCTGACTTGACAGATGTCCAGAAGCCAATCATTGACATACTCCACAAGGAGGGTAAGCCACAATAGGTCATTGCTAAAGAAGCTGGCTGTTCACAGAGTGCTGTATCCAAGCATATTAATGGAAAGTCGAGTGGCAGGAAAAAGTGTGGTAGAAAATGGTGCACAAGCAACAGGGATAACTGCAGCCGGGATAACCGCAACCTTGAAAGGATTGTTAAGAAAAGGCCATTCAAAAATTTGAGGGAGATTCACAAGGAATGGACTACTGCTGGAGTCATTGCTTCTAGAGTCACCACACACAGACATATCCAGGACATGGTTTACAAGTGTCACATTCCTTGTGTCAAGCCACTCATGACCAAAAGGCAATGCCAGAAGCCAAGGAGAAAAAAACTGGACTGCTGCTCAGTGTTCCAAGGTGTTGTTTTCACATGAAAGTACATGTTGCTTTTCATTTGGTAAGCAAGGTCCCATAATCTGGAGGAAAAATAGAGAGAAACACAATTCAAGCTGCCATGTCAGTATGGGAGGAACGGCCCCCAAGGGAGCCGTCATCTAGGTTCCAGGGGAAACTGTCCCTGGGGGACAGAGTTCGGGGATGAACCGTTGTGACAGACAGATGGGCTAGGGGAGGGACCAGTATAAAGGAGGCGGGGAATTCCCAGGACGATGAGTCAGCAGACCGGGACAGTAGCAGCAGGAGACCGTGTGAGCGACTGAGAGCCAGAGCGACTTACCAGTGCCAGGGGAGAGACTCACAGAGGACATCAGAGGGATGGCGCCGGGACGACCGTCCAAGACCTGCTGCCCTGCTCCAGCCTGCGGCCGCTGCTGCCTTACCTCAGCTCGCGGCCGTTGCCGCCTCACCTCAGCCCACGGCTGCAGCCTGCCTGCGGTCGCTCGCGGCCGCTGCCGCCTTGCCTCAGCTCGCGGCTGCAGCCTGTCTCCCACCACCCGCAGCCGCCCTGCTCTCACCAGGGGCCGCAGCAAGTCCAGTGCCATCGGCGGCCACCACTGTCCTGCTCTGGTCTGCGGCAAGGGCCAGGCCTTTGCTCACTGTGGAGTCCCCGTTGCAGCTGCTTGTTGCACAGGTGGCCTATCACCCGCCACCCCGCATCGCTGCTGCTTGTCTAGGGGCTGCGGCCCATTTGTCCAAGGACTCCGCCGGGGCCTGTGGGGCTCCAGTGTCATCAGCGCGCCGAAGTGCGCGAAGACTTCGTCAATGCCTCAGCAACTGGGCACAGCGACTACTGCGCCGAAAGACCACCATCCCGAATGGCGAGGGACGTCTGGACGGCTGAGTTGACTATATAATTAAGGACCCGGAGTCGACCATACCGCGGCCCTATAGTGACCGGCTACTGCCGGAAGTAGTCGTGTTCTATCCGTTTGTGTTTGCTTGTTTTGGAGCCCCTGCGAGGGCAACCGGTGTTGCCCCTTTTGGTGATCGGGCCGTGACTGAGAAAAGTTCCCTCTAGTCTTATAAACGTTATTATAGAAAGCACCAAATTGTCTTGCGACTCGTCACTGCATCCTGCGTACCTGTAATTACCACAAGTGTGACAAACATGAAAAAGAATAGGAAATCAGGACGGGGTCAAACACCTCTTCACACCTCTGCAAATCTAAGTGCCATAGAAAAGCTGTAGACTCCAATAGCTATATTCATCTTGATAGTTGTCATCTACCAATTTGGCTAACCAATGTCCCTAAGGGACAATTCATTCGAATAAGAAGAAATTGCACAAATAATGATGACTATGATAATGAATCTAGACATCTTACTAACCAACTAGTAGCCAAAGGTTATGATTTTGACACATTGGAGAAAACCCGATTAACCATCAAAAACATCTCCCGAAATGATTTGATCCGTAAATCCATTTTAAACAAAGATCCGCCTAGTCTTCAGGAACAAATTTATCAGCTACCCGTTATTACTCAGTTTCATTCAGGAGGACATACAAAATTCAAAAAAATTATCAGAAAATATTGGCCGATACTGTTGAGAGATAAGGTTATTGGTAACCTTTTACCGCCACACCCTAAATTCGTATACAAAAAAGCCTCAAATTTAGGCCTCCTATTAGCACCTACCACTAAACCCATTTTTCCTTCAAAATTAACACCTATGAGCCACTTTTTGACTCCAAAAATGGGTTTTCTTCCGTGCGGCAAATGCGCATGCTGTCTACGGACACGAATTAAGAAAGAATTACAAACTACTTTTTATAATTCGGACCATACGAATGAGTTTAGCATTAAATCCGCCATCTCGTGCCAATCAAGAGGAGTCATTTATTTATTGAAGTGCCCCTGTAACAAGTTTTATGTGGGTCAGACAAAAAGAAGAGTGACAGTTCGTATTAAGGAGCATTTGGATAATATCAATAAGGGGTGTAAAGGTCATCCCCTATCTCGTCATTTTCTGGATGTCCACAATCGATCCTGTCATGGTATTTCCTTTTGCGGTATCGAACTAGTCCACCCCAATCCAAGAGGTGGGGATTTTTTGAAACACATGTCCAGAATTGAATCCAGGTGGATTTTCCTTCTGGAGAGTATGGCCCCTAAAGGCCTAAACTATGAAATTGAGTTCTATGCCTTCTAAACCTGAATTTTTTCTATCTTAGTAAAAATAAAAACAAAATAAAATATAAACAGAAATCCAAAAATCCCCTTTCTTTCCAAAATTGATACAGGGGATTTATGGGAGTTTTTATTCACCTTATTTTTAATGTACGAGGATCCTTCTATCTATTAATACTGTTCTCTTTTTCTTTTCTTGTCTTTTCTCTTTTATAAACAGTGCAAATTAGTATATTTATTATTTCTTAGTGGTTATTTGGTGCTTTGCATATATATTTTATTTTTATATTAATAACCTAATAACGTATAGATCTAGTTTATTTCGTATATTTTATTTCATTTTTTACTTGCCCAACCATTCTAATATATACTGCACATTATATTTAATTTCTCATTTATTGTATTCAATCTCTTATTTATGCCATTTTTTTTCATGCAACCACTAGTCCATGCAACCACATTCACAGAGGGGACGTACAGTTGTGGCTAAAAGTATTGACACCCCTGCAATTCTGTCAGATAATACTCAGTTTCTTCCTGAAAATGATTGCAAACACAAATCCTTTGGTATTATTATCTTCATTTAATTTGTCTTAAATGAAAAAACGAAGCAAAAAGCAAAACATTGATCATTTCACACAAAACTCCAAAAATGGGCCAGACAAAAGTATTGGCACCCTCAGCCTAATACTTGGTTGCACAACCTTTAGCCAAAATAACTGCGACCAACCGCTTCTGGTAACCATCAATGAGTTTCTTACAATGCTCTGCTGGAATTTTAGACCGTTCTTCACTGACAAACTGCTCCAGGTCCCTGATATTTGAAGGGTGCCTTCTCCAAACTGCCATTTTTAGATCTCTCCACAGGTGTTCTATGGGATTCAGGTCTGGACTCATTGCTGGCCACCTTAGAAGTCTCCAGTGCTTTCTCTCAAACCATTTTCTAGTGCTTTTTGAAGTGTGTTTTGGGTCATTGTCCTGCTGGAAGACCCATGACCTCTGAGGGTGTCAATACTTTTGGCCACAACTGTATTACTCCAACAGGGTGGGTGGAGCAAAACCGGTAGGCAGGGGGTTATTAGGATGGATTGGGGACAATGCCTGTAACCTTGATGAAGAGGGACCGTGTTCTTCGAAGCGCGTCATTCAGTATTGACCCCCAGCACTACACGTCCAGCTCGGCAGCTAGCTACGTGATGTCAAGCCCCCAGCTTCCTGCGCCTTGCAGTGTGTGGACAGCGGTGCTTTGGCCGGAGCACGCCGTCAGCCTCTGCTTCTCCACGCTCCCCACCCTCATCTCCCGCATGTCAGTTGGACACCAGTAATCAGCTGCACACTGGGAGTGCTCTCTTTCATGCCACACGGCGATACACTGCCTAACAGCGGAACTTAGCAACTTTGTTCTACAACCTCACAAGTAAGTGTCTAAGCTTACCGCTACGGTATAACTATTGTCAATTACTGTCTGTTATTCAGTCTGCCGCTATTTGGCAGCAGCGGTGAGGGGTCAATATATAGAGTACCTTTATGGTATAACAATTTTTTGGCATATGTCCATTTTAGGTTTTTTGAGTATAAGCGCAGTGAATTTTATTTTGGATTTTTGTTTGTAATTTATGTAACAGGATTTGCACAGTGCCTGTTTTCACTTGCAGCTATTTAAGTAGTCCTTCATTATAATGTGGAGCGCCAGTGGGTATAGTTGATTGTTTTACTGCCGGAAGTAGTCGTGTTCTACCCGTTTGTGTTTGCTTGTATAGAGCCCCTGCGAGGGCAATCCGTGTTACCCCTTTTGTTGATCAGGCCGTGACTGAGGAAAGTTCCCTCTAGTCTTTTAAACGTTACTATAGAAAGCACCAAATTGTCTCACGACTAGTGTTGAGCGATACCGTTCGATACCCAAAAATATCGTATCGGATGGTATCGCCCGATACGAAAAAAATATCGGGTATCGCCGATTCCGATACCGGAAGTCCCATTCAAGTCAATGGGACTTCCGGTATCGGAATTTAAAAAAGCCCTTTATTTCCTTGTGGGCTAATTCTACATAATTGAAAACAAATAAGAATCATGTAGAATGTATTGTGGGAGGTGGAGGAGACATTAAAAGCATAGTGGTTTATTCAAATCACATGGCATAGCATTAATTCCAATTTTTTTTTTCAAGACGTTCGGAGTTAAAAAGATATTGACTATGTTAACTTTTTTATATTTAGTCAGATATGTATGTTTCGCAACTTCCATGCTCTTCACCTTCTTTTGTACTTCTCCCACACTTTCTCCTTCATTATCCGCAGCAGTAGCATTTTTTTCATCAACTTTTTCTTCACCTTATTCATCTTCTTCTTCACCTTCTTCCCATTAATTTTTTTTTTCCATTCTTCATATTCTTCTTATTCAGCTATTATTAATTTTCATATGCTATTTCTTCATCTTCTTCCTATTCTTCTTTTTCTTCATTTTCTTATGGTGACAGGCATTCCTGTAGTACTTATCTATAAAAGTTATAAGATTACACCTTACGTTCTGCCTGTCACAAAAGATTTACAACAGGATTTGTCCGCGTTCAGTTTGGCCTGCAGCAGCAGGCATTTTCCAGGGGCACCACGAGGAGGAACGGACTCATCCCCATTTACTGCTTAGTCTTCTTCTGCTTATAATTTTGATTTCTTCTATGCTGATTTTTTGTCTTATGCTTAATGTTCTTCTGCTTTCTGTTCTTCTGCTTTTGCTTCTTCTGCTTCTTGTTCTTCTGTCTTTTGTTCTGTATCTTGGTGGTTGTCTTCATGTTCTTTGTCCTCTTGGTCTTATTATTTAGGGTCATATTTCTGGTCTTCTTTGGTGTGGTCTTCAGGGTCGTCATCATCAGGGTCATCGTCATGGAGATCAATAAGGATTACCAAAGACAATTTCAAAAAGCTTGATCTTGGAAATGTAGCAGAAGGTACAAGAAGGCTGAGAAACTAGCGAGAACCAGCAGACAGTGCTGGCACCCGGATGGGTAGCAGAAGGAACAAGAGCCAATGGCACTACCGAGGACCAACTGACGGTGCTGGACCACGGTTACTATGCAGAAGGTACCTGTGCTAAAAAGCACTACCAAGGACCAGCTGATGGTGCTGGACCTCGGATACCGAGATGGAGGCACCTAGGCCAAAGGCTGTGGCGAGAACCAGCAAGACAGTGCTGGCACCCGGATGGGTAGCAGAAGGAGCAAGAGCCAATGGCACTACCGAGGACCAACTGACGGTGCTGGACCACGGTTACTAAGCAGAAGGTACCTGTGCTAAAAAGCACTACCAAGGACCAGCTGACGGTGCTGCACCTCGGATACCGAGATGGAGGCACCTAGGCCAAAGGCTGTGGCGAGAACCAGCAGACAGTGCTGGCACCCGGATGGGTAGCAGAAGGAACAAGAGCCAATGGCACTACCGAGGACCAACTGACGGTGCTGGACCACGGTTACTAAGCAGAAGGTACCTGTGCTAAAAAGCACTACCAAGGACCAGCTGACGGTGCTGGACCTCGGATACCGAGATGGAGGCACCTAGGCCAAAGGCTGTGGTGAGAACCAGCAGACAGTGCTGGCACCCGCATGGGTAGCAGAAGGAACAAGAGCCAATGGCACTACCGAGGACCAACTGACGGTGCTGGACCACGGTTACTAAGCAGAAGGTACCTGTGCTAAAAAGCACTACCAAGGACCAGCTGACGGTGCTGGACCTCGGATACCGAGATGGAGGCACCTAGGCCAAAGGCTCTGGCGAGAACCAGCAGACAGTGCTGGAACCCGGGTGGGTAGCAGAAGGTACCCATTGAAAGCAAAGTAGCCAGGCCGCAAGCCGGCCGCAGTTACCAAAACCCACAGTCCTACAGGGGGTCCATGTCCCATTGGCACTACGGATCCAGCCTTCAGTGCCAGTTCCCGCAGCCCACATAGGAGTCACCTAAACTGCAGGCACCGTAGAGTCGGCTAACCCGGCCGCAAGACGACAGGACAACGGATTGGTGGCATAGTGACCTTGACACTACCCGGAAACAGCAGGCGTGCTGGAACCAGGCTGGGCAACAGGGAGTCCCCATGCCAAAGACACTGCCGAGAACCAGCTGACGGTGCTGGAACCCGGGTGGGTAGCAGAAGGTACCCATTGAAAGCAAAGTAGCCAGGCCGCAAGCCGGCCGCAGTTACCGAAACCCACAGTCCTACAGGGGGTCCATGTCCCATTGGCACTACGAATCCAGCCTTCAGTGCCAGTTCCCGCAGCCCACATAGGAGTCACCTAAACTGCAGGCACCGTAGAGTCGGCTAACCCGGCCGCAAGACGACAGGACAACGGATTGGTGGCATAGTGACCTTGACACTACCCGGAAACAGCAGGCGTGCTGGAACCAGGCTGGGCAACAGGGAGTCCCCGTGCCAAAGACACTGCCAAGAACCAGCTGATGGTGCTGGAACCTGGGTGGGTAGCAGAAGGTACCCATTGAAGGCAAAGTAGCCAGGCCGCAAGCCGGCAGCAGTTACCGAAACCCACAGTCCTACAGGGGGTCCATGTCCCATTGGCACTACGGATCCAGCCTTCAGTGCCAGTTCCCGCAGCCCACATAGGAGTCACCTAAACTGCAGGCACCGTAGAGTCGGCTAACCCGGCCGCAAGACGACAGGACAACGGATTGGTGGCATAGTGACCTTGACATTACCCGGAAACAGCAGGCGTGCTGGAACCAGGCTGGGCAACAGGGAGTCCCTGTGCCAAAGACACTGCCGAGAACCAGCTGACGGTGCTGGAACCCAGATGGGTAGCAAAAGCTGCAAGAGCCAATGGCACTACCGAGGAACAGCTGACGGTGCTGGACCACGGTTACTAGGCAGGAGGTACCTGTGCTAGAAAGCACTACCAAGGACCAGCTGACGGTGCTGGACCTCGGATACCGAGATGGAGGCACCTAGGCCAAAGGCTCTGGCGAGAACCAGCAGACAGTGCTGGAACCCGGGTGGGTAGCAGAAGGTACCCATTGAAAGCAAAGTAGCCAGGCCGCAAGCCGGCCGCAGTTACCGAAACCCACAGTCCTACAGGGGGTCCATGTCCCATTGGCACTACGGATCCAGCCTTCAGTGCCAGTTCCCGCAGCCCACATAGGAGTCACCTAAACTGCAGGCACCGTAGAGTCGGCTAACCCGGCCGCAAGACGACAGGACAACGGATTGGTGGCATAGTGACCTTGACATTACCCGGAAACAGCAGGCGTGCTGGAACCAGGCTGGGCAACAGGGAGTCCCTGTGCCAAAGACACTGCCGAGAACCAGCTGACGGTGCTGGAACCCAGATGGGTAGCAAAAGCTGCAAGAGCCAATGGCACTACCGAGGAACAGCTGACGGTGCTGGACCACGGTTACTAGGCAGGAGGTACCTGTGCTAGAAAGCACTACCAAGGACCAGCTGACGGTGCTGGACCTCGGATACCGAGATGGAGGCACCTAGGCCAAAGGCTCTGGCGAGAACCAGCAGACAGTGCTGGAACCCGGGTGGGTAGCAGAAGGTACCCATTGAAAGCAAAGTAGCCAGGCCGCAAGCCGGCCGCAGTTACCGAAACCCACAGTCCTACAGGGGGTCCATGTCCCATTGGCACTACGGATCCAGCCTTCAGTGCCAGTTCCCGCAGCCCACATAGGAGTCACCTAAACTGCAGGCACCGTAGAGTCGGCTAACCCGGCCGCAAGACGACAGGACAACGGATTGGTGGCATAGTGACCTTGACACTACCCGGAAACAGCAGGCGTGCTGGAACCAGGCTGGGCAACAGGGAGTCCCCGTGCCAAAGACACTGCCGAGCACCAACTGGCGTTGTTGGAGCCCAGGGACAATCATGGTGTAGGCCGAGGCCTACTTGGTGGTAGTTTTAGATTGTTTGTAGGCTACAACAGACTGTCAACGTGCTCCAATTAGGCATCTGTCTCCACTCTGTTTCCAGGATTTCACGTGACTACCAACACCGCCAGTTTATGCGTACAGTAGCCGTCTGCCCAATCCACACGTGTTCCTGTGTTACTGGTGTTCTGTAATGTCAGCAGATCCCCTGATGTTTGTCTGCCAATGTCTCCTGCTCTGTCCACATTCCCACCACTTGCAGTGGGAAGGTGGACAGCGCAGGAGACAGTGCCGGACACACATTGGGGGATCAGCTCACGTTACAGAACACCAGGAACACAGGAACAAGTGTGGAATGCGTGGACGGCAACTGTGAGCAGGAACTGGCGGTGTTGGAGGTCAGGGGAAATACTAGAGACAGAGTGGAGACAGAGGCCAAATCAGAGAATGTTTAAATCTGAAGTAGTTACAATTTGGAGGCAGCAGCAGTTTGCCCTCCACACAGCAGGGGATCAGCTGACGTTACCGAACCCCACTTTCACATGAACAAGTGTGTTTTTCTGTGTGGACAGCACTTCCGAGCACCAACTAGCGTTGTTGGAACCCAGGGACAATCATGGTGCAGGCCGAGGCCTACTAGGAGCCAGGTGTAAAGCTGAGGTATTTTGACTTTGGAGGGAGCAGGACACTTTGCCCTCCACACAGCAGGGGATCAGCTGATGTTACTGACCCCCACTTTCACATGAACGAGTGTGTTTTTCTGTGTGGACAGCACTTCTGAGCACCAACTAGCGTTGTTGGAGCCCAGGGAGAACCAGGGTGCAGGCCGAGGCCTACTTGGTGGCAGTTTTAGATTGTTTGTAGGCTACAACAGACTGTCAACGTGCTCCAATTAGGCATCTGTCTCCACTCTGTTTCCAGGATTTCACGTGACTACCAACACCGCCAGTTTATGCGTACAGTAGCCGTCTGCCCAATCCACACGTGTTCCTGTGTTACTGGTGTTCTGTAATGTCAGCAGATCCCCTGATGTTTGTCTGCCAATGTCTCCTGCTCTGTCCACATTCCCACCACTTGCAGTGGGAAGGTGGACAGCGCAGGAGACAGTGCCGGACACACATAGGGGGATCAGCTCACGTTACAGAACACCAGGAACACAGGAACACGTGTGGAATGCGTGGACGGCAACTGTAAGCAGGAACTGGCAGTGTTGGAGGTCAGGGGAAATACTAGAGACAGAATGGAGACAGAGGCCAAATCAGAGAATGTTTAAATCTGAAGTAGTTACAATTTGGAGGCAGCAGCAGTTTGCCCTCCACAAGGCAGGGGATCAGCTGACGTTACCGAACCCCACTTTCACATGAACGAGTGTGTTTTTCTGTGTGGACAGCACTTCCGAGCACCAACTAGCGTTGTTGGAACCCAGGGACAATCATGGTGCAGGCCGAGGCCTACTAGGAGCCAGGTGTAAAGCTGAGGTATTTTGACTTTGGAGGGAGCAGGACACTTTGCCCTCCACACAGCAGGGGATCAGCTGACGTTACTGACCCCCACTTTCACATGAACGAGTGTGTTTTTCTGTGTGGACAGCACTTCTGAGCACCAACTAGCGTTGTTGGAACCCAGGGACAATCATGGTGCAGGCCGAGGCCTACTAGGAGCCAGGTGTAAAGCTGAGGTATTTTGACTTTGGAGGGAGCAGGACACTTTGCCCTCCACACAGCAGGGGATCAGCTGACGTTACTGAACCCCACTTTCACATGAACGAGTGTGTTTTTCTGTGTGGACAGCACTTCCGAGCACCAACTGGCGGTGTTGGAGCCCAGGGACAATCATGGTGCAGGCCGAGGCCTACTAGGAGCCAGGTGTAAAGCTGAGGTATTTTGACTTTGGAGGGAGCAGGACACTTTGCCCTCCACACAGCAGGGGATCAGCCGACGTTACTGAACCCCACTTTCACATGAACGAGTGTGTTTTTCTGTGTGGACGGCACTTCCGAGCAACAACTGACGATGTTGGAGCCCAGGGATAGTCATTTTGTAGGCTGAGGCCTACTTGGAGGCAGTTTAAGATAAGACGTTGTTTGAATTTGGAGGCAGCAGCAGTTTGCCCTCCACACAGCAGGGGATCAGCTGACATTACTGACCCCCACTTTCACATGAACAAGTGTCTTTTTCTGTGTGGACAGCACTTCCGAGCACCAACTAGCGTTGTTGGAGCCCAGGGATAACCAGGGTGCAGGCCGAGGCCTACTTGGTGGCAGTTTTAGATTGTTTGTAGGCTACAACAGGCTGTCAACGTGCTCCAATTAGGCATCTGTCTCCACTCTGTTTCCAGGATTTCACGTGACCACCAACACCGCCAGTTTATGCGTACAGTAGCCGTCTGCCCAATCCACACGTGTTCCTGTGTTACTGGGATTCTGTAATGTCAGCAGATCCCCTGATGTGTGTCTGCCACTGTCTCCTGCTCTGTCCACCTTCCCACCGCTTGCAGTGGGAAGGTGGACAGCGCAGGAGACAGTGGCGGACACACATTGGGGGATCTGCTGACGTAACAGAACCCCAGTAACACAGGAACACATGTGGAATGCGTGGACGGCAACTGTGAGCAGGAACTGGCGGTGTTGGAGGTCAGGGGAAATACTAGAGACAGAGTGGAGACAGAGGCCAAATCAGAGAATGTTTAAATCTGAAGTAGCTAAATTTGGAGGCAGCAGCAGTTTGCCCGCCACACAGCAGGGGATCAGCTGACGTTACCGAACCCCACTTTCACATGAATGAGTGTGTTTTTCTGTGTGGACAGCACTTCCGAGCACCAACTGGCGTTGTCGGAGCCCAGGGAAAATGAGGTAGTAGGCCGAGGCCTACTTGGAGCCAGTTGTAAATCTGAGGTTGTTTGACTGTGGAGGGAGCAGGACACTTTGCCATACACACAGCAGGGGATCAGCTGACGTTACCGAACCCCACTTACACATGAGCGAGTGTTTTGTCTGTGCGGACAGCACTTCTGAGCACCAACTGGCTGTGTCGGAGCCCAGGGAAAATCAGGTAGTAGGCCGATGCCTACTTGGTGGCAGTTTGCGATTGTTTCTAGACTACTACTAACTGTCAACGTACTCCAATTAGGCATCTGTCTTCACTCTGTTTCGAGTATTTCCGCTGGCTTCCAACCACGCCAGTTGCTGCTCTGAAATGCCGTCTGCACAACCCACACTTGTTCCTGTGTTACTGGGGTTCTGTAACAGCAGCTTCTCCCTAGAGGTGAGTCAGGCAATGTCTCCTGCTCTGTCCACATTTCCACTACAAGTAGTGGGAATGTAGACAAAGCAGGAGATATTGCCGTGCTCAACTCTGGAGATGAGCAGATGTTACAGGACCCAGGTACCACAGGAACAAGTGTGGATTGTGCAGACGGCACTTGAGAGCAGAAACAGGCGGTGTTGTAGGCCGGAGGAAATACTCAAAACAGAGTGGAGACAGAGGGCAAATCAGAGAACATATTAAATCAGAGGTAGTCAGAAGATGTAGGCAGCAGGAGAGTTTGCCGTACACACAGCAGGGGATCAGCTGACGTTACCGAACCCCACTTACACATGAGCGAGTGTTTTGTCTGTGCGGACAGCACTTCCGAGCACCAACTGGCGTTGTCGGAGCCCAGGGAAAATGAGGTAGTAGGCCGAGGCCTACTTGGAGCCAGGTGTAAATCTGAGGTTGTTTGATTGTGGAGGGAGCAGGACACTTTGCCGTACACACAGAAGGGGATCAGCTGACGTTACCGAACCCCACTTACACATGAGCGAGTGTTTTGTCTGTGCGGACAGCACTTCCGAGCACCAACTGGCGTTGTCGGAGCCCAGGGAAAATGAGGTAGTAGGCCGAGGCCTACTTGGAGCCAGGTGTAAGTCTGAGGTTGTTTGACTGTGGAGGGAGCAGGACACTTTGCCATACACACAGCAGGGGATCAGCTGACGTTACCGAACCCCACTTACACATGAGCGAGTGTTTTGTCTGTGCGGACAGCACTTCTGAGCACCAACTGGCGGTGTCGGAGCCCAGGGAAAATCAGGTAGTAGGCCGAGGCCTACTTGGTGGCAGTTTGCGATTGTTTCTAGACTACTACTAACTGTCAACGTACTCCAATTAGGCCTCTGTCTTCACTCTGTTTCGAGTATTTCCTCTGGCTTCCAACTACGCCAGTTGCTGCTCTGAAATGCCGTCTGCACAACCCACACTTGTTCCTGTGTTACTGGGGTTCTGTAACAGCAGCTTCTCCCTAGAGGTGAGTCAGGCAATGTCTCCTGCTCTGTCCACATTTCCACTACAAGTAGTGGGAATGTAGACAAAGCAGGAGACATTGCCGTGCTCAACTCTGGAGATGAGCAGATGTTACAGGACCCAGGTACCACAGGAACAAGTGTGGATTGTGCAGACGGCACTTGAGAGCAGAAACAGGCGGTGTTGTAGGCCGGAGGAAATACTCAAAACAGAGTGGAGACAGAGGGCAAATCAGAGAACATATTAAATCAGAGGTAGTCAGAAGTTGTAGGCAGCAGGAGAGTTTGCCGTACACACAGCAGGGGATCAGCTGACATTACCGAACCCCACTTACACATGAGCGAGTGTTTTGTCTGTGCGGACAGCACTTCTGAGCAACAACGGGCATTGCTGTAGCCCAGGGAAAATGAGGTAGTAGGCCGAGGCCTACTTGGAGCCAGGTGTAAATCTGAGGTTGTTTGACTGTGGAGGGAGCAGGACACTTTGCCATACACACAGCAGGGGATCAGCTGACGTTACCGAACCCCACTTACACATGAGCGAGTGTTTTGTCTGTGCGGACAGCACTTCTGAGCACCAACTGGCGGTGTCGGAGCCCAGGGAAAATCAGGTAGTAGGCCGAGGCCTACTTGGTGGCAGTTTGCGATTGTTTCTAGACTACTACTAACTGTCAACGTACTCCAATTAGGCCTCTGTCTTCACTCTGTTTCGAGTATTTCCTCTGGCTTCCAACCACGCCAGTTGCTGCTCTGAAATGCCGTCTGCACAACCCACACTTGTTCCTGTGTTACTGGGGTTCTGTAACAGCAGCTTCTCCCTAGAGGTGAGTCAGGCAATGTCTCCTGCTCTGTCCACATTTCCACTACAAGTAGTGGGAATGTAGACAAAGCAGGAGATATTGCCGTGCTCAACTCTGGAGATGAGCAGATGTTACAGGACCCAGGTACCACAGGAACAAGTGTGGATTGTGCAGACGGCACTTGAGAGCAGGAACAGGCGGTGTTGTAGGCCGGAGGAAATACTCAAAACAGAGTGGAGACAGAGGGCAAATCAGAGAACATATTAAATCAGAGGTAGTCAGAAGTTGTAGGCAGCAGGAGAGTTTGCCGTACACACAGCAGGGGATCAGCTGACATTACCGAACCCCACTTACACATGAGCGAGTGTTTTGTCTGTGCGGACAGCACTTCCGAGCACCAACTGGCGTTGTCGGAGCCCAGGGAAAATGAGGTAGTAGGCCGAGGCCTACTTGGAGCCAGGTGTAAATCTGAGGTTGTTTGACTGTGGAGGGAGCAGGACACTTTGCCTTACACACAGCAGGGGATCAGCTGACGTTACCGAACCCCACTTACACATGAGCGAGTGTTTTGTCTGTGCGGACAGCACTTCCGAGCACCAACTGGCGTTGTCGGAGCCCAGGGAAAATGAGGTAGTAGGCCGAGGCCTACTTGGAGCCAGGTGTAAATCTGAGGTTGTTTGACTGTGGAGGGAGCAGGACACTTTGCCGTACACACAGCAGGGGATCAGCTGACGTTACCGAACCCCACTTACACATGAGCGAGTGTTTTGTCTGTGCGGACAGCACTTCTGAGCAACAACGGGCATTGCTGTAGCCCAGGGAAAATGAGGTAGTAGGCCGAGGCCTACTTGGAGCCAGGTGTAAATCTGGAGTTGTTTGACTGTGGAGGGAGCAGGACACTTTGCCATACACACAGCAGGGGATCAGCTGACGTTACCGAACCCCACTTACACATGAGCGAGTGTTTTGTCTGTGCGGACAGCACTTCTGAGCACCAACTGGCGGTGTCGGAGCCCAGGGAAAATCATGTAGTAGGCCGAGGCCTACTTGGTGAGAGTTTGCGATTGTTTCTAGACTACTACTAACTGTCAACGTACTCCAATTAGGCCTCTGTCTTCACTCTGTTTCGAGTATTTCCTCTGGCTTCCAACCACGCCAGTTGCTGCTCTGAAATGCCGTCTGCACAACCCACACTTGTTCCTGTGTTACTGGGGTTCTGTAACAGCAGCTTCTCCCTAGAGGTGAGTCAGGCAATGTCTCCTGCTCTGTCCACATTTCCACTACAAGTACCCAGGTACCCAGGAACAAGGTGTAAATCTGAGGTTGTTTGATTGTGGAGGGAGCAGGACACTTTGCCGTACACACAGAAGGGGATCAGCTGACGTTACCAAACCCCACTTACACATGAGCGAGTGTTTTGTCTGTGCGGACAGCACTTCCGAGCACCAACTGGCGTTGTCGGAGCCCAGGGAAAATGAGGTAGTAGGCCGAGGCCTACTTGGAGCCAGGTGTAAATCTGAGGTTGTTTGACTGTGGAGGGAGCAGGACACTTTGCCATACACACAGCAGGGGATCAGCTGACGTTACCGAACCCCACTTACACATGAGCGAGTGTTTTGTCTGTGCGGACAGCACTTCTGAGCACCAACTGGCGGTGTCGGAGCCCAGGGAAAATCAGGTAGTAGGCCGAGGCCTACTTGGTGGCAGTTTGCGATTGTTTCTAGACTACTACTAACTGTCAACGTACTCCAATTAGGCCTCTGTCTTCACTCTGTTTCGAGTATTTCCTCTGGCTTCCAACTACGCCAGTTGCTGCTCTGAAATGCCGTCTGCACAACCCACACTTGTTCCTGTGTTACTGGGGTTCTGTAACAGCAGCTTCTCCCTAGAGGTGAGTCAGGCAATGTCTCCTGCTCTGTCCACATTTCCACTACAAGTAGTGGGAATGTAGACAAAGCAGGAGATATTGCCGTGCTCAACTCTGGAGATGAGCAGATGTTACAGGACCCAGGTACCACAGGAACAAGTGTGGATTGTGCAGACGGCACTTGAGAGCAGAAACAGGCGGTGTTGTAGGCCGGAGGAAATACTCAAAACAGAGTGGAGACAGAGGGCAAATCAGAGAACATATTAAATCAGAGGTAGTCAGAAGTTGTAGGCAGCAGGAGAGTTTGCCGTACACACAGCAGGGGATCAGCTGACGTTACCGAACCCCACTTACACATGAGCGAGTGTTTTGTCTGTGCGGACAGCACTTCCGAGCACCAACTGGCGTTGTCGGAGCCCAGGGAAAATGAGGTAGTAGGCCGAGGCCTACTTGGAGCCAGGTGTAAATCTGAGGTTGTTTGATTGTGGAGGGAGCAGGACACTTTGCCGTACACACAGAAGGGGATCAGCTGACGTTACCGAACCCCACTTACACATGAGCGAGTGTTTTGTCTGTGCGGACAGCACTTCTGAGCACCAACTGGCGGTGTCGGAGCCCAGGGAAAATCAGGTAGTAGGCCGAGGCCTACTTGGAGCCAGGTGTAAATCTGAGGTTGTTTGACTGTGGAGGGAGCAGGACACTTTGCCATACACACAGCAGGGGATCAGCTGACGTTACCGAACCCCACTTACACATGAGCGAGTGTTTTGTCTGTGCGGACAGCACTTCTGAGCACCAACTGGCGGTGTCGGAGCCCAGGGAAAATCAGGTAGTAGGCCGAGGCCTACTTGGTGGCAGTTTGCGATTGTTTCTAGACTACTACTAACTGTCAACGTACTCCAATTAGGCCTCTGTCTTCACTCTGTTTCGAGTATTTCCTCTGGCTTCCAACTACGCCAGTTGCTGCTCTGAAATGCCGTCTGCACAACCCACACTTGTTCCTGTGTTACTGGGGTTCTGTAACAGCAGCTTCTCCCTAGAGGTGAGTCAGGCAATGTCTCCTGCTCTGTCCACATTTCCACTACAAGTAGTGGGAATGTAGACAAAGCAGGAGACATTGCCGTGCTCAACTCTGGAGATGAGCAGATGTTACAGGACCCAGGTACCACAGGAACAAGTGTGGATTGTGCAGACGGCACTTGAGAGCAGAAACAGGCGGTGTTGTAGGCCGGAGGAAATACTCAAAACAGAGTGGAGACAAAGGGCAAATCAGAGAACATATTAAATCAGAGGTAGTCAGAAGTTGTAGGCAGCAGGAGAGTTTGCCGTACACACAGCAGGGGATCAGCTGACGTTACCGAACCCCACTTACACATGAGCGAGTGTTTTGTCTGTGCGGACAGCACTTCTGGGCAACAACGGGCATTGCTGTAGCCCAGGGAAAATGAGGTAGTAGGCCGAGGCCTACTTGGAGCCAGGTGTAAATCTGAGGTTGTTTGACTGTGGAGGGAGCAGGACACTTTGCCATACACACAGCAGGGGATCAGCTGACGTTACCGAACCCCACTTACACATGAGCGAGTGTTTTGTCTGTGCGGACAGCACTTCTGAGCACCAACTGGCGGTGTCGTAGCCCAGGGAAAATCAGGTAGTAGGCCGAGGCCTACTTGGTGGCAGTTTGCGATTGTTTCTAGACTACTACTAACTGTCAACGTACTCCAATTAGGCCTCTGTCTTCACTCTGTTTCAAGTATTTCCTCTGGCTTCCAACTACGCCAGTTGCTGCTCTGAAATGCCATCTGCACAACCCACACTTGTTCCTGTGTTACTGGGGTTCTGTAACAGCAGCTTCTCCCTAGAGGTGAGTCAGGCAATGTCTCCTGCTCTGTCCACATTTCCACTACAAGTAGTGGGAATGTAGACAAAGCAGGAGACATTGCCGTGCTCAACTCTGGAGATGAGCAGATGTTACAGGACCCAGGTACCACAGGAACAAGTGTGGATTGTGCAGACGGCATTTGAGAGCAGAAACAGGCGGTGTTGTAGGCCGGAGGAAATACTCAAAACAGAGTGGAGACAGAGGGCAAATCAGAGAACATATTAAATAAGAGGTAGTCAGAAGTTGTAGGCAGCAGGAGAGTTTGCCGTACACACAGCAGGGGATCAGCTGACGTTACCGAACCCCACTTACACATGAGCGAGTGTTTTGTCTGTGCGGACAGCACTTCTGAGCAACAACGGGCATTGCTGTAGCCCAGGGAAAATGAGGTAGTAGGCCGAGGCCTACTTGGAGCCAGGTGTAAATCTGAGGTTGTTTGACTGTGGAGGGAGCAGGACACTTTGCCATACACACAGCAGGGGATCAGCTGACGTTACCGAACCCCACTTACACATGAGCGAGTGTTTTGTCTGTGCGGACAGCACTTCTGAGCACCAACTGGCGGTGTCGGAGCCCAGGGAAAATCAGGTAGTAGGCCGAGGCCTACTTGGTGGCAGTTTGCGATTGTTTCTAGACTACTACTAACTGTCAACGTACTCCAATTAGGCCTCTGTCTTCACTCTGTTTCGAGTATTTCCTCTGGCTTCCAACCACGCCAGTTGCTGCTCTGAAATGCCGTCTGCACAACCCACACTTGTTCCTGTGTTACTGGGGTTCTGTAACAGCAGCTTCTTCCTAGAGGTGAGTCAGGCAATGTCTCCTGCTCTGTCCACATTTCCACTACAAGTAGTGGGAATGTAGACAAAGCAGGAGACATTGCCGTGCTCAACTCTGGAGATGAGCAGATGTTACAGGACCCAGGTACCACAGGAACAAGTGTGGATTGTGCAGACGGCACTTGAGAGCAGAAACAGGCGGTGTTGTAGGCCGGAGGAAATACTCAAAACAGAGTGGAGACAGAGGGCAAATCAGAGAACATATTAAATCAGAGGTAGTCAGAAGTTGTAGGCAGCAGGAGAGTTTGCCGTACACACAGCAGGGGATCAGGTGACGTTACCGAACCCCACTTACACATGAGCGAGTGTTTTGTCTGTGCGGACAGCACTACTGAGCAACAACGGGCGTTGCTGTAGCCCAGGAAATAAAGTTCAGGTCATAGAAGCATGAACACAACAGGAGACCTGGATCCTGTTGCCAGCCAATTATTTATTCTGGAAGAGGACTGGCAAATTCAGGTGAGATCCAGGCCTTGTTCATTTTCACAAAAGTAAGCCGGTCAACATTATCGGCGGATAGTCGCGTGCGACGGTCTGTTACCACACCACCTGCAGCACTAAAGACACGTTCCGATAATACACTGGCAGCAGGGCAAGCCAGCACCTCCAATGCATACTGGCTAAGCTCTGGCCATGTATCCAGCTTAGAGACCCACTACTTGAACGGGGAAGAGCCGTCTGGGAGAACACTAACAGGGCACGACAAGTAGTCTGTCACCATCTGACGGAAACGTTGCCTCCTGCTGGAGCCGTCTGTGATGGTGTAGCCATTTGTGGCGGTCCCACAAAGCTTTTCCACATTTGGGCCATACTGGCCTTGCCTTGTCCTGCGGCACTGCCTCTGCTACCTCTTTGTGCAGAGCTTCCTCCACTGCCTCTACCCACATGGCTGGTTTGAAAAGCACTACCAGCAACACTTGTGGGGGGAATGGAGAACATGATGGCCTGCACAAGTGTTTCTTGGTACTCCCGCATTTTTCGCTCCCGGTTCAACTGTGGTATGAGGCTTTGTAAGTTGTCCCGGTAGCGAGGATCTAGGAGGGTGTACACCCAATAATCAGCCGTGTGGAGAATGTTGGTGATGCGGCGGTCATTTAACAAGCACTGCAGCATGAAATCAACCATGTGCTGCAGACTGCCAACTGGACCGGAAACGCTGTCCCCAGCTTGAGGCAGCATCTCTGCCTGCTCAGCATCACCCCACCCTCGCTGTACACACTGACTACTAGAGCCTTGTGTACCTCCCTCCTCTGGAGAGATGTGTTCCTCCTCCTCCATTGACTCCTCGTCATCCTCCTCACTAAGTGTCCCCTGCCTGGGCCTTTGTGTGGAAGCACGTTGCGCAGACTTGCCAGAAGCAGATGGCATTTCTGACTGCTCATCCTCGACCTCTTCAAAAACCTCCTCACTTAGTGCTTGTAAGGTTTTTTGAAGCAGACAGATGAGGGGGACAGTCATGCTGATTAGTGCATCATCTGCACTGGCCATCCGCGTGGAGTCATCGAAGGCACGCAAAACTTGGCAGATGTCCCTCATAGTGGCCCACTCAGTGGTGGTGAAGTGTGTCCGGCGCACAGTGCGACTTGTTTGCGCCTGATGCAGCTGGTACTCCATTACTGCTGCCTGCTGCTCACACAACCGCTCCAACATATGTAACATTGAATTCCACCTGGTGGGGAGGTCACATATGATGCAATGTTCTGGCAGGCGGAATCGGCATTGCAGAGATGCAATGTGCGATCTTGCCATGCTGGAACGCCGCAAGTGAGCACACTCTAGGCGAACCTTGTGCAGCAGTGCATCAAGATCCGGATAGTCCCTCAGAAAGCTCTGCACGACCAAATTGAGCACGTGTGCCAGACATGGTATGTGAGTGATGTTGCCTAGGCCCAGAGCTGCCACTAGATTTCGGCCATTGTCACTCACTACCAAACCTGGCTGGAGATTCGCTGGCACAAACCACACATCGCTCTCCTGCTTGATGGCATTCCAGAGCTCCTGTGCTGTGTGGCTCCGATTCCCCAAAGAAATTAATTTAAGGACGGCCTGTTGACGTTTGGCCACACCTGTGCTCATATCTGGCCTAACAGGCTCACGCAGTGCTGATTCCGAGGAACTAGAGTAGGAGGAGGACTCAATATGTACAGACTGCATTCCTGCAATCCTTGGAGTTGGCAGAATACGTACAGAGCCACTCTCCAGATCTGTACCCAGCTCCACAACATTGACCCAATGGGCAGTGAGGGAAAGGTATCGTCCCTGTCCATGGCTACTGGTCCACGCATCGGTGGTCAGGTGGACCTTGCTACTGACGGCATTTAGTAGCGCATTTTTAATTTTTCCCTCCACATGCTTTTGCAGGGCAGGGACAGCTTGCCTGCTGAAATAAAAGCGGCTGGGCACATTGTATTGTGGAACTGCCAATGACATAAAGTTCCGGAAGGTGTCAGTCTCCACCAGCCTGAATGACAGCATCTCAAGGGCCAGTAGTTTGGCAATGCCGGCATTCAGAGCCAGTGCTCGGGGATGGTTTGCCGAGTATGGCCGCTTTTTCTCCCATGCCTGTGCTACTGATTGCTGGTGAGTGGCCTGGGAGTGTGCTGATGACTGCGAACGTGGTTCAGTGGGTGGAATTTCACTGGGTCTCTGGACAACAGTGGCAGTGGTTCTTCCATGGCGTTCCAGTGAGGAAGCCGAACCAGCTGTGTGTGAGCTGGAGGAAGAGGCCCCAACACGAGCTGAAGAGGTGGTAGGTGCTGCTGAAGGTTGGCCTACATCTTCAGTGTGTCTGTGTAACTCCACCTCGTGCTTGGTACGCACATGTTTCCACATATTTGTGGTATTGAGGTTGGTCACATTTTTCCCTCGTTTCACTTTCTGATGACACAGCTTGCATTTGACAAAGCAAATGTCATCTGCAACTGTGTCAAAAAAAGACCACGCACTGCAAGTCCTGGGAGCGCCCGTTTTGTGTTTTGGAAGAGGATTGCTCCTCACGGGTGCCAATGTGGAGGCTACAGGCAACCAAGTCTGCCCCCGCCCTCTCCCTCCTCTTTTGGCCGTTCGGGGAATCTCTTCCTCAGAGCTGCTCCCACCACCTTCCTGTGGCTGATGCCATGATGGGTCAAGGACCTCATCATCTCCACTCCCCTCTTCAAGCACCGGCTGGTCCTGGGTTGTCTCGCCAGCACCGTACGCACCAGAAATTGGCAACTGAGTCTCATCATCATCTGATGCATACTGAGGTGTGCTGACCATAGGCACTGGCCCTCTTCAGATTCAGAGGGACAAAGCAGTTGCGCATCACTGCATACTCCCTCTTCTTCACGCTCTAGAATGCTGCTTGGCTGGCCACCTCTTTCCAAGCCAACAGATTCTGAGAACAGAAGTAAAGATTGAGATGACTCCTGTCCAGGGCTCTCAGACTGCCTGGGCAATTTGGCAGGTGGTGAAGAGACAGATGGTTGCTCTTCAGTGCTCTGGCCTTGAGAGGATGCGGAAGTCATTGAAGTGGATGCGTTAGCTGCCATTCATCCGACAACGGCTTCAATTTGTTTGTCACGCAGCAGTGGGGTACGGCGAGGTCCAACAAAGCTGCGCATGAAGGACTGTTGCCTGGTAAAAGTGGGGGATGCCGGGTCACTGGTGGCCGCAGCAGATACCGAATCCCCACGTCCTCTCCCTGCTGAATCCCCCCGTCCTCTCCCTGCTGAAACTCCACGGCCACGACCACCTGCCTTACTCCCTGCCTTCTTCATCTTGGTAGACTGATAAAGATAGGCAGAAAAGTAAAAAAGGGGTGGCTTAGTGTTCTTATTCCTGAACACCTGCTAACCAGTATAAGAAACACTAATTTGGCTAAGAGTGTGTGTACTACACTTTAATATGATCTAATGTGGCCTAGACAACTGTAAAGTGGAATGTTTGGTGAACTTTATTTCCTTTTTTTTGGGTGGGGGGAAAGGAAAGGATGTGACCAAAGTTTGAAAGCTATAGTATCACAAACTTTTTGTAGCGATTACAATGCAGGAAGCTAACCTACAATGCAATTGATGAGGCTCCAAAAAATAGGGTGATACTAGCCTGACTGGCCCTGAAGGGCACAAGCCAGCAAAAAGGCTCCTCTATCTAATCCTATATAGTGTTTGCAACCAACCAATGACAATGGATGCGGTTTGAAGCACACTAATATAGGAGCAAAAATCTGGCTAAATTAGCTGCAAAAAAAGGACTATGTATGAGGCAGTGACGCACGCTATGCGGACTACAGCTAGCGGTGGCTGTAGAACACACTGCAACGTGAGCTGCACTCACACACAGAGACCTATCAGACAGCCAAAAACAGTACAGAGAAATGGGCTATAGCACTGAAAGGCTGCTGAAAGGCTCCGCTGTCCACTCCTTTAGTGTTTGCAACCAACGTATATGGATACGTTTGGAAGCACACTATACAGGAGAAAAAAAAAGCAGCAATAAAAGAAAAATGTGTATGAGGCAGAGACACACGCTGGGCGGCCTACAAGCAGACGTGCCTGCAGGACACACTACACAGCGTGGGTCTGCACTCACACAGCCCTTGCAGACAGCTGTGAAAACAGCGCTGCTAGGGAAAAGCAAGCTACAGTGGTGGTTTATGTAGCCTGGGTTAAGCACTATATGTTTTGTGGAATCGCTATTTCTAACTGTCCCTCACAGTCTTCAACAGCAGCCTGTCCCTAACTGAATTCACAGCAGAGTGACCAGAAATGGCAGCTGCAGCGCTTTTTATAGTGCATCATGACATCATTTCAGCAGCCAATCACAGCCATGCCAGTAGTTAACATGCCTACATGCCTAACAGGATATGCCCACACTTCTGAGGATCCCCATAGGCTGAATCAAATCGAGCGGGCTCCTAGCATTATGGGAACTTCTGATTCCGGTATTCGATATGAAAAAAGTATCGGAACTAAGTATCGGAATTCCGATACAGCTAATATCGGCCGATACCCGATACTTGCGGTATCGGAATGCTCAACACTACTCACGACTAGAGTTGAGCGACTTTTGGTTTTTTAGGGTCGCGTTTCGTTTCGTGAAACCCGACTTTTCCAAAAGTCAGGTCGAGCAAGATCGTCCGATTATAGGGAAAAGTCGGGGTCGTCCCGAAACACGAAACCCAATGTAAGTCAATGGGGAATAAAAGTCTGCAGTGAGAGGAGGACAGGAAACACACCTACAGTGCCCATTTGAATGCCAAAAGCATCAATTCTTCTTACTTAAGCTTGTCAACCTTAATTAACTTCATAATACAAGTTACGCACTGAAAAATGGGGGTTATTTGGCTAAAGTTGTGGGGGGGGAGGGCTGGCTGCAGGTTTTCATGTGCCCTGGGCGAAAGAGCGCCCCTTTAACACATACCACAACTCATCATGCTCCGATACGGCAGATAAATAGCGGTATAGTACAATGAAAAATACCTCACTTTTTACATCTCATGACGAGGCCCATCTATTTCTCCATACAGAATCATTGGTCCCATATAATGTTTGAAACAGTATATGATGAGCTCCACATAATGCTACAGTATATGTTGGTCCCCATGGATGAAGCTCCACTGTCTTATGGGCCCAAATAATGCTCCAAACATAATGGGCCCCATTTCTAATGCTCTAGTGTATAATGGGCCCTGTAAATGCTGCTCCAGTGTCTGATGTCCACCTTTGGAATGTTCCAGTGTATGGTGGGCCCCATCTATCATTCTCCAGAGTATAGTGCTCCCCAAAAATTGCTGTCCCAACATTGAAAACAATCAAATAAGTCTCCTCGCTAGGGAATCCCTGTACTTGTCTGGAAAGGTGCTGTAGCTTGCTTAACAGCTCGCCAGCCGTTCTCACGCCCAGTATGGATTGCACGTGATTGCACAAAGGTTAGAAAGGGTACCGTATCCCTGGATAACATGTATGGATAGCGTACACATTCAAAATATATGTCTCAGGAGGCAGGCTCAGACGGTGTCAGGCACAGTATGGATTGCACGTGATTGCACAAAGGTTAGAAAGGGTACCGTATCCCCGGATAACATGTATGGATAGCGTACACATTCAAAATATATGTCTCAGGAGGCAGGCTCAGACGGTGTCAGGCACAGTATGGATTGCACGTGATTGCACAAAGGTTAGAAAGGGTACCGTATCCCCGGATAACATGTATGGATAGCGTACACATTCAAAATATATGTCTCAGGAGGCAGGCTCAGACGGTGTCAGGCCCAGTATGGATTGCATGTGATTGCACAAAGGTTAGAAAGGGTACCGTATCCCTGGATAACATGTATGGATAGCGTACACATTCAAAATATATGTCTCAGGAGGCAGGCTCAGACGGTGTTAGGCCCAGTATGGATTGCACGTGATTGCACAAAGATTAGAAAGGGTACCGTATCCCCGGATAACATGTATGGATAGCGTACACATTCAAAATATATGTCTCAGGAGGCAGGCTCAGACGGTGTTAGGCCCAGTATGGATTGCACGTGATTGCACAAAGGTTAGAAAGGGTACCGTATCCCCGGATAACATGTATGGATAGCGTATACATTCAAAATATATGTCTCAGGAGGCAGGCTCAGACGGTGTCAGGCCCAGTATGGATTGCACGTGATTGCACAAAGGTTTGAAAGGGTACCGTATCCCCAGATAACATGTATGGATAGCGTACACATTCAAAATATATGTCTCAGGAGGCAGGCTCAGACGGTGTCAGGCCCAGTATGGATTGCACGTGATTGCACAAAGGTTAGAAAGGGTACCGTATCCCTGGATAACATGTATGGATAGCGTACACATTCAAAATATATGTCTCAGGAGGCAGGCTCAGACGGTGTCAGGCACAGTATGGATTTCACGTGATTGCACAAAGGTTAGAAAGGGTACCGTATCCCTGGATAACATGTATGGATAGCGTACACATTCAAAATATATGTCTCAGGAGGCAGGCTCAGACGGTGTCAGGCCCAGTATGGATTGCATGTGATTGCACAAAGGTTAGAAAGGGTACCGTATCCCTGGATAACATGTATGGATAGCGTACACATTCAAAATATATGTCTCAGGAGGCAGGCTCAGACGGTGTTAGGCCCAGTATGGATTGCATGTGATTGCACAAAGGTTAGAAAGGGTACTGTATCCCTGGATAACATGTATGGATAGCGTACACATTCAAAATATATGTCTCAGGAGGCAGGCTCAGACGGTGTTAGGCCCAGTATGGATTGCACGTGATTGCACAAAGGTTTGAAAGGGTACCGTATCCCCAGATAACATGTATGGATAGCGTACACATTCAAAATATATGTCTCAGGAGGCAGGCTCAGACGGTGTCAGGCCCAGTATGGATTGCACGTGATTGCACAAAGGTTAGAAAGGGTACCGTATCCCTGGATAACATGTATGGATAGCGTACACATTCAAAATATATGTCTCAGGAGGCAGGCTCAGACGGTGTCAGGCACAGTATGGATTTCACGTGATTGCACAAAGGTTAGAAAGGGTACCGTATCCCTGGATAACATGTATGGATAGCATACACATTCAAAATATATGTCTCAGGAGGCTGGCTCAGACGGTGTCAGGCACAGTATGGATTGCACGTGATTGCACAAAGGTTAGAAAGGGTACCGTATCCCTGGATAACATGTATGGATAGCGTACACATTCAAAATATATGTCTCAGGAGGCAGGCTCAGACGGTGTTAGGCCCAGTATGGATTGCACGTGATTGCACAAAGGTTAGAAAGGGTACCGTATCCCTGGATAACATGTATGGATAGCGTACACATTCAAAATATATGTCTCAGGAGGCAGGCTCAGACGGTGTCAGGCACAGTATGGATTTGACGGCCCAGATTACACAGCGGAGGAGCAGGGAGAGGTAAAGATTGCAAATGCTGGGGCCCTGCCCAAGCAAGGGGGGCCCACTCGTGGGCGTCGGTACTGGCACTGGGCCCCTCATAGTACAGCGGTGTGTCTGACGGCGGGTGTGCACCACCACCGTCAGAGACACTTGATTGCACTATGAGGGACCCTGTGCCAGTGCCCGCGCCCAAGAGTCGGCCTACCCACCTGTCCAGGGCAACGGCACTCGCACGGTGTCGTGCGGTAGGTGGTGACCCCGGCCATGGGGGGGAGGCAGCACAGTTAGGGAGTTTTAGAAAGTGGCATATGTTGATGTTGGACATTCAGCTGATGCAAAAGGCGGAATAGGTGAAGTACCAGGAAGAGGTGGACCTAAGCAAGCCATTTTTCTGTCACCCTATGTGTCATCAGGGGAAGGTGGGACAAAATCCTTGGAAACCCATGCGTGGTTCATTTTAATGAAGGTTAGATCATCCACATTTTGGGTTGACAGACGGGTCCTTTTTTCTGTCAGGATTGATCCAGCTGCACTGAAGACTCTTTCCGATAGCACACTTGCAGCTGGGCAAGCGAGCTCCTGTAAGGCATATTGGGCCAATTCAGGCCAGGTGTCCAGTTTAGCCGCCCAATAGTCAAAGGGGAATGACCTGTGTGGGAGAACATCGATATGGGAGGAAAAGTAGTTTGTAACCATAATCGACAACTGCTGTCTCCTGTGACTTTCCATCGATGCAGTATTACCAGTTGTGTGAGCGGTATTTGAAAAATCAGTCCACAACATTGTCATGAAACCCCTGTCTCCAACGCCACTTCTGCTGTGTGCACCACGAACACCTCTGCCAAGCTGCCCCCGGCCCGTACGGCTCGTGTGAGAACCATCACCGCTGCTGTGTGCTGGGAATGCCTCAAGCAACCGATTTACCAGAGTTGCTTGTTTATTAGCCAATATTAGGTCAAGGTTCTCCTGTGGCATGATGTTTTGTAATTTGCCTTTATAGCGTGGATCCAGGATGCTGGCCAACCAGTAGTCGTCATCGTTCATCATTTTGGCAATGCGGGGGTCCCTTTTTAGGATCCGCAAGGCATAATCTGACATGTGGGCCAATGTTCCCGGTGTCAATGATGCACTGCGAGTGCTGGGTGGAGGAGCACTTTCTGGCAAATCCACATCCCTCCAGTCACGCACAAACCCTGTACCAGACCTTGCCACGCCAACATTTTCACTTGCCCCACGAGATGCATCCTCCTCCCCTAAGTAATCATCCCCATCATCCTCCTCCTCCTCCTCTTCTTCCTCCACCTCGTCCAGGAGAGGTCCCTGAGCAGACAATGGCTGAATGTCATCAAGGATTCCCTCCTCCTCTTCCTCCTCATCAACATTGGCTGCAGACGCCTGCTCCTTAAGGTGCGTCAAAGTTTGCATGAGCAGACGCATAAGTGGGATGCTCATGCTTAGGATGGCGTCGTCTGCGCTTACCAGCCGTGTGCATTCCTCAAAACACTGAAGGACTTTACAGAGGTCTTTCAGCTTCGACCACTGCACACCTGTCAACTCCATGTCTGCTCTCAAAGTGCCTGGCCGTGTATCCTCCCACAAATGCATTATGGCCTGCCTCTGCTCGCACAGCCGCTCCACCATGTGCAGGGTGGAGTTCCACCTTGTTGCAATGTCGATAATGAGGCGGTGGTTGGGAAGGTGGAGCAATCGCTGCAGCTTCTGCATACGAACGGAGTGTACAGGCGACCGGCGGATGTGCGCGCACAGTCTTCGCACCTTCTGGAGCAGGGCTGTTAACTCCGGATAATTTTTGAGGAAGCACTGCACCACCAGGTTCAAGGTGTGAGCCAAGCAAGGTATGTGGCTGAGTTTTGAAAGGGCTATGGCTGCCACAAAATTACGGCCGTTATCACTAACTACCTTGCCTGCCTCAAGATGTACACTGCCCAGCCATGACTCAGTTTGTCGCTTCAAGTACTCGGCCAGCACCTCGGCGGTGTGTCTGTCGCCCAAACACATCATCTGCAACACAGCCTGCTGATGCTTTCCACTAGCTGCTCGATAGGGGGACACATCGTGTGCAACAGTGGCAGCTGCAGATGGAGTGCTCGTACGACTGCGCTCTGTGGGCGAGCTTTCGCTTCTGGGGGAGGAGGAGGAGGAGGAGGGTCGAACGCCTACAGCCAACTGTTTCCTATACCGTGGGCTAGGCAGCACTGTCCCACCACCGCTGTCCCCTGTGGACCCTGCATCCACCACATTAACCCAGTGCGCAGTGATGGACACGTAACGGCCCTGGCCATGCCGACTGGACCATGCATCAGTTGTGAGGTGCACCTTTCCTCTCACTGACTGCTTGAGTGCATGGACAATGCGGTCTTTCACATGATGGTGGAGGGCTGGGATGGCTTTGCGAGAGAAGAAGTGGCGACTGGGTAGGTCATAGCGTGGTACTGCATAGGCCATGAGTTCGCGGAAAGCTGCGCTTTCCACCAACCGAAAGGGCATCATCTCAAACGAGATTAGTTTGGCAATGTGGGCGTTCAAACCCAGTGTACGCGGATGAGAGACTGAGTACTTTCTTGACCTACTCTTAGTGTCTGGGAGGGTGAGCTGGACTTGAGAGCTGCATATGGTGGAAGTAGCGGTGGACAGGGCGGACTGAGAGAGGATTGATGATGGTGATGGAGTTGGTGTTCTTTCTGATGGCCTAGAATCAGTCTTTCGTTGATATAACAGTGGGATTCCCTGACTGCTGTCGTCTTGCAACGACACCTCAACATTTGCTGCTGTGCTAACCGGTGGGCTTACAGTGGGGGAAACAATGTAGCGTTGCTGACTACCTTCGTTGTGATCAGTTGCACATGTGGCACTTGAGGTTTGGTGTTGTGTCCATGCTTGCAAGTGCATGCTGGTTAAATGTCTAAGCATGCAACTGGTATTCAAATTTTTCAGATTTTTCCCTCGGCTAAAGGTCTTTGCGCACTTCTGACAGATAACCTTGGCCTGATCATGAGGATTTTGTTCAAAAAAAGTGCCACACTGCACTCTTCCTACTTTGGCAGACATTTTGCGGCCTAGCACGCTGTGATCTTTTGACCCTCTGGACAAGCTGTCCAGCAACTCTTTTGATGTTTGGAACCTGTCTTTGGAGTGCTCCGGGCCTGCCAGATAACAGCTGTTGCGATGTCGATGTCTGCTGTGGATGCTCCTCATCTGAGCTATTGGAAGCAGCACCCTCTTCCCCCAATGGATGCCAATCTGGGTCAACAACTGGGTCATCCATCACCTCCTCTTCTATGTTATGTGCACCTTTCTCTGTGTCACCGTGTATGGTGGTAGAGTGTGCGGGAAGGGGCACCTGAGTCTCATCAGGGTCAAAATCTGGCTCTGTACACTGCGAGGACAATGTAGTGCTCTGAGTGAATGTACCAGCAGAATCATCCATCAGCGGCTGTGCATCAGTGCACTCCATGTCAGATTCATCTTGGCCTGGGTAATTCACCATTTGACTTGATAATCCAGGCATGGTATGTGAAAACAGCTCCATGGAGTAATCAGTAGTATGGCCTGCGTCATCCTTCAAACTTGGTTGGGGTGAAGGACAAAAGGAAAGGTGTGGTTCATGAACATGAGCCTCCAATGACGACTCAGTGCTTTTACTTTTTACAACTGAAGAAGAGGAGGCGATAGAGCTGGAGGCTGAGTCAGCAATGTAAGACAAAACTTTTTCCTGATGCTCTGCCTTTAAAAGCGGTTTGCCAACTCCTAGAAAACTAAGCGTTCGAGGCCTTATGTAGCCAGACGATGACGCAGGGTCAGCACCTCCTGCATTCGGTCCTATTTTGCTCTTGCCACTACCATCAGATCCACCACCAACACCATCATTACCAGCTTCCAACCCCCGCCCAATTCCACGGCCTCTTCCACCAGCCTTCCTCATTTCTGGTAGAAATGTAGACAAAATCCAACAAACTATATAGTAATGTAAAACAAGGTACAAGGTGTCTATAGGACAGGGGAGATTTAGAATTTCTGCACACACTTGTGGACAGTGGACACTTTTGGATTGTGTGAGGCCCACTGATATCTGAGCGCTATGTGACACGCTCGATGGCACAGCTGCCTGTGACCAAAGTGACGAGAGGATAATGGAGATTTTGAATCTCTGTGCACACTTTTGGACACTGGACACTTGTGGATTGTGTGAGGCCCACTGATATCTGAGCGCTATGTGACACGCTCGATGGCACAGCTGCCTGTGACCAAAGTGACGAGAGGATAATGGAGATTTTGAATCTCTGCGCACACTTTTGGACACTGGACACTTGTGGATTGTGTGAGGCCCACTGATATCTGAGCGCTATGTGACACGCTCGATGGCACAGCTGCCTGTGACCAAAGTGACGAGAGGATAATGGAGATTTTGAATCTCTGCGCACACTTTTGGACACTGGACACTTGTGGATTGTGTGAGGCCCACTGATATCTGAGCACTATGTGACACGCTCGATGGCACAGCTGCCTGTGACCAAAGTGACTAGAGGATAATGGAGATTTTGAATCTCTGCGCACACTTTTGGACACTGGACACTTGTGGATTGTGTGAGGCCCACTGATATCTGAGCGCTATGTGACACGCTCGATGGCACAGCTGCCTGTGACCAAAGTGACGAGAGGATAATGGAGATTTTGAATCTCTGCGCACACTTTTGGACACTGGACACTTGTGGATTGTGTGAGGCCCACTGATATCTGAGCGCTATGTGACACGCTCGATGGCACAGCTGCCTGTGACCAAAGTGACGAGAGGATAATGGAGATTTTGAATCTCTGCGCACACTTTTGGACACTGGACACTTGTGGATTGTGTGAGGCCCACTGATATCTGAGCGCTATGTGACACGCTCGATGGCACAGCTGCCTGTGACCAAAGTGACGAGAGGATAATGGAGATTTTGAATCTCTGCGCACACTTTTGGACACTGGACACTTGTGGATTGTGTGAGGCCCACTGATATCTGAGCGCTATGTGACACGCTCGATGGCACAGCTGCCTGTGACCAAAGTGACGAGAGGATAATGGAGATTTTGAATCTCTGTGCACACTTTTGGACACTGGACACTTGTGGATTGTGTGAGGCCCACTGATATCTGAGCGCTATGTGACACGCTCAATGGCACAGCTGCCTGTGACCAAAGTGACGAGAGGATAATGGAGATTTTGAATCTCTGCGCACACTTTTGGACACTGGACACTTGTGGATTGTGTGAGGCCCACTGATATCTGAGCGCTATGTGACACGCTCGATGGCACAGCTGCCTGTGACCAAAGTGACGAGAGGATAATGGAGATTTTGAATCTCTGCACACACTTTTGGACACTGGACACTTGTGGATTGTGTGAGGCCCACTGATATCTGAGCGCTATGTGACACGCTCGATGGCACAGCTGCCTGTGACCAAAGTGACGAGAGGATAATGGAGATTTTGAATCTCTGCGCACACTTTTGGACAGTGGACACTTGTGGATTGTGTGAGGCCCATTGATATCTGAGCGCTATGTGACACGCTCGATGGCACAGCTGCCTGTGACCAAAGTGAAGAGAGGATAATGGAGATTTTGAATCTCTGCGCACACTTTTGGACACTGGACACTTGTGGATTGTGTGAGGCCCACTGATATCTGAGCGCTATGTGGCACGCTCGATGGCACAGCTGCCTGTGACCAAAGTGACGAGAGGATAATGGAGATTTTGAATCTCTGCGCACACTTTTGGACACTGGACACTTGTGGATTGTGTGAGGCCCACTGATATCTGAGCGCTATGTGACACGCTCGATGGCACAGCTGCCTGTGACCAAAGTGACAAGAGGATAATGGAGATTTTGAATCTCTGCGCACACTTTTGGACACTGGACACTTGTGGGTTGTGTGAGACCCACTGATATCTGAGCGCTATGTGACAGGCTCGATGGCACAGCTGTGACAAAAGTGACTAGAGGATAAGGGAGATTGGATTGCTTTTAAAAAAGCAGTTTGCGGAGCAGTGGGTAAACAGCAATGCCAGCGTGTCAGGAAGCCTTAAAAGGCAGCCCAACAACCAACACCACTGATACACCACAATATAGCCTCCCCTTGCACTGCACACACAGTGACTTGTGTGTTGTGCAGGCCAAATCGCTAGCAGCAGAAGCAGTTTTTTTGTCTTCTTCCCTGCCTAACGCTCTCCCTACAGAATCAGCAGCAACCTCTCCCTATACTAAGATCGGCAGAAGTAAGATGGCGGTCGGCGTGCACGCCCTTTTATACCCCCTGTGACGCCCACCAAAGCAAGCCAATCACTTGCATGCCCTTCTGAAAGATGGTGGTGACCCGTGCCTAGGTCATCACGTTGCCCACAGTGTCCGTGGATCCTGATTGGCTGAAAAAGAGCACAAAACAAACTTTTGAAACGCGACTTTGGCGCGTAAGTCGCCGACCTCGTGGCCGACCTCATCCTAGGGTCGGGTTTCGTTTCATGAAACCCGACTTTGCCAAAAGTCGGCGACTTTTGAATTTTTTCGACCCGTTTCGCTCAACTCTACTCACGACTCATCACTGCATCCTGCATACCTGCAAGCACCACATTTGGCATAGTCGGCAGGATGCAGTCTCTGAGCACGGACAACGAGGGCCCCGGCCCAGTATTTCTTTGGGGGCTATGCTAAGCAATCTACCCAGGTTCTCCGGCAGCAATACTATGCTGTGGAATTGGATAGAGCGTATCCGTGGGTTATTTAGGATGCATCCACTTGCCCCTGACCTAGAGGCAGAGGTGGCCCTGATGGTGTTGGACGGGGAAGCCCAGGATACCGTAATGTTGAGGCCCTGGGGGCAGCGAAACACCTTCGTCAGGGTGCTACAGATCTTAGAAGAGAAAAAACGGAGTACACACCCAATGTAGATAGAAATACAATTTATTTACCACATCAAAAATTAATTATGACATAACAAAGTATAAAAAACACGAATGGACGCGGACCGCACCTTGAGAAAGAGGCAAAACGTGCGTCGGTGGCGGCGCTGCATTTGTTCTGTTTGATTGAAGATGGGTAAGCACAATTGCGTTTGATTATGGGGTCTTTTCATTCAGATTGAACACCTGTTTGTGACCTCCTCTAACTTTAGAGTTCTTAATAATTGGCCCATCATTATTGCATGCACTAAGCACTTTATATATATATTTTGTTCTGGACAAAAGCAGCTTCTATTACCGGATCCTTTATTCGTGTATTTTATACATTGTTATGTCATAATTAATTTTTGATGTGGTAAATAAATTTTATTTCTATCTACATTGGACGTGTACTCCGTTTTTTTTCGGTGTAATATGCTATGCAGGAGTGTCCATCTATGATCCCTTTCAGTCAGCAGTACATAGTGCATGACTTTTCTGGGGTCTTTATGTTTATGTTCAGTATGGTTTTGTTTTATAGATCTTAGAAGAGGCCTATGGGGACCTGACCTCTGTGGGGGAACTGAGAACCCAGATGTTTAGACGCATGCAGAAAGAGGGGGAAACAGTGTTCCAGTATATGAATGTTTTGCAGGAACTGTTTTTAGCCATTGAAAGGAAGGGTGGAGTCGGTGTGGGGACCGAGGATGTAACATTACGTGACCTGTTAGTGACCGGGTTACAAGACACCTTGACAAGACAGGTTTTGCGAGAGCGGGTGCGAGTGGACCCACATCTGACCTTTTCCGAAATAGGAAAGAAGGCACGGGTTCGGGAACAGGAGCAAGAGGTGATGGTCCCCGTGGGGATGTCTCGGAGTATCGAAGCATCCGTAAGCGCCCTGAGCGAACCCCACTGGGTACAAGAGGTGATGCAAGAGATACAGAGTATTAAAGGTGAACTGGCTGAGGCCAAGAAAGCGGCCACAAGGAGTCAGCCAGGGCCGGGTGAAGGAGGCATGAACCATCGCGGCCCTCGCCCAAGTCGGTCCTCGCGACCATTCGCCTGTTACGATTGTGGAGAATTGGGGCACTCTGCCCGAGAGTGCCCGCGTTCCAGGGGGAACCTGTCCTGCTGGCCAAGAAGAGCAGAAAACCCTGAGCCGTGGAGGCGCCGGCCGGAGCTGGAGCCCACCACATGGGGTGGAGGGAGTCATGAAGACCTGGCCGCGCGGTGCCCAGTGGTATGGGCAGAGATCGAAGGCCGTGCCATATGATGCCTAGTAGATACGGGATTGCAAGTAACAACCATGCCAGAGACTTACTTTCGGCAGCATTTTCCCAAGGCAGTGAGACCTCAGTGGGGGACCGTGATAAAGTTGGTAGCTGCCAACCAGCTACCAATTCCTGTCGTTGGAGTAGCCTGGATACAGGTTTCGATAAGCGGCAAATCACTCGGCCGCCTGGGAGTGGTCTTGACCCAAGGAGACACAAGCAGCAAAAATCCGGTTACCCTGGGTATGAACATACTACGAGTGTTCGGCAACCTCCTCCTCAATGAGCCCACACAAGAGACTCTGAGCCACTGGGGTTCTCGCACAGCCCAAGGGCAGGCCTTCCAGCGGTTGGTGCAGGAGGCGCGAGTGCTCCAGGAGTGCCAGGAGGGTGAGGCGCTGGGCAAAGTCGTCACGCCGGTGGCTCCCCCGCTCGTGCTTCCTCCAGGGCAGATGGTGGTGGCCCTGTTGATGCGCACCCCGATGCCACTGGAGGGCGTGGAGGTGCAGGTGGAACCCTGCTACTCAGATCGCCTGCACCCTGGCATACTGGTAGCCCGCTCCCTGGCTACGGTGCAGGAGGGGACCGTCCTGGTGCATTGTGTTAACTTGGAAGACCAAGATATCACCCTGAAACCGCGGGCCGAAATGGCCAAACTAGTGAGGCCTTTGGAGGAGATGCTGCCGGACCCTGCGGTCCAGTTGAAGGTGCAGCCCGAAGATCCTTGGGCAGTAACGGTATGAACCCAACAGACTGCCGTATCCTCGACCCAGGAGAAAGGTTGAGCCATCCTGGAGACAATGCGGGCCGAACTTTCCGGCCTAGCGCCAGCCCAACTTCTCCAGGTAGAGACACTTCTTGGACAACATTACAGTGTATTCGCCAGTCATGAGGATGACTTTGGATGTACCACGGCCATCATGGTTGGGATCCCCACAGCAGGGGCGGCCCCCATCCGGGAGCGATATTGGCAAATACCACCGCAGCTATACCAGGAAGTGAAAACTCTATTAGCCCAAATGCTTCGGAAGGGGGTCATACGAGAAAGCCAGAGCCCCTGGGCGGCCCCCATTGTTCTGGTTCGTAAAAAAGATGGCACTCTGCGTTTTTGTGTGGGTTATCGAAAGTTGAACGCCTGCACCATCTAGGATTCGTATCCACTGCCCCGCATAGAAGAGTCTCTGTCCGCCTTGGGGAACGCGATATACTTTTCGACTCTAGACCTGGCCAGTGGGTACTGGCAGGTGCCGATGTCGGAGGAAGACAGAGCCAAGATGGCATTTATCCTTCCCATGGGACTGTTCAAGTTTAATCGGATGCCATTCGGGCTGGCCAACTCCCCAGGAACCTTCCAGCGGCTGATGGAGCAGTGTCTAGGAGACCTCAACTTTGAAGCCACGTTGATATACCTGGACGATATCATTATCTATTCCGCCACGTTCGAGGACCACCTGCGGTGGTTGGGGCAGGTGCTTGGCCGGCTGCAGAAGTACGGGTTGAAGGTAAGGCCCCAGAAATGCCACCTGTTCCGCACCCAGATCGAATATCTGGGGCATACCATCTCGGCGGAGGGTGTCAGACCATCCCTGGAAAAGGTTGCTGCCATCCAGGGGTGGCCTACCCCCGAGACGGTGAAAGACGTGCGGGCCTTCCTGGGGTTGGCCGGCTACTACCGTCGGTTCGTGAAGAATTTTGCACGCTGAGCCCGAGCCCTGCAGGCCTGCTGAAGGGGGCTCCAGCCGGGGCGAATGGACGGAAGGTCCAGTGGCAACAACCGCAAGAGGATGCATTTCAAGATCTCAAAGCTGCACTCTCGGACGCCCCGGTATTGGCATATGTGGATTTCTCGCTACCGTTCATCCTGCATACCGACGGGAGCATCCAGGGGCTAGGAGCTGTGTTGTCACAGGTGCAGGACGGCCGAGAGAAAGTGATCGCCTATGGTAGCCGGTCGCTGCATGACTCCGAACGAAACCCGGACAATTACAGCTCCTTTAAGCTCGAGCTCCGCGCGGTAGTGTGGGCAATGACGGAGCGGTTCACAGAGTACCTGGCGGGCTCCAAGGTGGTGGTGCGGACTGATAACAACCCATTAGCCCATTTGGAGAATGCCAAACTGGGAGCCCTAGAGCAGCGGGGGGTGGCTCGGATGGCCAAGTTCAACTACAAGATCATCTACAAACGGGGAGCTGAAATCGTGCACGCTGACGCACTCTCCAGAATTCGACACACCACCCCAGGGAGGAATTGAGACGATGAATTAGAAGGTGAAGAGACGCCGTTCGCCCTCACCACTGCTGCGCATACTGCTAATGCGCAAGAAGCGCCCCATCCGGGACCCTTAGGGGGAATATTAGAACAGCCACACGACAAGTGGATTCAGCAGCAACAAGAGGATGAGAGATTGGACTCCTGCTCCGATGGGTGGCCACCGGCAAATTGCCCACTGGCTCACAGAGACAGACTTTGACCCAAGATATGTTGCTGATGTTGCGCCAGTGGGAGAAACTAGTCATCAAAAAGGGACTTTTATATCGGAGAGCCGTGTCACGAACAACGTCTGCGACAGTATGGCAGGTGATCATGCCTGGAACCCATCTCAGCCAACTGGCTCGGGAAGCCCACGAAAAGGGGGTTCACTTTGGTCCTCAAAAGAATTTGCAATGGTTGCAGCAGATAGTGTGCCATCCACGCTTGCACGCTGCTGTGGAAGAAGTTTGCCGAACCTGCCGCCAGTGTGAGCTCGCTAAGCCTCCCGCGCAACGAGCCCCGGTGCAGACAATTGTAACATCAGCTCCCCTCGAGCTCCTCACGGTGGACTATCTGACCATAGGTCCTGCCTACCAAGGGTATGAACATTGCCTCGTTATGGTGGATCATTTCACCAAGTTCGTCGTGGTCACCCCTACCCGAGACCAAACAGCGGAGTCGGCTGCCTATGCGATTTGTAAAAACTTTATCCAAGTGTACGGCTGCCCGCAATGAATACATTCAGACCATGGAGCGTGCTTCCTAGGAAGAGTCATGGCAGAACTACATCATCTCTATGGTATTGATAAGTCTTGGACTACACCATACCACCTGCAGGGGAATGGAGTCTGCGAACGATTCAATCGGACTCTAATCCAAATGCTGCGTACCCTAGAGAGTGACCGAAAGACCCGCTGGCCTGAATACGTCCCTGAGCTGGTGTGGGTATATAATAACCGGGTGCACCGGGTGACTGGTTACACCCCCTACTCATTGCTGTTTGGACGGGAGGGCAAAGGAATCACGGAAGTGGAGTTAAACCCGGAGGAACCCCAACCCTGAACCGGGGTATCCTCGTGGGTCCGAAACCACCAGCACCGGCTGTAGACCCTCCACCGAATCGTCCATACAAAGCTCCAGGATCTAGAACACCCGGGGGAAGCGCTGCACCCACCAATTAACTTCCAGACTGGGGATCGGGTACTCGTACTAGATCAGCGCCCCCAGAACAAGTTATAACCACGGTGGGAGGAGAACCCGTACCGAGTGTTGCAACAGATAAGCCCCGATGGGCCTGTGTATGAAATACAATCCGAAGGAAGCAACGCACCTCTCACTCGTACTGTGCACCGAAATATGTTGCGCCCCTGTGCCTCCACTGATCCCATGCAACCCGAGCCGATCCCTCAGGTCCCCGGCCCCCGTCACCAGTCAGGGAACTAGAAGACGAAGAGGACTTCCCAGCCACATCCGCGAGCCCTCCAAGTAGTGACATTGCAGCAGACCCAGTTAGCCTGCCAGAGTCGACCGGCCTACCCCCATCTACCACCCCAGAACGTCCCACCACAGTCGAACTTAGACGCTCCGAGCGGTCAACCACTGGCAAGCCCCCTGAACACTATGAGCAAGACCAGTTCGTATGGCGACAAGAACTGTCGTCTCCAAAGACTAACCCGAGTCTACGAAAACCCTCGCCCGAGGACTGGGCGGGGGAGTGTGGGAGGAACGGCCCCCGTCGAGTGTCCGGGCCGGAACCAAGGGAGCCATCATTTAGGTTCCGGGGGAAACTGTCCCCGGGAGACAGAGTTCGGGGATGGACCGTTGTGACAGACAGATGGGCTGGTGGAGGGACCAGTATAAAGGAGGCGGGGAATTCCCGGGACGATGAGTCAGCAGACCGGGACAGAAGCAGCAGGAGACTGTGGGAGCGACTGAGAGCCAGAGTGACTTACCAGTGCCAGGGGAGACACTCACGGAGGACATCAGAGGGACGGCACCGGGACAACCATCCGAGACCTGCTGCCCCGCTGCAGCCTGCGGCCGCTGCCGCCTTGCCTCAGCTCGCGACCGTTGCCGCCTCACCTCAGCCTGTGGCTGCGGCCTGTCCCGCTCCGGTCCGCGGCAAGGGCCGGGCTTTTGCTCACCACGGAGTCCCCGTCGCAGCTGCTAGTTGCACAGGTGGCCTATCACCCGCCACCCCGCATCGCCGCTGCTTGCCCCAGTCCAGGGCCTGTGGCCCATCCGTCCAAGGTCTCCGCCGGGGCCTGTGGGGCTCCAGTGTCATCAGCGTGCCGGAGCGCATGAAGACTTCGTCAAAGCCTCTGCAACTGGGCAACGGCGACTACTACGCCGAAAGACCACCATCCCGAACGGCGAGGGATGTCTGGACGGCTAAGTTGACTATATAATTAAGGACCCGTAGTCGGCCATACCGCGGCCCTATAGTGACCGGCTACTGCTGGAAGTAGTCGTGTTATACCCATTTGTGTTTGCTTGTATAGAGCCCCTGCGAGGGCAATCCGTGTTACCCCTTTTGTTGATCAGGCCGTGACTGAGGAAAGTTCCCTCTAGTCTTATAAACATTACTATAGAAAGCACCAAATTGTCTCGCGACTCGTCACTGCATCCTGCGTACCTGCAAGCCCCACATTATCTGCTGGTGTAGGTTCACTGTGTTTTATCAAGACCAAAGTCAGCACAGCCATCTACCAGGAAATTTTAGAGCACTTCATGCTTCCTTCTGCCGACAAGCTTTTTGGAGATGGAAATTTCATTCTCCAGCTGGACTTGGCACCTGTCCACACTGCCAAAAGTACCAATACCTGGTTTAAAAACAGCTGAATCACTGTGCTTGATTGGCCAGCAAACTCGCCTGACCTTAACCTCATAGAGAATCTATGGGGTGTTATCAAGAGGAAGATGAGACACCTGACCCAACACTGCAGACGAGCTGAAGGCTGCTGAAGGCTGCTATCAAACAACCTTGGCTTCCATAACACCTCAGCAGTGCCACACGGTGATCGCCTCCATGCCATGCCGCATTGATGCAGTAATTGATGCAAATGTAGCCCCGACCAAGTATTGAGTACATTTATTGTACATATATTTCAGTAGGTTAACATTTTGGATTTTAAAATCATTTTTCAAACTGGTGTTATAAAGTATTCTAATTTACTGAGATAATGACTTTTGGGTTTTCATTGGCTGTAAGCCATAATCATCAACATTAACAGGAATAAACACATGAAATAGATCACTCTGTTAGTAATGATTCTAATATATGAGTTTCACTTTTTGTATTGAAGAACTGAAATAAATTAACTTTTTGATAATATTCTAATTTTGTGAAAAGCACCTGTATATCATTGCATTTTACAAAATTCATATTAATATGTAAGTGTATTTCAACCTCAGACATCTATGTCATAGCCACATGAATTTCAGTAGATTTATATCAGACAAGATGAAGTAATGAGGTGGTTGTGCATGTGGGTGACATTCTCCAGCGAAGTCTGTTACGCTTGCCCCCAGACTGGATGGCGCGAGCAAAGATTGTGGTTCCACAGTGCCACAAACTAGACAAACCCTGGAGGGGGCTGACTAAGCAACTACCTTGGTGTTCACTGGAGCCTCTAGTGGTGAGGTCAGGCTTGTGCAGAAGGTAGCTGCCAGGTACCACTCCAGGGCAGCGTCTGGCAGTAACAGTTGACCCCACAGGGGACAGGACACAATGACAGGTGCAGGCGAGTACTGTAGATGGCTGATGTTCAGACTGGCAAGTACTGACAGGCAAGGCTGGCACTCTGGCAGGCAGACAGGCGCAGTTCAGCCTGGAGGAACACGAACTGTTGCGGGAAAGGCAGGAACACTGGCAGGTACAAGTGGGATATGAGAACAGGTAGGAACCAGTGCAGACTGGAGACAGTTTCTGGAAGGACTGGGACACAGTCAGGTACGAGTGAAATGTGGTGACAGGTAGGACCCAGTTCAGACTGGACAAACAAGGACCCGCTGAGGTGGAGAAGGAACAGAGCCACTGAGGTGGGGAGAGAGTAGAGCAGAGCTGCTGAGGCGGAGAGGAAACAGAGCAGAGCTGCAGATGTGGCGAAAGTGCAGAGGAGAGACGCAGATGTGGAGAGGGAGTAGACAGGACCAGATTCAAATAAGTATTTACAGTGAAGTACCAAGTGTACACAAGGGGCACTAACTTTGTGCAGGGACAACTGGACAGAGACAGCTGGTACATGCACTGCGAGTTAAAGGAGTAGGAACAAAGATAGACACAGCAGGGTAGGGAATGTTCCAGACAAGGATACAAACAGGTTCAGGTATAGGACTTAGTTCAGGTAATGTCAGACATTGGAACATGTTCAGGATAAAGGATTCAGGCCTGGGTACACAGCCCCCAGGGTGACAGAGACAAAAGCAAGGGCAGGACAGGACCTGGTAACTCAGCAGTAGGTCAGGACAGGACAGAACAGGACCTGGCAACTCAGCAGTTGAACACTGAGTGAGAATGTTGCTCAGGCATTTTCCCATTGTAGGAGATGTCTTACATACCCTGTGCCTCTTGGCAATAGCCTGGGGGGCACATCAGGAATACGCACACTGTCCCTTTAAGAATCAGGAAGTACAGGTTCTGCCTTAGCATATGGCCAGGAAGTATGCACATGGCAAACAGAGGATACATGGTTTACAGCATGGATCAGGCAGAGGGCAGAACTCACAGCATGACCCAGAGAGGTGAGTAAGTCGGTGTATCAGCCTGATGGGAGATGGGAGGCCATGCAGTGATGCCGGCAGAGATGTTACAAAGTATAAGAAAGTTATGGAAACAGATCTCTTGTTCCAATCCATAGATGCAGCCAACAGCACACAGATAGATAAATGGAATGCACGCTCCAAAAATCTCGGGACCCAACAGGATCAAAGACTCACAAAAGACATAAAGGAGGAGCAGCATCTGATCCAGGTGAAAAAGAATTTTCTTTGCTTTATTCTGCCATCAGTACAACATTTCGACCATAACACGGTCTTTTTCAAGTACGAAAAAAAAGACCATGTTAAGGTCGAAACGTTGTACTGATGTATTGATGGCAGAATAAAGCAAAGAAAATTCTTTTTCACCTGGATCGGATGCTGCTCCTCCTTTATGTCTCTTGTTCCAATCCATCTTTTCTTACATGCACTTGCCTTGATTTCTATCCCCTGACTACGTAAGACCTCCTTTTTTCACTGCTCTAGCTACAGGAAACCACCATAACGCTCCTTTACTTGGTATCTGTCAAACATTTAGGCTGGAATCACACATGCACTCTTTTTATTATTATTATTATTATTATTATTAGTATACGATCTTATAGCGACATTTATTCCATGGCGCTTTACATGTTAAAGGGGCAAATATAGACAAGTACAATAAACATGAGCAAAACAAGCACACACAAGTACAGAAGGAGAGAGCACCCTGCCCGTGAGAGCTCACAGTCTACAGAGGATGGGTGAGGATACACTAGAAGATGGTGGAGTTGGTCGTGCGGTGCTTCAGCAGGCTGAGGATCATTGCAGGTTGTAGGCTTGTCGGAAGAAGTGGGTTTTCGGGTTCCTTTTGAAGGTTTCCATGGTCGGTGAAAGCCTGATGTGTTGGGGTAGAGAGTTCCAGAGTTTAGGGGAAGCACGGAGAAGTCTTGTATGCGATTGTGGGAAAAAGAGATAAGAATGGAGTAGAGAAGGAGATCCTGAGAGGTTTGAAGGTTGCGTGTAAGTAGGTACCGGGAGACCATGTCACAGATGTATGGAGGAAACAGGTTGTGGATGGCTTTGTATGTCATAGTTAGGGTTTTGAACTGAAGCCTCTGGACAATAGGAAGCCAGTAAAGGGCTTGGCATAGAGGAAAAGCTGGGGAATAACAGGGAGAGAGGTGGATTAGTCAGACAGCAGAGTGTAGGATGGATTGGAGTGGTGCAAGAGTGCTAGAGGGGAGGCCAGAGAGTAGGAGGTTGCAATAGTCGAGGTGGGAGATGATGAGGGTGTGCACTAGCGTTTTTTTGGTTTCTTGATCAAGGAATGCACGGATCCGGAAAATATTATTGAGTTGGAGTTGGCAGGAGGAGGCAAGGGCTTGGATATGTGGCTTGAAAGAGAGGGCAGGGTCGAGGATCACCCCGAGGCACCGAGCATGCGGGACTGAGGAAAGTGAGCAGCCATTGACATTGATTTATAGGTCTGGTGGTGGGGTAGTGTGAGATTGGGGAAAGATTATGAATTCTGTTTTGTTCATTTTCAGTTTTAGAAAGCGAGCAGAATAGAAAGCTGAAGTAGCAGACAGACATTGTGGGATTTTGGTCAGTAGGGAGGTGATGTCAGGTTCAGATAGGTAGATCTGTGTGTCATTGGCGTAGAGATGATACTGCAAATTCACTAAGATTCGCACACCACTTAATGAATTCAGTGATTCTTCTAAGTGCTGTGCACCGCTATACGCCATACAACAGATACTACTTTAGTCAGTGATAGAAATAGCTTTTCTGCTGTGGATAATGCTGGAAATTTTGATGAATTGCTCAAATAGGAGTGGCCACACTGCACTACAGCTCCTTCTCCAGCTCCACACATTTCAGCATAGTTATTTCATACTGGTATGAAAATGGAAAAAGTTGATAACTTTTTGCACAACTTTGGTTTGCTCAAACGTTCCAAAGCTTTTAAACCACTTTTGTGGAGTAAAAGCTTTGATGAATCGGCCCCTGTATATTTTATTCCAGCCTAACTATAGTGATAGTGTGCATGTTTGGAAAAGGAATATATCTTTAAAACTACCAAGTGAGTAAAAAGTTCTATGGATGTTTGGGAACTTTAGGTGCTACCAGTTCAAGACACCACAGAAATAATACAAAGACAATCCAGCAGAATGTATAGTCAATGCATGATTTATCAGGATACAATAAAAGTAATTGAATAAAGCAAGGAATATTTTAAGGAAAGGAGGGTAAAAAGTATCTAAATAAAGCTACGTGTTTCAATGCCATACCCATGGCCCCATTAGACATACTTGAGTCAGCTTTTCTGACTGTTTGCATTGAGGTCTTCTTGATAGAGACACCACTGTGGTTTTGAAGCCTGATGCTGTATTTATAGTTTTCATCATAGTTCCACCCCTCAGTGTGTCTGGGATGCAGCTATTGACAGCTCAGCCATCCTATCTGGCACAGGGGCATGCTGAGCGGTCAGTGTTTTGATTGACAGCTCGACTGTCCAATTTGAGACTGGGAGGTGCTGGCTGCCTCCAATTGTTCATTATCCCAGGTGAATGTCATGCTACTTACCTGAGCTGTGTCTCCCAGACCCCTGCCAGACATACATTAAGCTAAGTATGGTTTGTTTCCTCTGTGCCTTGTGTACTGTATGTTGATCTTTTGTTGCCTGACCTTGGACCTCGTTCTGACCATCCGACTGTTTAACCACTTCTGCACTGATCCCCTATCCTCCTGGTGTTCAAACCTTGGAACCATACCCGATTACGCTTTTGCCACTTCCTTCTGTTTATGATGTGCCCTCCTGGCTTTTGCTCTTGGACTCTTTGATTATCCTGACTCATGGCTTGGCTGTGAGACGTGACTAGCGTCACAGTTTTATCCTGTTTTCCTGGCATAACATTTGTTGATTGTTGTTTTATTCAATTATATATTTTTCAACATTATTTTAATAAAGCATTAATTGACTGTACAAACTACTGGATCTTCCAATCACTGTTTTTATGTGGATTTTTAGACTTCACTGCACTTCTGAGTGGTTCCTGCAACTGGACCCTCCTGTACATGAATATTTACTACATGCTGATCCTCAGTGAATGCAGGCATTACGATTTCCCTGAGTGAGTTGCTCAACAGTGGGTTGGTAATGATCTTGAAGTTATTGCTCTATTCTATCTCTGAGGGAGTGAGTAGTTGACCTAGTCTTAAGCCTATGTCTGTCAGAGCTGGGTGCATGGCTGTGTTTGAATCATTGCTTTCATTAGCAATTTCGTGGATTATTCACATATTTATGACAACATTGTGCATTTCTATTTTTCTTCCAGAAGCTCTGTTTCACCATTTTTCACTTTCTGTCAGATATCAGGATCAATACTGCTTGTAATCAAGGTTTTTGTTCTTACCGCGGAGAAACAGAGAACTTTACTTTAAGTGCAAGTCATGAGTAAGAGATTAGTGGTACAATCAGCGTAGACATGAATTGTACATTACATACTTATTTAAAGAGAAACAAAATAACATTTTTTATAAAACCAAAGAAACAAAGTATTGAAAAGCTCTAAGTCCTGGAAAAAGAAAGTATATGTTCCATATGTCCTGCCAGAAGAACAGTAAAGGCATATTTCAGTCTGCAGGTGGCAAACTTCCTTTTATGCTTTCTGAGGCTCTACATGGGGCATGAGAAGGCACCCGATGGTGACTCCATGCTAATCTATATATAATGATGTATGGCAGTGTTTTATTATATGACATATGGAGGATACCTCCCAACCTTGAAAAATAAGAAAGGGGAACACATTCAGCAGCACATGTAGCGACAATTTTTATTTTATGCTCAGCCAGTACTCTGACCTCTCACAGCTCAGTATATGTGCCGATACAGAAATATTTCTTCTAGTTAAGTGTTAGTGTTTCAACATTGAACATCACTATAAATTTGGCTTAAGCCTCTATGTGTACTCTGCACTCTCATCTGTGGGAGTATTGTGCCAAAAAGCCTCTGTGTGTACCCTGCTTGTGGGAATGTAAGGAAGAAGACCGGGCTGTGAGTCATGACAGGGCACCGGGTCCGGAACTGCTGGGGCTGTGCCCATTGTTGCAGGGGAGAAGGAAATTAAGAAAGGAGAGCACCCATGAACTGCAGAGAGGGAGAGTGGTAAGTGTAGCAGGGATCAGGAGTTTTGCACAGAAAGAGAGCAGAGTTCCCGCCAAAGAGAAAGGGGAGCAGGGACCTGCTGCCCGCCGCAGAGAGAGTTAGGACACGCGCTCTTGAGAGAGAACAAGGGCAGCGTATGCCGACTGGAAGAGTGTAGCCCAGGACTCCCGACTGCAGAGCATGTTGAACGGGAGGGTGTTGTGCAGAATTCCCGTTTGCAGAGCGTGCCAAACGGGAGAGTATGGTGCAAGACTCCAGACTGCAGAGCACACTGAGCGGGAGATTGTGGTAAAGGACTCCCGGCTGCAGAGCAGCGTGATGGACTAGGGGCTCAACAGGTCAGACCGGGGACCACCCAGTACACACAGATCCGTTTGGCGGGGTAGCCTGAAGGTCACAGTACTGGCATCAGCCGGCTCTCAACTTTCGTTTCTGGAGGAGTGAACAGCAACAGATTCACGATAAGTGAAGCAGTTAAATGAGTAGACTGTGACCATGAGCTATACTGTTCTTCGTATTATTTAGCTTAAAAATCTGTTTAACCCCTTGTTGGCTCCCTGCGAGGAGAACCCCTCTTGTGTTAGTTAATCTGCATCCTTGTAAACTCTTGCTCTGTGCACCTCTATTACAGCATCCATTTACCTACATTACAGGAATACTGTGCCAAAATGCCTCTGTTTACTCTGCATCACTGCCTGCTGGAATATTGTGCAGGAAAGCCTCCGTGTGAACTCTGCATCCCTGCCTGTGGGAGTACTATGCCAAAAAGCATCTGTATTTACTCTGCATCCCTATTTGTGGGAGTACTGGGGCCAAAAAGCCTCTGTATTTACTCTGCATTCCTGCCTATGGGAGTACTGTCCCGAAAACCTCTGTGTGTACTCTACAACCCTGCCTGTGGGAGTACTGTGCCAAAAAGCCTCTATGTTTATGCTGCACCCTCACCTGTGGGAAAAGTGTGCCAGAAAGCCTCTATGTGTACTCTGCAGTCCTGCCTGTGGGAGTACTGTGCCAAAAACCTCTGTGGGTCATCTGCATCTCTGTTTGTTGGAGTATTGTGCCAAAAAACCTCTGTGTGTCCTCTACATCCCTGCCTGTGGGGGTACTGTGCCTAAAACCCTCTGTTTGTACTCTGCACCCACCTGTGGGAATACTGTGCCTTTAAGCTCCTATGTGTTCTCTGCGGCCGTGTCTGTACAATTGGTCTGGCCTAAAAAACAAAAAGTTGTGGCTGGACCTAAAAAGTAATTATCCTTTACCACCGTGTCTGTATAAGTTGTGCCCTGGCCAAAAAAAGCAATTAACTCTAGCACTGTGTCTGTACGAGTTGTGGCCATACCTAAAAAAAATTATAGTCTACTGCTGTGTCTATATGAGTTGTGGCCTGGCCATAAAATAATTTTATTCTGCCGCTGTGTGTATACGAGTTATGGCTGTGCCTAAAAAAATAATTATACTCTACCACTGTGTGCGTAAAAGTTGTGGCTGAGCCTAAAAAATAATTATACTTTCTTGCTGTGTCTGCATAAGCTATGGCTGGGCTAAAAAAATAATTATACTCTACTGCTGTGTCTGTACAAGTTGTGGCAAAGTCTAAAAAAAAACTGTACTTTTAAGCACTCTGCATCCCTGCCTGTTGGAGTACTGTGCCGAAAACCTCTGTGTGTACTTTCCAGCATTGTTTTTTGGACAACAAAATCACCTCCATGTTTCCACAGACAGGTAGCAAACCAGTGGAAGGATCACCCTTGTTTGCAAATTTTCTATTGTTGTGTCTCCTTGCACAAACACACAAGGTGAGAAAGATTCAAGTGGTGCTTTTCTCACCAAGCAAGATTTACAGATTTATTATGCTAAGATAACGCTATCCCTCTCTTTTCCCTTCATCGTCTCTTTCCCAGGACCTCATTCACTTGGGTTGCAGGTGGATGACCCATGGAACTGTGAGCAGGTTGCGGGAAGCAGTGACAGACAGAAGGCAGAGCTGAGAGCAAGAGTTAAAAATGTTATTTAATAGGGAAATACTCCATGCAGGGAGGTAAATGGTTAAGAGGAGACGTAAGCTGTTCAAAAACGTAAATAGTATGCAAAGTTAACTCCTTAACGACCAAGCCATTTTGTAGGTTAAAGACCAGGCCTTAATTTTGAAATCGGACCACTGTCACTTTATGTGGTTATAACTCTGGAACGCTTCACCAAATCCTGCTGATTCTGACATTGTTTTTTCGTGACATATTGCACTTCATGTTAGTGGTAAAATTTCTTTGATATGACTTGGATTTATTTAATAAAAAAATGGAAATATGGCAAAAATTTTAAAAATTTTGCAATTTTCAAATTTTTATGCCCTTAAATCAGAGAGATATGTCACAAAAAAGAGTTAATAAATAACATTTCCCACATGTCTACTTTACATCAGCACAATTTTGGAACCAACATTTTTTTTTCTTAGGAAGTTATAAGGGTTAAAAGTTGACCAGCGATTTCTCATTTTTCCAACAAAATTTACAAAACCATTTTTTTTAGGGACCACCTCACATTTGAAGTGAGTTTGGGGGGTCAATATAACAGAAAATACCCAAAACTGACACCATTCTAAAAACTGCACCCCTCCAGGTGTACAAAACCACATTCAAGAAGTTTATTAACCGTTTAGGTACTTGACAAGAATTGAAGCAATGTGGAAGGAAAAAATGAACATTTAACTTTTTTCCCCCCAAATTTTGGTTTGGACACAATTTTTTTTATTTTGTCAAGGGTATCAGGAGAAAATGAACCACAATATTTGTTGTGCAATTTCTCCTGAGTACACCGATACCCCATGTGTGGAGGAAGTCCAATCTTTAGGTGCATGGCAGTGCTCAGAAGGGAAGGAGCATCATTTGAGATTTTGAATGAAAAATTGGCTGGAGTCGAGAGCGGACGCCATGTCACGTTTGGAGAGCCCCTGATGTACCTAAACAATGGAAACCCCCCATAAGTGACCCTATTTTGGAAACTAGAGCCCCCAAGGAATTTATCTAAATGTGTGTTGAGCACTTTGAACCCCCAAGGGCTTTACAGAAGGATATAACGTAGAGCTGTAAAATTAAAAAATCATATTTTTTCCACAAAAATGATCTTTTCACCCCCAATTTTTATTTTCCCAAGGGTAACAGGACCGTAAAAGTTATTGTGCAATATGTCCTGAGTACGCTGATATCCCATATGTGGGGGTAAATTACTATTTGGGTGCATGGCGGAGCTCAGAAGGGAACGAGCGCCATTTGACTTTTTTGGCTGGAATTGAGATCAGACGCCATGTCGCATTTGGAGAGCCCCTGATGTGCCTAAACAGTGGAAACCCCCCACAAGTGACCCCATTTTGGAAACTAGACCCCAAATGTTTATTTTCACAAAGGTAACAGGAGAAATAGGACCCAAACAGTTGTGGTGCAATTTGTCCTGAGTATGCTGATACCCCACATGTGGGTTGGATCCACTGTTTGTGCGCATGGCAGAGCTCAGAAGGGAAGGAGCGCTGTTTTGGAATGCAGACTTTGAATGTTCTGCGGGCGTCATGTTGCGTTTGCAGAGCCCCTGATGTGCCAAAACAGTAGAAACCCCCCACAAGTGACCCCATTTTGGAAACTAGACCCCCCATGGAGCTTATCTAGATGTGTGGTGAGCACTTTGAACCCCCAAGTGCTTCACAGAAGTTTATAACGCAGAGCTGTGAAAATTAAAAAATCATATTTTTTTCCACAAAAATGATCTTTAATGAGCTATAATTTTTCCATATTTCAGCCGACAGAGTCATGTGCGGGCTTGATTTTTGCGGGAAGAGCTGACGTTTTTATTGGTACCATTTTCGGGCACATAATGTTTTTTGATCGCTTTCTATTCTGATTTTTCTGTTCATTTTGTGATTGAACAAAACCAGCAATTTAGGAATGCTTTTTTTTTCCCCTCCATTCCGCATGTGGTAAAATTAGTATGGCAGCTTTAGTCTTCGGGTCACTACTATTACAGCGATACCTCATTTATATCTTTTCTATGTTTTGGTGTTTTTTACACAATAAAAACTTTTATAGAAAAAATAATTATTTTTGCATCACTTTATTCTGTGAGCTATAACTTTTTTATTTTTTAGCTGATGTTCCTATATGGCTGCTCATTTTTTGCGGGACAAGATGACGTTTTCAGCGGTACCATGTTTATTTATAGCCGTCTTTTTGATTGTGTGTTATTGCACACATAATTCGCTACTTTTTTGCATGCATAATTCGCTACTTTTTTGTGTTTTTTTATGGAGTTCACTGAAGGGGTTAACTAGGGTGTCACTTTTATAGATGGGATTTTTACGGACGTGGCGATACCAAACATGTGGTTTTTTTTGTTTATTTTATTTATTTTTTGCATAAAAATGTGTAATTTTTAGGGGATTTTTTAGGGAATTTTTTATTATTTTTTAATACTTTTTTTTACATATTTTTTTAAAAAATGTGTTTTTTTTTTACCTTGTCCCTTCATTGGACTTTTACGTTCACTTTAGGTATAATACATTACAATGCTCCAGTATTGTAATGTAATATACCTATGCTGAAAGATGCTCACACCATACTGTGAGCATGGTCTCACCAGCTTTCCATAGGTAAATGACCCGGAGGTTGTCATGACACCTCTCGGTTATCATGGCACAGGTCGGGCCCTGGGATCGCGGGGACGCCTACCTGAGGCAGAGGGAGTCCCCTACCCTCTGCCTCCCCCTCTGAACGCTGCGATAGCACTCGATCGCAGCAGTGAGGGGGTTAACAGCCAGGAGCAGTGGGGTCTCTGCTCCTAGCTGTCAGTGCAGGAAGCTCAGCCATTGCAGCGCTGAGCCTGAGCCTCCTGCATTGATATCGGGCAGGAGAAGCTCAAATTTCACCCTCTCCTGTTCGATCACTGCTGTGCTTGATCTGTGAGATTGACTGACCAATCACAGCGCTGTGAGTGCCGGGACGAATGCAGGGGTCCCTGCTCCCCTTGCTGTGCCTCTCAGCTGTCATAGACAGCTGTCAACACTGAACTGAAACTGCGTGTTTACATGCAGTGACAGGTCATAGGCAGGACGTGCAGAGTCCATCATGGTGCGGGAAGTTACCTCCTGCCATGACCGACTCTACACGTCCATAGATATTAAGGGGTTAAAGGACAGCAGAAAGGGTATCAACAGTTCTTGTTGGGTCACTTATTCTGTCAGACGCTTCCCTGGATGTTTCTCCTCACAGTCTCTGTCAGCGGCAGCGGCAGTGCTCGGGCCTGGGCACGGATGCCAGGGGTGGAGCACTCACTGGTCCCTGCTGTTCGTTGTCTGCTCCCACCAAGTCTGTCTGTTTCTGCATGCGCTGAAGTTGTACCCCCTTAACCATGCCCCCTGCTTCCACATGCAAGGATTGGTCCCTTAAGCTTTCCCCGGACAACAAAGGAGACAGCCCTGACAGTTCCGGAACCAGCACACAACAGGTACCCTCGGCACGGTCCTTCTTCTTACAGAACCACAACCAACAAAGTCATCAAAAAGCAGTAGTGACTACTACATGACTTAAAGCTCAGACTGCTTGCCTGATTTGCAAATGGGTGAGCTGTGAGACGGATGACGCAGGTGCGAAATCTACGCTATCAGCAGGGGACCGAGTAGCAGATAAAACGAAGGAACTGAAGGCATTCTCAAACAACCAATCTAAACCACCTCTACTTCTGGCCTCACCATTCATCCAGCGGTTCCCGGGCCTACGAAATTACAGGGAACGTCCTGTCACCTGCATGCACCAGAAGAAGGTGCTTCATTTGGGTACATAGCAGGCACAGACCAACCACATCCTTTTTTCCCTGCAGTACTGTAGCTGAACCACCATCAGCAGCAACACGGCGATGACCTCTTTTTAATGCTCTCCTCATTGATTTTGCCCCCCAAAAAGGGCAGAGTATTACACAGCCTTGTTATGATTGAGTCACCGTGGGAAGCAAAAACAGAAATGCTAGCTAAGTCCAGAAAACCAGAGAAGTTGGCAGCTATCGGATTGCAGACCCCTGAACTTATCAACACAACTAGCAGTAGCCGTGGGGGGTTCCTACGATGCCCTAGACCCCTCGATCACAGCCGGAGAATTAAATAGGCCTAAAGAAAGAAAGGGGAAATCTAAACTGCCCCAGAGCAGACCCCAAAGCAATAGGCAGCCCCCAACAAATAATGACGGTGAAGCAAGATGAAAACACTAACACAGACAGAAAGATAGACTGAGCAAAGACGGGGCCCAAGCTAACTACATAGGAAAGGACAGGAAGGCTGCTGTCTGCAATCCATGAAAAACCCTATGAAAATAAGAGCCAACAGACTGACAGTGAAAAAGGCCCTGAAGACGCTAGGCTTCAAAAAGCTATGTCAGTACTCAGGAATATTCTGAAGACAGAGCAACAGGCAAAAGGAGATTCAGCTCACCCCAGCAGGGAATGGCAGAATCCAGAAAAGCAAGGAAAACAAAAACAAAACAAATGCAACAGGCAAAGCAAAAAACTTAGCTTTAGGGGAGCAGGAATCAGACTGGTGTCCTAGAAGTCCACAGAGAAATCACCCGCAGGGCAGAAGGGCGTCGGCAGCCTTATATCCAGTCCGTGACTCCACTCAGCCAGTCATCCTCATTAGACTCAGGTGCCTGATAATCAGGCTCATTACCTTCCTTTACCAGAATAGGGAGTTCACAAGACCTCAGTGACGAAGGGGAAAATGAACTCACAACACAGCCTGTTTTCAAAGTATCCCCCCAAAAAATCAATAAAAAACCCACAAAAACAATGTTAGCTACCTCCTCCTCCTACGCCTCTTCATCCTACACCACCACCTCCTCCTTAACCTCCTCTTTCACTAGGACCTCCGCCTCCTGTTTCAAGATTATAATTTTTTCTTTTTTAATTTTATGTTATTTTAAGTCATTTCCCATCCATATTTGTTTGCAGTGGAATTGTCCTGCCCTTACCCCCATTTGGCTTCCTTTTGCAGCCTTCCAGCCCTTACTATCACCACTTTACATCTTTTTTAAAGATAATAGAAAAAATTGGAGTCCGGCTCAACAGAACTGAATTTTCCTTTTCTTTTTCTTTTTCAAAACAAATTATAGCGCATACAAATGAAAAATGTACATGGTCGACATGACCTAGTCGACGCGTTTCGACTGCACTAAGCAGTCTTACTCATGAATCATGAAAATCCAGTCCTGCTGAGCCAGACTTTTCTAATATCCTTGATATGAGGCCAGGGCGAGGCCAATGTCTGAACCCCAGATGGATGAGCACAGAGCAACTGGATGAGGTGAAATTAATATTTCATAAATATCTATTTTAAAGCATCGAAGTTCAGGAAACCTATTGACTGGTCAAGTTCGGGGTCACGTCTGGATGCTAAACCGAACTTTAATCTGCAGTTCGGCCGAACCTGATGAATCCGAACATCAATAGTTCCGCTCATCACTATCAGACTTAAAGTGAATCTGTCAGCAGGTTTTGCTGCCTAATTTGAGGGAATCATGTTGGTAGAGAGACCCCGAATCCAACTATGTATCACTTACTTTACTGGGTGCCGCGGGTCTGACACAATCAGAGTTTTTAGATTTAGCAATACAGCAGAGCTGAGAAAGCTAACCCCACCCACACCACATCTAACTCTGTACACACAATGGCTATTAACAGTGAAGTGCTTCTCACATGAGGGGGCAGAGTTGAACTACCAGACATGCACTGTTCTAGTCCTCACAATGTTAAACTCCAGCTGCTAAAACAATCATTACAAGAAAACAACAAGGAGCTTTATAAGAGAGGCATTGCTGAAATCTGTGTTTTAACTCCTACAGAATGCTGTATTCAGATTACATACCAATAACTTGCTAACAAATTCGCTTTGATGGTGATAGAAGAGGGATCTAATGGTTTCCTACTCCACATTTATATTCAACGACTATCTGTGACTTTAAGACACAGACGCATCTGAAATTGGGACATCGCTATGATTTCCCACGACAGCAGAAAACCTTAGCAATTCAGGACAGTCCTGCATCGTTTGGAATAGAGGGAAGGTATGCGTGGCAATGACTTATTATACAATTATAATGTACATACAGTATATAACATTGATGTAACACTGTTAATCTGGTGGTATTTCTACGGTAACAGGGACACCAGTATCCCCTAACCACCATTAAAGGATTTAGTGCAAAATATAACAGCAGAGTCCATTTAATATTGGCTATTTTTTTGGAATCAGTATTTGCCATTTAGAATTTTCTCTTTGCTGCACGGCATAAATAATATGTTATCTAAATTCTTTGCTACATAGGGATTACAGTAATACTGAAAATGTATTGCTGGTAAAAATAGTTTTTATGTTGCAACACTCCAAGAGCTGTAATTTTTTCCTATATGTATTGTAGGCGGCCAATAGGGAGGATACTGGACGGAATGTATATCTCTTCCAGAAAGTTAAGCTGGGCGAGATATTAAAACCAAGTAGTACTGGTTGGTGCAGAAGCTTAGGTGCTGAGACGTTTTATTTATTGTAGTTCCGAGATGGTTTTTATTGGAGTGATGAGGAGGATTTAGTGGTGGGACTCATCACTCCCACTCTAGTTTTAGTACAGGTTTTACTGGAGGCTTAGTCAGCTCAGCTGAGAGAGGTTGTCTCATTAAAGACACAGAAAAGTCTGAAGAAAAGCATTAGGGTGGGAGACAGCCTCCGAACTGATATGGTGTGGTTCTGAGAAGGTTATGCACAGCAGCTAAATGTTCTAAAGGCTCAGTTGCTGGAGTGTCAAACCCGCACACATTCCTGGTAGCAGAGGTATGATGTATTAGTTAGCACCTAGCCGGGCAACTCTTTGTTGTTTTTCATTTGCTTTATTGTTTGCTACATTTCGGCTGAAAATAAAGCCACACGTTTTCCTAGCGCTTTACAATATGGTAGAGAATGTGGGCAACACAGAGTGACAAATAAAGGCTTCACTAGACAGTGAGGTTTGACTGCTTCTGCTGGTAGCGATTTTCACTGTACAACACAACAGTTTGTGTGCAGTGACAGGGGAAGATATATTTTTGTACATCAGCTCTGTTGGTTATTAGGCTGCCTTATAAGGCTCCCTGAGAGATGCATTGCTGTTTTCACACTGCTGTGCAATCTGCTTTTTTAAAAGCAAAAATATTTTTCATCCTCTTTTTTGCACAGTTACCAAGCATTCATTTTTCCACACTTTTGTGTGCAGCAGTCCTGCTTATTAGGCTGCCTGCTGCCATGCTTGGACTGAGAGCATCATTGTCAGCCTCCTAAAATCTCTAGGGAGATTCAAATTCTCCCCAATCTATATATATAAGAGGCATCGTGATTACTTGCTAATCCCGCCCCCTGCACAGTAGCTCCGCCTCCACCCCATTACCACGCACACAATCCCGCCCCCACCACATTACCACACACAATCTCGCCCCCCCACCACACTACCACATACAATCCCGCCCCCACCACATTACCACACACAATCTGGCCCACACACCATATCACAATACACAATCCCGCCCCCCACCACATCACCACACATAATCCCGGCCCCCCACCACATCACCACACATAATCCCGCCCCCCCCACCACATCACCACACATAATCCCGCCCCCCACCACATTACCACACATAATCCTGCCCCCCCACCACATAACCACACATGATGTGGTGTGGGGGCCGGATTGTGTGTGGTAATGTGGTGGGGCGGGATTGAGTGTGGTAATGTGGTGGGGGCGGGACTGTGTGTGGTAATGGGGTGGGGGGTGGGATTATGCGTGGTGATGTGGTGGGGGGCAGAGCTACTGTGCAGGGGGCGGGATTAGCGAGTAATCACGATTAGAGTTGAGCGAAACGGGTCGAAAAATTTCAAAAGTCACCGACTTTTGGCAAAGTCGGGTTTCATGAAACGAAACCCGACCCTAGGATGAGGTCGGCCACGAGGTCGGCGACTTGCGCGCCAAAGTCGCATTTCAAAAGGTTGTTTTGCGCTCTTTTTCAGCCAATCAGGATCCACGGACACTGTGGGCAACGTGATGACATAGGCAGGGGTCACCACCATCTTTCAGAAGGGCATGCAAGTGATTGGCTTGCTTTGGTGGGCGTCACAGGGGTTATAAAAGGGCGTGCACGCCGACCGCCATCTTACTTCTGCCGATCTTAGCATAGGGAGAGGTTGCTACTGCTGATTCTGTAGGGAGAGCGTTAGGCAGGGAAGAAGAAAAAAAAACTGCTTCTGCTGCTAGCGATTTTGCCTGTACAACACACCAGTCACTGTGTGTGCAGTGCAAGGGGAGGCTATATTGTGGTGGATCAGCGGTGTTGGTTGTTAGGCTGCCTTCTAAGGCTTCCTGACAGCTGCATTGCTGTTTACCCACTGCTCTGCAAACTGCTTTTTTAAAAGCAATCCCAATTTTTTTTTTGTCCTGCTGAGGTACTGAGCGTGCATTTTTTCACACCATACAGCGGTGTACGCTCCTCACACAGTACCGTGTAATGGCTGTTATCACAGCCACAGTGAAGCTATCTGTGTGTCACTCTGTGAGAATAAGTCGAGGACATGTTCCGTTCTTACAGACCTGCACCTACTAGTTTTGTCTAGCTTTCAAACAGTTAAATATATTTGCTGTTTGATCACATTCAAAACTATAGAGAGACAGCGTGTGTCAGTCCGTATACTTAAAAAACATGGAGCTTGACAATTTTACGTACACCGGACAGCCGTGTACTTGCACGCTCCTCTCAGTACCGTGTAACGGCTGTTATCATGGCCACAGTGAAGCTATCTGTGTGTCACTCTGTGAGAATAAGTCGAGGACATGTTCCGTTCTTACAGACCTGCACCTACTAGTTTTGTCTAGCTTTCAAACAGTTAAATATATTTGCTGTTTGATCACATTCAAAACTATAGAGAGACAGCGTGTGTCAGTCCGTATACTTAAAAAACACGGAGCTTGACAATTTTACGTACACCGGACAGCCGTGTACGTGCACGCTCCTCTCAGTACCGTGTAACGGCTGTTATCACGGCCACAGTGAAGCTATCTGTGTGTCACTGTGGAAGGATAAGTGGAGGACTTGTTCCGTTCTTACAGACCTACACTCTAGGGAGATTCCTATTCTGCCCAATTCTACATACACCTTGTAGTTTGTGATACACTAGTCAATTTCTGCCTGTGACATAGCGCTCTGATATTCAGTGGGCCTCACACAATCCAAAAGTGTCCAGTGTCCACTAGTATGTGCAGAAATTCAAAATCTCTGTGATCCTGTAGTCACTTTTTTCACACCTGTGCCATCGAGCCTGTGACATAGCGATCTGATATTCAGTGGGCCTCACACAATCCAAAAGTGTCCAGTGTCCACTAGTGTGTGCAGAAATTCAAAATCTCCCTTATCCTGTAGTCACTTTTTTCACACCTGTGCCATCGAGCCTGTGACATAGCGCTCTGATATTCAGTGGGCCTCACACAATCCAAAAGTGTCCAGTGTCCACTAGTGTGTGCAGAAATTCAAAATCTCTGTGATCCTGTAGTCACTTTTTTCAAACCTGTGCCATCGAGCCTGTGACATAGCGCTCTGATATTCAGTGGGCCTCACACAATCCAAAAGTGTCCAGTGTCCACTAGTGTGTGCAGAAATTCAAAATCTCCCTTATCCTGTAGTCACTTTTTTCACACCTGTGCCATCGAGCCTGTGACATAGCGCTCTGATATTCAGTGGGCCTCACACAATCCAAAAGTGTCCAGTGTCCACTAGTGTGTGCAGAAATTCAAAATCTCCCTTATCCTGTAGTCACTTTTTTCACACCTGTGCCATCGAGCCTGTGACATAGCGCTCTGATATTCAGTGGGCCTCACACAATCCATAAGTGTCCAGTGTCCACAAGTGTGTGCAGAAATTCAAAATCTCTGTGATCCTGTAGTCACTTTTTTCACACCTGTGCCATCGAGCCTGTGACATAGCGCTCTGATATTCAGTGGGCCTCACACAATCCAAAAGTGTCCAGTGTCCACTAATGTGTGCAGAAATTCAAAATCTCTGTGATCCTGTAGTCACTTTTTTCACACCTGTGCCATCGAGCCTGTGACATAGCGCTCTGATATTCAGTGGGCCTCACACAATCCAAAAGTGTCCAGTGTCCACTAGTGTGTGCAGAAATTCAAAATCTCCCTTATCCTGTAGTCACTTTTTTCACACCTGTGCCATCGAGCCTGTGACATAGCGCTCTGATATTCAGTGGGCCTCACACAATCCATAAGTGTCCAGTGTCCACAAGTGTGTGCAGAAATTCAAAATCTCTGTGATCCTGTAGTCACTTTTTTCACACCTGTGCCATCGAGCCTGTGACATAGCGCTCTGATATTCAGTGGGCCTCACACAATCCAAAAGTGTCCAGTGTCCACTAATGTGTGCAGAAATTCAAAATCTCTGTGATCCTGTAGTCACTTTTTTCACACCTGTGCCATCGAGCCTGTGACATAGCGCTCTGATATTCAGTGGGCCTCACACAATCCAAAAGTGTCCAGTGTCCACTAGTGTGTGCAGAAATTCAAAATCTCCCTTATCCTGTAGTCACTTTTTTCACACCTGTGCCATCGAGCCTGTGACATAGCGCTCTGATATTCAGTGGGCCTCACACAATCCATAAGTGTCCAGTGTCCTCAAGTGTGTGCAGAAATTCAAAATCTCTGTGATCCTGTAGTCACTTTTTTCACACCTGTGCCATTGAGTCTGTGACATAGCGCTCTGATATTCAGTGGGCCTCACACAATCCAAAAGTGTCCAGTGTCCACTAGTGTGTGCTGAAATTCAAAATCTCCCTTATCCTGTAGTCACTTTTTTCACACCTGTGCCATCGAGCCTGTGACATAGCGCTCTGATATTCAGTGGGCCTCACACAATCCAAAAGTGTCCAGTGTCCACTAGTGTGTGCAGAAATTCAAAATCTCCCTTATCCTGTAGTCACTTTTTTCACACCTGTGCCATCGAGCCTGTGACATAGCGCTCTGATATTCAGTGGGCCTCACACAATCCAAAAGTGTCCAGTGTCCACTAGTGTGTGCAGAAATTCAAAATCTCCCTTATCCTGTAGTCACTTTTTTCACACCTGTGCCATCGAGCCTGTGACATAGCGCTCTGATATTCAGTGGGCCTCACACAATCCATAAGTGTCCAGTGTCCACAAGTGTGTGCAGAAATTCAAAATCTCCCCTGTCCTATAGACACCTTGTACCTTGTTTTACATTAGTATATAGTTTGTTGGATTTTGTCTACATTTCTACAAAAAATGAGGAAGGCTGGTGGAAGAGGCCGTGGAATTGGGCGGGGGTTGGCAGCTGGTAATGATGGTGTTGGTGGTGGATCTGATGGTAGTGGCAAGAGCAAAATAGGACCAAATGCAGGAGGTGTTGAGCCTGCGCCATCGTCTGGCTCCATAAGGCTTCGAAGGCTTAGTTTTCTAGGAGTTGCAAACCGCTTTTAAAGCCAGGGCATCAGGAAAAAGTTTTGTCTTTCATTGCTGACTCAGCCTCCAGCTCTATCGCCTCCTCTTCTGAAGTTGTAAAAAGTAAAAGCACTGAGTCATCATTGGAGGCTCATGTTCATGAACCACACCTTTCCTTGTGTCCTTCACCCCAACCAAGATTGAAGGATGACGCAGGCCATACTACTGATTACTCCATGGAGCTGTTTTCACATACCATGCCTGGATTATCAAGTGAAATGGTGAATTACCCAGCCCAAGATGAATCTGACATGGAGTGCACTGATGCACAGCCGCTGATGGATGATTCTGCTGGTACATTCACTCAGAGCACTACATTGTCCTCGCAGTGTACAGAGCCAGATTCTGACCCTGATGAGACTCAGGTGCCCCTTCCCGCACACTATACCACCATACACGGTGACACAGAGGAAGGTGCACATGACATTGAAGAGGAGGTGATGGATGACCCAGTTGTTGACCCAGATTGGCATCCATTGGGGGAAGAGGGTGCTGCTTCCAATAGCTCAGATGAGGAGCATCCACAGCAGACATCGACATCGCAACAGCTGTTATCTGGCAGGCCCGGAGCACTCCAAAGACAGGTTCCAAAAATCAAAAGAGTTGCTGGACAGCTTTTCCAGAGGGTCAAAAGATCACAGCGTGCTAGGCCGCAAAATGTCTGCCAAAGTAGGAAGAGTGCAGTGTGGCACTTTTTTGAACAAAATCCTCATGATCAGGCCAAGGTTATCTGTAAGAAGTGCGCAAAGACCTTTAGCCGAGGGAAAAATCTGAAAAATTTGAATACCAGTTACATGCTTAGACATTTAACCACCATGCACTTGCAAGCGTGGACACAACACCAAACCTCAAGTGCCACATGTGCAACTGATCACAAAGAAGGTAGTCAGCAACGCTACATTGTTTCCCCCACTGTAAGCCCACCGGTTAGCACAGCAGCAAATGTTGAGGTGTCGTTGCAAGGCCACAGCAGTCAGGGAATCCCACTGTTATATCAACGAAATACTGAATCTAGGCCATCAGAAAGAACAGCAACCCCATCACCATCATCATCCCTCTCTCAGTCCGCCCTGTCCACCGCTACTTCCACCATATGCAGCTCTCAAGTCCAGCTCACCCTCCCAGACACTATGAGTAGGTCAAGAAAGTACTCAGTCTCTCACCCGCGTACACTGGGTTTGAACGCCCACATTGCCAAACTAATCTCGTTTGAGATGATGCCCTATCGGTTGGTGGAAAGCGCAGCTTTCCGCGAACTCATGGCCTATGCAGTACCACGCTATGACCTACCCAGTCGCCACTTTTTCTCTCGCAACACCATCCCAGCCCTCCACCATCATGTAAAAGACCGCGTTGTCCATGCACTCAAGCAGTCAGTGAGTGGAAAGGTGCACCTCACAACTGATGCATGGTCCAGTCGGCATGGCCAGGGCCGTTACGTGTCCATCACTGCGCACTGGGTTAATGTGGTGGTTGCAGGGTCCACAGGGGACAGCGGTGGTGGGACAGTGCTGCCTAGCCCACGGTATAGGAAACAGTTGGCTGTAGGCGTTCCACCCTCCTCCTCCTCCAGAAGCGAAAGCTTGTCCACAGAGCGCAGTCGTACGAGCACTTCATCTGCAGCTGCCACTGTTGCACACGAGGTGTTACCCTATCGAGCAGCTAGTGGAAAGCGTCAGAAGGCTGTGTTGCAGATGATGTGTTTGGGCGACAGACACACCGCCGAGGTGCTGGCCGAGTACTTTGAAGCGACAAACTGAGTCATGGATGGGCAGTGTACATCTTGAGGCAGGCAAGGTAGTTAGTGATAACGGCCGTAATTTTGTGGCAGCCATAGCCCTTTCAAAACTCAGCCACATACCTTGCTTGGCTCACACCTTGAACCTGGTGGTGCAGTGCTTCCTCAAAAATTATCCGGAGTTAACAGCCCTGCTCCAGAAGGTGCGAAGACTGTGCGCGCACATCCGCCGGTCGCCTGTACACTCCGTTCGTATGCAGAAGCTGCAGCGATTGCTCCACCTTCCCAACCACCGCCCCATTATCGACATTGCAACAAGGTGGAACTCCACCCTGCACATGGTGGAGCAGCTGTGCGAGCAGAGGCAGGCCATAATGCATTTGTGGGAGGATACACGGCCAGGCACTTTGAGAGCAGACATGGAGTTGACAGGTGTGCAGTGGTCGAAGCTGAAAGACCTCTGTAAAGTCCTTCAGTGTTTTGAGGAATGCACACGGCTGGTAAGCGCAGACGACGCCATCCTAAGCATGAGCATCCCACTTATGCTTCTGCTCATGCAAACTTTGACGCACCTTAAGGAGCAGGCGTCTGCAGCCAATGTTGATGAGGAGGAAGAGGAGGAGGGAGTCCTTGATGACATTCAGCCATTGTCTACTCAGGGACCTCTCCTGGACGAGGTGGAGGAAGAAGAGGAGGAGGAGGATGATGATGGGGATGATTATTTAGGGGAGGAGGATGCATCTCGTGGGGCAAGTGAAATTGTTGGCATGGCAAGGTCTGGTACAAGGTTTGTGCGTGACTGGAGGGATGTGGATTTGCCAGAAAGTGCTCCTCCAACCAGCACTCGCAGTGCATCATTGACACCGGGAACATTGGCCCACATGTCTGATTATGCCTTGCAGATCCTAAAAAGGGACCCCCGCATTGCCAAAATGATGAACGATGACGACTACTGGTTGGCCAGCATCCTGGATCCACGCTATAAAGGCAAATTACAAAACATCATGCCACAGGAGAACCTTGACCTAATATTGGCTAATAAACAAGCAACTCTGGTAAATCGGTTGATTGAGGCATTCCCAGCACACAGCAGTGGTGATGGTTCTCACACGAGCCGTACGGGCCGGTTGCAGCTTGGCAGAGGTGTTCATGGTGCACACAGCAGAAGTGGCGTTGGAGACAGGGGTTTCATGACAATGTTGTGGACTGATTTTTCAAGTACCGCTCACACAACTGGTAATACTGCATCGATGGAAAGTGACAGGAGACAGCAGTTGTCAACTATGGTTACAAACTACTTTTCCTCCCACATCGATGTTCTCTCACACAGGTCATTCCCCTTTGACTATTGGGCTGCTAAACTGGACACCTGGCCTGAATTGGCACAATATGCCTTACAGGAGCTCGCTTGCCCAGCTGCAAGTGTGCTATCGGAAAGAGTCTTCAGTGCAGCTGGATCAATCCTGACAGAAAAAAGGACCCGTCTGTCAACCCAAAATGTGGATGATCTAACCATCATTAAAATGAACCATGCATGGGTTTCCAAGGATTTTGTCCCACCTTCCCCTGATGACACATAGGGTGACAGAAAAATGGCTTGCTTTGGTCCACCTCTTCCTGGGACTTGACGTATTTCGCCTTTTGCATCAGCTGAATGTCCAACATCAACATATGCCACTTTCTAAAACTCCCTAACTGTGCTGCCCCCCATGGCCGGGGTCACCACCTAGCGCACGACACCGTGCGAGTGCCGTTGCCCTGGACAGGTGGGTAGGCCGACTCTTGGGCGTGGGCACTGGCACAGGGTCCCTCATAGTGCAATCAAGTGTCTCTGACGGTGGTGGTGCACACCCGCCGTCAGACACACCGCCATACTATGAGGGGCCCAGTGCCAGTACCGACGCCCACGAGTGGGCCCCCCTTGCTTGGGCAGGGCCCCAGCATTTGCAATCTTTACCTCTCCCTGCTCCTCCGCTGTGTAGTCTGGGCCGTCAAATCCATACTGTGCCTGACACCGTCTGAGCCTGCCTCCTGATGTATAGACATATATTTTGAATGTGTACGCTATCCATACATGTTATCCGGGGATACGGTACCCTTTCTCACCTTTGTGCAATCACATGCAAGCCATACTGGGCCTAACACCGTCTGAGCCTGCCTCCTGATGTATAGACATATATTTTGAATGTGTACGCTATCCATACATGTTATCCGGGGATACGGTACCCTTTCTCACCTTTGTGCAATCACGTGCAAGCCATACTGGGCCTAACACCGTCTGAGCCTGCCTCCTGATGTATAGACATATATTTTGAATGTGTACGCTATCCATACATGTTATCCGGGGATTCGGTACCCTTTCTCACCTTTGTGCAATCACGTGCAAGCCATACTGGGCCTAACACCGTCTGAGCCTGCCTCCTGATGTATTGAAATATATTTTCAATGTGTACGCTATCCATACATGTTATCCAGGGATACGGTACCCTTTCTCACCTTTGTGCAATCACGTGTAATCCATACTGGGCGTGAGAACGGCTGGCGAGCTGTTAAGCAAGCTACAGCACCTGTGGTTTGCACACGTAAGTTTTTCATTTTTTCAGGAATGACGGTTAGGCCTAATTCCGGAACTGCGGTTGACCTGCACTTACTGGGAAATCATCGTTCACGGGTAATAATTGTAATCAGTGATCCCCATCACTAACGTTGTTCAGCGGGTTATCTGCACCTGTAAGCGACAAACGCTGGCCTTTTCAGTGTAGCGCACATGCAGCCACGGACATGTAAGGGCATGACACACCAGTTATTGGCCAATCTCATGTGCCAGAGCCTCACGTGTCCCTCTAGTAAGCCAGACTCGGACCGCGGGGCATGACGGAGTCTCGTTCGTTAACGGAATTAAGCTTGCAATGTGTGCATCTTTTCTGTAGCTGGCATGGTTGAGGTTTCCCAGGTGGAGTCGAATTTAACCGTAGGCTCCACTCCTGGTGGTGCCCTTCTGGACATTCCTTTAAGGTTCAGCTTTGCAACCATACTGCCCACGTAAAACAAACACTTTGCCTTCATGAACGCTGCTTGGAGGGTCATGACTCGTGGGAATAACGCCGCCCAATCAGTTAACTTGCTAGAGAGATCCTTCGTTGCTCCCAAGCATGACATCACACTCCCTAGGAGGAAGGTAATGCCACTGTGGCGACCGTACTCCTGGGGTTGACACAAGTGCACTGATGCCCAGCCACTGCTCGATGAATCTGCTGGTACATTGACCTAGACCACTACATTCCCCTCGCACGCTACACGGCCTGAATCTGACCCTGATGAAACTCAGGTTACCCTTCCCATATACAGTTCCATCTTACACGGTGACAAAGCGGAAGCTGCAGATGAAAGAGCAGGTTCGGCCCATCCGCCATCAGACACACCACCGTACTATCAGGGGCCCTGTGCCAGTGCCTTCTCCAACGAGTGGGCCCCCCCTGCTTGCTCAGGATCACAGCACTATACTCTGGAGAATGATAGATGGGGCCAACCATACACTGGAACATTCCAAAGGTGGACATCAGACACTGAAGCAGCATTTACAGGGCCCATTATACACTAGAGCATTAGAAATGGGGCCCATTATGTTTGGAGCATTATTTGGGCCCATAAGACAGTGGAGCTTCATCCATGGGGACCAACATATACTGTAGCATTATGTGGAGCTCATCATATACTGTTTCAAACATTATATGGGACCAATGATTCTGTATGGAGAAATAGATGGGCCTCGTCATGAGATGTAAAAAGTGAAGTATTTTTCATTGTACTATACCGCTATTTCTCTGCCGTATCGGAGCAAGATGAGTTGTGGTATGTGTTAAAGGGGTGCTCTTTCGCCCAGGGCACATGAAAACCTGGAGCCAGCCCTACCCCCCCACAACTTTAGCCAAATAAGGCTAATTTCACACTTGCTTTTTTTTGCAGCGCGTTTTTCCCGCAAAAAAACGCATTGAAAAAACGCCTACAAACGCATACAAATGCTGCGTTTTTTTCAAGCATTTTTATGAGCATGCATGAAAAAAAAGCAGCGTTTTTATGCGTTTGTATGCGTTTTTAGTGCGTTTTTACCGCGTTTGCGTTTTTTTCCAACATTAGGTGGCCCCTCACACTAACCCAAACCATGACTTTACTAACCCTAACCCTGACCCTAACCCTAACCCTAACCCTGACCCTAACCCTTAACCAAACCATACTAACCCTAACCCTGACCCTAACCCTAACCCTTAACCAAACCATACTAACCCTAACCCCTAGCTAACCCTAACCCTAGCCCTAAACCCCCTTAACTAACCCTAACTCTAACCCAAACCCCTAAATTCCATTGTCCAACTAATGGTAAAAAAAAATGCATGCGCAAAAAAACGCATACATAAGCATGCCAATGCGCACATATGCGCACCCATAGACTTATAATGGGTGTCTTGCTGTAAAAAAACGCATTGCGTGCGCATGCGTTTTTTTAGGCAAGTCGGACGCCCAAAAAATGCAACAGGATGCATTTTGTGCGCCCGAGCGCATACCGCAAATAAACGCATGCGCGGAAAAACGCATACAAACGCATGTGTATGCGCACATAAGCGCATCCCATGCAAAGTATAGGAAAAAAAACGCATGCTTTTTTTAGCGCTAAAATACCGCGAAAAAAAACGCAAGTGTGAAACCAGCCTAACCCCCATTTTTCAGTGCGTAACTTGTATTATGAAGTTAATTAAGGTTGACAAGCTTAAGTAAGAAGAATTGATGCTTTTGGCATTCAAATGGGCACTGTAGGTGTGTTTCCTGTCCTCCTCTCACTGCCGACTTTTATTCCCCATTGACTTACATTGGGTTTCGTGTTTCGGGACGACCCCGACCTTTCCCTATAATCAGCCGATCTTGCTCGACCCGACTTTTGGAAAAGTCGGGTTTCACGAAACGAAACTCGACCCTAAAAAACCAAAAGTCGCTCAACTCTAATCACGATGCCTTATATATATATATATATATATATATATATATATGCATTTCTTTTTCTGCATTTGTAATTTTGATGCCAATGTTATATTTCCACATTCTGTGACGTGTGTTCAGTGGTTCTTTTTCCTGATTGGATGCTATATGTTACAACCGTGATTGAACATGATTGATTCATAGTTTTGGTAAAAGTAGAGCTCATGGATATGTTTGACAAACTATGATGCTGGAATGAATAAAAAACGTACATCTTACTGAATCCAGTTTGTTTTTGATTTTACACTGTGGATAAAATGTATCATTAGTATTATTCAGATTTTTAATGATTATTATTGTTATTAACTTAATTTTAATTTAATTTACCACCTACGCAAGCGCTATTGAATGTTGTCATCATTTACTTTAGTTTAATCACCAGCAGCGTTAATTAGATAGCAATGAGCGTGCCGAGCGTTAGCTGGCTGGAAACAGCTAGTACTATATACACCTTGTTCCTTGTCATACACCAGCCTATTTCAGCCTGTTAAATTGAGGTGTAATCTATAGTGGGCCTGAGATAATTGTTCAGCCTCCTAAAATCTCTAGGGAGATTCAAATTCTTCTCACTACTATATTCACCTTGTACCTTGTCATACACCAGCCAATTTCAGCCTGTTAAATTGAGGTGTAATCTATAGTGGGCCTGAGATAATAGTTCAGCCTCCTAAAATCTCTAGGGAGATTCAAATTCTCCCCAATACTATATACACCTTGTACCTTGTCATACACTGTGACGAGCATCAGCTTACGCTGAGTCGTTTTCCTTTTGAATGAGTGGACCCTCTGGACCGTGGCACCCACTGACCTAGGGCGAGCTGACCGAGTGAGAATCCACCCCCTATACAGGGAGTGTCAGGGGCAAGACCAAGGAGGTGAGCCACCACAGCAGCTGGACCAGACGGCCGGCTCAGGGAAACAAGACAAGGCGAGACAAGACGTTAGTTCAAGGAAACTTCATTAAGGAACACTTCTGGGTACAACAGGTGCAAAACGTGAGCACACAAAGTACATAAAGCAAGATGCGTGCAAGGGCACGCCGAGGTCCAAGGCATGAGGAACAATTCAGGGTATAACAGGTGCAAAACGTGAACACACAGAGTACATAGAGCAAGGTGCGTGCAAGAGCACGCCGAGGTCCAAATCATGGTACGTGCAGATGGTAGACAGAGGCACGAGGACATCGGACTCTGGACAGCAGGCAACGATCAACCGGGACATCAGGTTCTGTAGCTCTGAAGGTGATCGGCATGTTCCGGACATCCGGTAAGCAAACCAGGGTTCCATGCAAGGAGACAAGACAAAGTTAGAGACAGGATGCGTGTCAACGAAAACACCCGGGTCAGGTTCACAGGACGGAGGCCTGCGCATGCCAAGAGGCATGCCAGGGACAGGTACAGGGACGTTGGCCTGCGCGTCATCAGGAATCAGGAATCAGACTGCGGAAATCAGCTCCGGACATCAGGCCACAGTCATCTAGGTCCGGACCTCTGGCAGTGGTCAGCAGGTTATGGAATCCGGCAGGAAAGACAGGGTTCAGAGCAGAGCAAAATAAGCAAAAGACTTTGTGCAAGAGTAGCACGAAAAGGCACAGTGCGAAAACCAGCGTCCGTGCAAGGGAGCACGGATGCCATGGCTGGGGCACCGGCAGGCGGTACCGATGGTGGCATAAGCAGGCGGGCACGACTTAGAGGTGGCACAGCTGAGGCTCACACAGCCAATAACCACTATAGCACTGGACGGTGGGCATGGCTGAGGCACACGGGGGCGAGCACGACTAGAGGCGGCACGGCTGAGGCACAACCGGCAGGCACAGGGTGACCAGGCGTGTGCACGAGGGCACGGAGCCACAAGGCAGGGCTAGGCAAAGCTACAGGACAGAGACGCATGTGAAACAGCACGGCAAAGCCTAGTACGAAGGGCGCACGAAACAGCTGCAGGACCGTCAGTGTCCCTACAAACTCGGAGACCGGAATCCGGACCATGCGCTCCAGCTAGGAGTGAGCCTTAACTCTGCTCATTCTCCAGCTCCCCTTCTCACATCCACACACTTCCCCTTCCCTTCACAGACTACCCTAACTTCCCTCCTCCCGACCGCAGAGAGCAGCTCCTCAGCAGTCAGGTTCAGAGCTTTCCCTGCTGGCCTGGAGTGGGAACTGTGCTGTGTGTTGGTTTAACTGCTAGAGAGATCCTTTGTTGCTCCCAAGCATGACATCACACTCCCTAGGAGGAAGGTAATGCTACTGTAGCGACCGTACTCTTGGGGGCGCCACAAGTGCACTGACGCCCAGCCACTGCTAGATGATTCTGCTGGTACATTGACCCAGACCACTACATTCCCCTCGCACTCTACACTGCCAGAATCTGACCCTGATGAAACTCAGGTTCCCCTTCCCGCATACTATACTACCTTACACGGTGACAAAGAGGAAGGTGCAGATGAAAGTGCAGGCTCCTTGAGCAGGTGGGGGGTATACGCATGGGCAACGGCACTGGCACAGGGCCCCTCATAGTACACAAAAGTGTCTATGCCGGCCCTCCGTCAGACACACCGCCGTACTATGAGGGGCCCTGTGCCAGTGCCGTCGCCAACGAGTGGGCCCCCCCTGCTTGCTCAGGATCACAGCACTTGCAAAGTTGAAATACTTACCTCTCCCTGCTCCACTGCCATGATGTCTTCTGTGTTTCCTGACAGTGACATTCTGGTCAGAGAGCACGATGACATCATGTCTGTACGCCCTCTGCCTAAACAGTCCAAGTGCAGAGAGATGGAAGATGCGGACGATGAAGAGTCCAGAGTACAGGGATTCCCTAGCGAGGAGACTTATTTAATTGTTTTAAAGGTTGGGAACAATTTTTGGGGAGCACTATACTTTGAAGAATGATATATGGGGCCCACCATACACTGGAGCATTCCAAAGGTGGACATCAGACACTGGAGCAGCATTTACAGGGCCCATTATTCACTGGAGCATTAGAAATGGGGCCCATTATATATGGAGCATTATTTGGGCCCATAAGACACTGGAGCATCATCCATGGGGCCCATCATATACTGGAGCATTGTAAATGGGGCAGATTATATATGGAGCATTATTTGGACCAATCGTACACTAGAGCATCATCCGTGAGGCCTATCATATGCTGGAGCTTTCCAAATGGGGACATCAGACACTGGAGCATTCCAAAGGTGGACATCAGACACTGGAGCAGCAATTACAGGGCCCATTATACACTGGAGCATTAGAAATGTGGCCCATTATATATGGAGCATTATTTGGGCCCATAAGACAGTGGAGCTTCATCTATGGGGACCAACATATACTGTAGCATTATGTGGAATTCATCATATACTGTATCGAACATTATATGGGACCAATGATTCTGTATGGAGAAATATATGGGCTTCATTACTCTGTATGGTGCACTATGCGGTGGCCATAATACTGTATGGAGTAATATACGGTCCATTTTTGGAGCGATTGGAGAATTTAAAATGGATATCAGTTATGTGATGTAAGAAGTGAAGTATTTTTCATTGTACTATACCGCTATTTCTCTGCCGTATCAGAGGATCATGAATTGTGGCATGTGTTAAAGGAGCCCAGTGACACTCTTTGGCCCTGGGCCCATAAAATCTCGAGCCAGCCCTACCCCCCACAACTTTAGCCAAATAACCCCCAGTTTTCAATGTGTAACTATTATTATAAAGTAAATTAAGGTTGACAAGCTTAAGTAATAAGAATTGATGTTTTTGGCATTAAAATGGGCACTTTAGGTGTGTTTCCTGTCCTCCACTCACTGCCGACTTTTCTTCCCCATTGACTTGCATTGGGCTTCGTGTTTCAGTCGACCTTCGACTTTTCACAATAATTGGCTGATTGCGTTCGACCCAACTTTTGCGAAAGTCGGGTTTCATGAAACCCGACTCGACCTGAAAAAAGGCAAAGTCGCTCATCTCTAGTGGAGACTTTTATCATTATCTTTGAACTCAATAGGAGCAGCTCTCAGTTGAAGAATGGGTGAAAGTACTTGCGCTCATCTTGATTGGTGAGTCTCAAAAGGCCAACCATTACCTTAGTGAGCAAAACGTGTGAGACTATACTAAACTGAAAGCTGAGATTCTTGCTCGCCTAGGAGTGATGGCCATGCTGCAGGCTAGACGAGCCTCAGCCTGGGATTACTGGTCAAACAGATCTCTCCAGTCCCAAAATGTTTGATTTTTCTCATCTGGTAAAGAAAAGGCTGGTACCCGATGTCTGCACGCCTGCACAGATTGTGAAACAGGTGGTCGTCAATTTTTTTCTCGGGGTCTTCCCAGTAAACTGCAGGTTGGGTCGGCCATGGTGATCAGCGAAGTGCGGATCATCCAGTGGAGTTAGTAGAGAGATTTGTCTATACGGAAGGAAATTTCAAGGACGTTTCCCCCAATCCATCACCCACAGGAAGTCGTTGACCCACACAGTCAGAAACGTCCTACTGTCAAAGGGGTGGTGGAAAAGGCTTCCAAGATAATCTCAACCCGGGTAGGGACTCTATGTTTAGAAAACCCGGACAGGTCCAGTGTTAGAAGTTTGGTCATGTTTATGGCTCAGTGCCCATTAGGACTAGACTCTATGGAATGTGGCGCCAATCCCTGTTTTCAACACTTGTCCTAGAGACTGTGTGTAAAATCAGGCTGAATGGCTGTCCTGTAACCTCCCTACTATACTCCGGTAGTCTTGTGACCCTTCTACATTACAGCCTCATACCTTGGGGTCATATACCCGAAAGGTACATAAGTGTCGTGTGTATCCATTTTGATACTAGAATGTATCCTGTGTAAACCTTGTAGAAAAGTTAAAACTCAGGTAATTGTTGTAAGAAGATAATTTTATTGTGTGCAGACAATCCAAAAATACAATGCAACACACACTGCTGCAGCATCTGAGGTAGTGCTGCAGAGCCTCCAGCCGATGTGGACAACGTGCTTTAAGATGCCACATCGGAGATGGAGGATGAGGAGGAGCAGTAGGGGGTGCAGGATCTGCTGTAGGAGGTGGAGGAAACCCTGATAGAATTTGAGCCAGCAATTCTCGTCATCGGGAGCACATGCGCCATGCCAGGGGGTGACTCGGCCCCAGCCTCCACAATGTTCACCCAGTGTGCTGTCAGGGAAATGAAGCCTCCCTGGCCACAAGTTCTTGTCCACGTATAGGTTGTTAATGGACCATGCCAATAAGTGCGTTGGTAAGGGCATGGTTGATGTTCATGGTCACGTGCTGGTATAAGGCGGGAATGCCACACCGGGAGAAAAAGTGGTGGCTGGGGAGGAGTACCAAAGGACAGCTACTGCCCTGAGTCAGTGACAATCCTCTGTCTACCAGCCTAAATGACAGCATTTTCATATCAAGAATCCTGGAAATGTGCCCGCTTAGCATATGGGCCTATAAGTGGGTGTTTAAGAACTTTCTTTTTCGTTTCAAGGTCTGGGATGTTTTGGACAGGAGATTGGGAAGCATTTAGCACAGGGGAAGAAGCAGTGTTGTCACCTGATGCCACCAATGGTCTACCCAGGCATTCTGCCCACCGAGTTTTTTGATTTGATTACATGTTCCTGATCATGCTGGTGGTGGTTAGGTTCTTAGTGTTCAGGCCCCTACTGATCTTTGCATGGCACAGGTTGCAAATGGTCATTTTTTTTGTCTCAGAACTCTCTTTAAAAAAATCCCAGACTTGGGAACACCTATTTGATGGAGAAATTCAGGACTGTCAGTGCTCTGCAGAGCAGTTGCCGACCTTCTCCCTCTGGTCACCGCGTTGCCTCTTCCGGTCTGTTTTGGTGATGCTGATCTCTCCCCATCAGCACCGCTGGCCTCGCTCTGCTTGCCAGCTTCTCAGGTTTGGTTAGTGACTTCGTTATCCACCACCTCGTCTTCCACCACTGCACCCTGGTCCTCCTGACTTTGTGACTTAACATCAAGACTTAGAGTCAACTGTGTCTCATCATCATCTTCCTCCTCCTTATCCCAAATGTACCATTCTCCACCGTCATGCTCTTGTGGCTGTGGCTGATCTAATATTTGTGCATCACTAAATAGCATATAGTCCTGTACCTCTTGGAGCATGTAGGTTGAGAGGTCTCAATCAAGAAATGTGGTTAACAGCTCCTTGGAATGTCCTAGTGTGGAATCAATAGTTTCCTAGGACTCAACATGGAGAGAGGAAGGAGGATCAGGGTGAGGATTAAGTGATCCAGACTTTAGGTTGGTGAGACTGGATGGTGTGGAAGACTGTGTGGTGCTGCCAAGCCTGCATGGAAGCATTTTCTGCTATCCAAATGACCACCTGTTCACACTGTTCTGGCTTCAGAAGTGGTGTACTGTGCCTCCCTGCAAAAAGGGACAAGAACATGTGTGTCATGGATGGGCGTGTGTCAAATTGGTACTATAGGTTCTATGGAACTCGGTAGCATGGGTCAGAGAAGACAGACACAGTATATGTTCAAAGGTTCAGTATTGTATTGTAGCAACAGGTCACAGTACTATGCAAAGATAGTTCAGGGGTATTGCAGGAAGCAGGCTTCAGTATTACACGGTAAGCAGATATAAGTTCTGGCAACAGGTAGAGTCTGTACGAACCAACTGGCGAGAGTCTGAGGTCCGGGAGCACACAGTCCTAAAGTCCTGAGCCTGGACCAGGCTTCAAGCGGAGAGCAGGCCGCAGAGATGAATGAAGCAGAGCAGATCCGGACAGGAGAGGCGGTCAGGCAGGACGGCAGGTAAGTAACAAACGGGGAATCCCGAGGTATAGAAGAAGCAGGCACAATGCGAGTTCTCCAAGCTTGGCAGCAGGTGAAGATCCAGATACACAAGCACAGGTATAATGTGCTGAGTCCCTTTTGTACACAGCAGGCAGGAAACAGGAAGAGTCAAACAGGAACAAGATGGCCCCTTGTGAAGCTACTTACTCCATCTTTGATAAGGGCAAAAGTAAGGGCAAAGTCAAACAGAACAGGAACATGGCTCAGAGCCTCACAGCGTGTTTCTTGTGCTCCAGCAGCAGATGTAATCGCACCTGCTTGACATCCTCAGCATCTGCATGCACCATCAGCAGAACTTCCACTTCCCCATTCCTTAATGCACGCTTTACGCATTTTGCAATTGCTAGGTCTCTTGAAAATAAGTTTACTTTTAATAAAAGATAAAAAGTGGTAATCTGCTGCAATCAAAGTTTGTGTGAGTTATCTCCACCGTAATGTAACAGAAAGATTGCAAAAGTGTATGGATGACATTCAAGTTCAATCCAGAAAAATGTTTCACTGCTTTTTCCCAGTTTTACAGATCACAGAAATGTTCACAGGTCACGTAAAACTGCATGTCTGAGAAATGGAAGCCTACTAATTTTTTAAAAGCTTTTGTTTAATTTTGGAAATCACAGAAATACTCACAAAGTAACATTGTTTGCTGAGTAATGGAATTCTACAAAATTATTAAAAGCTTTTGTTCACTTCTAGAGATCACAGAAATTTACTCCACACTACGGAATAGTGTATGACTGAGAAATGTAGACCAGGAAAATGTTTCAACGATTTTTAGGTGTGTTATATAATACAAAATGGACCCCCAAGCACATAATACTTGATGGATCAAAATACATTCTATTTTTCAAGCACACACACAAAAAACTGAAGCTATATATTTGCCAATGGATTGCACAGACCTAATCCCTACAAAGTGGATTCTGTCACTCTTCCTGCTACTGCGACTCTCACTCCTTCCCTAGGCTAAATGTAGATTGTATGTACTGCAAATGATTAGCCCTTAGAAGGGCTGTTAGTTTGATGCCTCAGATTTAGCACCAGTATCAACACAACTGCCTTCTGACTCGTTATACTGTTGCACACAGGCCTTGACTCTTATAACCTCTGATGATGTCACATAGCCAGTCAATCACAGTAATGCCACAACCAAGATGACTACGGCTTTACGGTGACTCACAAGATTCAAGTTTTCCATCGAGCACCGCCCATTACTCACCAAGTAACGAGCACATCATAACATCGTAATACTCAAGTGATAACTGGGTATCACCCAGCACGTTCGATCATCCCTACTCTGGATCTTACCAAGTGTTATTGGCAAATTCCTTTAACAAAGAGGGCCAAGGAAAAAACACCTTTATGCCATCCTGCAGGGTTTGTACCAATAAAAGAACATGCCATTTGGGCTACACAGCGTGCACGCAAACTTTCAGAGATTGATGGATTTTATTTTGAGGCCACATAGTTACATAGCAGCTTACCTAGATGAGATGATGTGATTGTCTTCAGTGCAGATTGGGGAACCCATCTATATAAAGTGCAAGCCATGCTAGATGTGAACAGTGATGTAGGTCTCACAATAAATCTGAAAAAATGTGATTTAGGGTTATAGGGGGGTTATACCGGGGGTTTGATATTGGCAGGGGATAGATCAAGCTTAAAACGAATAAAATTGAGGCCATACAGTTGGCCTAGGCTGATAACTAAGAAATAAGTGCAAGCTTTTTTAGGGATCAGCAGCTACTATTATTATTATTTATTTATATAGCAGCATTGATTCCATGGTGCTGTACATATGAAGGGGTTACATACAAATTACAGATATCACTTACAGTAAACAAACTTACAAAACTTACAATGACAGACTGATTCAGAGGGGAGAGGACCATGCCCTTTCGGGCTTACATACTACAGGATGGTGGGGAAGGAGACAGTAGGTTGGTGGGTTGCAGCAGTTCCGATGTTGGTTGAGGTGATCTGTAGGCTTTCTTGAAGAGGTGGGTTTTCAGGTTCTGTCTGAAGGATCTGAATGTGGTTGATAGTCGGACATGTTGGGGCAAAGAATTCCAGATGATGGGGGCTATTCTGGAGAAGTCTTGGAGGCGGTTGGGTGAGGAGCGAATAAGTGTGAAAGAGAGAAGGAGGTCTTGGGATGACCGTAGACTACGTGAGGGAAGGTATCGGGAGATTAGTTCAGAGACATATGGAGGAGACAGGTTATAGATGGCCTTGTAGGTCAGTATTAGTAATTTGAACTGGATATGCTGAGGGAATGGAAGCCAGTGAAGTGATTTGCAGAGGGGAGAAGCAGAGGAGTAGCAAGGAGAAAGATGAATTAGTTGGGCAGCAGAGTTAAGGATGGACTGGAGAGGTGCAAGGGTGTTAGCAGGGAGACCACAGAAAAGGATGTTGCAGTAGTCGAGGCGGGAGATGATGAGGGCATGCACAAGCATTTTAGTAGGTTGAGGAAAGGACGGATTCTGGAAATATTTTTGAGCTGGAGGCAACAGGAGGTAGAAAGAGATTGGATGTGCAGTTTGACGGACAGGGCAAAATCAAGGGTACTCCGAGGCAGCGGACTTCCGATACTGGGGAAAGCATGATGTCATTAATTGTGATAGATAGGTCAGGTAAGCAAGATCTGTGAGATGGAGGAAAGATGATGAGTTCAGATTTGTCCACATTGAGCTTGAGGAAGCGAGAGGAGAAGGAGGATATGGCTGATAGACAATTCGGGATTCTGGACAGCAGAGAGGTGACGTCTGGGCAAGAGAGGTAGATCTGAGTGTCATCAGCATAAGGGAGGTACTGGAATCCATGGGACTTTATGAGTTGACCCAGGCCAAGGGTATAAATTGAGAAGAGTAGGGGTCCTAGAACAGAGCTTGGGGGACTCCAACAGAGAGAGGGTGGGATGAGGAGGTAGTGTGGGAGTGGGAGACGCTGAATGTGCGGTTTGAAAGGTATGAGGAGATCCAGGATAGGGCGAGGTCTTTGATGCCAAAGGAGGAGAGGATCTGTAGTAGGAGACAGTGGTCAACTGTGTCGAATGCAGAGGACAGGTCTAGAAGGAAGAGTATTGTCCGTTTGCTTTGGCTGTAAGTAGGTCGTTAGTAGTTTTAGTCAGGGCTGTCTCAGTGGAGTGATGGGGCGGAAACCAGATTGTAGATTGTCAAAGAGCAAGTTAGATGAGAGGTGGGAGGAAAGTTCAGCATAGACGTGCAGCTCCAGGAGTTTGGAAGCGAAAGGGAGCAGTGATATTGGGCGATAGCTGGACATAGCCATTGAGTCGACGGTTGGCTTTTTAAGGATAGGCGTGATTGTGGCATGTTTAAAAGCAGAAGGGAAGGTACCGGACATTAGCGATAGGTTGAAGAGGTGGGTTAGGGATGGGATAAGTGTGGTGGTGATGGTGGTGAGGATGGGGAGGAGGTGGGATGGGATGGGGTCAAGTGCACAGGTTGTGAGGTGCGATTTGGAGAATAGGCGATTAAGCTCCTCTTCAGTGACGTTGGAGAGGGAGGTTATGGGGTTTGGGCATTGGTCTGGTATACAAAGGGGTTGTGGTGGTTGAACAATGAAGACTTGCCTTGTTTGGTCGATCTTATTTTTGAAGTGTGTGGCAAAGTCCTCAGCAGAGATGAGGGAGGTTTGAGGGGGCAGTGGTGGGTGGAGGAGGGAGTTGAAGGTTTTGAATAACTGTTTGGGATTGTAGGATAGGGAAGATATGAGGGTTGTGAAGTAGGCCTGTTTAGCAGAGGTGAGGGCAGATGTGAAAGCGAGTGTTGCCTGTTTGAATGCAGTGAAGTCATCTTGTGAATTTGTTTTCTTCCAACGCCACTGTGCAGCCCTGGACACTTGCCAGAGCTTTTTAGTGGTGTTATTGTGCCAGGGTTGTCTGTTGGTACGTTGCATTCTGCCATGAACGAGAGGGGCGACCGTGTCAATAGCTGATGTGAGAGTGGCATTGTAGAAAGCAGTGGCACTGTCTGTGTCTTGGAGTGAGGATATGGATGCCAGTGGTAGAATAGAGTCAGCGCGTGGGTGTCTAGGTGTTCAAGGTTTCTGCAGGGGTGCGCATGTTGCTGGACATGGGTGCCAGGAGAGGAGGACACGGATGAGAAAGTGAGTAGATGGTGGTCAGAGAGAGGGAGAGGGGAGGTGGTGAAGTTAGAAAGACAGCAGAGGTGGGTGAAGACCAGGTCTAATTTGTGTCCGTCTGTGTGGGTGGCTGAGTAGGACCACTGTTGTGAGTTCATTTTTCCCTTCACCATTGAGATCTGATGAACTCCCTCCTCTGGTGAAGGAAGGTAGTGAGGCTGATTACCAAACACCTGGGCAGCTAGATGATGACTGGGTGGCTGGAATTGAGGACTGGATATAAGGCTGCCGACGCCCTTCTTCCTGGCTGGTGATTTTCCTGCTGGATTCTTGGAGACCAGTCTGATTCCTGCATCTCAAAGCTAAGTTTTCTGCTCTTCTTTGTACTCTTCAGTTTTGTTTTGCCTTGTTTTTTGGGGAGTTCTGCCATCCCCGGCCGGGGGTGAGCTGAACTCCATTTTTGTCTCTGATCTGTTGATCTTTTGCTCTGTCTTCAGAATATACCTAAGTGCTGATATAGTCTTTTGAAGCCTAGCGTCTTCAGGGCCTGTTTTTCCTATCAGTCGGTTGGCTCATTTTGATAGGGTTTTTGCGGATGGCAGACAGCAGCTTTCCTATCCTGTCCTATGTAGTTAGCTTGGGCCCCATCATTTGCTCAACCTATCTTTCTATCTGTGTTAGTGTTTTCATCTTGCTTCACCGTCATTATATGTTGGGGGCTGCCTATTGCTTTGGGGTCTGCTCTGGGGCAGTTTAGTTTTTCCCCTTTCTGTCTTTAGACTATATAGTTCTCCGGCTGTGATCGAGGGGTCTAGGGCACTGTAGGAACCCCCCACGGCTACTGCTAGTTGTTGTGGATAGGTTCAGGGGTCTGCAATCCGATAGCTGCCAACCTCTCTGGTTTTTCTGGACTTAGCTGGTATTTTGTTTTTTCCTCCTTTGGTGACTCATCATAACAGACCACTGAGTAAGTCCAAAGGATGAAGTAAGGGACAGGAGTTTGGAGGCAGCTGACTGTAGGGTATCAGTGGGGATGTTGAAGTCACCCATGATGATAGTGGGGATGTCAGTTGAAAGAAAGTGAAGAAACCAGGTAGAGAATTGGTCAATTAAAGCAGTGGTAGGGCCTGGAGGTCGGTATATGATGGCCACTTGGAGGTTGGAGGGAGAGTAGATGTGGACAGAGTGGACTTCAAAAGAGGGGAGGATTAGGGAGGGAAGAGGTGGGATTGGGTTAAAGGTGCAGTTGGAAGAAAGAAGACCCACTCGTCCACCGTGTCTGTTGCCAGGGCGAGGAGTGTGGGTGAAGTGGAGGCCGCCGTAACACAGCGCAGCAGGGGAGGCGGTGTTAGAGGGTGTCAGCCAGGTTTCTGTGAGGCTGAGAAAGGCAAGATTGTGAGAGAGAAAGAGGTCATGAATCACATGAAGCTTATTGCAGATGGAGCGGGCATTCCAAAGTGCTCAAGAGAGAGGGAGACAGGTTTGAGGTTGAGGAGCAGTTCAGCAGAAGAGGTCAGGTGGGGAGGAAAGAGGGAAGGCGAGATGATTATTTGGTTAGAGGGTGCTGGGGTATGGGGATAGTGAAGGAGAGTGAGGATTAAAGGAGCAAACACTGTGAGGGCATATGTAAGCATGGTGAAGGAGTAGGAGGGTTAATAGAAAAGATTGATCCAAGTAATAAGAAGTGCTTACTCAGCAGACATACCCAAAAGAGACAGGTACATAGTGTGGGGTCCTGACTACTGCCGTGACTAACTGCTGCAGTAATACAGTACCTTGCAAAAGTATTCAGCCCCTCAGAAGTTTTCAACCTTTTCCCACATATCATGCTTCAAACATAAAGATACCAAATGTAAATTTTTGGTGAAGAATCAACAACAAAGTGAAACACAATTGTGAAGTTGAATGAAATTTATTGGTTATTTTAAATTTTTGTGGAAATTCAAAAACTGAAAAGTGGGGCGTGCAATATTATTCGGCCCCTTTACTTTCAGTGCAGCAAACTGACTCCAGAAGTTCATTGTGGATCTCTGAATGATCCTATGTTGTCCTAAATGACTAATGATGATAAATATAATCCACCTGTGTGTAATCAAATCTCCGTATAAATGCACCTGCTCTGTGATAGTCTCAGGGTTCTATTTGAAGCACAGAGAGCATCATGAAGACCAAGGAACACAACAGCCAGGTCCGTGATACTGTTGTGGAGAAGTTTCAAGCCGGATTTGAATGCAAAATGATTTCCCAAACTTTAAACATCCCAAGGAGCACTGTGCAAGCGATCATATTGAAATGGAAGGAGTATCGTACCACTGCAAATCTACCAAGACCCGGCCGTCCCTCTAAACTTTCATTTCAAACAAGGAGAAGACTGATCAGAGATGCAGCCAAGAGGCCCATGATCACTCTGGATGAACTGCAGAGATCTACAGCTGAGGTGGGACAGTCTGTCCATAGGATAACAATCAGTCGTACACTGCACAAATCTGGCCTTTATGGAAAAGTGGCAAGAAGAAAGCTATTTCTCAAAGATAGTCATAAAAAGTGTTTAAAGTTTGCAACAAGCCACCTGGGAGACACACCAAACATATGGAAGAAGGTGCTCTGGTCAGATGAAACCAAAAATCAAACTTTTTGGCAACAATGCCAAACGATATGTTTGGCATAAAGGCAACACAGCTCATCACCCCGAACACACCATCCCCACTGTCAAACATGGTGGTGGCAGCATCATGGTTTGGACCTGCTTTTCTTCAGCAGGGACAGGAAAGATGGTTAAAATTGATGGGAAGATGGATGGAGCCAAATACAGGACCATTCTTGAAGAAAACCTTTTGGAGTCTGCAAAAGACCTGAGAGTGGGACGGAGATTTGTCTTCCAACAAGACAATTATTTCAAACATAAAGCAAAATCTACAATCAAATGGTTCACAAATAAACGTATGCAGGTATTAGAATGGCCAGGTCAAAGTCCAGACCTGAATCCAATCGAGAATCTGTGGAAAGAGCTGAAAACTGCTGTTCACAAACGATCTCCATCAAACCTCACTGAGCTCGAACTGTTTGCCAAGGAAGAATGAGCAAGAATTTCAGACTCTCGATGTACAAAACTGATAGAGACATACCCCAAGCGACTTGCAGCTGTAATCGCAGCAAAAGGTGGCGCAACAAAGTATTAAGTTAAAGGGGCCGAATAATATTGCACGCCCCACTAGTTTTTGAATTTCCACAAAACTTTAAAATAACCAAAAAATTTCGTTCAACTTTACAATTGTGTCACACTTGTTGTTGATTCTTCACCACAAATTTACATTTGGTATCTTTATGTTTGAAGCATGATATGTGGGAAAAGGTTGAAAAGTTCCAGGGGGCCAAATACTTTCACAAGGCACTGTAACTGCATCTTCATGATACTTTTGCTGCAGTGATACTTATGCTGCAGGGAGACATGTGCCTGTCCCCGCACACGTGCCCCCTCTTTGTGGCATCTAAAAATATAGGACTGAGTAGAGGCTCAGGTGAGAGGGATTGTGGGAACTGATTTGGGATAAATTGCCTAGTACACCTGGGATGGCTATACAATCAAAGGCACAGGGCCTGGCCACATCCATATGTTAGTAACATCTTACACCTGATAACATCTCTACTGGCCCCAACATGGATATACAGCAGTAAGTATTGAGTTCAATGCAACAAATGAATTTAGCAAACATCCAGAGGCACTGTTATATACCATTAAAGGAAAGGTTGCACTAGATAGCAGCAAGCGGGGATTGTAGCAGAGATTGTACCAGGGTAGGATTATATGCAGTTCATATAGACATACAAAGCAGGAAAGTTGAGTGGATCAGCAGCATACCATTAAAGGAAAGGTTGCACTAGATGGCAGCAAGCGGGGATTGTAGCAGAGATTGTACCAGGGTAGGATTATATGCAGTTCATATAGACACACAAAGCAGGAAAGTTGAATGGATCAGCAGCACACCTGTGTGAAGAGAGGAGAGGAGGAGGATGTTAATTCTCAGCAGTAGTAATAACTGCATCTTCACGATACTTTTGCTGCAGTGATACTTTTACTGCAGGGAGACACGTGCCTGTCCCCTATTGGAAGTTCATACCAAATTTGACCTCAAGGGCAGCACCATTGACAGACCTGGCAAGAGGAGGGAAATCTGTAATGGTATCATGTTCTCCCAAAGCGGAAAAAGCATTTTAGTGCTTTAAGTTGGTGCTGTATGAGCAACCTGTGTTAATTACACTGCATTTTAAAAAAAAAGAGTTCTTGGTTCAGACAAACTCCTTGGACACAGAGTTGGGAGCCATCTTGGGAACAGGAAGTTGACTCCGGTGGGAAAAAACTATGCCATCGTAGAGCGCAAATGCTTAGCTGTAAAGTGGGAACTAGAATCTTTGAATTATTACCTCTTGAGTAGGAGATTTAAGCTTGTGTCAGCTCATGTCACACTGAAAATGGATGAAACATAATAAAGAAAAAAATGCTAGGGTGACAGGGTGGTTTCACTACCTGCAGAATTTTAATTTCTCTTTAGGGCAGTTCCATGCTGAGAAGGAATATTTTCAAAATTTTAAAATATTTTGGAAATAGTTAATTTTTTGCAAATTGGTAATTCATTACACATGGCATAAGGTGGCAACACTGTTTCTTTTAAATTCCATATATTTCCAAGATGGCAGAGGGTTGCATGTGAACATCTACTGTTCTTACTGGAATCATACAGTAACAGGCTATATTGGTAAGTGGATTACTAATAACTAGCAACATGCATATCTTAAGTTCAGTAAATATAAAAGAAGTACTGTTAGGAAACTGTGAGGTAGCGCTGTCATGTAAGTAAGGGGTTCTCGCTTGCAGCGATCAAAAAACACATCCGGCACAGGATTTTCCAACAAATCATAGTCTATGAGGTTTATTCATCCTTCATAAACCTCCAGCAGCAATATACACAGCATTACAGGAGAGCGTCCATTATACAGGCTATTTAGCCCCAGGGTTATCTCACCCACGTCAGGGTTCCCATATGGCTGTTTCTCCAGGCCGCAGAAGTCCACTCACTCCTCAGGGACTCTCAGATACTGGCCGCCATTACACACACAGCCGCTCCACAGGCTGCTGTTAGTGAGGAGATCCATCTCCTCACGGGACCTTCCAAACTGGACCAATCAGGTCCCAGCATTCACTCCATGTGACCTAACCTGGCCACATTATATGGTCCATAGCCACGCCCACCGGGTCACATGACTATGACCTCACCACAGGTCCTTCACACAGACATATATACTTTACAATAGCATTCATAAACATACATATGTCTCTATCTCAAGGTCACCCACCTTGAGATACATAATGGCTCTTCAACCACTCACACTCTTGGGACATCCACACAGCGCCCCCTCGTGGACACAGTGGTCATTACACCACATACCTCCCCCCTATGTTCAAACTTGTGGGGTTGAACACACAACATCACACCAGGGTCTCAAGACCGGGCACGTATTGCACCTTGCCCCACAGGTCGAGAGAACTGTCTCCATTTGTCATACGGCCTCATCTCTACATTAGGCCTCCCCCGCCCCCAGCGGTCATAATACCAGTCATTGTCTTTGACCCTTCAGTCACGGTCTGTCTGCATCATCAGACACTGTTTAGTCACCACACTGTTACAGTGCCCCTTGTCACCTGATCTTTCTCTCATTGACCGTCTCTCTCGGTTGGTGCGGTCATAAGTCTTAGTCGATCCTGCTGTCTGGCATGAGTCTGACTCAGTCAACGTCTCACAGGAACTACAGCCCTTCAACCTCGTACGGTCTGTCGAATTGCCACTCGCTGACATTCTTCGGCCATCTGCCATGTCACTTCTTGGCGGTACCCCTGGGGTCCTTACATCTTGGTATGAAAGTGGCCGCCACCTGGTATTCCGCACTTCTTTATTAATCCGCTGGCGGTCCAGCTTCAACTGTTCAATCTCTTGCAGGTACCCCACTCTATACTCCAAGAGCAATTGAAAGTTCCTCAGGCTTTCCATGGAGCCAACCACCATCATGGGAATCCTTCCCACTTCACCAGACACCTGGTCTTCGTCATCAGGAGGGATCCTCACCCTCACCACACCGGAGACATTCACAAGGTCCTGCATCACCTTCCCGGACCTTCCAATGATTCTCCCAATCAGAGCTTTGGGTACCGGAACCACATCTTTCCTCAAACCCAACCGATCCATAGCCTCTCTTGCTATCTCTAGGCGTCGAGCAGCCTTCATATTACTCCGCCTAACCAATTGTTTGACACGTAGACACTGCAAATGCATCTCTTTCAGGACAGCTACTCGGTTTGATGTGTTTTCCCTAGCTGATACTATCACCAACTGCCGAGTCTCAGGTGCCCAGTGCACCTTACACGCTTTGACCGCCTCTTTGAAAGCCTCATGCACACCTTCCTCAGCACAGGCTTCTTGCACGTCTTCTGGTACATCAATTACAACCTTGAAGGTCGTGGACTTGCTCTCATCCTGGACAGATGGCTCTGGGTTCCCCACGGACACTTCCCTCAAGATATCTGTCATGACCGGATGACTGTCTTGTGCAGCTCTTGGCTCACCATCTTCCTGAAATTTACAGTCTTCAGGACCCTTTTCCAAGATGGGCTTTGTCAGTTCTGCCTTGCTATCAGTTGGGCAAGGCCGCTGTACGTCTTCGCCCCTCCACTTCTCCTGCAGAAGACCTTTTACTACTCCACTGAGTTCTTGCAGAACTTTATCTTTCTCCTCTGCCAGGTAGCGACGCTCATCCTCTCTCCTGAGAATCTCCTGTTGATGCTTCTCTTGGGCCTCTCTGAGCACCTCCATATCTTCCAACAGGGTCTTGTTCATGGTTTTACACGCTGACAGGTGACCTCTGAGCTCAGAGACTTCCTTCTCCAGCTCATCCACTCTGTGCTCAGCTGCTTGCCTTAGGACTCTTTCCCGTTCGACATGTTCTGTCACAGTCTCCTTTATCAGCTGTATCTCACGATCCTGCTCTCTTTTGTCCATCACGTGTCTTACTACTACCTCTTTAATTATATCGTTAAAGGGTACCACTGGGTCAGTCACCCCAGTCGAGTGAACCCTCCAGTTACCGTCCAGCACCAATGTGTCTAGTCCAGTCGTCTCATCTCCCAGCCCACCATCTGTCTTATCACGAGACGTCAGGTCCGTCAGTTGGGCAGATGTACTTCTTCCTCTGGTCAGTTCTACCTCTGACCTGTCCATGTCAGGAGCCGTCACTGTCTCAGTGTCCGCTTGCCCCACAGTCGAAGCATCTCCATCGTCAGACCAAACGTCATCAAACAAAAGAAAGTCCCAGCCCCTCTCCCAGGCATAGACTAAGTCCCGTGGTATCCCTCTACCTTGGCACTCACCACCTTTGGTCCCCTCAAACACTACTGTGTCTACTGCGTAGTTCACCGTGACCCCGTGTTTACAGTGAACCCTGACGTTTTTCTCGGTCAGAGAGAAAACGAGAGGAGTTCCTGTCAGAGTCACCTGACTCTCTGAGTCCAGCCGACCAAAGGCTCCTTCCCGGTGCAGCATCACTGTACACATCTGTGGCCCATCATTACTACCCGGAAAGGATATTCCACATTCTGAAAAAGACCTGCACATACACTGCGGTACTCCAGACATACCTACTGAGTCACCCAGTGCTGTCACTTCTTCACACTTGGCCACTTTCTGGACCACCACCCCACTTTGGGTTGCCACTCCAATTTGGGTCACCGCCCCCTTTTGGGACTCCACCCCTTTTTGGGTTACCACTCCAATTTGGGTCACCGCCCCCTTTTGGGTCACCGCCCCCTTTTGGGATTTCCCCATGTCCGTCCTGCAGAACCTCTTAGGCCACAGTTCACACAGTACAGTTTGTCTTTTAACGATACCACACAAGTCTTTGCTGGCACCACCACAGCTCCTGCTGTCACTGATCACCGGCACCTCCGGCTGCTGTTCACACACACACAGTGGCTGGTGTCACTGCAGCTCCTGCTGCGCCATCTTCGTGGACCCGCCGATCCACCGGAAGCCGCTTGTCACCTTCGTAACCCCGCCAGGTTACTGGAAGCCGCTTGTCACCCTCAAAGATAAAAAAAACCACAAAAGCGCACCCATAGGGCCTTACCAGTGCAGGTATAATGACATAATACAGGGTACTCACCCTTAATAGTTGTGTAAAGCCACAACTACTGTACCCGCTTAGTCACATGCAATAAAGCTGCAGCAGGATGGTGTAGACAGACAGCGTCTGCTACCAATGCTCCCAGGGCAGATCCCTTAAAGAAAACACCAGGTCCTTGTGCTGCGAGACCTTCGTGACCCCACTGAGCCACAGCAAGCACCTTCAGGTTTTGCAGAGGAAAAGAAAAAAAAAAGAAAAAAAAAAACACATGCACAGTCTCTCACATGTCCTGTTCGTGTGCCACTCAGGACGTACCGTCTCCACCTGAGACCGTCCAACACACACGGCACACCGGGTGCTATTCAGGGAGCCGACCCTCCTCCCAGGGTCTCCCAACACACCGGCCTCACCAGGTCCAGGGGCTCAGCGGGTGCTATTCAGGACATCCGTCTCGGCCTGAGACTGCCCAACACTTAAGCCTCACCAGGTCCAAGGTCCTACCATGTGCTCCAGGGCTCTTCCCAACACTGACCCTCCAGGACCTTGCTCACTGAACCCTCCAGGAACACAGTCTTTACCACTGACCCAGGTCAGTAAAACACTTTTTTTTTTTCCCTTCTTTCCCGACCGGCACCTGCTGGCCGCGCAGGTTCTCGGACCTCTCTACCGCAGAGGTATCCTATAAGTCTTTGCCACTGACTCCTGTCAGCACATCACATGGCTTTAAGACCGTCAGCCCTCCTGGGTCAGCGTTGCCCCCAGCAACCGAATCTGCAGTCCTTTTCCGTTGCCCCTAGCAACAAGGCTACAATATTGCCCTTTGCTTTCTCCACCATATGTGAGGTAGCGCTGTCATGTAAGTAAGGGGTTCTCACTTGCAGCGATCGAAAAACACATCCGGCACAGGATTTTCCAACAAATCATAGTCTATGAGGTTTATTCATCCTTCATAAACCTCCAGCAGCAATATACACAGCATTACAGGAGAGCGTCCATTATACAGGCTATTTAGCCCCAGGGTTATCTCACCCACGTCAGGGTTCCCATATGGCTGTTTCTCCAGGCCGCAGAAGTCCACTCACTCCTCAGGGACTCTCAGATACTAGCCGCCATTACACACACAGCCGCTCCACAGGCTGCTGTTAGTGAGGAGATCCATCTCCTCACGGGACCTTCCAAACTGGACCAATCAGGTCCCAGCATTCACTCCATGTGACCTAACCTGGCCACATTATATGATCCATAGCCACGCCCACCGGGTCACATGACTATGACCTCACCACAGGTCCTTCACACAGACATATATACTTTACAATAGCATTCATAAACATACATATGTCTCTATCTCAAGGTCACCCACCTTGAGATACATAATGGCTCTTCAACCACTCACACTCTTGGGACATCCACACAGCGCCCCCTCGTGGACACAGTGGTCATTACACCACAAAACCAAAATACTATAATATCTTTGGTTCTGTAAGATTATTGTTTACCAGAAATTTTGCACATATCCAATGCAGACATTTTCTCAGTAACGTAAGTTACCAAACAGATAAAAAGTCTTTGTAGGACTGAGAACTAAGCATAAATGAAGTTGTAACTTGCAGAGTTCTTATATTGCATATTGTATTAACTATTCACTAAGTTTCATGTTGCTGCTAAAAGTTTCACGGTTTCTGTATGAAGTAAACTTATTGTAACGTAAGTTACTTCAGCTTTTCAATGTAAGTTACCTGCCTTTCAATTTTTGGACAACACTTTCAGTCAGCTTTTTGAAATAATTAAATAATAATTTTGATGTTCATTTTACTTTGTATTATAAGGTCATTCTTTGTATTTTTAGAGTCACAATGCCATTAACGCCAGCTGAAAAGATGAAGAGACTAAAGAAAAGAATCTGTGCTTCACTTTATGCACATGCTCAGTAGTGACCGGTGCTGTGGGGTCACAGTTGAGATGAATCTGTTCTGCACTTTATGTACATGCTCAGTAGTGACCAGTGCTGTGGCGTTGTAGATGAGATGAATCTGTGCTGCACTTTATGCACATGCTCAGTAGTGATCGGTGATGTGGAGTTGTAGATGAGATGAATCTGTGCTGCACTTTATGTACATGCACAGTAATCATCAGTGCTGTGGAGTTGTAGATAAGATGAATCTGTGCTGCACTTTATGTACATGCTCAGTAGTGACCAGCGCTGTGGAGCTGTAGAAGAGATGAATCTGTGCTGCACTTTATGTACATGCTCAGTAGTGACCAGTGCTGTGGCGTTGTAGATGAGATGAATCTGTGCTGCACTTTATGTACATGCTCAGTAGTGACCAGTGCTGTGGAGTTGTAGATGAGATGAATCTGTGATTCACTTTATGCACATGCTCAGTAGAGACTAGTGCTGTGGAGTTGTAGAAGAGATGAATCTGTGCTGCACTTTATGTACATGCTCAGTAGTGACCAGTGCTGTGGAGTTGTAGATGAGATGAATCTGTGCTGCACTTTATGCACATGCTCAGTAGTGACCAGTGCTGTGGAGTCGTAGATGAGATGAATCTGAGCTGCACTTTATGTACATGCTCAGTAGTGACCAGTGCTGTGGAGTTGTAGATGAGATGAATCTGTGCTGCACTTTATGTACATGCTCAGTAGTTATCAGTGATGTGGAGTTGTAGAAGAGATGAATCTTGTCTGCACTTTATGCACATGTTCATTAGTGACCAGTGCTGTGGAGCTGTAGAAGAGATGAATCTGTGCTGCACTTTATGTACATGCTCAGTAGTGACCAGAGCTGTGGAGTTGTAGTTGAGATGAATCTGCGCTGCACTTTATGTACATGCTCAGTAGTGACAAGTGCTGTGGAGTCATAGTGGAAATGAGTCTGTGCTACACTTTATGTCCATGCTCAGTAGTGACCAGTGCTGTGGAGTCGTAGATGAGATGAATCTGTGCTGCACTTTATGTACATGCTCAGTAGTGACCAGTGCTGTGGAGTTGTAGATGAGATGAATCTGTGCTGCACTTTATATACATGCTCAGTAGTGACCAGTGCTGTGGAGTTGTAGATGAGATGAATCTGTGCTGCACTTTATGTACATGCACAGTAATCATCAGTGCTGTGGAGTTGTAGATGAGATGAATCTGTGCTGCACTTTATGTACATGCTCAGTAGTGAGGCAGTGCTGAGGGGTTGTAGATGAGATGAATCTGTGCTGCACTTTATGTACATGCTCAGTAGCGACCAGTGCTGTGGAGTCAGAGGTTTAGGTGAAATGAATCTGTGCTGCACTTTATGTACATGCTCAGTAGTGACCAGTGGTGTGGGGTCGTAGATGAGATGAATCTGTGCTGCACTTTATGTAGATGCTCAGTAGGGGCAGTGCTGTGGAGTCGCATTTGAGATGAATCTGTGCTGCACTTTATGTACATGCTCAGTAGTGACCAGTGCTGTAGAGTTGTAGATGAGATGAATCTGTGCTGCACTTTATGTACATGCACAGTAATCATCAGTGCTGTGGAGTTGTAGATGAGATGAATCTGTGCTGCACTTTATGTACATGCTCAGTAGTGAGGCAGTGCTGTGGGGTTGTAGATGAGATGAATCTGTGCTGCACTTTATGTACATGCTCAGTAGCGACCAGTGCTGTAGAGTCAGAGGTTTAGGTGAAATGAATCTGTGCTGCACTTTATGTACATGCTCAGTAGTGACCAGTGGTGTGGGGTCGTAGATGAGATGAATCTGTGCTGCACTTTATGTAGATGCTCAGTAGGGGCAGTGCTGTGGAGTCGAATTTGAGATGAATCTGTGCTGCACTTTATGTACATGCTCAGTAGTGACCAGTGCTGTGGAGTTGTAGAAGAGATGAATCTGTGCTGCACTTTATGTACATGCTCAGTAGTGACCTGTTGTAAACTCATTTTCTGGTTTACCTCTGACTTTTGGTGAGGGTGGTGGAGATGGCTGTGTTGACAGAGGAGTCGTGAGTTCTCCATCCGGGCTCCCTCTGGTGGTGACAGCAGGTAATGAAGCTGATCTAAATTGCAGAGACCTGCCACCTGAGGATGAGGACTGTGAGTGGACATCAGGAGTCTCTGACTGGATTTAAGACAGCCGACTCCCTAATTTTGTGCTGGTGTTTTTTGCCGGCCCTGAGGTTCTGGTTTCCAGTTCTGTTCCTGCCTTCTCAAGCTAAGTGTGCTCTGCTATTTTTCACATGAGATTTGGTCTGGTTTACTCAGTTTTTGTGGTCAGCCAGCCCCTGCTGGGGCTCTGCTGAATTTCCATTTTTATGTTTCTGTTTATGCCAGTTTGCTTTTTGTGCCTGATCAGATTGGTCTCTTTTTGCTCTGTCTTCAGAATATACCAGAGTGCTGATATAGGGAATTGAAGTCTAGCGACTTCAGGGTTTTTGTTATCAGAAAGTGTTGGACATTTTTTGGCAGGGTTTTGTGCATGATTGCAGACAGCATCTTTCCTTTCCTGTCCTTTCTAGATAGTGTGTGCCCCATCGTTTGCTCAGCCTATTTTTCTATCTGTGTTTGTGTTTTCATCTTGTCTCACCGTCAATACATGTTTGAGGGCTGTCTATTGCTTTGGTCTGCTCTGGGGCAGTTTGGAGTGCTGTGGAGTCGTAGATGAGATGAATCTGTGCTGCACTTTATGTACATGCTAAATAGTGACCAGTGCTGTGGTGTTGTAGATGAGATGAATCTGTGCTGCACTTTATGTACATGCTCAGTAGGGGGCAGTGCTGTAGGGTCATAGATGAGATGAATCGGTGCTGCACTTTATGTACATGCTCAGTAGGAGGCAGTGCTGTGGGGTCATAGATGAGATGAATTGGTGCTGCACTTTATGTACATGCTCAGTAGTGATCGATGATGTACGCCTAGATTAAAATTTAGTCTAAATTATGTAATTGATCAACGGTCATATTTTGTAATCAAAATTACCACTCTGGAAAAATGTTGACAACTGAAGTATAAATATTGATTGATTACTTTTTTATACTAAATTTTAGTCTACATATGTAGTTCACACCAATGAATTCACATGCAGCCTATGTTTTGTCTAAATAATGTCAGCTTGCCTTGTCAAATATGAACATTGACAAAGTTGAACACATTCTTTGTTTTGTAATGTAAGTTACTAGATCGTGTTGTAACGTAAGTTACCTACATTTCTTGTAATAAAAACTGTTGCATTTAACTTAAGAGGTTAAAATAAATTTGTTAAAGTTGCTTGGACTATGGTTTTTTAGTACAATAAAAATAGTGCTTCTCCCCTGTTTACCAGAACAGAAAATTTGTCAGTCTCATGATATGGACAATTGCCTTTCCTTTTTGTGTAATGTAAGTTACCAAGTAATAACTGTATTTTGTATTTAATTTGTATTGCTGAAAAATCAAACTGTGTTGAAATCTATTGAAAATAGTGTAAGGTACAATATTCATTCACTCATTTTTGTGCCTGCCTTCAAAGAACAGTCTGTTGACATTATTAACTCAGTTTTTGGCTTGTGAATGTAACATAAGTTACCATGGAATGGCCCCTTAGAGCAGGGTTCCCCAACTCCAGTCCTCAAGGCCCACCAACAGGTCAGGTTTTCAGGATTTCCTTAGTATTGCCCAGGTGATAATTGCATCACCTGTACAATAACAAGGGAAATCCTGAAAACATGACCTGTTGGTGGGCCTTGAGGACTGGAGTTGGGGAACCCTGCCTTAGAGCATAGACCAGGAAATCACAGGGGAATGCAAATGCATTGTCAAGAATTCATTGCATGATGGTCCAAAATGCCTAGACCTCTGGTCTTGAGAAGAAGCAGGGGGAGGGGGGATATGTAGGCTGCTGACAGTAACAATGGAGGTCAAGATAAGGTCTGGAAAACAAAGCAAAATTTCAGTGAGAGCTGCTCGTATAATTGCTAAAGAGGCAAATCATAGTCTTTGCTTGACTGAAAAAGACCTTCAGAAAGATTTGGCAGACTCTGGAGTTGTAATACATTACTCTACTCTTCAGAGACACCTGAACAAATAATGCCTACATGGAAGAGTCATCAGAAGAAAACCACTGCTGCGTCCTCAACATAAAATTCAGCATCAAAAGTAAACAAAAGAGCATCTAAATAAGCCTGAGGACCAATAAAGTTAAAATAGAACTCTTTGACCACAACAATCAAAGGCATGTGTGGAGAAAAAAGGGCACAGAATTTCAGGAAAAGAACATCTCACCAACTGTAAAGCATGAGGGTGGATCAGTCATGTTTCTGGGTTGTGTTGCAGCCAGTGGCTCAGATAACATTTCATGGGTAGAGGAAAGAATGGATTCAATGAAATTTAAACAAATTCTTGATGCAAACATTACACCATTCTTAAAATAAAGCTGGAGTTGAATAGAGGATGGTTTCTACAAATGGTCAATGATCTTAATACACGTTAAAATCCACAATAGACTACCTCAAAAGATACAAGCTGAAGGTTTTTACAATGGCCCTCACAGTCCCCTGACCTGATCATCATTGAAAATCTGTGGCTTGTCCTCAAAAGAGCTGTGCATAGAAGAATGCCCAGCAATCTCACAGAACTGGAAGAATTTTCCAAGGAAGAATGGATGAAATTCCCTCAAACAAGCATTGAAAGACTATTTTCTGGCTAAAAAAATCATTTACAAGCTGTGATACTTGCAAAAGGGGGAGCTACTAGATACTTACCATGCAGGGTGCCCACACTTTTGCGTTGACCCATTTTCCTTTGTGTAATTTTTAAAATGTAAAAGATGAAAATATATATATTTTTTGGCCTGAAATGCAAAGGAAATGTGTCATCTTTAACTTTAGGTCTTTTAGACATCATTTCACCTTCAACTTGCTCAAACTTTTACATGCCACTATACATTAGTTACAGTACATTGCTAAAAACCAGACCATGACACAGTACACACTTTACAATTAAATGCACTAAAACCGCACATCAATATTCTTATAATTCGACGCTGTCTTCAGGTTCAAAGCAGTCCACCTCTTTACCCAGGCTCTCCTTAATTTAGCACCACTGTTAACTTTAGATCAGATAGAGGAGACAGCAGTGTGAGTAGCATCTTCTTACCTCAGCATCTCTGGTATTTCCAATATTAGATCAGGTGGACAGGGTGGACAGCGGTGTGATTGGCCTCTTCCTTATTCTGTACTGCTAGTATATCCAGTCTTAGGTCAGATAGACGAGGTGGACAACAGTGTGAGCAGCCTCTTCTTATCTGAGCATTGCTGGTATCTTCATTATTATTTTATAGACAAAGTGGACACAGTTTCTCACTTCAGTACCCCTGGTAGATGATTAGAAAGGTAGGGTGGACATCAGAGCAAGCAGATCTTTCTTACCTCAGTTCCCTTTGTTTCTCTAGATTTGCAGAGGTGTGAAATGGTGTTTGACCCCGTCCTGATTTCCTATTCTTTCATGTTTGTCACACTTACCGTATTATGTGGATTATAAGATGCAGCAGATTATAAGATGCACCCCAAATTTTGAGGAGAAAAATAGGAAAAAACTTTTTAATAAAATGGTTGTGCCTCTTATAATCCGTGTGTCTTATTGCTCACCAGGGGTAGTGGCTGCGGTGAAGCGAGGTCCCAGGGTCGCTGCTGGAGAAGGCAAGAGTGGTGCGTTGCTGTAGGTCGCAGGCTGGGATGAGGGGGTGTTCCGCTGCGAGTGAAAATAGCTGCGGTGCTCTGTGCGGTGCTTTCACAAAATGCCGGCGGAGCCCCTCGCACATCCATTACTGCAATGCGGTGGATCCGGGAAAATGGCCACTGGGGGCTGCGCATGCTCAAATTGAGATCTTGGCAACGAGATCTCAGGTCTGAGCATGCGATTTCCCGGAAGCCACCGCATCACAGTAATGGATATCCCCCCGCACCACAGCCATGTTTACCTGCAGCAGTGCACATCAGAACATCCCCTCATCCCAGCCTGCGACCTGCAGTAACGCACCACTCTTGCCTCCTCCAGCAGTGACCCTGGGACCCTGCTCCACCATGACTGGTAAGGTACATCCGCATTACAAGACTCACCCCCATTTTCCCCCAAATTTTGTGAAAAATTTGGCGTCTTATAATCCGAAAAATACGGTAAATGTTTCAGATCACCAAACAAATTTAAATACAAAGATAACACAAGTAAACATAGAATGCTGCTTTTAAATGAAGGTCTTTATTGTTAAGGGAAAATGAAATCCAAACCTTTAGGGCCCTGCATTGAAAAGTGATTGCCCTCCCCCTTAAAACATAAATTAACTGTGGCTTATCACATCTTTGGGAAGCTGAGTTCAAATTACCTAGCCACATCTAGGCCTGATTACTGTTATACCTGTTCTCAATCAAGAAGTCACTTAAATAGGACCTGCCTGACAAAATGAAGTAGACCAAAAGAGGCTCAGACCAAGACATCATGCCGCAATCCAAACAAATTCTGGAACAAATGAGAAGCAAAGTAATTGAGATCTATCAGTCTGTAAAAAGTTATAAAGCCAATTCTAAAGCTTTGGGACTCTAGTGAACCACAGTAAGAGCCTTTATCAACAAACGGCAAAAACATGGAGTGGCTGGCCGACCAAAATTACCCCAAGAGCACAGCGACTACTCATCCAAGAGGTCAAAAAATACCTCACAACAACATCCAAAGATTTGTAGGCCTCACTTGCCTCAGTTAAGGTCAGTGTGCGTGATTCCACCATAAGAAAGAGACAGGGTAAAAATGGCCTGCATGGCAGAGTTCCTAGATGAACACCACTGCTGGGCAATAAGAAAATATAGGCTCATATCAGTTTTGCCATAAAACATCTTGCTGATCCAGAAGACTTTTAAGTTTGACAAACATGCCAACGAACATGAAATCAGGAAGGGGGCAAACACTTTATGACACAACTGTATATCAGATAGACAGGTTGGACAGCAGTGTGAGAAGCATTTTCTTAATTCAGCACCCTTGGTATCTCCAGTATTAGATCAGAAAGGCTGGGTGGACCACAGTGTGAGTGGAGTCTTCTCATCTCAGAAAGACAGTATAGACAGCACACTGAGCAGCCTCTTCCTATCTCAGTAGTCCTAGTTTATCTAGAATTAGATCAGAATATTCACTAAGAGCACATCTTTCTGTATATGAATATATACAGTACATGAGGAAAGTGCTCAAAGCTTCCATTAGCAGATCTAAGGGGTAAAGTTTCTCCATGTGGAGAGTGATATACCGGCCCTGGCATGCCAATGTAAGGAGGCTTATTCGCAGTGCAATGCTCTTCTGGGAAACTAAACATGCAAATTGCCTCTTCAGAGAGGAATAGGACTAGAACGCTATAACACCACCTGTTTGAAGCAGCGATCCTACAAGTCACTATTGACCCTTTAACGAGCCTTGCAATATGATTTAGGATAAAAAACAAATCAACTGAGATTCTGATATGGCTTTTATCATAAGTCATATTGCAAGGGTCGATAGTGACTTCTCTGAAGAGGCAATGCACTTTTGCAGATCCAAAGATGTTCAGTGATGCCTTTAGTGATAACTACTATTCTAAAGTTAATTGAATCAAGAAAACGACAACTATCCATGGCAAAGAATTAACATTCATCTTCTCTCTTCACACAGGTAATCAACTGATCCACCCTGCATGTATTCACTCAATTCACTGTTAGCATGCAGCCTGAATGGTACAACTTCCCACCTCTGCTGGCTGTCATTTCTGCTGCAACATATCCAAATGATACAACTCCATACTGTATTCTGCTGCTTTACCATTTTGCTACATATTTTAATGTGTCTGCTAATGCTTTGGTATAATTCATTTGTTGCACTGTATTTAATACTTACTGCTTTATATCCGTGACTGGGGCCTCTCTAGATCTTATCAGGTGGAAGGTGCTGTAGCATAAAGATGCAGCCTGGTCTCGTGCCTTTGATCATCTAACCACCTCCTGGTGTGCTGGCCTCAGCTGCCAAATTATACCAAACCTGCTCCCACAATCCCTCTCTCCTGACCCTGTAGTGTGGCCTATATATTTAGTAGTTCCAAAGGAGAAGCATGCAATGAGGGGTGCACACAGGCATCCCATAAGCAAAGCATCACAGAAGCTAAGCATCAAGAAAACGACAGTTATCCATGGCAGTTAATCAGGGCAGGAATCAGGTAACCCACACTTTGTATTCCCTTTTAGCCATGTGCTTTATTTCTATCCTCCTGTGCTCCCTTGCCATCCACATTCACCACCTCATCCCCCTCCATCAAGACTCATACACATCAGCCCCTCTATACTTCCCTCTCCCATGTACAGCTCCCATGCACTCCTTACCTTCCTGAGAAACCTCAACCCATCTTTATCATACACATTGCAAAAAAACTACTTACAATTCCAACAACTATTTTCTCTTTATCTTCCTACTCCTACTGATTTCAGAGGACATTTCCCCCAACCTTGGTCCACCATTCCCCAACCTCAACCCCTACTCTACCTCATATCGAAACCATAATAATCTTATTAATATTACTTGCACTCCCTCATCTCCATCTTTTAATTGTGCCCTCTGGAATCCACGGTCTGTTTGTAACAAGCTTCCTTTCCTGCACAACTACTTTATGAACAACTCTCTTAATCTTTTGGCCCTCACTGAAACCTGGATTCACGATTCTGACACTGTCTCTCCTGCTGCCATTTCCTATGATGGCTTACAATTCTCTCATTCCCCGAGACCCACAAACAGACTTGGTGGTGGAGTCGGCATACTCCTGTCCCCACAATGCACTTTCCAGGTCATCCCCCTAGTTCCGCACTCTCATTCCCTTCTTTTGAGGTCCACACCATCAGGCTCTTCCATCCCCTCTCCCTCAGAGTAGCGGTCATATACTGACCCCCAGGCTCACCCACCCACTTCCTTGACCACTTTTCTGCCTGGCTGCCGCACTTTACGTCCTCAGAGCTATCAACTCTTATCCTGGGAGACTTCAACATCCCCATTAACAGCCCTACTTCCACATCTGCATCCCAGCTTCTATCACTAACCACCTCTCTAGACCTCTCGCAGCTTTCAACCTCTGAGACACACAAGGATGGTAACACCCTTGATCTTGTCTTTGTCTGGCTCTGTTCAGTATCCCACCTAAATATCTCACTGCTTCCACTCTCTGACCACAACATACTCTCCTTCACGCTCACAAATCCTCATCCACCCCAGCTCACTCCTACCTACCACACAATCAGAAATCTACAAGCCATTAACCCTCAGACACTTTCAGACTCCCTACACTCATCACTGTCCCCAATCTCCTCTTTTTCCTAATCTGGCTGTTCATCACTACAACAACACTCTTAGAAGCACCCTTGACCTAGTAGCTCCGATCACCCTCAGAACAGAGTAAAACAGCCCTGGCTCACACCGCAAACTCAACTTCTCCATCGATGCTCTAGGAGTGCAGAACGCCTATGGAGAAAAACCCGCACACCAGAAGATTTCATCCACTTCAAATTTATGTTAAGAACCTATAACGCTGCCCTTCACCTCGCCAAACAGACCTACTTCACCTCCCTGATCTCCTCACTAGCCAACGACCCCAAGAAACTTTTCAACACTTTTCACTCCCTCCTCAGGCCAAAAGCATAATCCCCTATCACAGACATTTGTGCTGATGACCTGGCCTCCCACTTCACAGAAAAAATAGATAATATCCGTCAGGAAAGTCAGGAAATCTGCTCCCAACCACCAAGTGCTGTGACTCCCATACCTTCCTGCATCTCCCCTATCTCACTTTCCACATTTGATCCCATCACAGAAGAAGAAGTCTCCAGACTCCTCTTTTCTTCTCGTCCGACCACATGCACTACCAACCCCATTCCCTCACATCTCCTCCAGTCTCTCTCTCCAGTCATCAAAACTCACCTAACTGCATTCTTTAATCTTTCCCTCTCCTCTGGCATTTTCTCATCCTCCTTCAAACATGCCATCGTTACTCCATTAATAAAGAAACCCACTTTCGACCCATCCTGCACAAACAACTACAGACCAGTCTCCAATCTCCCCTTCATCTCTAAACTTTTGGAGCACCTAGTTTACTCCTGCCTTACCCGTTACCTCTCCACTCACTCCCTTCTAGACCCTTCACAGTTCAGCTTCCACCCCCTACATTCGACTGAAACTGCACTCATCAGAGTGACCAATGACCATCTGACAGCAAAATGTAACGGTGACCACTCTCTGCTCATTCGTCTTGACCTATCTACAGCTTTCGACACTGTTGACCACCATTTCCTACTCTCTAGGCTCCAGTCACTAGGCGTTAAGGACACTGCTCTCTCCTGGCTCTCTTCCTATCTTTCTGACCGCTCCTTCAGTGTTTTGTTCTCTGGCTCCACGTCATCTCCTCTTCCTCTCGCTGTCGGGGTACCTCAGGGCTCAGTCCTTGGCCCCCTTCTCTTCTCTCTCTACACAGCCCCAATTGGACAGACCATCAGCAGATTTGGCTTTCAGTACCATCTTTATGCTGATGACACACAACTATACACGTCATTCCCCGACTCTACCCCCGCTGTACTACAGAACACCAGTGACTGTCTGTCCGCAGGCTCCAACATCATGCCCGCTCTCTATCTGAAACTCAACCTCTCGAAAACTGAACTTCTTCTGCTCCCACCATCTACTAACCTCCCTAAATCTGACATTTCCCTCTCCGTGGGTGGCACTATAATAACACTCTGGCAGCAGGCGCGCTGTCTGGGTGCTATATTTGACACCAATCTCTCCTTCACATCCCATATACAATCTCTTGCCCGCTCTTGCAGCTTACATCTAAACAACATCTCTAGAATCCGCTCTTTTCTCATCATGGAAACCACAAAAACCCTCACTGTAGCATTGCTCCACTCCCGCCTGGATTACTGCAACGCTCTATTAATTGGTCTCCCCATTACTCGACTATCACCTCTCCATTCTATACTTAATGCAGCAGCCAGGGTCATCTATCTGGCTAATCAGTACTAGGACGCGTCCGCTCTTCACCAGTCCTTACACTGGCTGTCCATTCATTATAGGATCCAATTCAAAATACTTGTTCTCACCCACAAAGCTCTCCACAATGCAGCACCCCCTACATCTCCCTCATTTCTGTCTATCTGCCTAACCGACCCCTACGCTCTGGAAACGACTTTCAACTAGCCTCTGCACTAATCCGTACCTCCCACTCCCGACTCCAAGACTTCTCCCGCGCTGCGCCAATCCTCTGGAATGCTCTACCCCATGAAATTAGGACTATCCACAATTTGCATAGTTTTAGGCGCTCCCTCAAAACACATTTGTTCAGAGTGGCCTATCATGTTCACTAATCAAAATCATTCTATGTGTAAGTGTGCATGAGTAGCCTATTCACTATCTCTATCACTCCCTCAAGATGGCTGGACCATTATTGTAAATACACCATTGCAAATACACACCTATACTTTGTATCTCCCTCACCTCATTGTAGATTGTAAGCTCTCGTGAGCAGGGTCGTCTTATTTTGCTTTAATTATTGTATTGTTAAAGTTGTTACTTATGACTTGTGTTTTGAAACTGTTAAACTGTAAAGAGCTGCGGAATATGTTGGCGCTATATATATAAAGAATATTATTATTATTAGTATTATTAATAGTGGTCTTTCGGGAGAGGGGTGTTAGGTCTTCTGGAATAACATGGTTACTAGGCAAATGGTGGAAAAAACGTTCTATCACACAAAAGCTGGTGTGGATAAGGTAATGGTTTTTTAGAAGTGGTGCTCTTTTTAATCGGTGTAACTCCTCAAAATGGTTCATGTGCTGCGTTTTACATGTTCTTTAGTACTATTTCTCTGAGTTTAGGAGTCCAGGTATGTAAGTATGAGTCAATGCTTTACTGAGTGAAAGTGCGCTCTGAGATAATAATTGCATTTTTGAATATGCTGATAGTTGAGTTTCGAGTAAATTTGAGCTATCTACACATTATAGAAACTCGGGAAGGTTCATGATAACTTCTCTTTAACGAGTTTCATTAGACTTGGAGAAATATATTATGATCTTGTGACAAAGCTGAAATTATTTGTCCCTTTGACATTATTGAGAAACATGACCTAGTGTCCTTTTAATGTGCCTTTATTAAATATTCATGTCAAATGTGTGGCAACCATCACTGCATATCTGTCCCTCTTCATTGCTCGAGCAGTTTTCATATTGCTAACGAAATAAGTACAAAATGTTCCCTCTGTTTCCACACACAGATTTGTATTGCAGCAAGTGAGAGCATAGCAAACATCTAACACTGCTACGATCGGTCGTGCAATGTCTGTGCCAGGCAGACTGGCTGTTTTACATGCTGACCTTTTATTACAACATTATAGTGGTTTATCTAAGGTGATTGTGAATTATTTATGGAAAAAAAATGGCTGAATTTGGTTCAAGTTGCAAAAATCTTGCTCTTAATCAATTACTATTTTTTCTAGTTAGAGGACTACTTTTACATATACAGCTGTTGGGTACACATAGCAGCAATAGCATTTATGTCATAAAAAGTGCCTATTTTATATTCATGGAGGAAATATTATACAATCCATTTCATACTAAAAGAGTAACTGACAGCCGTATGCTGAACTTCAGGGACTGAGGGGCACATTCTGAAAACCATAATTTCATTAAACTCCAAAAAGGATAATTACTAGTGATGAGCAAGTATTCTCGTTGTTCGGGTTTTCCCGAGCATGCTCGGGTGGTCTCTGAGTATTTTGGCATGCTCAGAGGTTTAGATTTCGTCATCTCAGCTGCATGATTTGCGACTTGCAGACAGGCTGAATACATGTGGGAATTCCCTAACAAACACGCATTCCACATATGTATTCAGGCTGTCTAGCAGTCGCAAATCATGCAGCTGAGACGACAAAAACTAAATCTCCGAGCACGCCAAAATACTCGGAGATCACCCGAGCAACGAGTATACTCGCTCATCACTAATAATTACTGTTAGACACTTCAAGAACAAAGCATCAACGAATATCTGTTGTGGCCAAGATGAGAAGAGACTCCAACACTAAAATAAGAATATAAAGTAAGAAAAATATATTTTCTAGAAGGTCTACTAAAAATTAACAGGGCTAAAACCTCAAAAACAAAGAGAAAGCAAACAAAGCTTAAGCCAGGCACAGCACAGTGAATTAATCCATTAGGAAATAATGGCTCTATATATTATTATTATTAATTTATTTATATAGCACCATTGATTCCATGGTGCTGTACATGGGAAGGGGTTACATACAAATTACAGATATCACTTACCATAAACTAACAATGACAGACTGATACAGGGGAGAGAGGACCCTGCCCTTTCGGGCTGACATTCTACAGGATGGTGGGGAAGGAGTCAGTAGACTGGGGGTCTATCTATGCTCAAAGCATAAGTAATAGTTATATGAAATCCATCAGTGCTGTCACTCATTAATATCTTAGTGTAAGTCACCTAAAGCTTATTAATGACATACTATAAATCTCATAAAGTGATCAAAAAAGGGAGGTGTATAGAAGCAGAAGGTAGGCTCACTGCAAGAAAACAAATGTGCAAAAATGTGCGAATATATTGTGTCCTAAGCAGTAGCAATTCTGTTAATAACAGCAGCATCTATATAGTCATGGGCATCTCAATATCCTGATAATTGGGGCAAGGAAGGTCCCCTTAAGAAAGTTTATTACCTGTGTATGGTAGATAGATAAGCCAGTAGTTATAGTGCAGGCCAAGGTGGATATAGCTAAGCTGTGTGATCCTCCCACCCGACGGGCGCCATTTCGCGACTCGCTTCTTCCGGGGACGTGTTTAGTGAGCGGTATACGAATAATTAAATAGACAGTTTGTGTTCGTGGTAGGTTGTCTCCGTTTGTCTATCAGCGCATTTGTCCGTGATACTGCCCCTTAATGACAAATATGACTTCCGGAATGCGCTCCATGGAACGCAGTGGAACACACTGCTGTCACATGTTGTAGCACTTCCGGAAGTCAGAGGGGAGATCAGCGGGCGCATGCGCAACCAGCGGGAGAACAGTACCAGCAAGAGGAAGACCTTATATACACGATGGTAAAATGGAGGTGACCAGACAGGGGGAAGGTGGCGAGAAGAGCCAAGAGGGGTGGGAATAGGTATGAAGTGAATATTAAAGCACCAAATGCTAACAATTGATTAAAAACATGCGATTATGAATTAGTGATTAAGGGGTATAAAATATAGTGATAATAATTGCTAATACTAATGAAATAATATAGTAGATAAGATAAAGTGAAAATATCGGGGATGATTAAAATAATGAATAATATATAAATATAACGGAGTAGAGGTGTAATAAAGTGCTAATATCCAAAAATTTCAGTATCTAAAAATATAGATTATAAATTAAAATATTATTGTGCATCTGATTTGCTGTCAATAAAATAATAATTGATAAATAAAAATATTTGATGAATAAAAATATATAAATATATAAGAGGAAAGTAATACAGAATAACAATTTGTTGAAATAAAATAAATATATGCTCATAAATAAATATATATAAGCCCAAAGAAACTAATAAAAGAGGAAAGGGTGTCAAGGTGTGCCAAGTATTTTTATTGCTTAAAAAGTGCCAAGAGTTAATACTCATATGATAAACAGTACATGAAGGGAAAGGAAAATTGATTAACACTGATATTGATATATCACCAATCAGTGATGGTTGCAAACCAGCCAATGTAAAACAAGGGTGGGAGGGGGGTGGTGGCATGGGAGAACGGAAAAGGGGGGTGGGGAAAGACCAAGAAATGAGAGAACAGTCCATTCTCGAAGGGCAATGATGTCTCTCCTGATATATTTTATTATTCTCTATGGTCACAGGGAGATATTCAGATCCAAAAAAAAGAAGACTTCCTGCTGTCACATCAAGGCTACCATTAAAAAGAAATGAGTTCATCTTATTGAGGAGGGAACCATCATGAAAGTGCAGAAAAACAAACACATCATAGGTAAGTAAATAAGAGGTGAATTAAAATCATTAAGTTAAAAATGTAAGAGAGAATAAAATGAAGTGCAAGGGAAATCCCAATGAAACCGCACACCTAAAAAGACCCCAAATAAATAACTACAAAAAGGAAACAAAACCAAAGCTCTCATTAAGGCTTGGGGTGCAAGAATACCTATATTTAGGATAATCTTCAGATTGTCCCACTGGTTGTTGTAAGTAGAAATAAATCGTATTTAGTCATCTGAAGAGGTACAGTCCATCTTCTGAGCTGGATACATCAAATTGGGTTGAGTGGTTTTCTTTGCCCTCCTATATCCCCGCTAGATGGATTTTTTGCTGTAGCCTCTATTGCGGAATCTTTGTGTCAAATCAACTGTTTGGTTTTCAAAAGTATTTTCTTCTGAGCAAATTCTTTGTGCCCGAAGAAATTGACTAACCGGAATGCCTCTGAGGGTAGAAGGTGAATGTGACAAAGTGAAGTGTAGGAAGGAATTAGTAGCAGTTGGCTTCCTATAAATATCTGTTGTTGTTCTTCCTTTCTCCGATATTCCTATCTTTAGATCTAAAAATTCCAGATCTCTCCCATATTTATAGGTCAATCTGATGTTGAGGGAGTTGTTGTTCAATTGTCCATTAGAACTGCCAATTCGTCAACTGTTCCTTCCCATACAAACCAGATATCGTCTGTATAATGCATCCACCCTAGTACCTTGTTCAATTCCAGGATCACGTCCTCTTGAAAAATGTCCCTCTCCCATGCCCCTAGAAACAAATTAGCATATGATGGGGCACAGGAGGCTTCCATTGCCGTGCCCTGTAGTTGGAGGTATGTATGTTTATTAAAGTTTATTATGAGTAAGGACATATTCCAGGAGGATCAGAAGCAGATCTACTAGTGATGATATAAGGTTACTAGCTCTCAAATAGAAAGAGGTTGCCCTAAGGCCGTCTTGATGTCGGATAGAAGTATACAGAGCTTCTACATTTGTGTTGACCATAAGCATATGGTAATCTAAACAAAGGTCATCCAATCTCTTTAGAGCCGCAGTGGTATCTTGTATGAAAGACAGAAGAGTTGTTACTAACGGTTTAAGATACCAATCAATAAAATTGCAGATAATTTCATTGAGGCCCCTATTCCCAGCTACGATTGGTCTTCCTGGGGGTCTAATGGATTTTTGTGTAATTTAGGGATGAGGTAGAAGGTGGGCAGATTAGGATCTAAATTACGAATACTGTCCACCATCAATTTTGAAATGATTCCCTGATCAAATGCTGTCTCTAAAATACTTACCAATTCCGTTTGGAAGTTGGTGATGGGGTTGTAATGTAGTTTTTTATAGCATTGGGACACATTTAATAGTTTGTAAGCCTGCTTTTCGTATTGTTTGGCCGCCCCCTTTGTCTGTTTCCTTAAATACTTCATCTGGAAGTGATTGTAATTCCTTTAATGCCTGCCTTTCCTCTTTATTGATATTATATGTCCAAGATGGCTTCAGTTTTAATTGTTCAATTTCATTAGTTACCATTTTCGTGAATACCTCTATGGCTGGACATGTGCTAAGTGGTGGGAATTTTTTTTGATGTGTTAAATAACTTTTCTGGAAAATTACTCACCTCTGTGTTTGTTGCACTGTCCTCAATTAGTGACTCCAAAATTTTTAGGGCTTCTCTTTCCTCAGCTGAGGAAAAGTCATCTCCTGTATTGTTCTTATAGTGTAGTTGTTTTAAATTGATTCAATAAACTTGTTTAAATTTTATCTTATTTTTGTGTTGGAGTCTCTTCTCATCTGGTGGTGAATTGGCCACAACAGATTTTCGTTGATCCATTCTGAAAACCATGTCTAGTGCACCAGAAGAGCTTGTCCCACTATGGAGGTCCTTTTGGTGGAATAGAGCTGCCAGGGTGTTGCATGTGACGTACACAGTCTGACATAGAGATAGAGACACAGTCATAGTATATGCAGGTGCAGGTGAGAGTGTCCTAGCGGAATGACTACTGCAAAGATGCCTGACCAAAAATGTAAGGCTGATTTCACACTTGGCATTTTTTTCGCGTTTCCGCGGTGGTTTTAACCGCGCAAAAACGTGAAAAATAAGCATCCCATGCATTCCTATGGGATTCCGCAATGCTGTGCTAATGCTGCGGTATTTACCGCGGTGGAATCGCTTTGCGGTAAAAACCGCAGCATGCTCATTAATTTTGCGGAATCGCGGCGATCCCGCACCCATAGGAATGCATTGTTCCGCTTACTTTCCGCATGTGGCTGTGCACACCATGCGAAAAGTAAGCAGAACAATTGCGGATGGTACCCACGGTCCGGAGGAGAGGAGACTGTCCTCCGGGCTTTGGGTACCATATCCCTGTAAAAAATAGAATTTAAAATAAAAAATATTGTTATTCTCACCTTCCGACGTCCCGCGCAGCCTTCCTGCCTCTCTCCATGCTCCCGTTCCCAGTAAGCCTTTGCGAAAATGCCCGCGATGGCATCCGTTCTCGCGGGATCGCGAAGTCTCGCGGTCATTCGCGCAACGTCATTGCGAATCACCGCGAGACGCCGCGATCCCGCGAGAACGTACGTCATCGCGGGCATTTTCGCAAAGGATTACTGGGAACAGGAGTGTGGAGAGAGGCGGGAAGGCTACGGGGGATGTCGGAAGGTAAGAATAACACCATTTTTTATTTTTTTAATTATTTTTTACATTTTATCCTTTACTACTGATGCCGTATAGGCGGCCTCAGCAGTAGAAAGTTGGTCACACTTGTCAAACACTATGTTTGACGAGTGTGACCAACCTGTCAATCAGTTCTCCACGCGATGCTACAGATCGCTTGGAAAACGTTAGCATTTTGCAAGCTAATTACGCTTGCAAAATGCTAGTTTTTCCGTGGGAAAATCACGGGAATTTAAAATGCGATTTTCCCCCGGAATGGAATTCCGGAATTCTCGCGGTAATTTCCACGAGAGTTCTGCTACGTGTGATCTTAGCCTTAGAGAGACAGAGCTGTGTCCTTTGGATGTCTTAATGAGTGAGACTGAGGCCAAAGAAATGCTGATGCCTTGTTTTGCCAGAAAATATGTATGTACATTTAAAGGGAACCCATCAGCAGGATTGTGCACAGTAACCTACAGTGTCAGGTCGGCGCCGTTATGCTGATTATAATAACACCGGGTGATGAAATCTGTCTTGTGGTTGTGGTTTAATCTTTATTTTCAATTCTGAGTTAATGATATGCTCGTGCTCTGGGGCGACCTGTGGGGGGGTGTCTTAATGTGGTGCTCTGATTAGGTATTCATCTGTATGGCTTCTGACAGGTCACCGCCTCCAGAGCCATCTTGCTAGAGAAAAAAAATGAATCTCCGATCTTATTCCGCAGTGCTTTACAGACATTATCATCAGTGTCTCCATTGGGTCTCACAATCTAGATTCCCTCTCAGCATGTCAGGAAGCTGGAGGAAAACCACACAAACAGGTGGAGAACATGCAAACTCCTTGCAAATGTTGTCCTTGGTGGGATTTGAACCCAGGACCCTAGCGCTGCAAGGCTGCAGTGCTAACCACTGAGCCACTGTGATGCCCTCATATAATGTTTCCACTAAAAAAACAACCTTTTTGCCAACTGGTCAAAAACCTGACATGGTAGTCTAATTCCCCTTTTTATCTTTTATCAGTCATACTTTAAAAGATTGTTTGGTCAAACAACAACCCAATGTAACTTTGTGTTACTCAATAAGAACCATCACAGAGATTAGATATCTGCTGGCTTAATAGTCGCTGGGCCAACAACCAATATTTCTCCAAATTCTCCTAAAACTTGAATGTGTTGCTTGATCGATTCTTCACTTTTTTTCAGTGTGGAGAATGTAGAAAGCTACTGCTTGACAGTTCTGGCAGCAGTTTATGTCCTAAATAGGCATGTAAAAACTAGTTTGATTCAAATTTGCTGAAATTCATAATATCATGTGAATTCTTACATTATGAGATTCTATTTTAAGGTCGCAAAAGAAAACAAAACCTTGCAATTTCCATACTGCTGATACATCAGAGAGCAAGCCAATGTACTGTAATTTTGGGTTTCCTCACGGGCCACCCCACAATGCCTTGCAGCAATAACATCTTACAGATTATCAAACCTTATACACTTTTGATCAGTACTTGAGCCATCACAGATCAGCGGTTTTAGAGTGGCAGAGTTGTTTTCCATCTCCAGAATCGCTGGGTAAGTCCCTAACTTCTGTTGATTGTAAGCTCTTTTCATGGTCAGCAGGCGATATTATTGGATTTTACCTTTTAGTACTTTTCTTTGATAGTTATTTCAACCACCAATGAGTCAAGGGTTGGACATATACACTAGATAAATGATTGCCATTCTAGTTGATTTTAGTAATCTATAGTATATGTTGTCAGAATAATTAATTTTTAGATATTATTGCTCAACTCTGAGTCAATAAATTGGAGTCTTCTATTGATGACCTTCATCTCTTGATCAGGATCTGTCCTGTTCTGCACGATGCTTGTAATGGCCACCGTGTAGTGTCTAATTTCTCCTTTGGTGGCTGTGCAGGGAAATTAAATACTTAAGGCCCCGACTCACATAACGAGATCGTTAGCGAGATCGCTGAAACGTCACAGATTTTGTGATGCAACAGCGACCTCTCCAGCGATCTCGCTAAGTGTGACACATAGCGGTGACCGGCCCCCCTGCTGGATATCGCTGATCGTGCTCGAATGTCCTAGGCCATTTTTTGATCGTTGGCGTCCCGCTGGCCAGCATGCATCGCTGTGTTTGACGCCGACGAGCGACCTCAGGGACGCAGACGTGAGTCGTCAGAATAGCTGCTGTGTGACAAGGTAACAATGAACGCCGAGGTCGTTATACGGATCGCCGTATCGTTGCTGCATCTTTGAATAGATCTGTCTGTTTCGCAGCTTACTAGCGACCATGTAGCGACGCACCAGCGATCCTTACCAGGTCGTAGCATTGTCGGGATCGCTGGAGCATCGCTATGTGAAACGTGACCCTTACTGCCAGGATTTCCCAACGATTTCAGTTAATTATTGTGGGTCCAACCGGAAGAACACACATCAGTTTAGTGCAAGGGACTCTTCTTTTGATTGTCCAAAACATAGAGTACCTTTTGGTATATGGCATCATACATATTACTAGAAGCATATATTGAGATATATCTTGCCAGTGCAATATATTAGAACTACAGTACATTTCTAAATAAAATTATCTATACTATAAGCAGTCCTAAAAACTGCCATTGTTCCATTAAACAGTCAATGAAATATAATTTCATTAAATCAGTAAATTGCATATTTCTATAATACTAAGAGTACTTTGCCATTTTCTATAAACTGACCTGTGATACCGGTGATATTTTCATTTTTCGAAACTTCATTGAACAGCCTCTGTTTACAGAAGTTCATGGAGACGGCAAACGGAAATTATGTTTATCAAGGGAACATTGAACAATTTTGTAAACAGCTATATCTCCCTGACTTAAGCGGCTAATAGAAATGGATATTAAGAACATAATGTTGTGTAAAAGGACAGTTCAGATTTCTCAGAAATTATTTGAATGCAGGGTAATTTAGGACATAGCATAGAGATCATTTCAGCTACTCTTGTTATTAACACTATAGGGACAAAAGTGTACAGGACCTTTTATAACCTCGCATTCTAAATCCATGGAGTTGATCATTCCTTTTGCAGGTACAGCAGCTTCCACTCTTCTGGGAAGACTATATACAAAATGTTGGACTGTGTATTGGGAATTTTCACCTATTCATGCCAAAGAGCATTTGTGAGGTCAGACACCAATGTTGGAGAGGGCTAGGGTCACATCTCCATTATAGTTTATCCCAAAGGTGTTGGATGGGGTTGAGGTCAGGGCTTAGTGTGGCTGGTCATGTTCTTCCACGCCAAACTCCCCAACCATGCCGTTACTGAGCTTGCTTTGTGCGCTGGGGCACACAGTCATAGGTAACAGCAAAAGACTTTCACAAACCTAGAATCATAAAAATGTACAATATGTCTTGTATGTTGAAACCTTAAGATTTTCCTTCACTGGACCTGCCTAGGCCGATGTCTGAAACATAACACCAGGGCATTATCCCTCCCCAACAACCCCAAGCGGTCAGTTAGGTAACGTTTTACTAGTGATCACCAAACCCAGATTTGTTGATCAGACTACAAGATAGAGAAGTGAGACCCATCACTCCACAGAATACACTTCCACTGCTCCAAAATGCTTGTGGTGGCGGCATTACACCTCTGGATCCAACACTTGACACTGCGCTTGGTGATGTAAGGCTTGCATATAGTTATTCAGCTGTGAAAACGCATAAAATGAGGCACGGGGGACACATTTTTTTGTACTGGTGTTGATGCCAAAGCTGGTTTGAACTCTGCAGTTATAGAGTTATCAGAGCACTTGTGACTTTTATGCCCTCTGCTCCTCAGCGCTCAGTGACCCCACTCTAACTTTTTGACACTTTATGGAGAGTTGCTTTCAGTAATACCCCAGTCAATCATGCAATATTTAGGATATTTAGGGAAGAAATTTCATGATCTGATTTGTCACATCAGTGACATCTGCCTACAGAGCCACTCTGTCATGCAGGGTGAGAGAAAAACTAAGTGCACCACAATGGAAAGAGGGTGGTGAAGCTCAAATACTAGGGAAGGGAGAATTGGAGACTCCTAGGTAGAACTGACAACTCCCTTCCTCCCCTAACGAACCTAAATAGGTCCTGCACTTATCGCCAAGCAGGAGCCTAAACCCTGACTGCCCCTAGCAATAGACCCTAGATAGGGGGCAGGGTTAGTGCTAGCCAACCACCACTACAACTAAAGACAACACAGGTAAACAAACGAGGGTATACACTTAGCTTGAGAAGACACAAGAGAGACAATGCCAACAATCCTCCAAGAGAACTCCAAGAAGACACTAGTCAACTACTAGCCTATCAAACCTGGACAGGGGAAAATAGAGCTATCATCAGCACCTTTCTGAAGAGGCTAAAGGTATATAAACATCCAGCAAGGTTGTGTCAATTAGCAGCAGAAGGTGGTGGTCACTGCTAGGTCCTAGAGTGAGAAGGATATTAATATGCAATAGAGATAAAAAGATCAAGTAGGTGCTTGCAGAACCAAGTGCAATGACCTTATGCAGCTAGATCCAGAACGACTGTCTGTCACAGCTGACACACCTGTGTCACACGCTGGCATCGGTTGGTATCACATTCTTTAGAAGGAGCCATTGTTTCATAAATGTTAGAGTAGGCTGCTGGTATGGTGAGGAGCTAGATTGTATACATTGGGGGACAATGGGACTGAAGGAAAAACCTGAATTCAATAATTATAAATTGTGTCTCAATACCTTGGTTCATTTTGAAATATATCGCTGGTCAGGGACAATTAAATTATTATTTAGAGTCACAGAAGTATGTCTTCACCAGCTTCTGCCTGCCCCACTCACTTTGATAGGTCCCTTAATATATAGGTCTCTCAATAAGTAGGTATATAGGGAGAGACCTATCAGTGTAACTATCTACTAATCAGTTTCCCTCTTGCCAAACTCTCCCCTCTCCAATCTGTCTTGAATGCTGCAGCCAGGATCATATTCCTCACCAACTGTTACACCTATGCCTCTACCTTGTGCCAAACATTGCACTGGTTACGCATCCACTCCAGAATTCAATATAAACTTATCACTCCTACCCACAAAACACTCCATGGCTCAGCAGCACCCTACATCTCCTTCCTTGTCTCAGTCTACCACCCTACCCATGCCCTCTGTTCTGCTAATGACCTAAGATTAACATCCTCAATAATCAGAACCTCCCACTTCCATCTCCAGGACTTCTCGCATGCTGCACCAATTCTTTAAAGTGCACTACCCAGGATAAGTCGATTAACCCCCTATACCCACAGTTTTAAGCGTGCCCTAAAAATGCATTTCTTCAGACTGACCTACTGCTTCAACGTATTTATCTACCTATCCCTGTGTTTCCATTCAAAATTTTCTTATTAAGCAGAACCCTTGTATCATGTTCTCACGCACTTTATGCATTTAATAGCCCTCTGTGTCTGTGCCTTTACACGTACTGGTTGGTTACCGATTCATGCAGCATTACACGAACACCCGATTTATTATATTACGGCTGGTCAAAACAATGAAAGCAATTGTTACCATCCACCTTTCATGTCCAACCTATTTCCCCATAGATTTTGAGCTTGTGAGCAGGGCCCTCACTTCTCCTGTATCTGTTGATTTATGTATTATTGTTAATCTGGTATGTCTTTTATTGTCTGTACAAGTTCCCTTTAAAATGTAAAGTGCTGTGGAATATTTTGGCGCTATAGAAATAAAATCATTATTATCAGTCTAACTGGGCAAGGTAGACAGAAGCCAGTGGGGACCTATATCCTTGACATTTCATCCTAGCTACCTCGTCCCCAGCTGTTACATTAAAGTATGTTTTCCATTAAATGCAGAAGCATTTCAGAATTAAATATACTTGTCTGCAATAACAGAATAAATCTGATTCATTTTTCCTGTATCTCAGGCAGCATAAAAGTTCCCTTTTCCAACATCATGGATCAATATTCCACTGGTGTGAATACAGCTTAGTCTAGTTGTTGCCTACTTCCTTTAATGTGCATTGTCCTAATCTATAATGAGTGTTTTTCGTGTTCATCAGAATTGATTTGTAAAGTCATTTACTTTGCCTCAATAATAGAAATCCAAGCCAAAATCTACTGGCGATGAATCAGCTCAACTCTATCAAAGTGGAATAATATGATTCCAATGTAAACAACAAGACCGTCCAAAATAATGGAAAGAAAGTGAAATACTGCACACAATGTTCTAATAATGACAAGTGTTTAAATAATTTTTACATCGTAGCTCTCAGCTGAAATCCACTGGGAAGCCTCAAGCAAATTCGACATTTTACATAATCCCAAATGTTCCAGAAGCCGAGGCCGTGTAAACACTTGTACAATTGTACAGCTGCATATCTGAGAAGTTGTTACCCACCCTTAGGAAATCAATCACATGGTTTGTACCCAGGCATCGATTAGTGACTTACACATAGCGATATCGCTAGCGATCTCGCAACATGTGACACTTACCTCCGACCGCCCCCCCGCTGGATATCGCTGATTGCGTGAGAACGTCCTGGTCCATTTTCTCATCGCCGGCTTCCTGCTGGCACCGACGAGTGACGCATGCACACGAGCAGAAGACATCATCAGAGCTGCGTGTGACAAGTAAGTAACGACCGTCGACCGCTGCTGCATTGCTGGTGAGATCTGCCTATTTGGCGATGCACCAGCGATCCTGACCGGGTAATATCGTTGTCGGGATCGCTGGTGCATCGCTAAATGTAACGGGACCTTTAGTCTCAGGGAATAAATGAACTACCGTATATATTCGAATATAAGCCGAGATTTTCAGCCCATTTTTTTGGGCTGAAAGTCCCCCTATCGACTTATATTAGAGTCATATACACCAGGGGGTTGGAGGGGGCGGGGGTGTCAGGTCATACTTACCCATCCTGACGCTGTCTCTTGAGCCCCCAGCTTCTCCATGCGCTCTCTTCCTGCCTTCAGCGGTCACGTGGTACCGCTCATTAAAACTCATGAATATGCACATATTCATGAGTTTTAATGAGCAGTATCACAGACTGCTGAAGGCAGGAAGAGAGAGCGCGGAGAAGCTAGGGGCTCAAGAGACAGCGTCAGGATGGGTAACTATAGCGATACTCAACTGTCCTGCGTCCATGGCTGCTTGCTGCTGTCTGTCATCTGTCAGTGACTTCAGACAGCAGAGGGCGCGGTGACGTGGTTAGTGCGCGCCGCGCCCCCTGCAGTCTGAACGTCAATGACCGATGACGTGGCAGATAGCGGTGAGCAGCCATGGACGCAGGACAGGTGAGTATCTCAGGTGCCAGCAGTGACACCGGCACCTGACACCCAGCGACGGAGAGGTGAGTATGTCATTTTTTTTTATTTTTACATGCAGCAGCAACAGCGGCAGCACATGGGGGCATAATCTATTAAGCATCTTATGGGTGCAGCATATGGGGGAACAATCTATGGAGCTTCTTCTGGGGACACCATATGGGGGAATAATCTATGGAGCTTCTTATGCAGGCATCATATGGGGGAATAATCTATGGAGCTTCTTATGCGGGCATCATATGGGGGAATAATCTATGGAGCTTCTTCTGGGGACACCATATGGGGGAATAATATATGGAACTTCTTATGCGGGCAGCATATGGGGGAACAATCTATGGAGCTTCTTCTGGGGACACCATATGGGGGAATAATCTATGGAGCTTCTTATGCAGGCATCATATGGGGGAATAATCTATGGAGCTTCTTATGCGGGCATCATATGGGGGAATAATCTATGGAGCTTCTTATGGGGGGAGCATATGGGGGAATAATCTATGGAGCTTCTTATGCAGGCATCATATGGGGGAATAATCTATGGAGCTTCTTATGCAGGCATCATATGGGGGAATAATCTATGGAGCTTCTTATGGGGGGAGCATATGGGGGAATAATCTATGGAGCTTCTTATGCAGGCATCATATGGGGGAATAATCTATGGAGCTTCTTATGCGGGCAGCATATGGGGGAATAATCTATGGAGCTTCTTATGGGGGGAGCATATCGGGGAATAATCTATGGAGCTTCTTCTGGGGACACCATATGGGGGAATAATATATGAACTTCTTATGCGGGCAGCATATGGGGGAATAATCTATGGAGCTTCTTATGGGGGGAGCATATGGGGGAACCATCTATGGAGCTTCTTCTGGGGACACCATATGGAGGAATAATCTATGGAGCTTCTTATGCAGGCATCATATGGGGGAATAATCTATGGAGCTTCTTATGCGGGCATCATATGGGGGAATAATCTATGGAGCTTCTTCTGGGGACACCATATGGGGGAATAATATATGGAACTTCTTATGCGGGCAGCATATGGGGGAACAATCTATGGAGCTTCTTCTGGGGACACCATATGGGGGAATAATCTATGGAGCTTCTTATGCAGGCATCATATGGGGGAATAATCTATGGAGCTTCTTATGCGGGCATCATATGGGGGAATAATCTATGGAGCTTCTTATGGGGGGAGCATATGGGGGAATAATCTATGGAGCTTCTTATGCAGGCATCATATGGGGGAATAATCTATGGAGCTTCTTATGCAGGCATCATATGGGGGAATAATCTATGGAGCTTCTTATGCGGGCAGCATATGGGGGAATAATCTATGGAGCTTCTTATGGGGGGAGCATATCGGGGAATAATCTATGGAGCTTCTTCTGGGGACACCATATGGGGGAATAATATATGAACTTCTTATGCGGGCAGCATATGGGGGAATAATCTATGGAGCTTCTTATGGGGGGAGCATATGGGGGAACAATCTATGGAGCTTCTTCTGGGGACACCATATGGAGGAATAATCTATGGAGCTTCTTATGCAGGCATCATATGGGGGAATAATCTATGGAGCTTCTTATGCGGGCATCATATGGGGGAATAATCTATGGAGCTTCTTATGGGGGGAGCATATGGGGGAATAATCTATGGAGCTTCTTATGCAGGCATCATATGGGGGAATAATCTATGGAGCTTCTTATGCAGGCATCATATGGGGGAATAATCTATGGAGCTTCTTATGCGGGCAGCATATGGGGGAATAATCTATGGAGCTTCTTATGGGGGGAGCATATGGGGGTATAATCTATGGAGCTTCTTCTGGGGACACCATATGGGGGAATAATCTATGGAGCTTCTTATGTGGGCAGCATATGGGGGAATAATTTATGGAGCTTCTTATGGGGGGAGCATATGGGGGAATAATCTATGGAGCTTCTTCTGGGGACACCATAAGGGGGAATAATCTATGGAGCATTTCCCACCCTAGGCTTGTACTCGAGTCAATAAGTTTTCCCAGTTTTTTGTGGCAAAATTAGGGGGGTTGGCTTATACTCGGGTCGGCTTATACTCGAGCATATACGGTAAGTATTTTTTGACTATAACGTGCACTATACCATAAGATGCACCCCAGATTTAGGCAGCGGAATTTAGGCAGAACATGCACACTCAGCTTTGCTGTATACACATAGCTTTGCTAAACACACACACAGCTCTGCAACACATACAGTATCTCACAAAAGTGAGTACACCCCTGACATTTTTGCAAATATTTTATTATATCTTTTCATGCAACAACACTGCAGATATGACACTGTGATACAATGTAAAGTAGTCAGTGTACAGCTTGTATAACAGTGTAAATTTGGTGTACCCGCTAAATAACTTCACACAGCCATTAATATCTAAACAGCAGGCAAAAAAAAAGTGAAGCAACCTTTGGCATAAGTTTATGTCATAGCAATCGTGCGTAGCACAGGAGCAGTGATGGTCTATGAGACTTCTGTTAAAGCAGCAGTGACAGCGATAATGCATTGCAATGCATTATACAAGAAATCAGAGTAATGAAAGTTAAAGTCCCAAAAAAGGACGAAGTAAAAAAAAATGTAAAAATTTTACAAAAATATAAATCACAAAATATATATACCATATTTTCCGGCATATAAGACAACTGGGCATATAAGACGATCCCCAACTTTTCCTGTTAAAATATAAAATCTTCTCAAAAGTCGTGGGTCTTCTTATACGCCGGGTGTTGTGTTATAGGGCTGGTGCGTGGTAATCTGCAGTCACCACATATGGTGGGGAAGGTGTAAGTGAAGAATCTCTATTACCTCTGTTGTGAATTTGCTTTCTGGCCTGCCTCTGGTTACTACTGAAGGTAGTGGAGCTGGTCAAATTGACACAGGGATTGCGAGTTCTCTTTCTGGGCTCCCTCTGGTGGTTACTGGAGGTAATGGAGCTGATCTGATTAACAGAGGTTTGCCACCTGATAATGAGGACGACGACTGGAGATCTGGGGTTTCAGACTGGATTTAAGACAGCCGACTCCCTCTTTCCCTGCTGGTGATTTTTTCCTGCCTTCTGAGGTCTTAGTTTCCAGCTCAGTCCCTGCATGCTCAGCTAAGTGTTCTTTTGCTATTCTGTTCACATTTGATCTGGTTTTGTCTATTTCAGTTTTGTGTGGATCAGCCAGCTCCGGCTGGGGCTGTGCTGAATCACCATCCATATGTTACTGCTTATGACAGTTTTTTTTGTCCCTTATTAGATTGGCCTCTTTTTGCTCTGCTTTCAGAATATACCAGAGTGCTGATGTAGAGGGAGAAGTCGTGCGACTTCAGTATTTTTGCATCAGACGTGTTGGACTTTTTTTGCAGGGTTTTTTGCGTGATTGCAGACAGTGTCTTTCATTTCCTGTCCTGTCTAGTCAGTGTGGGCCCCATCGTTTGCTCAGTCTATTTTCCTACCTGCATTTGTGTTTTCATCTTGTCTCACCGACAATATATGTTTGGGGGCTATCTATTTCTTTGAAGTCTGCTCTGTGGCAGTTTAGATTTCCCCTTTCTTGCTTTAGGCTTAGTTAGCTCTCCGGCTGTGTCGAGGCTTCTAGGATCATCGTAGGCATGCTCCACGGCTACTGCTAGTTGTGTGGATAGGATCAGGGGTCTGCAATCCGCTTAGTTACCAACCTCTCTGGTTTTCTGTGGCTTAGCTTGGTCTTGTTCTCCTCCTCAGTGACCCAATCATATCATACCTCATTGCGGCAGCGGTGTACAGTGTGGCTCTCTGCTCTGGGGGAGCGGCAGTGGCTCTTTGTGCAGTGTTGGGGGCTCCACCGGCATTTTGTCACAGCCCCGAGGCCCCTGCAGCTTCATTTCTGTGATGAGGTGGTCTACGGGAAAATGGTCGCTGGGGGCAGCACATGCTCAGATTCAGATGTCATCCAGAGGAGATTTATGTGCGCCTGGACACCCTTGAAGATTTGTGTGCTCAGATATCTTTGAATAAGTTTTTAGACCTTACTTAGCCTGTTTGGGTTATGGCTTGTTTACTATCATTGTTAGGAAAGGCCAGATGATGCAAATTTTCCAACTTTATAAAAACCCAGCCTCCTTTAACCTTGTGCCAAAAACCAGCAGCCATGGATTCTTCTAAGCAGCTGCCTAGCCCTCTTAAAATAAAAATGGTGGTGGTTCACAAAGCAGGAGAAGGCTATAAGAAGATAATAAAGCATTTAAAAGTTGCCCTTTACTCAGTTCGAAATGTAATGTAAAGAAATGGCAGTTAACAGGAACAGTGCAAGATAAGGTAGGGAAGACATGCATAATTTCAATGAGAGCTGCTCGTAGGAGTGCTAGAGAGGCAAATCAGAACCTCCGTTCGACTGCAAAAGACCTTCAGAAAGGTTTAGCAGACTCTAGAGTTGTGGTACATTGTTCTACTGTTCAGAGACACCTGCACAAATATGGTCTTCATGGAAAAGTCATCAGAAGAAATCCTCTCCTGTGTTCAAGGATCAATCATGCTTTGAGGTTGTGTTGCAGCCAACTGGCACAGGGAAAATTTAATGTGTGGAGGGAACAATGGATTCAATGAAATTTCAACAAATTCTTGATGCAAACATAACTTAATTTATAAAAAATCTGATGATTTCTACAAATGGATAATCTTAAATACACAATAGACTACCTCAAAGGTGCAAGCTGAAGGTTTTACAATGGCCCTCGCTGTCCCCAATCTTAACATCATTAAAATGATGTGTGGCTAGACCTTAAAACAGCAGTGCATGCAAGAGGACCCAGGAATCTCACAGAACTGGATAAATATGTGACTCTTCAGATTTTGTATTTGTCTAGCCTGATGAAGAGACCTGAGTAGTCTCGGAAGCTTGCAATGTGTTACCATCTTATCAGCTAGCCATTAAAAGGTTTCAACCACTGAGGACTCTCAATTCTGAATATTTTTCACAGAACTGGGAGAATTTTTAAAGGATGAATGGATGAAAATTGCTCCAACAAGAATTGAAAGACTCTTGTCTGCTACAAAAAGAATTTAAAAGCTGTGATACTTTCAAAAAGTGGTGCTACAAAGTACTAACCATGCAGGATGCACAAACTTTTGCATTGGCTCATTTTCCCTTTTTAAAATGTAAAAGATTAAAATATATATATATATATATATATATATATTTTTCCTAAAATACAAAGGAAACATGTCATCCTTAACTTTAGGCCTTTTTGAGATCATTTCATCAACTTAATTGTTCACAGTAACAGTAATTTTGACCAGCGGTGCCCAAACATTTACACACAACTGTAAGGAAGCGGCTATCCATTGCTACAGATGACTGCACCACCGTATAATCTGTGGCTGTGCTCAAGTTTCTGCTTTGTGCTTAGTTTCACACAGACAGGCCTGCACACAGATACTGCTCTGTTGCTTGCAAAATCCAATACTTACACCCCCAAACTTTAACTGAAAGTTTAAATGTGAATGGTAGAAATGGGCCACTTCCAAGATCCAGAGTGGAGAGAGAGATCCGTCCTACTACCATTCTACAGATCTCTCCAAAATCAGAAGCCCATGTCTCGTTTTCTTAAATAGCTTAACCAAGACCACAGTTTCTTTTACTTTGTTTTGTAACTACAGCTGTGGCTATACCTTCATATATGATACCCCTTGTTCTGTCCTCTCATAGGGAAAATATGTTTATATTATGTGCTGGGTTTACTTGTAGTACCATCTAGTGGTGGCTGAATTTATAGCTGTGTTTGAAATAGCATTTACAGCCTGCGTCTTTAACAGGAGCAATGCATTGGGATTGAAGGAATGCATTGTGGGAATGGAGCAATGTATTCTAGGATGAAGAAGATGCCATTTTATTCTGTGTATTTCATAAGGACACACGTGTTAATCTGTCCTCCTGTAACTCCCTACTTGAGTTTGTTATATGGGTAAAGCATATCTGGTAAGATTAACATTTTTTCTTGAAATGCAGTGTTGTTCAGAGAGGTTATTAACTGTATGGCAGCTAGAGCTCAGCACATGTAATTAGACACCTATGTGTTTCTATGTAAAATTTGCATCACACCGAATACTTCCTGTAATTGTGTTAGCTGTGTGATCATCTGCCCAATACTTACCCATGTCATTTGTATTCTTTATAGTTTTACCGCATGTTCTATATTCTTCACCAATAAACAAGTTATACTACAGAGAAAAGTCTGCTTATTTAGCAGGTGGTTTATGCTGTATGCCAGATTGCACACTGTCAACATGTATGAAGGCAGAACACCCCTCACTGCCTCACACATCATTGAGAAACAAAGAAATGGGGGCACCACCGAAAAAATAATTAAGGGGATCCAACCTAGACCTAAATAATACATATGTTTGACAAAAAAGAGAGAAAGAAATAGGCCATAAGCAGGGGATCACCCTAAATAGGACATAGCATATGTAATACAAATTTTATTAAACACAGCAAACAGCAAAAATTCTTAAAAACATTAAAAATGGTCACAAATGTGACACATACACAGATAATACAATGCTCATAATAGAGCAACCCACCTGCTACCAACTATCACCCTCACAGAGAATGCTGCCTATATCCCTAGGTCAATGTAAACAGGATTCTCAATAGGAGAATTAGTAAGCCCACACATAGGTAATATAGAGCATATGAGTCAGAAACACCAATAATATACAAATACAATGAAAAAAATGATGCAATTCCAACCCAATAATTACAAAAAACAGTACAAGGGATAATATAAACCCAAGAAGATGCTGATCACTATGAGGTGTACAAAAAAGATAGAAATGCACACTAAATAGACCTCGTATATGCATAGAGGCACCCCAGCCCAAAATCAGGCATAGGGAACATCAAGGACCAGATCCCTATGTTCCTATGTTCCCTATGCCTGATTTTGGGCTGGGGTACCTGTGGTGTGTCAACCACAGTTTTGCTCATCTTTGAAAAGAAGGACACTGCTGAACAGAGGCCAGACGGACTACAGATTAACTTTGCTGCCTCACTAAAGTGAAGAGATGTGAATCACATCATTTGGAGATTTAGATGGAATCCCCAATGCAAGTGCTCATAGAGCGCAGGATAAATGTGATCCAAACTGTTATGCAAAATGTTCCCAATAAAAGCTTCAAAAAATCCATAAAAAAAGCAAGACCTCACTCAGCTCTGTCACATGTCAATGAAAATATAGGGGGCTTCCACTAAGTGCAAAGGCTCTAGAAATGCAAAATGGCTCCTCACCACCAAAGAAATCCAGAGGATTCTGCACTTCCAAATCCTACTGCTCCTTCTCCCTTCTGAGCCATACATTGTGCATAAACCTCAGTTAGCATCCATGTTTAGTATTTCTGAAGCGATGTGTCCCTGCTAAATTTATAAGGTTCATGTCTTCAGAAGCACAAGCTGAGCACAATATTTAATTATAGAAAAACCCACAATGGTGACAGAAATAACTTGAATCTGACAAAAGTAATAATAACTAAAAAAATCTATGATAATGAACAAATGAAAGTCAGACATTGCTTTTCAACCATGCTTCCACAGAATTAAAAAAAAAATAAAACTCATGAAATAGGCATGGACAGAAATGATGGTATCCCTGAAAATAATGTAACAAAAGGAACATGTTCAATCAAGGTGTGTGTCCACTAATTAGCATCACAGGTGTCTACAATCTTGGAATCAGTGAGTGGCCTGTATAGAGGGCTACAGATACTCACTGTGCTGTTTAGTGACATGGTGTGTATCACAAACCATTCCAGCAAAATCTGCACTCCAGTATGGTGCTCCTTCCCTTCTGAATTTTGTTTGCACTGTGCCTCAAAACCACATATAGGGTATTGGCATACTCAGGAGAAATTGTGTAACACATTGTAACATTCGCTTTCTCATATTACCCATTTTGAAAATTAAAAACTTGGGGCCAAACCAATATTTTAGTGCAAAAAAAGGTACATTTTCCATTTACTGAGCCCAATGTTATACAATTCTGTGAATCGCCTGAGGTTTAAAATTGCTCATTACACACCTAGATGAATGTCTCGAGAGGTGTAGTTTACAAAATAGTGTCACTTGTGGGGGTTTCTGCTGTTTTGGCATGTCAGGGACTCTTCAAATGTGACATGGCATTCGCAATCTCTTCCAGCCAATTTTGCATTCCAGAAATGGTGCTCGTTCCTGTCCAGATCATGCTGTGAGCCCAAACAGAAGTTTTCCACTACATATGGCATATTGTTATACTCAGAACAACTTGCACAACAAATTTTTTGGTCGATTTTCTCCTGCTACCCTTGTGAAAATGAAAAATTTGGGGCAAAACCAACATTTTATGGGAAAAATTTATTGTTTCATTTTCTTGGCTCAACCTTATAAAATTATGTGAAGCACCTGTAGGTTCAAGCAGTGTCAGACTGGGGTGTCTGAGGCCTACAGGAGGAATTGACTCTAGGGGCCCATCCTACAGCTATATGCAAATATCTGTTAGCTGTTATTCCCGTTTTAGTGGAACACCGACTGTAAGATACAGTAAGATACAGGCGGCTCCTGCACATCTACTGTGTGCACACCATAACTGGAATGTACAATGTACAAGTGCGGTAGTTTTTATTACAGGAGTTCTTTGGCTATAACACACCAATCCATTGGGTCCAGATGGTAGGTGATAACGTATTGATCGATTGGGTCCAACCATTGGAAACCACACCAATCGGAACTTTTATCCCTGACAGGATACTTATTGCCATTTTAAAATGGAGCAGCAGGTGGGATGTTTGACCGCAACTCCATTCGTTCATGCTTAGTTTGATCCATGGCAGGGACATTGCTTTTTGTAAGCCTTAACTGGAAAGACAAATGTAAATAGTTAAGCTGATATGGATAAAATCTTCGTCAGTTTTTTATTAGCAGCATTTTAAAAAAATCTGAAAACATGATCCATATAAAAAGTGTTGCCTAAAGAATGACAACGGTGACGGCCCAGTAGCGACAGTGACCCTCTTTAGGTTGGGGTATTAGAACTAAGACATCACTACCGATAACAGTTAATCAATTATTATAATAGAACAATTGTATGCAAATAGAATTATTCTTCTTGAAACAGAATTTGCTTCATTTTCACCATTTGCGCTATCCCCTTTGATTATGTAAATTGAATAAATAGTTGTTGGCTTAAGTACCACTGCCTCCTCGTTGTCTGCACTGTTGCATCCGTGAACCTGTTAACACAATCAGAGGGTGTTCACTGTAAAATAAATCTGAAATTAGGCCAAATTAGGACCCCTGAAATCTTCTATCAGGTTTGGACTTGCCTGTCAGCGCTAGGGCTTGAGAAAAAAATGGACAGCACTTGGAACAATGTTATTCAATGGGATAATGGTCAGATGAGCGATTTTTTTCTGCTTGTAAAAAAAATCTCAGCATGCACAACTTTTTTCTGTTAATCAGATAAGACTACCTTTCAAGTCTATGGATGCTTAAAAAAAACAAAAAGCAGATGCCATATGGAGCCACAGTATAGCATCCGTTTGCAAGCCTATAAAAAACTGTAATAGGCAATAGGAATCTGTAAATGGTCTTGTAAATGAGTAATAGCTGCTAAGTAAAAAAGAGGATCGCAAACAAATAAGAAAAAAATCATTAAAAGTTTTTATATGCTCATGTAAACCTACTAGTGATAATGGAGCAGTAAAATCCTCAAGTGCTTAGAGCAGTTCGGACGCTCGGATGAGCGCAACTCGAGTACCGAGTATAATGGAAGTCATAAGGAAATTCGAGCATTTTTCCAGAAGACCCTAGCAGTAGGACTGGAAAGGCAGTAAAATCGCTGAGATGGATGTAAACAGCGCTCAAATGGAATGGGAACAGGATGGGAAAGAAGCCTGGATGCATCTCTGACCCCCAGGTCACTGATGGGAACAATGTTGACAATTACTCCACTTTACGGACTGACAAAAAAAACATACAAAACCGTTGATAGAATGGATTTTAGAAGAAAAAATGTTAGGAAACATTCTTTTCTGCATAATGACTTATATATAAGGTGAAATTAAAAAGACAGAATAAAAACTCACCTCCTCCACCCCTTAATAGCTGGGCTATCTCTCAACGTATTTCCCCTCCATCTATGACTACTATAGATGACATATTAGAGGGGGAAATAAAACTACATCCAATGATAGTCACTGGTAGAGTTGAGCGAAACGGGTCGAAAAATTTCAAAAGTCGCCGACTTTTGGCAAAGTCGGGTTTCATGAAACGAAACCCGACCCTAGGATGTGGTCGGCCACGAGGTCGGCGACTTAAGCGCCAAAGTCACGTTTAAAAAGTTTGTTTTGCGCTCTTTTTCAGCCAATCAGGATCCACGGACACTGTGGGCAACGTGATGACATAGGCAGGGGTCACCACCATCTTTCAGAAGGGCATGCAAGTGATTGGCTTGCTTTGGTGGGCGTCACAGGGGGTATAAAAGGGCGGGCACGCCGACCGCCATGTTACTCATGCTGATCTCAGAATAGGGAGAGCTGCTGCTGCTGATGATTTTGTAGGGAGAGTGTTAGGCAGGGAAGAAGACACCAAAAACTGCTTCTGCTGCTAGCGATTTTGCCTGTACAACACACGAGTCACTGTGTGTGCAGTGCAAGTGGAGGCTATATTTTGCTGGATCAGCGGTGTTGGTTGTTAGGCTGTCTTCTAAGGCTTCCTGACGGCTGCATTGCTGTTTACCCACTGCTCTGCAAACTGCTTTTTTAAAAGCAATCCCAATTTTTCTTTTTGTCCTGGTGAGGTACTGAGCATGCATTTTTTCACACCATACAGCGGTGCACACTCCTCACACAGTATCGTGTAACGGCTGTTATCACAGCCACAGTGAAGCTATCTGTGTGTCACTCTGTAAGAATAAGTCGAGGACATGTTCCGTTCTTACAGACCTGCACCTTGTAGTTTTGTCTAGCTTTCAAACAGTTAAATATATTTGCTGTTTGATCACATTCAAAACTATAGAGCGTGTGTCAGTCCGTATACTTAAAAAACACGGAGCTTGACAATTTTACGTACACCGGACAGCCGTGTACGTGCATGCTCCTCTCTCAGTACCGTGTAACGGCTGTTATCACGGCCACAGTGAAGCTATCTGTGTGTCGCTCTGTAAGGATAAGTCGAGGACATGTGCCGTTCTTACAGACCTGCACCTTCTAGTTTTGTCTAGTTTTCAAACAGTTAAATATATTTGCTGTTTGATCACATTCAAAACTATAGAGAGACAGCGTGTGTCAGTCCGTATACTTAAAAAACACGGAGCTTGACAATTTTACGTACACCAGACAGCCGTGTACGTGCACGCTCCTCTCTCAGTACCGTGTAACGGCTGTTATCACGGCCACAGTGAAGCTATCTGTGTGTCGCTCTGTAAGGATAAGTCGAGGACTTGTTCCGTTCTTACAGACCTACACTCTAGGGAGATTCCTATTCTGCCCAATTCTATATACACCTTGTAGTTTGTCATACACTAGCCAATTTCTGCCTGTGACATAGCGCTGTGGTATTCACTGGGCCTCACACAATCCAAAAGTGTCCAGTGTCCACAAGTGTGTGCTGAAATTCAAAATCTCCATTATCCTCTAGTGACATTTTTCACACCTGCGACATTGAGCCTGTGACATAGCGCTGTGATATTCAGTGGGCCTCACACAATCCAAAAGTGTCCAGTGTCCACAAGTGTGTGCTGAAATTCAAAATCTCCGTTATCCTCTAGTGACATTTTTCACACCTGCGACATTGAGCCTGTGACATAGCGCTGTGATATTCAGTGGGCCTCACACAATCCAAAAGTGTCCAGTGTCCACAAGTGTGAGCTGAAATTCAAAATCTCCGTTATCCTCTAGTGACATTTTTCACACCTGCGACATTGAGCCTGTGACATAGCACTGTGATATTCAGTGGGCCTCACACAATCCAAAAGTGTCCAGTGTCCACAAGTGTGTGCTGAAATTCAAAATCTCCGTTATCCTCTAGTGACATTTTTCGCACCTGCGACATTGAGCCTGTGACATAGCGCTGTGATATTCAGTGGGCCTCACACAATCCAAAAGTGTCCAGTGTCCACAAGTCTGTGCTGAAATTCAAAATCTCCGTTATCCTCTAGTGACATTTTTCACACCTGCGACATTGAGCCTGCGACATAGCGCTGTGATATTCAGTGGGCCTCACACAATCCAAAAGTGTCCAGTGTCCACAAGTGTGTGCTGAAATTCAAAATCTCCGTTATCCTCTAGTGACATTTTTCACACCTGCGACATTGAGCCTGTGACATAGCGCTGTGATATTCAGTGGGCCTCACACAATCCAAAAGTGTCCAGTGTCCACAAGTGTGTGCTGAAATTCAAAATCTCCGTTATCCTCTAGTGACATTTTTCACACCTGCGACATCGAGCCAGTGACATAGCGCTGTGATATTCAGTGGGCCTCACACAATCCAAAAGTGTCCAGTGTCCACAAGTGTGTGCTGAAATTCAAAATCTCCGTTATCCTCTAGTGACATTTTTCACACCTGCGACATTGAGCCTGTGACATAGCGCTGTGATATTCAGTGGGCCTCACACAATCCAAAAGTGTCCAGTGTCCACAAGTGCACAAGTGTGTGCTGAAATTCAAAATCTCTGTTATCCTCTAGTGACATTTTTCACACCTGCGACATTGAGCCTGTGACATAGCGCTGTGATATTCAGTGGGCCTCACACAATCCAAAAGTGACCAGTGTCCACAAGTGTGTGCTGAAATTCAAAATCTCCGTTATCCTCTAATGACATTTTTCACACCTGTGACATCGAGCCAGTGACATAGCGCTGTGATATTCAGAGGGCCTCACACAATCCAAAAGTGTCCAGTGTCCACAAGTGTGTGCTGAAATTCAAAATCTCCGTTATCCTCTAGTGACATTTTTCACGCCTGTGACATAGCGCTGTGATATTCAGTGGGCCTCACACAATCCAAAAGTGTCCAGTGTCCACAAGTGTGTGCTGAAATTCAAAATCTCCGTTATCCTCTAGTGACATTTTTCACACCTGCGACATTGAGCCTGTGACATAGCGCTGTGATATTCAGTGGGCCTCACACAATCCAAAAGTGTCCAGTGTCCACAAGTGTGTGCTGAAATTCAAAATCTCCGTTATCCTCTAGTGACATTTTTCACACCTGCGACATTGAGCCTGTGACATAGCGCTGTGATATTCAGTGGGCCTCACACAATCCAAAAGTGTCCAGTGTCCACAAGTGTATGCAGAAATTCAAAATCTCCCCTGCCCTATAGACACCTTGTACCTTGTTTTACATTACTATATAGTTTGTTGGATTTTGTCTACATTTCTACCAAAAATGAGGAAGGCTGGTGGAAGAGGCCATGGAATTGGGCGGGGGTTGGCAGCTGGTAATGATGGTGTTGGTGGTGGATCTGATGGTAGTGGCAAAAGCAAAATAGGACCGAATGCAGGAGGTGTTGAGTCTGCGTCATCGTCTGGCTCCACAAGGCCTCGAAGGCTTAGTTTTCTAGGAGTTGGCAAACCGCTTTTAAAGCCAGAGCTTCAGGAAAAAGTTTTGTCTTACATTGCTGACTCAGCCTCCAGCTCTATCGCCTCCTCTTCTGAAGTTGTAAAAAATAAAAGCACTGAGTCGTCATTGGAGGCTCATGTTCATGAACCACACCTTTCCTTGTGTCCTTCACCCCAATCAAGATTGAAGGATGACGCAGGCCATACTACTGATTACTCCATGGAGCTGTTTTCACATACCATGCCTGGATTTTCAAGTGAAATGGTGAATTACCCAGGCCAAGATGAATCTGACATGGAGTGCACTGATGCACAGCCACTGATAGATGATTCTGCTGGTACATTCACTCAGAGCACTACATTGTCCTCGCAGTGTACAGAGCCAGATTCTGACCCTGATGAGACTCAGGTGCCCCTTCCCGCACACTATTCCACCATACACGGTGACACAGAGGAAGGTGCACATGACATTGAAGAGGAGGTGATGGATGACCCAGTTGTTGACCCAGATTGGCATCCATTGGGGGAAGAGGGTGCTGCTTCCAATAGCTCAGATGAGGAGCATCCACAGCAGACATCGACATCGCAACAGCTGTTATCTGGCAGGCCCGGAGCACTCCAAAGACAGGTTCCAAAAATCAAAAGAGTTGCTGGACAACTTGTCCAGAGGGTCAAAATATCACAGCGTGCTAGGCCGCAAAATGTCTTCCAAAGTAGGAAGAGTAAAACCAAAGGAAAAACAATGTATGTATATACCCTAATGAAAATCAATAAGTAAAAAAGCAAGTGCATTAAATAACATAGGGTACTTGGTAAACACTATTTTGATCAAAAAAGTATAAAGCTGTCCCACCACGGTAAGGTGTACCCATTTGAGACAGTAACTACACTAACGGTTAAAACCTACCTAGTGTGAATAGTGGCAGAGTCTCTGGGTCCCAAACGGACACCCAGCTTCAGAGGGACTATAAATGAACTACACAGCTCAGTAGAAAGGAGGCCACACCCTATTTGTACTGAATACAAAAATGCTGAAGAAAAAACCAAAAAACTGAACTGGAGTAGACTTGAATGACATGCATGATGTAAAAGCATGTTCACACTGGCCATAAGAGCAAGCAAAACCAAAGGAAAAACAATGTATGTATATACCATAATGAAAATCAATAAGTAAAAAAGCAAGTGCATTAAATAACATAGGGTACTTGGTAAACACTATTTTGATCAAAAAAGTATAAAGCTGTCCCACCATGGATGGGATTAATGCACTTGCTTTTTTACTTATTGATTTTCATTAGGGTATATACATACATTGTTTTTCCTTTGGTTTTGCTTGCTCTTATGGCCAGTGTGAACATGCTTTTACATCATGCATGTCATTCAAGTCTACTCCAGTTCAGTTTTTTGGTTTTTTCTTCAGCATTTTTGTATTCAGTACAAATAGGGTGTGGCCTCCTTTCTACTGAGCTGTGTAGTTCACTTATAGTCCCTCTGAAGCTGGGTGTCCGTTTGGGACCCAGAGACTCTGCCACTATTCACACTAGGTAGGTTTTAACCGTTAGTGTAGTTACTGTCTCAAATGGGTACACCTTGCCGTGGTGGGACAGCTTTATACTTTTTTGATCAAAATAGTGTTTACCAAGTACCCTATGTTATTTAATGCACTTGCTTTTTTACTTATTGATTTTCATTAGGGTATATACATACATTGTTTTTCCTTTGGTTTTGCTTGCTCTTATGGCCAGTGTGAACATGCTTTTACATCATGCATGTCATTCAAGTCTACTCCAGTTCAGTTTTTTTATTTTTTCTAAAGTAGGAAGAGTGCAGTGTGGCACTTTTTTGAACAAAATCCTCATGATCAGGCCAAGGTTATCTGTAAGAAATGCGCAAAGACCTTTAGCCGAGGGAAAAATCTGAAAAATTTGAATACCAGTTGCATGCTTAGACATTTAACCAGCATGCACTTGCAAGCGTGGACACAACACCAAACCTCAAGTACCACATGTGCAACTGATCACAAAGAAGGTAGTCAGCAACGCTACATTGTTTCCCCCACTGTAAGTCCACCGGTTAGCACAGCAGCAAATGTTTAGGTGTCGTTGCAAGGCCACAGCAGTCAGGGAATCCCACTGTTATATCAACGAAAGACTGAATCTAGGCCATCAGAAAGAACACCAACTCCATCACCATCATCAACCCTCTCTCAGTCCGCCCTGTCCACCGCTACTTCCACCATATGCAGCTCTCAAGTCCAGCTCACCCTCCCAGACACTATGAGTAGGTCAAGAAAGTACTCAGTCTCTCATCCGCGTACACTGGGTTTGAACGCCCTCATTGCCAAACTAATCTCGTTAGAGATGATGCCCTATCGGTTGGTGGAAAGCGCAGCTTTCCGCGAACTCATGGCCTATGCAGTACCACGCTATGACCTACCCAGTCGCCACTTCTTCTCGCGCAAAGCTATCCCAGCCCTCCACCATCATGTGAAAGACCGCATTGTCCATGCACTCAAGCAGTCAGTGAGTGGAAAGGTGCACCTCACAACTGATGCATGGTCCAGTTGGCATGGCCAGGGCCGTTACGTGTCCATCACTGCGCACTGGGTTAATGTGGTGGATGCAGGGTCCACAGGGGACAGCGGTGGTGGGACAGTGCTGCATAGCCCACGGTATAGGAAACAGTTGGCTGTAAGCGTTCCACCCTCCTCCTCCTCCTCCAGAAGCGAAAGCTCGTCCACAGAGCACAGTCGTACGAGCACTCCATCTGCAGCTGCCACTGTTGCACATGAGGTGTCCCCCTATCGAGCAGCTATTGGAAAGCGTCAGCAGGCTGTGTTGCAGATGATGTGTTTGGGCGACAGACACACCGCCGAGGTGCTGGCCGAGTACTTTCAGCGACAAACTGAGTCATGGCTGGGCAGTGTACATCTTGAGGCAGGCAAGGTAGTTAGTGATAATGGCCATAATTTTGTGGCAGCCATAGCCCTTTCAAAACTCAGCCACATACCTTGCTTGGCTCACACCTTGAACCTGGTGGTGCAGTGCTTCCTCAATAATTATCCGGAGTTAACAGTCCTGCTCCAGAAGGTGCGAAGACTGTGCTCGCACATCCGCCGGTCGCCTGTACACTCCATTCGTATGCAGAAGCTGCAGCGATTGCTCCACCTTCCCAACCACCGCCTCATTATCGACATTGCAACAAGGTGGAACTCCACCCTGCACATGGTTGAGCGGCTGTGCGAGCAGAGGCAGGCCATAATGCATTTGTGGGAGGATACACGGCCAGGCACTTTGAGAGCAGACATGGAGTTGACAGGTGTGCAGTGGTCGAAGCTGAAAGACCTCTGTAAAGTCCTTCAGTGTTTTGAGGAATGCACACGGCTGGTAAGCGCAGACGACGCCATCCTAAGCATGAGCATCCCACTTATGCGTCTGCTCACGCAAACTTTGACGCACATTAATGAGCAGGCGTCTGCAGCCAATGTTGACGAGGAGGAAGAGGTGGAGGGAATCCTTGATGACATTCAGCCATTGTCTGCTCAGGGACCTCTCCTGGACGAGTTGGAGGAAGAAAAGGAGGAGGAGGATGATGATGGGGATGATTACTTAGGGGAGGAGGATGCATCTCGTGGGGCAAGTGAAAATGTTGGCGTGGCAAGGTCTGGTACAGGGTTTGTGCGTGACTGGAGGGATGTGGATTTGCCAGAAAGTGCTCCTCCACCCAGCACTCGCAGTGCATCATTGACACTGGGAACATTGGCCCACATGTCAGATTATGCCTTGCATATCCTAAAAAGGGACCCACGCATTGCCAAAATGATGAACGATGATGACTACTGGTTGGCCAGCATCCTGGATCCACGCTATAAAGGCAAATTACAAAACATCATGCCACAGGAGAACCTTGACCTATATTTGGCTACTAAACAAGCAACTCTGGTTAATCGGTTGGTTGAGGCATTCCCAGCACACAGCAGCGGTGATGGTTCTCACACGAGCTGTACGGGCCGGGGGCAGCTTGGCAGAGATGTTCGTGGTGCACACAGCAGAAGTGGCGTTGGAGACAGGGGTTTCATGACAATGTTGTGGACTGATTTTTCATGGACCGCTCACACAACTGTTAATACAGCATCGATGGAAAGTCACAGGAGACAGCAGTTGTCAACTATGGTTAACAACTACTTTTCCTCCCATATCGATGTTCTCCCGCACAGGTCATTCCCCTTTGACTATTGGGCCGCTAAACTGGACACCTGGCCTGAATTGGCACAATATGCCTTACAGGAGCTCGCTTGCCCAGTTGCAAGTGTGCTATCGGAAAGAGTCTTCAGTGCAGCTGGATCAATCCTGACAGAAAAAAGGACCCGTCTGTCAACCCAAAATGTGGATGATCTAACCTTCATTAAAATGAACCATGCATGGGTTTCCAAGGATTTTGTCCCACCTTCCCCTGATGACACATAGGTTGCCAGAAAAATGGCTTGCTTTGGTCCTCCTCCTATTCCGCGAACTTGACCTATTTCGCCTTTTGCAGCAGCTGAATGACCCACATCTACATATGCCACTTTGTAAACCTCCCTAAGTGGGCGGCCCCCCCCAGGGTCACCACCTAGCGCACAAAACCGTGCGAGTACCGTTGTCCTGGACAGGTGGGTAGGCCGACTCTCGGTCGCGGGCACTGGCATAGGGTCCCTCATAGTGCAATCAAGAGTCTCTGACAGTGGTGGTGCACACCTGCCGTCAGACACACCGCCGTACTATGAGGGGCCCAGTGCCAGTACCGACGCCCACGAGTGTGCCCCCTTGCTTGGGCATGGCCCCAGCATTTGCAATGTTTACCTCTCCCTGCTCCTCCGCTGTTTAGTCTCTGCTGTCAAATCCTTCACTGGGACTGCCACTACAAATTGATTGAACTGAAAGATGATGGTTAAGATGTAGCTATGCCCTGTCCTGCTGGCCGGGCTCTATTTCCAGATGATCAGTGTCTTCCATTTCTTATGGACGTCGACTCACAATTACATGCAGTGGTGGTTTATCATCAGCTTTCACAGTTTTCCTACTCACAAACGTGTGACATTCCGGCGCACATTTCAAAATGTGCCCTCTCATGCCAATCAAATAGAATCGCCTACGGCCTATGGCTTCTGTCTTTTGCACTCCAAAGTTACGTGACAGATCATGATAGCCAGTGAGCACCATGTTTACATCGCTCCCTGTGATAAAAATTGGATTGAGATGAGTAACAGTGATGGAATCAACAGAAGTGCGATACAGCAAGACTTTATTCACAAAAAAATGTTTTCACTGTCTCAACACACAAATTAATTGATGGTCAGCATCGCCTATGAGTATTGTGACGGAAGTTTTTCCCGTGAATAATAATTCCTAGATTTCTGCAATCAATAGCCTTTATGTCACTAATTGTATGCATCTCATTTCCTATTGCGGAGAGGCTGGACTGTATTACTGAGACAGAAATATATATGAAGATTTAAAAATAACACCAAAAGTATATAGTTGTGTATGCCTCAAATGCATTTCCTTTTTTCCACTTTTTATATTGCTGTGTAATCCATACTGAGAACACGGAGATTTTACATGTTTAAACTATGCTATATATACCTGCTATCCAGTGATAAAGTACCCTTTCTCAACTTTTTACAATCTGGTCAAATCCATACTGGGCCTGAGAACATCTGAGTCTGCCTTCTGATCTATAGACATATATTTTTAATGTGTAAACTAGGCTACATATATACGTGTTATCCGGTGAAACTGTACCATTTATCAACTTTCTACAATGTTGTTGAATCCATACTGGGCCTGAGAACGGCTGCCGAGCTGTTAAGCAAGCTACAGCACCTGTGGTTTGGACACGTAATTTTTTCAGGAATGACGGTTAGGCCTAACTCCGGAATTGCAGTTGACCTGAACTTACTGGGAAATCATCGTTCGCGGGGAATAATCTGAATCCCAGATCCCCATCACTAACGGAGTTCAGCAGGTTATCTGCACCTGTAAGCGTCAAAAGCTGGTCCTTTCAGTGTAGCGTGCATGCAGCCCCGGACATGTACTGGAATGCTAGACCTGTTATTGCTCGATCTCATGTGCCACAGCCATGCAATCTGTCCATCTTTTCTGTAGCTTGTATGGTAGTGGTTTCCCGGGTGCTGTCCAATTAAGCCACAGGCTCCACTCCTGGTGGTGCCCTTTTGGACATTCCTTTAAGGTTCAGCTTTGCAATCATACTTCCCCCGGAAACCAAAAACTTTGCCTTCAGGGACACTGTTTGGAGGTTCGTGGGAATAACGCCGCCCGATCAGCAGTCGGCATATGGGTCGCCCTCCCAGGGCTGTGGGGTACTCGGTACCGGGCCGGTGTCAGTGGGATGTGTCAAAGCAGCGGTGACCCGGACGGTGGCCCTGGGTGCCCATGTAAATGGCGTGGTATAATGGTAAAGAGTTTATATAGATAGTTTGACGCCACCTGTGGTGTTCGGCAACATAGATGTTAGGCCGACGCTGCATGCAGATCCTCTGGGACTGATGGTGTTGTGCAGCAAAGATTGTGAAGCTCCCCACAGGTGGAGCTGGAGTCCCAGGGAAGTGTAGATGTAGTGATGGGGGAAAGGCACAGGCGGTGTAGGTGCTGGTACCCAGATGTAGCGGTGCTGGAATAACTGTAGGACACCAGAGCGTGCAGTTCCAAAGCTTTACTCACAGTATGCAGGTTACACAGATGCCTGCCTCCGTGCTGTGTCCTCCGGGTCAGGACCTCCGCCAACCTCCAGGACCAGAATGGAAAGCTCCCTTCCAACACTCCACCAACATGTACCTTCCTGAACGTCTCCTTTCTAGCGCTTGTGGGGGAAGCACTCACAGGACTGTGGTTCACTGAAACGCCTCCTGTCTAACAGATGTTCCTCAGACTTTACTTGTATGGCAGACATCTGTAGCCTTTTCCTTCTGCCTCGCACACGTCGATGCTGGGGCCTCTGAGCCTTAGTTGGGTACAGAGCATTTATAGCAGTTACTTCCCCCGGTTTCTGCTGCAGGAACGTCAGTGTCCCTACAAACTCGGAGACCGGAATCCGGACCATGCGCTCCAGCTAGGAGTGAGCCTTAACTCTGCTCATCCTCCAGCTCCCCTTCTGACGTCCACACACTTCCCCTTCCCTGCACAGAGTGCCCTAACTTACCTCCTCCCGACCACAGAGAGCAGCTCATCACCAGTCAGGTTCAGAGGTCTCCCTGCTGGCCTGGAGTGGGAAATGTGTTGTGTGTTGGTTTCACTGCTAGAGAGATCCTTCGTTGCTCCCAAGCTTGACAACACACTCCCTAGGAGGAAGGCAATGCCACAGTGGCGACCGTACTCTTGGGGACGCCACAAGTGTACTGAGGCCCAGCCACTGCTGGATGATGCTGCTGGTACATTGACCCAGACCACTACATTCCCCTCGCACTCTACACAGCCAGAATCTGACCCAGAGGAAACTCAGGTTCACCTTCCCGCATACTATACCACCTTACACGGTGACAAAGAGGAAGGTGCAGATGAAAGTGCAGGTTCCTTGAGCAGGTGGGGGGGCATACTCATGGGCGATGGCATTGGCACAGGGCACCGCATAGTACGCAAAAGTGTTTCTGCCGGTGTGAGGGCCTAAACAGCCAAGTGCAGTGAGATGGAAGATGGGGACGACAAGGAGTTCAGAGTAGTGCAGGGATTCCCTAGCAAGGAGACTTATGTAATTGTTTTCAATGTTGGGACAGCAATTTTTGGGGAGCACTATACTCTGGTGAATGATATATGGGGCCCACCATACACTGGAACATTCCAAAGGTGGACATCAGACACTGGAGCAGCATTTACAGGGCCCATTATACACTAGAGCAGTAGAAATGGGGCCCATTATATATGGAGCATTATTTGGGCCCATAAGACAGTGGAGCTTCATCCATTGGGACCAACATATACTGTAGCATTATGTGGAGCTCATCATATACGGTTTGAAACATTATATGGGAATAATGATTCCGTATGGAGAAATATATGGGCCTCATTACTCTGTATAGCGCACTAAGCGCTGGTCATAATACTGTATGGAGTTATATACTGTCCGTTTTTGGAGGTATTGGAGAATTTAAAATGGATATCAGTCATGAGATGTAAGAAGTGAAGTATTTTTCATTGTACTATACTGCTATTTCTCTGCCGAATCGGAGCATCATGAGTTGTGGTATGTGTTAAAGGGGCGCTCTTTGGCCCTGGGCCCACGAAAACCTGGAGCCAGCCCTCCCCCCCACAACTGTAGCCAAATAGCCCCCATTTTTCAGTGCATAACTAGTATTATGAAGTTAATTAAGGTTGACAAGCTTCAGTAACAAGAATTTATGCTTTTGGCATTCAAATGGGCACTGTTGGTGTGTTTCCTGTCCTCCTCTCACTGCCTTCTTTAATTCTCCATTGACTTACATTGGGTTTCGTGTTTCGGGACGACCCCGACTTTTCCCTATAGTCGGCCGATTTTGCTGGTTTCATGAAACGATACTCGACCCTAAAAAAACAAAAGTCGCTCAACACTAGTCACTGGTAAATGTAATTTTAACCTTTTACTACCTTATCTGGGCATGTAGTATTTGTCGACACACCCTATATTAGACATATAGAAGGGCCTCATACACTGTGTCTCATCATATTCTACCTCTTGAAACACTAATTGCCTTTCTTCACCATCATCTTCTTGTGACCATGGCTGCTCAAATATTTTGGCATCACTACACACAATTTCCTCATGTCCCTTTTGAAACATGCAGGGCAAAAGGCCAGAATCAATAAATGGAAATGTAAAGAGCTCCTCGGAGTGTCCATGTGAAGGATCACTTGTCTACTGGGACTCGTCATGGTGGGAGGAAGGAGGATCAGGGTGAGGATTATGTGGTCCAGACTCCTTGCTAGTGAGACTGGACCATGTAAATGACACATGGGAAATATACTGGAAGCATTATATGACTTTCAACTTACCACCTGTTCACACTGTTCTGGCTTCAGGTGTGGTGTCCCGCACCCCTGGAAAGTAGAACAGGAAGCTAGGACTTGTGGAAAAGAGTGCTTTTGTGCTTCCGCAACAGGCACAGTTTTGCCTGACCCACATCCTCAGCCTCTGTGTCCACTAACAGCACCATGTCCACTTCCCATTCCCTTACTACACGCCTTTCCCTTTTTAAATAAGGTATATAATATAAGCCTGAAAACTCTCCAGTATTAATAAGGAAAAGAAAACATATAGCCTTGAAAAGGACTTTGCTTTTAGGTTGCAGCAGAAGTATATCTATAGAAGGACTATACGGGAATAAATCCTGCAAATATGCCTCTAATCCAAAACTATCCTTTCTCCACCAGCTATCCATACACTGACTGCAGGTAACAGCAGTTGTACTAGAGAAAGGACAGTATGTAGCCCTGAAAAGGAATTTTGTTTTAAAGGGAATCTGTCACCCTTTTTTTGGCTTGCAGCTGCCGGCAGAGACATCGGGGGCTTATCTACAGCATTCTGTAATGCTGTAGATAAGCCTCCAATGTAACCTGAAAGATAAGAAAAACGAGTTAGATTATACTCTCCGGGGTGGGTGGTCCGGTCCGGTGGGCATTGTGGTCTGGTCCGACGCCTCCCTTCTTCACGCGATGATGTCCTCTTCTCCCGTCCTGTAATGGCTGCAGCGCAAGCGCACTGCTCTGCCCTGTTGAGGGCAGAGCAGAGTCCTGCGGTGCGCAGGCATCGGGAGAAGTCTGGCGCCTGCGCACTGCAGAATTCTACAGAACAGTGCACTTGCGCCCCAGCCATTACAGGACGAAGGAAGAGGACTTCATCGCATGAAGAAGGGAGGCGTCGGACCGGACCGCAATGCCCACCGGATCGGACCGCCCCCCCCGGTGAGTATAATCTAACTCATTTTTCTTATCTTTCAGGTTATATCGGAGGCTTATCTACAGCATTACAGTAAAATAAATACATTTAGTATCACTGCAATTGTAATGATCTGTAGATGAAAAAAATACAATTTTTATTTTTTTCAACATTTTCTCTCTTTTGTCAAAATGTGGGATATGCAACTTGAGCTCAATTGCTAAAACCCTGCTTATTTAGGTGGTAAAAATGTCATAATAGCTAAATGTTGGTTATAGGTGGGTGCACACAACATCTTTTCCTTGCGGGCCAACCCAGCGAGTTTTTCAAGACAAAAATGTTTCAGAAAATGACCGTTTATTTTATTAGTGTTCTTTATCACATCCTGAGCGATTTTTCAACATTTTGACCACTGTTATTTTTTTTAGTCTTTTTTTGTATCACTTTTGTGGCATCCTTTGTCCTTGCAATTTCCAGTTGTTTTTTTTTTAATTTCCTTCAACAGCGATGAAACCATTAGCTTAAGATGAAAAACACTGGCAAAGCGTTCAAAAAGACGCCACTGGTCTCCTTGGAGAAGACAATGGCTTAACAATGGTCGCCTCACTTCTTTGAACCTCTTGCTGTCTATGTAAACCTGAAGCTGTTAAATTATGCTCAAAAGACTGAACATACAATGACTAATAAGTAATTTTTAGCACATTTTCATGTGATTTTTAATACAGAATCTGCCTGAAAAAAGATTTTGCGGGTACATTCCGTATGATCATGTACCCATGATGCGCTTTTGGTGAGTTTTTGATGATTCAGATTTTCTGCTCCATTTCTGCTCCCATTATGTAAAATTAGTTACTTGCATTTTTTCGAAAATACACAGCATAAAAAACTAACCTAAAACTCATTGTGGCATCGTAGTCTAATTGTTCTTCTTTAGGTTAGAATTGGATCTATCTGTTTGAGATTTACAATGGCAAAACGATGAATATTATTTTTAAAGCTAATTTTAAAGATTGTTTTTATATGAAAAACTGAAAATGTCAAGAGCTGCCAAATGAACATCTTACTCAAGATAGCGTATTTTCTAAACCAAGTACCTGACATGCCCTTTTTGTGGATAATCAGACGTACATTCCTCTGTGAACAGATTCTGGAATTGAGGCTTTAAAAGCATTTTGTTTGGGTAGAAGTTTTAAAAACAAAGTGTTGACCCTGAAGATAGTAATTCAATCTCCGAGTTTCATTTGCTAGGCTGGTTTTCATTAGCTGCAGCGTTTCAAATTGCAAAACAAAATTACATTTTACTTTGAGGAAAAGCGCAAGTAACAAGTAAACATATTTACAGTCAATCAGTTTGATTATTTTATCCAAGCCGGTGGAACATTTTATTGGGATTTTAAATGATAGCCTTTTGTAAATATTCAAACATTCTGTTAGAGAAGGTATACTGATTCTTACAAAAGGGCAACCAAAAAAATACACAGCACAAGGTATTCACATATCAGACTTTACAATGTTACCAAATGACTATCATTTCCTTTTGCTTATATGCCACCAACATATTCCTCAGCACTGTACGAAAATTGTCATAACCCAATCAGTCTATGTCTGTCATGAACTGGTCACCGAGGATGGCAGGAATAGGCTAGGCCACCAGGAAACCAGAAAGGTTGGTAACTTAGCGGATTGCAGACCCCTAATCCTAACAACACAACTAGCAGTAGCCATGGGGCGTACCTACGATGCCCTAGACGCCTCTGCACAGCCGGAGAGCTCGCTAAGCCTAAAGCAAGAAAGATGAAATCTAATCTACCCCTGGAGTAGAACCCCAAAGGAATAGATAGCCCCCAAACATATATCGTCGGTGAGACAAGATGAGACACAAACCCAGGCAGAAAATAGACTGAGCAAATAATGGGGCCCAAACTGACTAGACAGGACAGGAAAGGAAAGACACTGTCTGCAATCATGCAAAAACCCTAAAAATACAACATGTCTGACGTACAAAAAAACACTGAGGTCTCACGACCTCTCCCCCACTATATCAGCATTCTGATATGGACTGGCAGCAAAGCAAAAGAGACTAATATAACAGGGGACTGAACAAACTGACACAAGCTGTAACAGATGGAACAGGGTCCAGCACTGCCCCAGCAGGGAGCATGCTGAACCCTCACAGCAAAGCAGAAAAGGCAAAACCAGATCAGATGCAAAGGATTAGCAAATGAACAACTTAACTGAAAAATGCAGGATCAGGCAGGAGACAGCAGACCTCAGAATGCACAGGAAGAAAACTAATCACCAGCAGCCACTGAAGGAAGCCTGCTCACTTAAATACTCCAGTCAGTAACCCCTGATTTCCAATCATCGTCGTCAGGTGGCAGACTTCAGCCAGCTCCACTACCCACAGTAACCACCAGAGGGAGCCCCGACTCAGAAGTCAAATCGAAATTATTAACAACATATGTCCCTTTGAGGCTCACAATGTGCTTTCCTTATCTCACTCATCCAAACTGTTGCTGAATATATTTTTCCTCCCCTTTTGTCATAATTTTTTTCATCTTTTCATTGCAGGCAAGTTAAATGCCGTTGTCAGTGATTGACTGTGGCATTTAAATAGTTAAGCTAGCTCCAGTCACTGCTGTTACATGGCAGATGCCGGCTGTGCTTCCCAGCCAGCATCTCCTTGGTGTAGAGCGAGCTCCTGTGATGAATATGTCCTATACAAGTCCTTACGGAGTAGAAGTCAGTGGCGTACTGTCAATAGTAGCAGACCACGCAGCTGCTATGGGGCCCGGACAGGTGAGGGTGCCCGGATGGGTGAGGTGGCCCGCGACTGCCGCTGTGGTATGGCAGCTGTGCTGTGCTGACACAGTACTATCTCCTTTAATTAAATGTAAGCGACGGCCGACGGCCGCCGTATAGCCCCTTGAAGCTCCTCTTTCCTTGTTTCCTGGTCAGCAGTTGGCTGAAGTCTCTGGCTGGATTTGCATAAGAACGCCACGCCTCCTGGCAGCCAGAGAGCAGCACATGCATTGCAGGAAGCAGAAAGCAGAAAACATTCAAGAGCCTCTCTCACTCAGGGAGAGGGTGGACACACACACAAGACGGTGAGCCTGGCTGAGGGTGGATTTTTTTGTTAAATGTGTCCCCTCACTGTGCTGGCAGCCTGGCACTTTTCATCTTAGGGAGGGGGGCCTGGCTGCACGTACTGTGGAGGGTGGAGGGGGCCCTGCATGCACTGCAGGTGTGTGTGTGGATTCCTCTGTGCTTCTGTGGCTGGGCCTCTGCTGACGTCATCTGTGCTGCTGTGGCTGCCTCTCCTGACATACTCTGTGCTGCAGTGGCTTCCTCTACTGGCATCCCTTGTGCTGCTGTGGCTGGCTCTCCTGACATCCTCTGTGCTTTTGTGTCCGGCTCTCCTAATATCTGGCTGGCTTTCATGACATCCTCTGCTCTGCTGTGGCAGGCTCTCAAGACATCCTCTGTGCTTCTGTGGCCGGGCCTCTCCTGAAATCCTTTGTGCTGCTGTGGCAGGCTCTCCTGACATACTCTGTGATGCTTTGGTAGGCTCTCCTGACATCCTCTGTGATGCTTTGGTAGGTTCTCCTGACATCCTCTGTGCTGCTGTGGATGGCTCTCCTGATATCCTGTATGCCGCTGCGGCTGACTCTCCTGACATCCTCTGTGCTGCTGTGGATAGCTTTCCTGATATCCTGTATGCTTCTGTGGCTGGCTCTTCTGACATCCTCTGTGCTGCTGTGGCTGGCTCTTCTGACATCCTCTGTGCTGCTGTGGTTGTCTCTCCTGAGATCCTCTGTGCTGCTGTGGCTGTCGCTCCTGACATCCTCTGTGCTTTTATCTCTGGCTTTCCTGTCAGCCTCCGTTCTGCTGCGGCTGGCTCTCCTGACATCCTTTGTTCTGCTGTGGATGGCTCTCCTGACATCCTCTGTGCTGCTGTGGATAGCTCTCCTGATATCCTGTTATGCTGCTGTGGCTGGTTCTCCTGACATCCTCTGTGCTGCTGTGGCTGGCTCTCCTGACATCCTTTGTGCTGCTGTGGCTGGCTTTTCTGACATCCTCTGTGCTGCTGTGGCTGGCTCTCCTGACATCCTCTGTGCTGCTGTGGCTGGCTCTCCTGACATCCTCTGTGCTGCTGTGGCTGGCTCTTCTGACATCATCTGTGCTGCTGTGGCTGGCTCTTCTGACATCCTCTGTGCTGCTGTGGCTGTCTCTCCTGATATCCTCTATGCTTTTGTGGCTGACTCTCCTGACATCTTTTGATCTGCTGTAGCTAGCTCTCCTGACATCCTCTGTGCTGCTGTGGATAGCTCTCCTGATATCCTGTATGCTGCTATGGCTGACTCTCCTGACATCCTCTGTGCTGCTGTGGCTGGATGTTTGACCTATAACATGCATGCCTGGAGTTAAGAGCACCTGTTGATTTTTTTTTTTTTTTGGGGGGGGGGCATTCAGACTTTTGCTATGGGGCCCCATGATTTCTATGTACGCCCCTGGTAGAAGTGGTTATATTCTGAACACCACTCTTATTATTATTTTATTAGAGCATTTTAACATCGTAGAAAGAGACAGATGGACAGTTTGCACAATATCACGTATTTCATGACTGGACATTCAACTGACTGACAACTATGAAATGCTAAATTTCCTCATGTAGCAGTAACTTATCAACTATCCATCAGTGGTGCTAGGCTGCAGAATGAAAAGTGTGGTCTCTGGTGAAACAACCCTCTTAACCCTCCGTCAGGAGCAATAGATCTGACAGGCACACAGTAATTAGTTTCACTTCTCTCTCCTTGCCCACTTATCAGAAAACCCCACCCCTCCTAGTTATCTCCTGACTCTACAGGCTCTGTGAAACCTGATATCACAGTGACTCAGCAGACCTTCTAGTGAGCAGATATCAACACTTTGGCTTCTCAGGCACATTGCGCCTGATTTCAACACAAATTGAAAGGTTAGTATTTTCTTTTTTTATTCATCACGATTGTGTATTTAGCTTGTTTTATGAAGGATTAATGCTAAGTTAGTGTACAGAAGTACTGTTTTCTTAGACAAAAGGAGGGTGGCTTCTAAGGCACATTGCGCCCTAACACATACTCTTTCTCTCTTGCTTCAGATTTTCTGCTGCAATGGCCAGAAAACAGTATGATTCATCTAAACCCCTTCCTTTAGAAGAAATGAAGATTTTTTTGTTAGAAGATGATGAGGAAGAACCAGCAGTAACTGAGGATTTAGAGGAATCTAGTGACATTTCATCTGAAGATGAGGTAGCAGAATGTAACACTGATTCTGGAACAGAGCAGGATGGTGATGACACTGATACAGAGGAAACAGACACAGATCTAGCTTATTATTTGGGCAAAGATAAAAATACAAAGTGGAACAAAAAGGCACCCAAGAACAAACAGCGCAGAGAATCCCACAATATTATTACACACCTTCCTGGAGTTATTGGAAGTGCTAGAAAAGCTAAAACTGCAGTGCAATGTTGGAGTAATCTAATTACAGATAGCATGTTGGAAACTATTGTTCGGTTCACTAACCAGTATATTGGCACAATCAAAGAGCAATTCTCCAGAGAGAGGGACATCAAAAACACTGATGTGATTGAACTCAAGGCATTTATTGGCTTGTTATACCTAGCTGGTGCTTTCAGAGCAAATAGGCAAAGTTTGGAGGAGCTGTGGGGGACAGACGGTGATGGCATTGAAAAATTCAGCCTTGTGATGAATCTGAAACGATTCAAAGTCCTGATCCGTTGCCTCCGTTTCGATGATCGAAGTACCCGGACAGAACGAAAAGGTTATGACCGGCTTGCACCAATTCGGGACATATTTCAACAATTTATTATGAATTGTCAAAAAAGCTATTGCCCGGGGCAAAACCTCACTATTGATAAGATGCTTCCAGGTTTCCGTGGAAGATGTGGTTTTCGGCAATATATACCATCAAAGCCAAACAAATATGGAATTAAAATTTTTGCCATGGTTGATGCAAGGATGATGTACACTATGAACATGGAAGTTTATTGTGGAAGACAGCCACCAGGTCCTTTCAATGTGAGCAACAAGCCTAGTGATGTGGTAAAGAGAATTGCTGAGCCAATGTTTGGATCTGGTCGAAATATCACTGCTGACAGCTGGTTTACTGACTTTGATCTGATTGATTTTTTAAAAACGAAAAAGCTGTCATATGTGGGAACTGTTAGAAAAAACAAAAGGCAGTTGCCGCCAGATTTTCTATATACAAAAGGCAAACAACAGTATAGCACTATGTTTGGGTTCAGTAATGGAAAGATTTTAGTTTCTTACATCCCACGCGAGAGGAAAAATGTGATTTTGGTCTCTTCATTACATAATGATTACACCATTGATCCAGAGTCTGGGGAGCTAAGGAAACCAGAAATCATAACTTTTTATAATTTGACCAAAAGCGGCGTTGACACTGCTGACCAAATGTGTGGCAATTTCAATGTAAGTCGAAATACCAAACGCTGGCCGATGGTAATCTTCTTTACAATGCTGAATGTGGGTGGCATCAACTCACAAGTAATTTACCTCGGTAATGAACTTAAACAAATGCGCAGAAGAATGTACCTAAAACATTTGGCTAATGAACTGGTGAGTGGAGAGCTAAGCCTAAGAAGTACAAAGACGGTTGGAATGCCCCTTGCCCTGCAACACCGGTTGAAGAGATATCGTCCCAAGGACGTTCCAGAAAAAACACCGACTCTACCACCTTCTAAAAGACGCAGTTGTACTACCTGCTCATTTGTATCTGGTTTCAGAAGGCTTTCTAAATATGACTGCAAAATATGTAAAGAATCAATCTGCCTTTCCCATGCAACTTTCGTCTGCCAGCCTTGCTTTTCTAAGTGTACCTGTGCTGCTTCTGCTGCAATTGAAACCACTGAAGATGAGTAGAAAATAATTAACATCTAAGTGCAATATCCTTTAAGTTTTTTTCCATAATTTTATATTTAAGCAATAGTTAAGTAAAGATAACTGGAGCCTATTTGGCGGTACTACCGAAAAGTGGTACTTTTAGTTTTAATAAGTTTATGGTTAATAAATGTTTTTTTTTGCATCTGATTTGGTGTAATCTCTTTTAATACATTCCTATGAAGGTCACTGACTACTTCTATAGTCCTGAAATTGAAATATGTAGCTACTATAGGTGGTTTTCTGACCTGTGCTTGTCAGGCACATTGCGCATGAACTGAGGAGAATCTATATTGCGCCTGACGGAGGGTTAAAGGTTACTTTGATAAGAAATAATGGTCCTGAGACCAGTAAGTGATAGTCCCTGGCATTGTTGATACAAGCATTAGCTAGTGGGAGGAAACCAGAGAAACCCACACAAACATGGGGAGAACATGCAAACTCCTTGCAGATATTGTCTTCCATGGGATTTGAACCCAGGTCCGAAGCGCTGCATGACTACAGTGCTAACCACTGAGCCACCATGCTGCCCAAAAAATAGAGCACTAAAAGGGGCGAGTGAAATCAAAGAGTCAAATGATAGCACAGATAGTGTAATAAAAGACTTTTTATTGACTCATTGAAATAAAACACATATATGACAGCAAGAAATACATGCAGCTGAACACTCCGATCCGAGCGCCGGCGGCAGTGCCGGGTATTGACGCGTGAGACTCGTCCGAGTTTCTCGCATGCGAGTATGAGCCCTTACTGGTTTTGTAGCCAAGAAATTCTGATTCCTGGGATTTGTAGTCCCACATTCCCAAAAATTAACTCATGTAAATGATTAGAAATAATAAGGTTTTGCATTTTTTATACTTTTTTATAAAGTGAAGAAAAAGCTCATTTTGCATTTGATAGCAGTAAACAGGTTTGGTAATGAGCATGGAAGAAAGGCGTTCAGTAGGAGTTTATGATACTTATCCACCTGCCTATGTTGGAAAATGGAAAATCACCTGTGTTTTTTTCCTCTCTAAATGTGTAAGAAAACAACAATTTAAGCGCACACATAAGTAGCTGAGAATGTTACAGCATAACAGTCTTCTCACTATTCACAGGAGACGAGTTTGTTTAAAATGCTGCGATCTCTATTTGCACATTTTAGCAAATTTAAAGCTTCTGCTATTTTTAGTGCAGGTTCCATGTTTGCTGATGGGGCCCAAAATTTCAGCTTCGCGTCTACGAGTGCAGGAGTTTATGGAAGAATTAATAATCCTGTCCTCCTACCGCTATCCTATTTAACAGAATTAGAATTCATTTCAAATCCATATTTTAATATTTAAGTTATACTCTTTAAAATTAAAGGGAATTTAGTCAGAAACGACAATTTAGACTTACATGTTCACAAAGTTCAAATGTGTGGTGTTATACATGGCTTAAGCTATGTTTGTTAAAGGGAATCTGTCATGTAAAATAATGATATTAACCTGCAGATATGGGGTTAATCTACAGGTTAATAGCGTTCTGACACCGTTCAGCTGCCACACTGGGAGCCCTTCTGCCAGGTTTATATTAATTTTATTCTGCCTGGCAGGCTCCCTCTTTCAGTCATACGGTTTCAGTGAAAAGTGATCGACAGATGTAATTGTGCCCCGACACTAGCTGACAGCCAGTTCATCGTTAGGGCAGGCAGATACCCTGAGCCCCGTTCCCATGGATTTATCTGTCAACAAATTGGCCCAGTGGCTAGAACTGACCCAATTTGCTACTGTTCGTTGACTGTCTACACCGTTATGCTGCTGCCAGTGTCAATGGTCCATACTCTGCAGGCATCTACTCACTGTTCATCATGTCAGCTATACTGTAGTACTGCCACTGCCAGGGAAGCCATTGCAGGTCCTAAAACTGCCAAGAACCTTTTTGCCTGCCTTGTCATAAGTCTCTACCGTGCTGCTCCTGCTGCAGCCACTGCACCGCCACACCAGGCACACACCTCTTTGCTGCACACTATCTTTTATAGTGCTAGACAGTACTGATACTTGAAAACATACTCTCATGTTTTTGTACCCTTAAGAAGAAACAGCTCTGAAAATAGAGCCCGTTTGTCTCCAGAAAAAAAGGGGATAATTTTTGGACAGATGGATATAAAGACTTTGTAATTGCCTAATTATTTTGTGAATAGAAAACCAGCTGCAAACACCAAAAAAGGATAATTTTTTCACTTCTATTTAAGAGGTCATTACTTCTTTACAGTCAACACCTGTTCTGTCTCCCTAATTAAAGGAAATCATTTTGGACAGCTTATGAAAAAAAGCTATCTTGTCTTCATTTAGAGAAATGCAAAGCTCTTATACTCTCTAAACAAGATAATTGTTGCACCCAACCATGTCAAAATATCACGGCTTCTTCTGTTTGCACTACTAGCCTAAAAACAACAGCACTGTATGCATCTATTCCCCAAAAAGGGATAATTCATAGACTGTACAATTTAGGTAGCCTAAAACGTCTGATATTTTCTGCCTCTGGTTATCGTCTATTTTTCCTAGCCATATAAGTTAAAGTAATTTAAACTTTAAAAAGTCTCCTTTTGCCTTATATAGCTCAAAACATATTTACTTGACTTCAAATGGAGCTCACAGTGTTCTACTCATATATTCCAGGCAATTCGAGTTGTGTGGTATCCTGAATTTTCTCAATGTTTCCCCTTTGCAGATAGTTTGTGGAGAATTACTGCTATGATGTCTCCCATTTTAAGAGACTTGACCAATGCCTGCTCTCTTCTTTCTATGCAACACATGTTCCAAAGCAGCAGCAAGGTTGTGATAGTTGTACAGGCTTAAATTAAGTCACAACTCTGAGGGTATGTTTAAACGTGGCACATTGCGTGCGCTTTGGACGGAGCTGAGAGCCCACTCCACCCAAAGTACCGCCCCCTGTTGTACGTGCTGTGATTCCGGATGTGCTCATTGATCACATCCGGAATCGCCGCATCGTATTCATAGAGTAGGCTATTTACCTTGTGGAGATATTTGATTTTTATTTATTTTTTTTATTTTGAATGGGGCAAAAGGGGGTGATGTGAACTTTTATTTTTAAATTTTTTTTAATCTTTTGAAAAACATTTTTTTTTCACTTTTTGCATGCTTCAATAGTCTCCATGGCAGACTAGAAGCTGCCATAGCCCAGTCGCCTCTGCTATATACAAGCGATGCTTAGATCCCCTGTATGTAGCAGAATACTTCACTTGCTATGAGCGCAAACCACTGGGTGGTGCTCATAGCAGTCCAGCAATGACAACCATAGAGGTCTCCAGGAGACCTCTGGTTGTCATGCCATCCCATCGTGGATCCATGATCACGTGATGGGGGTCACCAATGGGCAGATTTCAGGCGCAATTGCCGGAAAGGCATGTTAAATGCCGCTGTCGGCATTTGACAGCAGCATTTAACGAGTTAATAGCCGTGGGTAGTTTGCAATTCCACCCACGGCTGTTCCCGGCATGTGCCAGTAAAGATGTGGGCTCAGCGCTGGAACCCACATCAAAGGGAGGGTGTCCTACATTGGCGTACTATTACACACAATGTCGTAAAGGGGTTAAAAGCCTGTTTAGACAGACTAGCCATATTTCCTTTATGTACAGAATGAATTGTAATACGATTATTCTATGCGCATAGACTGTCATTGCTCCCGGCAACACATGTCCCGTTTACAAAAGATCATGCACTGACAAAAACGATCATTTTTAAAATCAACTTAAAAGTCATTTTACCCTGCGAATGAGCATTTTGCTTGTTTGCGATTGGCAGACCATTTGAACAGGCCAATTATTTGGAAATGGGCATTTATAAGAACACTTGTTCATGATAATCAGTCAATATAAATGCATCCTTGGACAACAATGTTCTTCAGAAGCTTGTCTGGTACTTTCTACACATTTGCAGTTAAACCGTCACAGTTATCATGTCACAGTCTCTGCATCTGAATCCAAAGTCTTTTTTTGTGAACAACTTTGCACCTGAGTCTCCCTTCTATTGTGCCATACCGCTGTCCACTAAAGAAGCCATGACCAATTGGCCCTTCAATCATTTTAAGTGAAACATGACACATGGGAGAGATATCAACCAGGGAGAGCTGTTCACATAGTAATAAGCATAAAGAGGGTCACAGCAAAAATGACAGCTTCTTTTTAGAAGGGTATGACTTTAAAAATTCTTTTATTATAATTCACTCCAGGTGCAACATAATTATATTAATTAAACACAATAGCGAAATTTGGAGCACTGACCTTGGCCTGTCTCTCCTCTATGTCCGCTGCATCTTGCCCATGTCCCATAACTGCACTACATGCGTAAACCCTAGGCTTTGGCTACTGAGGATAAGATACTACATCAGAGTCCTCCATCTATGTCATGACAGCCACCCAGTGACCTAAACTTGGTCATCTCCTGAGCCCTCCTTGTGAAGTGAGGGGCATGTCACTTTTTAAGTGCCTTCTATTCAAGGTGCATGGTCTGTGACTCTCTACCTGCCCTCCATGTGTAGTTTGGAGTCTGTCACTCTCTACCTGCCCTCCATGTGCAGTGCGGGTGTAAGAGTTGGCCAGGACTATAGTCGTGGCCAGGGACACTAAAGCATCAGTGTCCAGGCCTTCCCTTACAGAAAAGTACAAAACACTGTTCGGCGTACCTGCGTCTCCAGGTTCAGGTCCCTCTGGGCACTTCCCAAGCGGCGATGGCCCCTCTCCGAGGCAACTCCCAGTAACCGAGACACAGTCCATAGTAACTTGAACGGTTTCTTTACTGACAACTTCACACAATATATCAACAGTTGGCGCATCATTGATAACACATTCATCTTTACTTGCTTCCTCAGTTTTCCATACTTTGCTGACACTTCTATATGGCACGTACCCGGACCGTCTTAGACTACTTCCCAGCTTCTTCCTGGCCTAACGTTGCCATGATGAAAAATGCCTTCTGCCTGTTTCACTCCAGACTTGAAATCATCCACCACCTGGTTTAGTTGTCTCAGGAAAAGCATCCAACCTGTCTGTACTGCTCCCTGTGAAGCTACAGCATCCTTCTGTTCCTCACTCCATCCAACTCCAGCCCCAAGAGCTTCCGCCGAGTCTACGAGTCGCCACATCTTCTCTACTGTTCTGACTCACTGTACTGATGTCCAATAGCCATGGATAACTTGGACTTTTGCTACTTAACGTGTGGCTGCCGAGCCCTCCTGGGCCTATAGCCCAAGTGGACACTTCAGGCACCCTGGCTCCATCTGAACTAACTTTCTTCTAACCTAGCCTTACCTCCCGGCAGCCCCTCCTACACTTAACACTATCCTACTAAGAGCTCTAAATACTAAAGTGCCCCCCTCTAGTGTCCAAAGGGTGCACTACACTTTCCCTATCTAAAACATAGCATTATAGAATGGAGCACAACATATTTACAGAAAATGGTAACACATATGAAATTGTGGCAATACCATTGATTCTGTATGGTAATACGTGACGACATTTAGCAGTACCACCCAATTACTATAAATAAAACATTAGGAACACTAAAGGAGGCAGAGCAAGGAAATAATATTATTCCACCCCCTTACATGAGGTCTGTCACTCTCTACCTGCCTGCCATGTGCAGTGCAGGGTGTTCAGCCCTCTGATATAGGGCAGTGTGTTTTGTGTTATGTGCTCCGAATAGGGCAGTCTGTTTGTATTATGTGCTGGGTTAATTATAGCACCATCTAGTGGTGGCTGAATTTATAGCAGTGTCTTTGATGGCATTATATAGTCTGTGCCTTTAACAGAAGCAATGCACATGGGATTGAAGCAGTGCTTTGTGGGAAGGAAGCAATGTATTCTGGGATGAAGAAGGGCCATTTTGCTTCTGTGTATATCATAGGATGCACGTGTTTACCTGTCCTCCATCTTAATTCTCCATCTTGTATTCGTTATCCAGTTAAAGCATATCTGGTAAGCTTAATCTTTCTTACAATGCAGTGTGTGCAGAGAGTTTATTAGCTGCATAGTAGTCAGTGCTCAGTAGACGTAATTGGACACCTGTGTTTTTTTCTATGTAAATTGCATCACACTAAATGCTTCCTGTATCTGTGTTAACTGTGTGATCATCTGTCCAATACTTATGTATGTCATTGTATTCTTTACAGTTTTACCGCATTTTCTTTACTCTTAGTCTTCACAAATAAACAAGTTAGACTACAGAGAACAGTCTGCTTATTTTGGAAGACAGAGCTGTGGTTTATGCTGTATGCTGGATTGCATATCGTGTCAGTGTTCCTGAAGGCAGAATAGTAAAACAGATAGCCATATGCCTGCGACAGTGAATTCAGGCTGCAAAGGACCGCTATCACCCAGACTGCTCCGAACACAGGTACTACAGCAGCCGCCATGCAAGTGGTGATTGCATAGACTGTACGGGACTGCTAACACCCACACTGCTCCACATACGGGTATCACAGCAGCCGCCATACAGCCGCAGAACGCTACTGCAGCCCGTCAAGAAGTGCTACATCTTCCCCGCCACGTGGAAGCTGCCGTACATAGCAGCACTCAGCTAAACGCACAATGTCTCAGAAAAGTACATCTTCACTCAAAACAAGGTCACGAGCAAGCTCCTGCAGGTCATCCTTAGCAGAGCTAGCTGCTGTCGCTCGCGCCGAGGCCAAAGCAGCCAAAGCGAGATCCTCCTTCGCCGAATGAGAGATGCATCTAAAGCTGAGAAAAGCAGATCAAGAAGCCAAAACCATACGTTTGCAGGCAGAGAGAGAAGCGAAAACTAGAGTTGAGAGAAACGGGTCGGTCATATTCAAAAGTCGGTGACTTTCGCTGAAGTCGGGTTTCAAGAAACGAAACCCAACCATAGCTTGAGGTCGGCCACAAGGTCGGCGACCAGAGCGCCAAAGTCGCGTTTCAAAAGATGCTTCCAGCGCCTTTTTTCAGCCAATGATGGAGGACGCACACTGTGGGCAACGCGATGACATAGGCATCGGTCACCACCATCTTTGAAAAGGGCATGCAAGTGATTGGCTGGCTTTGTGTGGCGTCACAGGGGCTATAAAAGGGCGTGAACGCTGATCGCCATCTTACTTCTGCTGATCTTAGCATTAGGGTGAGGTTGCTGTTGCTGATTCAGAATAAGGGAGAGTGTTAGGTAGGGAAGAAGAACCAAAAAACTGCTTCTGCTGTTAGCGATTTCCACTTACAACACAACACTTTGTGTGCAGTGACAGGGGAGGCTCTATTTTTGTGCATCAGCTCTGATGGTTATTAGGCTGCCTTTTAAGGCTCCCTGATAGCTGCATTGCTGTTTGCACACTGCTGTGCAAACTACTTTTTTTAAAAGCAAAAATACTTTTCTTTCTCTTTTCTGCACAGTTACCATGCTTTCATTTTTCCACCCTTTTGTGTGTGCAGCACTCCTGCTTATTAGGCTGCCTGCATCCATACTTGGACTGAGAGCATCATTGTCGGCGTCCTCAAATCTCTAGTGAGATCCAAATTCTCACCAATCCTATAGACACCCTCCACCTTGTCATACACCATCCAATTTCAGCCTGTTACATTGAGGTGTAATCTCTACTGGGCCTGAGACAATAGTTCAGCATCCTCAAATCTATAGTGAGATTCAAAATCTCACCAATCCTATAGACACCCTCCACCTTGTCATACACCATCCAATTTCAGCCTGTTACATTGAGGTGTAATCTCTACTGGGCCTGAGACAATAGTTCTGCATCCTCAAATCTATAGTGAGATTCAAATTCTCACCAATCCTATAGACACCCTCCACCTTGTCATACACCATCCAATTTCAGCCTGTTACATTGAGGTGTAATCTCTCCTAGGCCTGAGACAATAGTCCTGCGTCCTCAAATCTATAGTGAGATTCAAAATCTCACCAATCCTATAGACACCCTCCACCTTGTCATACACCATCCAATTTCAGCCTGTTACATTGAGGTGTAATCTCTCCTGGGCCTGAGACAATAGTTCTGCGTCCTCAAATCTATAGTGAGATTCAAAATCTAACCAATCCTATAGACACCCTCCACCTTGTCATACACCACCCAATTTCAGCCTGTTACATTGAGGTGTAATCTCTCCTGGGCCTGAGACAATAGTTCTGTGTCCTCAAAGCTATAGTGAGAATCAAATTCTCACCAATCCTATAGACACCCTCCACCTTGTCATACACCATCCAATTTCAGCCTGTTACATTGAGGTGTAATCTCTCCTGGGCCTGAGACAATAGTTCTGTGTCCTCAAATCTATAGTGAGATTAAAAATCTCACCAATCCTATAGACACCCTCCACCTTGTCATACACCATCCAATTTTAGCCTGTTACATTGAGATGTAATCTCTACTGGGCCTGAGACAATAGTTCAGCGTCCTCAAATCTATAGTGAGATTCAAACTCTCACCAATAGTAGATACACCTTCTACCTTGTTTTACAGTACCATATAGCTGGTGGTATTTTGGGTACATTTTCACAAAAATGAGGAAGTATGGTGGAAGACACCATGGAAGTGGGCGGGGGTTGCCAGCTGGTCCTGATGGTGGTGGTGGTGTTGCATCTGTTGGTAGTGGTAAAAGCAAAATAGCACCTAAGGCAGGAGGTGTTGAGCCTGCATCATCGTCTGGCTCCACAAGGCCTCGAAGGCTCTCTTTTCTGGGAGTAGATAAACCACTTTTAAAGCCGGAGCTTCAGGAACAAGTTTTGGCTTACATTGCTGACACAGCCTCCAGCTCTCTCGCCTCCTCTTCTGAAGTTTCAAAAAATAAAAGCACTGCGTCGTCAGTGGAGGCTCCTGGTCAGGAACAACACCTTTCCTTGTGTCCTTCACCCCTACCAAAAGTGAAGGATGTGGCAGGCCACACTACCGATTACTCCATGGAGCTCTTTTCACATACCATGCCTGGGTTAGCAAGTCAAATTGTGAATTCCCCAGTCCAAGATGAATCTTACATGGACTGCACTGACGCACAGCCACTGCTAGATATTTCTGCTGGTACATTCACTCAGAACACTACATTGTCCTCGCAGTGTACTGAGGCAGAATGAGACCCTGATGAAACTCAGGTGTCCCTTCCCGCATACTATACCACCTTACACGGTGACAAAGAGGAAGGTGCACATGAAATTGAAGAGGATGTGATGGATGACCCAGTTGTTGACCCAGATTGGCATCCACTGGGGGAAGAGGGTGCTGCTGCCAATAGCTCAGAAGAGGAGGAGGAGGATCCGCAGCAGGCAACGACATCGCAACAGCTGTTATCTGGCATGACCGTAGCAGTCCAAAAACATTTTACAAAAACCAAAAGAGTTGCAGGACAGCTTTGCCAGATGGTCAAATTAGCACAGTGTGCAAGGTCTCAAAATGTCTTCCATAGTAGGAAGAGTGCAGTGTGGCACTTTTTTGAACAAAATCCTAATGATCAGGCAAAAGTTATCTGTAAGAAGTGCGCAAAGACCTTTAGACCGAGGGAAAAATCTGAGAAATTTGAATACCAGTTGCATGCTTAGACATTTAACCACCATGCACTTGCAAGCGTGGACGGACTACCAAACCTCACGTACCACATGTGCACCTGCTCCGAATGAAGGTAGTCAGCAACGCTACATCGCTTCCCCCACTGTAAGCCCACCAGTTAGCACACCACCAGCAGCAAATGTCGAGGTGTCGTCGCAAGGGCAAAGCAGTCATGGAATCACAATGTTATTGCTACGAAAGACTGAATCTAGGCCATCAGCAAGACCACCAACACCATCACCATCACCAACCCTCTCTCAGTCCGCCAGGTCCACCGCTATTTCCACCATATACAGCTTTCAAGTCCAGCTCACCCTACCAGAGACTCTGAGTAGGACAAGAAAGTACTCATCCTTTCATCCGCGTACAATGGCTTTGAATGCCCAGATTGCCAAACTAATCTCGTTAGAGATGATGCCCTACCGGTTGGTTGAAAGCAAAGCTTTCCGCGAGCTCATGGCCTACGCAGTACCACGCTATGACCTACCCAGTCGGCACTTTTCGCAAAAAGCCATCCCAGCCCTCCACGTGTATGTGAAAGACTGCATTGTCAATGCACTCAAGCAATCAGTGATTGGAAAGGTGCACCTCACAACAGATGCATGGTCCAGTAGGCATGGCCAGGGCCGTTACGTGTCCATCACTGCACACTGGGTTAATGTGGTGGATGCAGGGTCCACAGGGGACAGTGGTGGTGGGACAGTGCTGCCTAGCCCACAGTATAGGAAACAGTTGGCTGTAGGCGTTCAACCCTCCTCCTCCTCCTCCAGAAGCGAAAGCTCGTCCACAGAGCGCAGTCGCACGAGCACTCCATCCGCATCTGCCAGTGTTGCACACGAGTTGTCCCACTATCGAACAGCTAGTGGTAAGCGTCAGCAGGCTGTGTTGAAGATTATGTGTTTGGGCGACAACAGACACACCGCGGAGGTACTGGCCGACTAGCAGCGACAAACTGAGTCATGGCTGGGCAGTCTACATCTTGAGGCAGGCAAGGTAGTTAGTGATAACAGCTGGAATTTTGTGGCAGCCATAGCTGTTATGATTGAGTCACCGTAGGAGGCAGGCCCAAAAATAGAAGCTACGTCCAGAAAACCAGAGAAGTTGGCAACTATCAGATTGCAGACCCCTGAACCTATCAACACAACTAGCAGTAGCTGTGGGGGGTTCCTACGATGCCCTAGACCCCTCGATCACAGCCGGAGCGCTAAATAGCCTAAAGACAGAAAAGGAAAGCTAAACTGCCCCAGAGCAGACCCCAAAGTAAAAGGTAGCCCCCAACATATAATGACGGTGAAGCAAGATGAAAAACGCTCACACAGATAGAAAGATAGGCTGAGCAAACGATGGGGCCCAAGCTAGCTAAACAGAACAGGAAAGGAAGGTTGCTGTCTGCAATCTGCCAAAACCCTATCAAAGACATAAGCCAACAAGCTGATATGAAAAAGACCCTGAAGCAGCTAGGCTTCAAAAACTAAATCAGCACTCAGGTATTTTCAGAAGACAGAGCTAAAGGAATTCAGCACACCCCAGCAGGGAATGGCAGAAATCCAGAAAAACAAAGCAAAACAAAGTCTAAGCACAAATGCAAAAGGCCGAGCAGAAAACTTAGCTTTAGAGGAGCAGGAATTCAGACTGGTCTCCAAGGATCCCACAGAGAAATCACCCGCAGGGCAGAAGGGCGTCGGCAGCCTTATATCCAGTCAGTAACTCCACTCAGCCAGTCATCATCATCAGACTCAGGTGTTTGATAATCAGGCTCACTACCTTTCTTTACCAGAAGAGGGAATTCCTCGGGCCTCAGTAGTGAAGGGGAAAATGAACTCACAACACATAGCCCTTTCAAAACTCAGACACATACCTTGCCTGGCTCACACCTTGAACCGGGTGGTGCAGAGCTTCCTCAATAATTATCTGGAGTTAACACGCCTGCTCCATAAGGTGCGAAGACTGTGCTCGCACATCCGCCGGTCGCCCGTACACTCCAGTCGTAGGCAGAAGCTGCAGCGATTGCTCCACCTTCCCAAGCACCGCCTAATTATCGACGTTGCAACAAGGTAGAACTCCACCCTGCACACGGTTCAGAGGCTGTGCAAACAGAGGCAGGCTGTAATTCATTTGTGGGAGGATACACGGGCAGTCAGTTTGCAGGCAGACTTGGAGTTGTCTGGTGTGCAGTGGTCGAAGCTGAAAGACCTCTGTAAAGTCCTTCAGTGTTTTGAGGAATCCCCCCGGCTGGTAAGCGCAGACGACGCCATCATAAGCATGAGCATCCCACTTATGCGTCTGCTCATGCAAACTTTGACGCACATTAAGGAGCAGGCATCTGCAGCCGAGGAGGAAGAGGAGGAGGGAAGCCTTGATGACAGGCAGCCATTGTCTGCTCAGGGAACTCACCTGGATGAGGTGGAGGAAGAAGAGGAAGAGGAGGAGGATGATGGGGATGATTATTTTGGGGAGGAGGATGCCTCTCAAGGGGCAAGAAAAAATGTTGGCGTGGCAAGGTCAGGTACAGGGTTTGTGCGTGACTGGAGGGATGGTGATTTGCCAGAAAGTGCTCCTCCACCCAGCACTCGCAGTGCATCATTGATACCTGGAATATTTGCCCACATGTCTGATTATGCCTTGCAGATCCTAAAAAGGGACCCCCGCATTGCCAAAATGATGAATGATGACGACAACTGGTTGGCCAGCATCCTGGATCCATGCTTTAAAGGCAAATTCCAAAACATCATGCCACAGGAGAACCTCGAGCTAATATTGGCTAACAAACAAGCAACTCTGGTAAACCGTTTGTTTGAGGCATTCCCAGCACACAGCGGCGGTGATGTTTTTCCAACGAACCGTAGGGGGCAACATGGAAGAGGTGTTCGTGGTGCACACAGCCGAAGTGGCGTTGGACACAAGGGTTTCATGACCATGTTGCGGACTGATTTTTCAAGTACCGCTCACACGACTGGTAATACTGCATCGATTGAAAGTGACAGGAAACAGCAGTTGTCAACTATGGTAACAAACTACTTCTCCTCCCATATCGATGTTCTCCCTCACTGGTCATTCCCCTTTGACTATTGGGCCAGTAAACTTGACACCTGGCCTGAATTGGCACAATATGCCTTACAGGAGCTCGCTTGCCCTGCTGCTAGTGTGTTATCTGAACGAGTCTTCAGTGCTGCTGGATCCATCCTGACAGAAAAAAGGACCAGTCTGTTGACCCAAAATGTTGATGATCTAACCTTCATTAAAATGAGCCATGCATGGGTTTCAAAGGATTTTGTCCCACCCTCCCCTGCTGACACGTAGGTTGCCAGAAAAATGGATTGCTTTTGTCCTCCTCTTCCGCGGACTTCTCTAATTACTCCATTTGCAGCTGCTGAATGTCCAACATCAACATATGCCATTTTTTCCACCTCCTTAACTGGGCTGCCTCCCCCCACAGGGCAGTGGTCACCACCTGGCGCACGCACCCATGCGAGTGCCGTTGCCCTGGACAGGTGGGTGGGCACACTCTTTGCCAACGGCACTGGCACAAGGTCCCTCATAGTTGAATCAAGTGTCTCTGACGGTGGGGGTGCACACCCACCGTCAGACACACCGGCATACTATGAGGGGCCCTGTGCCAGTACCGCCGCCCACGAGTGGGCCCCCCAGCTTGCTCAGGGCACCAGCACTTGCAATACTTACCTCTCCCTGCTCCACCACTGTGTAGTCTGGCCTGTTAAATACTTCACTGGGACTGCCAATACAAATTTGGTGAAATGATAGATGATGGTTAAGACGTAGCTATGCCCTGTCCTGCTGGGCTCTATCTTCAGATGATCAATGGCTTCCATTTGTTATGGACGTCGACTCACAATGAGATGCATTGGTGGTTTATCATCAGCTTTCACGGTTTTCCGACTCACAGACGTGTGACATTCCTGCCCACATTTTTAAATGTGTCCTCTCATGCCAATCCAATAGAATCGCCTACGGCCTGTGGCTTGTATCTTTTGCACTCCAAAGTTACCTGACAGATCATGATAGGCAGTGAGGACAATGTCTACATCTGTCCCTGTGATCACAATTTGATGGAGATGAGTAACGGTGATGGGTTCCACTGTACTGCGATACAGCAAACCTTTCTTCACAAGAACTGTTTTCCCTGTCTCCACAGACAAAGTAATTGAGTGTCAGCATCGCCTCTGAGAATTCTCCCGGGAGTTTTTACCGTGATTAGTAATTCTAAAATTTCTGCAATCAGTCGACTTTCCATCTGTACTTGTATCCATCTCGTTTCCTCTTGTGGAGAGTCTGGACTGTCTTACTGAGACTGAAATATATATGAAGATTAAAAAATACCCCAACAGTGTATACTGGTGTACGCTTCGAATACATAACCCTTTTTCCTCTTTTTAGATTCTTGTTTAATCCATACTGAGGCTGTGAGTGTCTTTGTCGGACTCTGGAAATATACACGCAGATTTTTAATGTTTAAACTATGCTATAAATACCTGCTATCCAGTGATACTGTACCCTTTCTCAACGTTCTACAATCACGTCGAATCCATACTGGGCCTGAGTCCCTCTGAGTCTGCTTCCTGATATATAGACATAGGTTTTTCAGGTGTACACTATGCTACATATATACCTGTTATCCGGTGATACTGTACCCTTTCTCAACTTTGTACAATCACGTCAAATCCATACTGGGCCTGAGTTCCTCTGAGTCTGCCTCCTGATATATAGACATAGGTTTTTCATGTGTAAACTATGCTACATATATACCTGTTATCGGGTGATACTGTACCCATTCTCAACTTTCTACAATCTTGTTGAATCCATACTGGGCCTGAGAACGTCTGAGTCTGCCTCTTGATTAGAGATGAGCTGTGTTCGAGTTGACCTGTTCGCCAAATTAAAATTCCAGCTGTTTTGGGCGATGTTCGAGCCATTTGTCAAACACGAACACTTTGCTTAAAATTCGGCTGTTCAAGGTTCCGTTCGAGAACGGTTCATTCACCAAAAGCGTAACTTCATTTTCACATTAATAATGGTTTTCAATGTTAATAGACTGTTTCATGGCATAGTAACGGTGTGTGGTTGCAAGCGGTGTAGTACACCTGTCAAGGAGATACACCGTGTGTGTTTCTAACTATTTTTTACCGCATGTTGTCCAGAAAATCCTTTTGGGCCTTGAAGCACTGTCTGTTACTCAGCAGAGGAGCCCACCAGTGAACCAAGCTATGCCACCTGTTTATGTAAGAACTGCGTGCTACTCAGCATAGGAGCCCAGCTGCTAAGCAAGCTACAGCACCTGTGGTTTGGACACTTACTTTTTTCATTTTTTCTGGAATGCCAGTTAGGCCTAATTCCGGAAATCCGGTTGACCTGCACTTACTGGGAAATCCTCGTTCGCGGGGAAGAATTGTAATCCCATATCCCCATCACTAACGGGGTTCAGTGGGTTATCTGCACCTGTAATCGACACAAGCTGGACCTTTCAGAGTAGCGCGCATGCAGCCCCGGACATGTAAGTGCATTACAGACCTGTTATTGATCGATCTCGCGTGCCAGAGCCTCGCGTGTCCCTTTAGTAAGCTTGACGCGTACCACGGGGGCATGCCAGAGTCTCGTTCGTTAATGGAATTAAGCTGACAAATCACTAGCACAACTAAAAACGGAAATCCACCACCACCCACAGAATCAGCAAAGCTGGCAATCTGTCAATCTTTTCTGTAGCTGGCATGGTTGAGGTTTCCCGGGTAGGAGTCGAATTAAGCCGCAGGCTCCACTCCTGGTGGTGCCCTTCTGGACATTCATTTAAGGTTCAGCTTTGCAACCATACTGCCATACTGCCCCCGGAAACCAAGCACTTTGCCTTCATGGACGCTGTTCGGTGGTTCATGGAAATAATGCCGCCCGATCAGCAGTTGGCCTAATTTATGGTGGGAGGTCCGACGGTATATGATCATCTTCGATTTCAGATTTTTACTGTTTTTTGGTATTTTACATTTTTATTCCAGTCTTTCTTGACTTCATAAGGGCATGACATGCCTATATCTGTGTCTCCTCCTCCTCCTTTTACGCCTCCACCTCTTTTCTATATGTAGTTGCCGTTTTCCATATGTTATTTTTGTATTCTGAGCATTTTGTCTGCTTTGGGACACCTTTTAAGGTGTTTTGTAATTGTTTTCTATGTGTTTGTATGTGTTTGTGTTTGCCTGCCATTGTTTTCAATGGTGTTCGACGTTGTTCGTCGAACGTTCGACAAACTTGCCTCGTGTTTGACGAACCAAAACGAACTGGAACACTAGCGGGGTGACTCAACACTACTCCTGAATATATAGACGTACATTTTAAATGTTTAAACTATGCTATATATACCTGGTATCTGGTGATACTGTTCCCTTTCTGCCAGGAAGTCCTCCTCCATCCACCACTCTAAGTGTATCACTGACACCTGGAACATTGTCCCACATGTGTGATTATTTCTTGTGGATCTTCTTGTTATATTGTGGTGTGATCCATCCTGAGCATGTGACATTCTGTGGGTTACTCCTGCAATTTAGATGTACATTTAAAAATTACCCCAACACTAGTGTATACAGCTCTATGCTTGGGATACATTACCCATTTACTGCTTTTTATATTCTGGTCTAATCCAAACTGACCAAGTGAGAGTTATTTTCTGACTGTGGAAATAAATACTGAGATTGACAACAATGACCCCCTACACTGTGTACAGCTGTACTCTTCAGATCCATTACCGTTTTATGGCTTTTTATATTGTGTTGTAATCCATACTGAGCCTGAGAGCGTCTGTGTCTGCCTCCTGAAATATCTACGGAGATTTAGAATGTTTAAACTATACTATATATACATGCTATCTGATGATACTGTACAATTTTTCTACTTTTTATATTTTTGTCTAATCCATACTGAGCCTGTGAGCGTCTGTGTGACTGATGGTATATATAGGGAGATTGACAATCATCCTTTGACTGTATAGAGCTGTATGCTTCTAATACAGTACCATATATCTGATGTTATTTTGGGTTCATGTTCTGCAACATTTTGAAGTTTGGTGGAAGAGGCCGCGGACGTGGGTGTGGGGGGGCCAGCTGGTGCTGTTGGTGGTGGTGCATCTGCTGGTAGTGGCAAAAGCACAATAGCAGCAAAGGCAGGAGGTGTTGAGCCTGCATCATGGTCTGGCTCCGGAACGCCTGGAAGGCTACCTTTTCTGGGAGTAGGTTAACTGCTTTTAAAGCCGGAGCATCAGGAACTGTTTTCGGCTTACATTGCCGAAACAGACTCCAGCAAATATGCCCTCCTCTTCTGAAGTTTCAAAAAATGCAAGCACTGAGTCGTCAAGTGCTGGCTCCTGGTCAGGAACAACCCCTTTCCTTGTGTCCTTCACCCCCACCAAAAGTGAATGATGCAGCAGGCCACACTTCACATTAGTCCATGTAGCTCTTTCTATCATACCATGCCTGGGTTATCAAGTCAAATCATGAATTCCCCCGTCCAAGATGAATCTGACATGGAGTGTGGGTGGCCAGCCAGGGCAGTGGGGTTAATCGGTACCGGGCCGGTGTCTCAGAGGGATGTGTCACGTTGGTGGTGATGACCCATTCCGTGGCCCTGGGCGTCCATGCAAAGGGGTGAATAACGTTTATAGGTGAATGATACGTGACGCCACCTGTGGTTTCTGATCAGATTGACCCGCGCTGCAGTGTCGCTTCTCTGGGACAGATGTTGTGGTGCAGCTAAGATGTAGAAGCCCTGCACAGGTAGGGCCGTAGTCGCAGGGCAGATGAAAGAGTTGGTAGATAGTGTGCAGTGCAGGATGTAGCAGAGCCGTGCGCCAGGCGCAGGAGAAAGATGACAGACACAGTCGTGCAGTTCCTTTACCTGTACTTGGTAAGTGCCGTCAAGGACCCAGAGTACAGATGGAGAAGGAGTTGGTCAGCCTGGAAGCAAATTTGGAATTCTCTCTTTGCAGATAGGTAGTGTGGCCTCCGTTCTAGCGCTTATCTGAGGTACTCGCAGTACTGAGTTCACTGAAGTTCCCCCTGTTGACTCTCTTTTGGAACTTTCTTGTATGGCAGGCAGCCATAGCCTTTTCCTTCTGGCTCACACACGGCGCTGCTGGGGCCTCCGAGCCTTAGTTGGGAACAGAGCATTTACAGCTGCTACTTCCTCCGGTTTCTGCTGCAGGACCGTCAGTGTCCCTACAAAATCGGAGACTGGAATGCGCTCCAGCTAGGAGTGAGCCTTAACTCTGCTCATCCTCCAGCTCCCCTTCTCACGTCCACACACTTTCCCCTTCCCTTCACAGACTGCCCTCCCGACCACAGAGAGCAGCTCCTCAGCAGTCAGGTTCAGAGGTCTCCCTGCTGGCCTGGAGTGGGAACTGTGTTGTGTGTTGGTTTAACTGCTAGAGAGATCCTTCATTGCTCCCAAGCATGACATCACACTCCCTAGGAGGAAGGTAATGCCACTGTGGCGACCGTACTCTGGGGGCGCCACAAATGCACTGATGCCCAGCCACTGCTAGATGATTCTGCTGGTACATTCACCCAGACCACTACATTCCCCTCGCACTCTACACAGCCAGAATCTGACCCTGATGAAACTCAGGTTCCCCTTCCCACATACTATAACACCTTACATGGTGACAAAGAGGAAGGTGTGTCACGTCACCGTCAGACGCGGGGCCTGCTGTTCCGCCCTCAGGACACTAGGAGGCGACGGACTGTCACGCCGCCCTCGGGCTCGGGGCATGCTGTCCAGGCCTCGGCCACCAGGAGGCGGAGCACTGACACATCGCCGTCGAACTCGGGGCCTGCTGTTCCTGCCTCGGTCACTGGGAGGCGCCGTGGTTCATGCCCTAGTGATCGCGGCAACAGTGAAGGGGTTTCTGCGCAGACGTCTAGTGGACGCAGACTCCGCTCCTCTGTCAGTCATGAAGGGGTTGGTGCATCATCATCAGGTCTGGTCCTGGGGGAGGTCCTGATGCCATCAGCAGGCCGGGAGCCTGTGAGAGATGACCTGATCCCTCAAATACTTTGGGACTGGGCTTGCAAGCCGCAGGATATAGTCTTGGTTTCCCCAGTGTGCTAGTTGTTATTTGCTATCTTTGATTCTGACCTCTGCCTTGATTCTGACTCTGCTACTGCGTAACGATTCTGTACCTTTGCCGTCCTCCTGGTTTATGATTCTGACTTTTGCCTTGATTCTGACTCTGCTACTGCCTAACGATTCTGTACCTCTGCCATCCTCCTGGTTTATGACTCTGACCTTGGCCTGAATTTGACTCTGCTATTGCCTGCCATTTTTTGTACCTTTGCTATCCGCCTGGTTAAGACTCGGATTCCTGACTACGCTTTTGGTCCCGTTTTTTAACCCCTCTCTGGCGACCGTCCTGCTCTGGCCGCTGTTCATATTTAGACAGCGTGCCCTGGGCTCTGCTGTTAATCCAGATCCCTGTATAGGGGTAAAGGGTATCGAGGTTGCTTGGGGTGCTGTCTTACTGCAGCCCAGACTTGCAGACGGACGTTACAAGGTGCAGATGAAAGTGCAGGTTCCTTGAGCAGGTGGAGGGGGCATACTCATGGGCGACGGCACTGGCACAGGGCCCCTCATAGTACGCAAAAGTGTCTCTGCCGGTGGGAGGTCCCACCCACCGTCAGACACTCCGCCGTACTATGAGGGGCCCTGTGCAAGTGCCGTCGCCAACGAGTGGGCCCCCCCTGATTGCTCAGGATCACAGCACTTGCAAAGTTGAAATACTTACCTCTCCCTGCTCCACCGCCGTGACGACTTCTGCGTTTCCTGACAGTGACATTCTGGTCAGAGAGCGCGATGACATCACATCTGTACGCCCTCTGCCTAAAGAGTCCAAGTGCAGTGAGATGGAAGATAGGGACGACGAGGAGTCCAGACTAGTAAAGGGATTCCCTAGCGAGGAGACTTATTTAATTGTTTTCAATGTCGGGACAGCTATTTTTGGGGAGCACTATACTCTGGATAATGATATATGAGGCCCACCATACACTGGAGCATTCCAAAGGTGGACATCAGACACTGGAGCAGCATTTACAAGGCCCATTATGCGCTGGAGCATTAGAAATGGGGCCCATTATATATGGAGCATTATTTGGGCCCATAACACAGTGGAGCTTCATCCATGGGGACCAATATATACTGTAGCATTATGTGGAGCTCATCATATACTGTTTCAAACATTATATGGGACCAATGATTCTGTAGGGAGAAATATATGGGCCTCATTACTCTGTATAGCGCACTATGCGGTGGCCATAATACTGTATGGAGTAATATACTGTCCGATTTTGGAACTATTGGAGAATTTAAAATGGATATCAGTCATGAGATGTAAGAAGCGAAGTATTTTTCATTGTACTATACCGCTATTTCTCTGCCGTATCAGAGGATCATGGATTGTGGCATGTGTTAAGAGCCCAGTGACACTCTTTGGCCCAGGGCCCAAGAAAATCTGGAGCTAGCCCTACCCCCCCCACACAACTTTAGCCAAATAACCCCCAGTTTTCAATGCCTGACTATTATTATAAAGTAAATTAAGGTTGACAAGCTTAAGTAATAAGAATTGATGTTTTTGGCATTAAAATGGGCAGTGTAGGTGTGTTTCCTGTCCTCCACTCCCTGCCGACCTTGGTTCACCATTGACTTGCATTGGGTTTCTGTCGGCCTTTGACTTTTCACGATAATTGGCCAATTTCGTTCTACCCGACTTTTGAGAAAGTCGGGTTTCATGAAACCCGACTCGACCCGAAAAAAGGCAAAGTCGCTCATCTCTAGCAAAAACTGCACATTTGCAAGCAGAGCTAGAAAGACTTGTTGCAGACAAAGAGACAGCAGCTACAATAGCTAAAGCAGAGTATTTGGAAGCTATGAAAGATCCTGATTCTGAGAGACACAGCAGCATTCTCGGACCAGATCTAGAGGAGCAAGATCCAGAGCAACGAGTCACAAAGTACGTCCGTCAACATTCCGGCGTAGATGACAGCCCTGGCGCATCATATCAATCAGCCCATGCCGATTACCAACGATCCAACCCCGGGCTTCACTACCATAGGCGAGGAGACGTCCAGCACAGAGATGTCAACTACAGCTACCGTTCCACTGAAAAGAAGGTACAGCTCCCATCCCGCCTTAAAGAGACACCTTCTTCACCAACAAGGTACCGCACAGACTATCCGGAGTCACAAGCGTCTTACAGGTATGGTGATGCACCACACACTAGACATGACTATCACACACCAGCTCGTGCCAGCACTGATGGAGCCATCAAGGACCTTGCAAAGTTCCTTGCCTGCCAATAACTGGTTACAAAGGGACTTGTAAAGTTCACTGACAAACCCAAGAACTATCGGTCATGGCGAGTCTCGTTCTGGAACGCCATTCATGGTCTGGACCTTTCTTGTGGTGAGGAGTTAGATCTCCTGGTAAAGTGGCTCGGAAGTGAGTCAGTCGAGCATGCCAAAAGACTGAGAGACATTAATGTAAAGCATCCTCGCACAGCCCAACATAAGGTGTGGGAAAGACTCGATGAATGCTATGGGGCAGTAGAAGTCATAGAGAATGCTTTATATAAAAGAATTGAGGATTTTCCTAAGATAGGACTTAAAGGTTATCTAAAGCTTAGAGAACTGAGAGATTTGTTGAATGAGTTGCAGGTTGCTCAGCAGGAAGGAGACTTGCCTGGATTGGCATTCTTAGATACCACTAGTCGTGTCAATCTGATAGTACAGAAACTTCCTTACAACCTAGAAGAAAAGTGGATTACACATGGTTCAGAGTATAAACACAATCATAATGTATCATTTCCTCTATTCAATGTATTTGTTGATTTTGTCACCAAACAATCTAGGATTAGAAATGACCCTAGTTTTGATTTTACTCTGTCGTGTTCCACTGCCACTGGTGTCAAACCCGGTAAGACACCCGTGGCAGTCCACAAAACTAACATTGATTCCACAGACCCTCCTCACAAGGTGAATAAAACCCCTCCAGATGAGAGCAAACCTCAGGATGTCAGTAAATATTGTCTTCTACACAAGAAACCACATCCTCTACTAAAATACAGAGCCTTCAGGGAGAAGTCTTAAGCGGATCGTAAAAGTTTCCTCAAGGAGAACAACATCTGCTTCAAATGTTGTGCCACAACCTCTCACTTCGCCAGGAACTGTGAAGCTAGCGTGAAATGTGCAGAATGCAGCAGCACGGATCACAATACAGCCTTGCACCCTGGATCACCTCCATGAGTGTTGTCGCAAGCAGAGGAGCACGATGGAAAGCAGAAGGACACTGACGAAGACACCCCGGATGTCAGCTCTAAATGTATTGAGATCTTTAGAGGACTCACAGGAGGAAGGTCCTGTTCAAAAATCTGCCTTGTCCGAGTTTATCCTGCAGGCCGCAAGGACAAAGCCTTCAAGACTTATGCAATCCTGGATGACCAAAGTAACAGGTCTCTAGCCAGATCCTTCTTCTTTGATAACTTCAGTATTGTAGGCCCTGGTTCTCCCTACACCCTGAGAACATGTTCAGGTACTGTTGAGATCGCGGGGAGAAAAGCAACCGGATACAAAGTGGAGTCCATAGATGGCCAGACCTGCCTATCTGTGATGACCAGACAGGTAACGTCCAAGAGTGGACCCTCTGGGTTGCGGACCTAGAGCTCCCGGGGGCGAGCGTGCCAGGTGGAGCCGACCCCTATACAGGGACCGTTAGGGGCAGACCCTCGGAAGACAGATTCCACGACAGCTAGAACCAAGAGGGGTGGCTCAAAGGACCAGAGAGGAACTGGCAGAACCAGAGCAAGACAAATCAGAGATATAGGACGGGTCAGGCACACGAGAACGGAGTACAGGACGGAGTACCGGAATACGGGACTGAGTGCGAAGTGCAGGACTGAGTAGGTAGTGCAGGACGGAGTACCGGACTGAGCATGGGGTGCTGGACCGAGAACGGAGTACAGGACAGGGTACAGGAGTACAGGACTGAGAGTGAAGTGCAGGACAGAGTAGGCAGTGCAGGACGGAGGACGGACGGGGTACAGGACTGAATAAGGAGTACAAGATGGAGTATAGAACTGGACAAGAGTACAGGACGAAGTGCAGAACTGAACTAGGAGTACAGGACTGAGGCAAGGCAGAAATACAGAGGGAATTGCAGGGAACATCCCCTACAGCTTGGCCAGAGTACCGTAAGGTACAACATACGATAATCAGGCGTCTCTACCATCTTGGAGACGCCTGATATAGCATGCGCTGCAGGTTGAATGGCTGGCCAGACCTCTGGGCGGGCGCTGCAGGGTTAACGAACCTGCAGAGCGCGCGGCCGTGACCTAGAGCGTGCGCATGTGAGCACCACGCGCCGGGAGGACGGAGAAGAGGAGGAGGCGAGCACGGGACGGCGAGCTGAGGGCCGGTGAGTATGGACGGCGGCGGGCCCCGCCGCTGCTGGAACGACGGCAGTCACAGTGACACTATCACTACCGACCATCCTGGAGTGCAACCAGATTCCTGACAACAGGTCAGAAATACCTTCACGGGAGGTGGCGACATATCACCCCCATCTAAAGCGTATAGCCCACCTGATACCTGAACTAGATCCAGGAACCCCAATAGCGCTACTTCTGGGAAGAGATATACTACAAGTCCACAAGGCTAGAGAATGTATAAATGGCTCCAGGAATGCTCCGTACGCACAGAGGCATGACCTTGGATGGGTCATCATAGGTGACGTCTGCCTAGGAGGAGCACACAAGCTGGCCTTAGTTGACAGCATGCTTACCAATACTCTTGAAAATGGACGTCCGTCTCGCTTCCAGCCATGTAAGAGTAGCTTCCTGGTAAAAGAGTTGCCACACAATGCTCCTCTACCTTGTCCATTAGCTGATCCTTCCTGTGAAGACCACTCATGTGACGGCGACCAAGATCACATAGGGTGCACAGTTTTCCCCAGAACCAGAGAGGACAACAAGGTAGCAATGTCCATAGAAGACAGACTGTTTTGGATATCATGGATTGAGAGATGGTAAGAGATGAGTCAAAGAGTTGGATGGCCCCTCTACCATTTAAACCCCAGAGGCAACGCTTACCCAACAACAGAGAACCTTGCTACGGTCGATTTGTCTCCCTCAAATGCAAATTTAAGAAGGAACCTGAAATGAGAGAACATTTCTTTGCCTTCACGGAGAAAATACTTCAGAATGGCCATGCAGAAATTGCACCTGTGCTTCAAGATTCCGAGGAATGTTGGGATCTACCCATTTTTGGCGTGTATCATCCTAAGAAACCTGGTCAGATAAGAGAAGTATTTGACTCAAGCGCCAGATATGAAGGTGTCTCACTAAACGATGTCTTTTTGTCTTGCCCAGACCTCAACAACAGACTTCTAGGAGTACTTCTTCGCTTCCGCAAAGATGCAGTGGCATTCATGGCTGACATACAACAGATGTTTCATTGCTTCCTTGTCAAAAAAGAACATAGAAACTATTTGAGGTCTTTCTGGTACCGTGATAATGACCCCTACAAAGACATCGTGGAGTATCGGATGAGAGTACACATCTTCGGGAACGGCCCTTCCCCTGCTGTCGCAATCTACGGTCTTAGACATTCCGCCAGAGAGGGCGAAACAAAGTATGGGTCGGATGTTAGATCGTTTGTAGAGAAGGACTTCTACGTGAACGACTGTTTGAAATCCACACCCACAGATGAATCGGCAGTCAGTCTCCTAAAGAGGACACAAGAAATGCTTGCTTTGTCCAACTTGAGGCTGCACAAAATTGATTTCAACAGCCAAGGAATGATGGCAGGTTTTCCCTCTCAAGATTACTCAACTGATCTAAAAGACTTGGATTTGGATACGGACTCCATTCCCATGCAACGGAGCCTTGGTTTGCTCTGGGATTTGAAGAGAGATGCATTTACCTTTTGGATCAACGAAGAGGAAAAACCTTTCACACGTAGAGGCATCCTATCCGTGGTAAACAGCCTGTACGATCCTCTAGGATTTGTAACCCCTGTAACTATCCAAAGTAAAATTATGTTGCGAGACTTCACCCAAGAGATGTCTGAATGGGATGATCCGCTTCCCATGGAGAAGAGAGATCTGTGGGTAAGATGGAAGAAATCTTTAGAAGCCTTGTCAGATCTTTATGTGGCACGACCATACGCTTCAGTGCCATCAACAGAAGTCAAGACTCGAAAGCTCTGTATCTTCTGCGATGCCTCAATCAAAGCGATTGCAGCAGTAGCATATCTAAAAACTACTGACATCAGGGATAAATGCCATGTAAGGCTTGTTTTGAGCCGGACAAAACTAGAGCCAGTCCAGGAGCACACAATACCCAGACTGGAACTCTGTGCGGCTGTGCTAGCAGTAGAGTTAGCTGAACTTATCTCGACAGAAATTTACCTGGAAATCAAGGACGTTGGGTTTTACTCAGACAGCAAGGTAGTGCTTGGGTACATTTGCAACGGAACTCGACGCTTTTATGTTTACGTCAGCAATCGGGTGCTAAGGATCAGGAGGTCCACTTGCCCTAAACAGTGGCACTATATGTCCACACACCACAATCCTGCGGACCACGCAACTAGATCTGTTGAATCTGGACACCTTAAGGACACAACCTGGTTTATGGGCCCTGCATTCTCATGCCGTTCAATGCCTCACAGTGACGAATCAGACACCTATGAACAGGTAGATCCAGATGCAGATGAAGAAATCCGCACTCAGGTATCTGCTCTAAGTACGGTGACTTCAGACAACCACCTCGAATCCCACCATTTCAGCAGGTTTTCAACCTGGACCTCGCTTGTTCATGCAATTGCTTGTTTAATTTATGTGGCTCAGTCTTACAAGTCAACATCACCCACCAGTCAGAAGTCTTGTAAGGGTTGGCACCATTGCAAACACGCATTTATTGCTCCGAACCTGAAAAATGCCAAAAACACGATAATTCATACCATACAATGCGAGTATTATGCCAAAGAAATAGACAACCTCAACAAAGGTCATCCCATTTCTAGAGACAGCGTCTTGAAAAAGCTTGATCCAATAATTGACCAAAACGAGCTGAAACGAATTGGAGGTCGTCTTCAGGATGCCAAGGTGGAATTCGTGGAAAAACACCCTGTAATAATTCCTGGCCATCATCATGTGACTACTCTGCTCGTACAGCACCATCATGTTTTGGTGAAACATCAGGGTCGATTGTTTACTGAAGGGAAACTATGAACTGCTGGACTATGGATAGTCGGAGCAAAGAGATGTGTGAGTAAACTCATCTTCAACTGTGTGACTTGTTGCAATCTCCACGGCGCGACTCAAAGTCCAAAGATGACCAATCTCCCATCAGACAGACTCAGTATGGATCCTCCCTTTACCAACATTGGACTGGATGTATTCGGGCCATGGTCTATGGTTGCATGGCATACTAGAAGAGTCCAAGCCAACGCAAAACGCTGTGCAGTTGTTTACCTGCATGTACATCAGAACGGTCCACATCGAAGTGATTGAATCCATGGACACATCAAGTTTCATAAATTAACTCCGACCCTTCATTGCTATCAGAGGCACCGTTAAACACTTTCGCTCTGACAGAGGCACAAATTTCGTAGGAACAGTGAAAGAACTCAAAATTCCTTCCAACCTAGACATTACCAGTGTGGAAAGATACCTGAGTGAACAGGGATGTACCTGGACCTTCAATTTACCACACTCTTCTCACATGGGAGGTGCTTGGGAGAGGATGATAGGAAGAGCACACAGAATCTTAGACTCTATCTTCTTGCAAGAAGGTAGCACAAGACTCACACACGAAGGTTTGACTACATTCTTGGCAGAAGTTTCAGCCATCATAAATGCCAGACCATTGACTGCACTCTCCAGTGATGCTGAAGATCCAACCATTCTCACTCCCGCCATGTTACTCACTCAGAAAACCGACACTCCTAGCGAATTCAGCAACAAGGACCTCTACAGACGTCAATGGAGATAAGTTCAAAGTCTCTCCAATACTTTCTGGGACAGATGGAGAAAGCAATACCTCTCCACCTTACAGCCTAGGAAGAAGTGGCAGATCGACAAGCTTAACATCAAACCCGGTAATATTGTGCTCATGAAGGACAGTCAGTCACATCGAAATGAGTGGCCTCTGGGCCTCATCACCAAAGTGTTCCCAAGCAAAGATGAGAAGGTGCGCAAGGTCGAGGTCAAAGTGTGGAAGGCTGGGGAGAGTAAACTATTCCTCAGACCAGTTGCGGAGCTATTTCTATTGCTTTCGCCTAAAGAGCCTGTAAGTGGCATCAGTTGATGCCAAGCGGGGAGTGTTCTGCCCTCTGATATAGGGCAGTCTGTTTTGTGTTATGTGCTCCGAATATGACAGTCTGTTTGTATTATGTGCTGGGTTAATTATAGCACCATCTAGTGGTGGCTGAATTTATAGCAGTGTCTTTGATAGCATTATATAGTCTGTGCCTTTAACAGAAGCAATGCACATGGGATTGAAGCAGTGCTTTGTGGGAAGGAAGCAATGTATTCTGGGATGAAGAAGGGCCATTTTGCTTCTGTGTACATCATAGGATGCACATGTTTACCTGTCCTCCATCTTAATTTTCCAACTTGAATTCGTTATCCGGTTAAAGCATATCTGGTAAGCTTAATCTTTCTTACAATGCAGTGTGTGCAGAGAGTTTATTAGCTGCATAGTAGTCAGTGCTCAGTAGACGTAATTGGACACCTGTGTTTTTTTTCTATGTAAATTGCATCACACTAACTGCTTCCTGTATCTGTGTTAACTGTGTGATCATCTGCCCAATACTTATGTTTGTCATTGTATTCTTTACAGTTTTACCGCATGTTCTATACTCTTCACAAATAAACAAGTTAGACTATAGAGAACAGTCTGCCTATTTTGGAAGACAGTGCTGTGGTTTATGCTGTATGCTGTATTGCACATCGTGTCAGCTTGCCTGAAGGCAGAATAGTAAAACAGATAGCCATACGCCTGCGACAGTGAATTCAGGCTGTAAGGGACCGCTATCACCCAGACTGCTCCGCACACAGGTACTACAGCAGCCACCATACAGCCGCAGGAGACAAGCCCAGCGTGCCTGAAGGCAGAATACAGGGTCTATCACTTTCTACCTGCTCTCCATGTATACTATGGGATATGAAAAAAAGCACAAGAATTCAGGTGCACTCACCTGCTAAAAAGTTTTCCTTTTTTTATTGATCATAAAAACAGGCAGCAGTGGCATAGTAAGGAAAGGTGACTGTGCTATATTTTGTATAATCTTCAACTGTCCTCTATGATAGTAAGTCAAGTGATGCTTTCTGTAATCGTGTCAGTCTAATCATTATATAGAAAAAATCTGTCAAATAAGAGTCAGTGTGTGTCATCATTGAGTTACCCCCTTTACCCCTAAATTGAAAACAAATCGCCATACATTTACAGAACACATTATAATATATAAAATATTATCGTTTTTAAAACTAATACAAGGAATCTTTAAATATTACTTTGATCTAAGTGGGGAAAAACAAGATAATCTTGTAGTTATGATACCTTTTAAAGGCTAACAAATATTAAATAAGTGATGTTACAAAGCAAGCTTTCGAGGTCTCTTCCTCAGGCATGGTATAACAAAGTATCTGAAGCAGGGCAGGACTGGGATCAAAAAGCAGCCCTGGCACATATAAAAATTCAACAGCCCACATGCGAGTGTCGTACAATCAAATCGTAGAGCACTGACTTTTGCTTTACTTGTTACTCCAATCAAATGTGTTAAACAACCACTTTACATATGTAAGCTGCAGTGGCCATAGGGGGAATAGACATCAGTACAATACAAATATTTGAGCAGCCATGGGCACAAGAGGTGGACGATGATGAGACACAATTGCCGGAAAGTCAGGAGGAGGACCAGGGTGCAGAAGTGGAAGATGAGGTGGTGGATGATATAGTAACAGACCCAACCTGGCAGGAGGACATGCAGAGCGAGGACAGCAGCACACAGGGGGAGGTAGGCGTAGCACTACTTCAGGCAGGAAGAAGCAGTGTGGTTGCTGCAGACAGAAGGCGTGCAACCTTTTCCCGTAACACCAACATGACCGAAGTTGTCAGTCCAAATGTTAGGTCTTCCCGAGTCTGGTTATTTTTTAAAGACGCTGCTGATAACCCCAAACAGGCCATTTGCAACACCTGTCATGCCAGCATCAGCAGGCGTAGCAAAACTACCAGCCTTACCACCACCAGCATGATCAGGCACATGGCAGCAAAGCACCCAACTTTGTGGGCCCAACCCCAGGCTGCAGGAACAGTGTCTACGGGTGACACCACTGCTTCTTTCAATGTTGTGCATGTAAGCCAATCCCCTGTCCGTGGGGCATGCGAAGATGTCTCCTGCCCTGCACCTGCCATTTCCCACAGTCAAATAGCACTATTATCAAGCACGTCCACATCCTTGTCCCAGCGCAGCCTTCAATTGTCCATACCCAAGTCATTGGAACGTAAGTGGAAATCCGCATCCAACGCCCCATAGGCCACAGCACTCAATTCTCATATTTCTCATCTGCTTGCTGTCAAAATGTTGCCTTTAAGGCTCGTGGAGACAGAAGTTTTCTGCAACCTGATGGCAGCGGCCGTCCCAAGGTACTCAGTCCCCAGCCACCACTATTTCTCCCGCTTTGCCAACCCGGCATTGCACAAGCATGTGTCCCACAACATTACCCTCAACAATGCAGTGACTGGGAAAGTACACCTAAACAAGGACATGTGGACTAGTGTTTGTGGCCAGGGATGCTACATCTCGCTGATGGCACACTGGGTTAACATAGTGGAAGCCTGGACCCAGTCAGACCTTGGGATGGAACACGTCCTCCTGACGCCAAGGATTTCAGGCCCTACATCAATCAGGGTTGCTCCTGCACCTCCTCCTCCTCCTCTTCAGCCTCTATCTCCGAAATGAGCACATCAGTCACAAGCTGGAAGCACTGCAGCACTGCCAAAGCCAAGCGGCAACAGGCTGTGCTTAAGCTAATTTGCTTAGGTGACAATCCACACAATGCTGAAGAGTTTTTGACAGCTCTGAAAGAGCAGGCAGATGTGTGGCTGACACTGTTGAATCTTCAGCAAGGCATAGTTGTGTGTGACAATGGCAGGAACCTGGTGGCAGCTCTGAGGCGAGGCGAACTGAAACAAGTACCATGCTTGACCCATGTGCTTAACCTTCTTGTTCAACATTTTCTAAAAAGCTACCCAGAGGTGCCGGATCTGCTGGTGGCAGTACGCCGCCTGTGTGCCCATTTTAGAAAGTCAGCTACAGCTTCAGCCACCCTTGCCGTGCTTCAGCAGCGATTGCAGATTCCAGCTCACCGACTGGTGTGTGGTATCCCTATGCATTGGAACTCTACACTGCATATGTTGGAAAGGATTTGTGAGCAGAAGCGGGCAGTTGTTGAATACCAGCACCAACAAGGCAGTCGTTTTTCAGGTTTGACTCCACACATAAGACCTCAGCAGTGGACATGGATGTCAGACATATCTAACATCTTCCAAAACTTTGAGGAGCCGACCAAGATGGTGAGCGGCGATGATGCCATAATTAGCGTCAACATCCCGCTCATCTGCATTCTGAAAAGCTCTGCTCACAATGAAAGAGGATGCATTGCAGGCAGAGCATGAGGACATGGATCATGGAACCAAACAGGGTGATTACACACAGCCCAGCCTCGTGTAATTCCAACGTGGATTGGTTGACAATGAGGAAGAGGAGGAGGAGGAAGAACTGGAGCGACTTTCATGCGCCATAGACGGTACTGCAAGCACAACTGTCATACCGTCTGTTCAGCATGGATGACCTGAGGACAGGGAGGAAGAGGAGGAGGACACCTTGGTCAGTTATCCTGTTGGTTGAGGACATGGAAGGCTTGCCTGTTACCAGTCTGGCACGCATGGCTTACTTTTTAGTGTATGGGCATTACAAGTCTAAGAGACCTGCTCTTTGTTTTTTCCAAAGAGGGATTGGGGTTATTGGGGTGCATATGACTTGGTAGCAGGGCAGGCCTTGCAGTCAATGCATAAGGAAACAGAATGGTAGTACAAAATGAATAATGTGAATTGGATTTTCCAGTGCCCATCCAGTTCCTGGGTTCAAAGGCTTAATGGGGTGCATATGACTTGGTAGCAGGGCGGGCCTTGCAGTCAATGCATAAGAAAACAGAATGGGAGTGCAAAATGAATAATGTGAAGTGGATTTTCCTGTGCTCATCCAGTACCTGGGTTCAAAGGCATATTGGGGTGCATATGACTTGGCAACAGGGCAGGCCTTGCAGTCAATGCGTTAGAAAATAGTTTGGGATTATTAAATTAATAATGTGAAGTGGATTTTCCAGTGGCCATCCAGTACGTGGCTTGAAAAGCTTTTTGGGGTGCTTGTAACTTTGGGGCAAGCCAGGCCTTGTATTCAAATCAACATTTTTTCAGGAAGCCCTCCTGTACCTCTCTTGAAAGGGGTATTGGGGTGCGTCGTAATTCTTGGCAACCCATTCACTGACTACATAGGCAATAACAGCATAGGAGACCCACTGTTTAATAATGGCCCTTTAAGATGATTAATGCTGCTTGATGCCCCTGTAAAAATAGGCTCTGTGACTTTAAGAGTCCCTCCTTCATAAATGAAACAAGATATATCTGCTTATGTGTCACACACCACATGGCCAGCTAAGGTTGCTAAATGTTACAATGACATTTCCCTGTGAATGCATTTGTTTTGGTTGAAAGCAATGCTAAAGTTGCAAAACGCCTCAAAAACGCTGTGGGTGAACATAGCCCAAGTGGTGGAGGAACATTTTTTGTTTTGGGTTAATAATTTTGGCATAAAGTCACTAACCTGCAAAGGATGTACCTTAACATATTTCCCAGCAAAATCCATTTTGGTTTAGTTTTTGTAGGTTTTTTGGTGGGCCTGTGAAAAGAGCATGAAACTCTGGCAACATTGTTTAGAGTTATGACCTAGGAGTGAGAAATGCTTCCAGGGGCAGTTGCCATGATGTTCCCGTGTCATTTGAGCAGTGTTTCCATCATTTTCAGACCTTAAAACGACCCCCGGGGGGATCGCGGTAAAAATGCTAAAAATGTCTCCCAAAGACTTACATTGTGCTCATTGTTATGTCCGAGTACCCGAGTATTCCAATTTGCGTGACCCGAGCAACGAGCACCCAAGCATTTTAGTGCTCGCTCATCACTAATTATCATACTTCAGATTATGTTAAAAAATACAGCACTGACCAGGCAAACTGCATTGTTTCCACATTAGATTGTTCACTAGAAGACAACCCCCTCTGAATACTCCTAGTGTATGCAATAATTTAAAAAATTCCTTACCACTTGGACCCGTGACACTCCACCATTCTGAGCGCTGTGTCCCCCAGCAATCTCATGAAATTGCTTATATGACATTAAGCGCTGCAGACTGTCAGAAGACATTGATGATCTGCAGCCTTTGTATTATGGTTTGATGATAACGGGCTGCTCCTGTGCCATAAGCAATGCCCTGACATCTGCGCTGGTCCTGAAGTAGGAACGCTTGTATTTTATTCAACCCACAGGGGTCTAAAGCACTTTATAGTGAATCGGTCACATCTCAAATGCTGTTAACTAGAGTTGAGCGAAACGGGTCGAAAAAATTCAAAAGTCGCCGACTTTTGGCAAAGTCGGGTTTCATGAAACGAAACCCGACCCTAGGATGAGGTCGGCCACGAGGTCGGCGACTTACGCGCCAAAGTCGCGTTTCAAAAGTTTGTTTTGCGCTCTTTTTCAGCCAATCAGGATCCACGGACACTGTGGGCAACGTGATGACATAGGCACGGGTCACCACCATCTTTCAGAAGGGCATGGAAGTGATTGGCTTGCTTTGGTGGGCGTCACAGGGGGTATAAAAGGGCGTGCACGCCGACCGCCATCTTACTTCTGCCGATCTTAGTATAGGGAGAGGTTGCTGCTGATTCTGTAGGGAGAGCGTTAGGCAGGGAAGAAGACAAAAAAACTGCTTCTGCTGCTAGCGATTTGGCCTGCACAACACACAAGTCACTGTGTGTGCAGTGCAAGGGGAGGCTATATTGTGGTGTATCAGTGGTGTTGGTTGTTGGGCTGCCTTTTAAGGCTTCCTGACACGCTGGCATTGCTGTTTACCCACTGCTCCGCAAACTGCTTTTTTAAAAGCAATGAAATCTCCCTTATCCTCTCGTCACTTTGGTCACAGGCAGCTGTGCCATCGAGCGTGTCACATAGCGCTCAGATATCAGTGGGCCGCACACAATCCACAAGTGTCCAGTGTCCAAAAGTCTACGCAGAGATTCAAAATCTCCATTATCCTCTCGTCACTTTGGTCACAGGCAGCTGTGCCATCGAGCGTGTCACATAGCGCTCAGATATCAGTGGGCCGCACACAATCCACAAGTGTCCAGTGTCCAAAAGTGTACGCAGAGATTCAAAATCTCCATTAACCTCTCGTCACTTTGGTCACAGGCAGCTGTGCCATCGAGCGTGTCACATAGCGCTCAGATATCAGTGGGCCGCACACAATCCACAAGTGTCCAGTGTCCAAAAGTGTACGCAGAGATTCAAAATCTCCATTATCCTCTCGTCACTTTGGTCACAGGCAGCTGTGCCATCGAGCGTGTCACATAGCGCTCAGATATCAGTGGGCCGCACACAATCCACAAGTGTCCACTGTCCACAAGTGTACGCAGAGATTCAAAATCTCCATTATCCTCTCGTCACTTTGGTCACAGGCAGCTGTGCCATCGAGCGTGTCACAGAGCGCTCAGATATCAGTGGGCCGCACACAATCCACAAGTGTCCACTGTCCACAAGTGTACGCAGAGATTCAAAATCTACATTATCCTCTCGTCACTTTGGTCACAGGCAGCTGTGCCATCGAGCGTGTCACATAGCGCTCAGATATCAGTGGGCCGCACACAATCCACAAGTGTCCAGTGTCCACAAGTGTACGCAGAGATTCAAAATCTCCATTATCCTCTCGTCACTTTGGTCACAGGCAGCTGTGCCATCGAGCGTGTCACATAGCGCTCAGATATCAGTGGGCCGCACACAATCCACAAGTGTCCACTGTCCACAAGTGTACGCAGAGATTCAAAATCTCCATTATCCTCTCGTCACTTTGGTCACAGGCAGCTGTGCCATCGAGCGTGTCACATAGCGCTCAGATATCAGTGGGCCGCACACAATCCACAAGTGTCCAGTGTCCAAAAGTGTACGCAGAGATTCAAAATCTCCATTATCCTCTCGTCACTTTGGTCACAGGCAGCTGTGCCATCAAGCGTGTCACATAGCGCTCAGATATCAGTGGGCCGCACACAATCCACAAGTGTCCACTGTCCACAAGTGTACGCAGAGATTCAAAATCTCCATTATCCTCTCGTCACTTTGGTCACAGGCAGCTGTGCCATCGAGCGTGTCACATAGCGCTCAGATATCAGTGGGCCGCACACAATCCACAAGTGTCCAGTGTCAAAAAGTGTACGCAGAGATTCAAAATCTCCATTATCCTCTCGTCACTTTGGTCACAGGCAGCTGTGCCATCGAGCGTGTCACATAGCGCTCAGATATCAGTGGGCCGCACACAATCCACAAGTGTCCAGTGTCCAAAAGTGTACGCAGAGATTCAAAATCTCCATTATCCTCTCGTCACTTTGGTCACAGGCAGCTGTGCCATCGAGCGTGTCACAGAGCGCTCAGATATCAGTGGGCCGCACACAATCCACAAGTGTCCAGTGTCCAAAAGTGTACGCAGAGATTCAAAATCTCCATTATCCTCTCGTCACTTTGGTCACAGGCAGCTGTGCCATCGAGCGTGTCACATAGCGCTCAGATATCAGTGGGCCGCACACAATCCACAAGTGTCCACTGTCCACAAGTGTACGCAGAGATTCAAAATCTCCATTATCCTCTCGTCACTTTGGTCACAGGCAGCTGTGCGATCGAGCGTGTCACATTGCGCTCAGATATCAGTGGGCCGCACACAATCCACAAGTGTCCAGTGTCCAAAAGTGTACGCAGAGATTCAAAATCTCCATTATCCTCTCGTCACTTTGGTCACAGGCAGCTGTGCCATCGAGCGTGTCACATAGCGCTCAGATATCAGTGGGCCGCACACAATCCACAAGTGTCCACTGTCCACAAGTGTACGCAGAGATTCAAAATCTCCATTATCCTCTCGTCACTTTGGTCACAGGCAGCTGTGCCATCGAGCGTGTCACATAGCGCTCAGATATCAGTGGGCCGCACACAATCCACAAGTGTCCAGTGTCCAAAAGTGTACGCAGAGATTCAAAATCTCCATTATCCTCTCGTCACTTTGGTCACAGGCAGCTGTGCCATCGAGCGTGTCACATAGCGCTCAGATATCAGTGGGCCGCACACAATCCACAAGTGTCCAGTGTCCAAAAGTGTACGCAGAGATTCAAAATCTCCATTATCCTCTCGTCACTTTGGTCACAGGCAGCTGTGCCATCGAGCGTGTCACATAACGCTCAGATATCAGTGGGCCGCACACAATCCACAAGTGTCCACTGTCCACAAGTGTACGCAGAGATTCAAAATCTCCATTATCCTCTCGTCACTTTGGTCACAGGCAGCTGTGCCATCGAGCGTGTCACATAGCGCTCAGATATCAGTGGGCCGCACACAATCCACAAGTGTCCAGTGTCCAAAAGTGTACGCAGAGATTCAAAATCTCCATTATCCTTTCGTCACTTTGGTCACAGGCAGCTGTGCCATTGAGCGTGTCACATAGCGCTCAGATATCAGTGGGCCGCACACAATCCACAAGTGTCCACTGTCCACAAGTGTACGCAGAGATTCAAAATCTCCATTATCCTCTCGTCACTTTGGTCACAAGCAGCTGTGCCATCGAGCGTGTCACATAGCGCTCAGATATCAGTGGGTCGCACACAATCCACAAGTGTCCAGTGTCCAAAAGTGTACGCAGAGATTCAAAATCTCCATTATCCTCTCGTCACTTTGGTCACAGGCAGCTGTGCCATCGAGCGTGTCACATAGCGCTCAGATATCAGTGGGCCGCACACAATCCACAAGTGTCCAGTGTCCAAAAGTGTACGCAGAGATTCAAAATCTCCATTATCCTCTCGTCACTTTGGTCACAGGCAGCTGTGCCATCGAGCGTGTCACATAGCGCTCAGATATCAGTGGGCCGCACACAATCCACAAGTGTCCACTGTCCACAAGTGTACGCAGAGATTCAAAATCTCCATTATCCTCTCGTCACTTTGGTCACAGGCAGCTGTGCCATCGAGCGTGTCACATAGCGCTCAGATATCAGTGGGCCGCACACAATCCACAAGTGTCCACTGTCCACAAGTGTGTGCAGAAATTCTAAAACTCCCCTGTCCTATAGACACCTTGTACCTTGTTTTACATTACTATATAGTTTGTTGGATTTTGTCTACATTTCTACCAAAAATGAGGAAGGCTGGTGGAAGAGGCCGTGGAATTGGGCGGGGGTTGGCAGCTGGTAATGATGGTGTTGGTGGTGGATCTGATGGTAGTGGCAAGAGCAAAATAGGACCGAATGCAGGAGGTGCTGACCCTGCGTCATCGTCTGGCTACATAAGGACTCGACCGCTTAGTTTTCTAGGAGTTGGCAAACCGCTTTTAAAGGCAGAGCATCAGGAAAAAGTTTTGTCTTACATTGCTGACTCAGCCTCCAGCTCTATCACCTCCTCTTCTTCAGTTGTAAAAAGTAAAAGCACTGAGTCGTCATTGGAGGCTCATGTTCATGAACCACACCTTTCCTTGTGTCCTTCACCCCAACCAAGATTGAAGGATGACGCAGGCCATACTACTGATTACTCCATGGAGCTGTTTTCACATACCATGCCTGGATTATCAAGTCAAATGGTGAATTACCCAGGCCAAGATGAATCTGACATGGAGTGCACTGATGCACAGCCGCTGATGGATGATTCTGCTGGTACATTCACTCAGAGCACTACATTGTCCTCGCAGTGTACAGAGCCAGATTTTGACCCTGATGAGACTCAGGTGCCCCTTCCCGTACACTATACCACCATACACGGTGACACAGAGAAAGGTGCACATGACATAGAAGAGGAGGTGATGGATGACCCAGTTGTTGACCCAGATTGGCATCCATTGGGGGAAGAGGGTGCTGCTTCCAATAGCTCAGATGAGGAGCATCCACAGCAGACATCGACATCGCAACAGCTGTTATCTGGCAGGCCCGGAGCACTCCAAAGACAGGTTCCAAACATCAAAAGAGTTGCTGGACAGCTTGTCCAGAGGGTCAAAAGATCACAGCGTGCTAGGCCGCAAAATGTCTGCCAAAGTAGGAAGAGTGCAGTGTGGCAGTTTTTTGAACAAAATCCTCATGATCAGGCCAAGGTTATCTGTAAGAAGTGCGCAAAGACCTTTAGCCGAGGGAAAAATCTGAAAAATTTGAATACCAGTTGCATGCTTAGACATTTAACCAGCATGCACTTGCAAGCGTGGACACAACACCAAACCTCAAGTGCCACATGTGCAACTGATCACAACGAAGGTAGTCAGCAACGCTACATTGTTTCCCCCACTGTAAGCCCACCGGTTAGCACAGCAGCAAATGTTGAGGTGTCGTTGCAAGGCCACAGCAGTCAGGGAATCCCACTGTTATATCAACGAAAGACTGATTCTAGGCCATCAGAAAGAACAACAACTCCATCACCATCATCAACCCTCTCTCAGTTCGCCCTGTCCACCGCTACTTCCACCATATGCAGCTCTCAAGTCCAGCTCACCCTCCCAGACACTATGAGTAGGTCAAGAAAGTACTCAGTCTCTCATCCGCGTACACTGGGTTTGAACGCCCACATTGCCAAACTAATCTCGTTTCAGATGATGCCCTTTCGGTTGGTGGAAAGCACAGCTTTCCGCGAACTCATGGCCTATGCAGTACCACGCTATGACCTACCCAGTCGCCACTTCTTCTCTCGCAAAGCCATCCCAGCCCTCCACCATCATGTGAAAGACCGCATTGTCCATGCACTCAAGCAGTCAGTGAGCGGAAAGGTGCACCTCACAACTGATGCATGGTCCAGTCGGCATGGCCAGGGCCGTTACGTGTCCATCACTGCGCACTGGGTTAATGTGGTGGATGCAGGGTCCACAGGGGACAGCGGTGGTGGGACAGTGCTGCCTAGCCCACGGTATAGGAAACAGTTGGCTGTAGGCGTTCGACCCTCCTCCTCCTCCTCCTCCTCCAGAAGCGACAGCTCGTCCACAGAGCGCAGTCGTACGAGCACTCCATCTGCAGCTGCCACTGTTGCACACGATGTGTCCCCCTATCGAGCAGCTAGTGGAAAGCGTCAGCAGGCTGTGTTGCAGATGATGTGTTTGGGCGACAGACACACCGCCGAGGTGCTGGCCGAGTACTTGAAGCGACAAACTGAGTCATGGCTGGGCAGTGTACATCTTGAGGCAGGCAAGGTAGTTAGTGATAACGGCCGTAATTTTGTGGCAGCCATAGCCCTTTCAAAACTCAGCCACATACCTTGCTTGGCTCACACCTTGAACCTGGTGGTGCAGTGCTTCCTCAAAAATTATCCGGAGTTAACAGCCCTGCTCCAGAAGGTGCAAAGACTGTGCGCGCACATCCGCCGGTCGCCTGTACACTCCGTTCGTATGCAGAAGCTGCAGCGATTGCTCCACCTTCCCAACCACCGCCTCATTATCGACATTGCAACAAGGTGGAACTCCACCCTGCACATGGTGGAGCAGCTGTGCGAGCAGAGGCAGGCCATAATGCATTTGTGGGAGGATACACGGCCAGGCACTTTGAGAGCAGACATGGAGTTGACAGGCGTGCAGTGGTCGAAGCTGAAAGACCTTTGTAAAGTCCTTCAGTGTTTTGAGGAATGCACACGGCTGGTAAGCGCAGACGACGCCATCCTAAGCATGAGCATCCCACTTATGCGTCTGCTCATGCAAACTTTGATGCACCTTAAGGAGCAGGCGTCTGCAGCCAATGTTGATGAGGAGGAAGAGGAGGAGGGAATCCTTGATGACATTCAGCCATTGTCTGCTCAGGGACCTCTCCTGGACGAGGTGGAGGAAGAAGAGGAGGAGGAGGAGGAGGATGATGGGGATGATTACTTAGGGGAGGAGGATGCATCTCGTGGGGCAAGTGAAAATGTTGGCGTGGCAAGGTCTGGTATAGGGTTTGTGCGTGACTGGAGGGATGTGGATTTGCCAGAAAGTGCTCCTCCACCCAGCACTCGCAGTGCATCATTGACACCGGGAACATTGGCCCACATGTCAGATTATGCCTTGCGGATCCTAAAAAGGGACCCCCGCATTGCCAAAATGATGAACGATGACGACTACTGGTTGGCCAGCATCCTGGATCCACGCTATAAAGGCAAATTACAAAACATCATGCCACAGGAGAACCTTGACCTAATATTGGCTAATAAACAAGCAACTCTGGTAAATCGGTTGCTTGAGGCATTCCCACCACACAGCAGCGGTGATGGTTCTCACACGAGCCGTACGGGCCGGGGGCAGCTTGGCAGAGGTGTTTGTGGTGCACACAGCAGAAGTGGCGTTGGAGACAGGGGTTTCATGACAATGTTGTGGACTGATTTTTCAAATACCGCTCACACAACTGGTAATACTGCATCGATGGAAAGTGACAGGAGACAGCAGTTGTCAACTATGGTTACAAACTACTTTTCCTCCAATATCGATGTTCTCCCACACAGGTCATTCCCCTTTGACTATTGGGCCGCTAAACTGGACACCTGGCCTGAATTGGCACAATATGCCTTACAGGAGCTCGCTTGCCCAGCTGCAAGTGTGCTATCGGAAAGAGTCTTCAGTGCAGCTGGATCAATCCTGACAGAAAAAAGGACCCGTCTGTCAACCCAAAATGTGGATGATCTAACCTTCATTAAAATGAACCACGCATGGGTTTCCAAGGATTTTGTCCCACCTTCCCCTGATGACACATAGGGTGACAGAAAAATGGCTTGCTTTGGTCCACCTCTTCCTGGTACTTCACCTATTTCGCCTTTTGCATCAGTTGAATGTCCAACATCAACATATGCCACTTTCTAAAACTCCCTAACTGTGCTGCCTCCCCCCCCATGGCCGGGGTCACCACCTAGCGCACGACACCGTGCGAGTGCCGTTGCCCTGGACAGGTGGGTAGGCCGACTCTTGGGCGCGGGCACTGGCACAGGGTCCCTCATAGTGCAATCAAGTGTCTCTGACGGTGGTGGTGCACACCCGCCGTCAGACACACCGCTGTACTATGAGGGGCCCAGTGCCAGTACCGACGCCCACAAGTGGGCCCCCTTGCTTGGCCAGGGCCCCAGCATTTGCAATCTTTACCTCTCCCTGCTCCTCCGCTGTGTAATCAAATCCATACTGTGCCTGACACCGTCTGAGCCTGCCTCCTGAGACATATATTTTGAATGTGTACGCTATCCATACATGTTATCCAGGGATACGGTACCCTTTCTAACCTTTGTGCAATGACGTGCAATCCATACTGGGCCTAACACCGTCTGAGCCTGCCTCATGCTGTATAGACATATATTTTGAATGTGTACGCTATCCATACATGTTATCCGGGGATACGGTACCCCTTCTAACCTTTGTGCAATGACGTGCAATCCATACTGGGCCTAACACCGTCTGAGCCTGCCTCATGCTGTATAGACATATATTTTGAATGTGTACGCTATCCATACATGTTATCCAGGGATACGGTACCCTTTCTAACCTTTGTGCAATGACGTGCAATCCATACTGGGCCTAACACCGTCTGAGCCTGCCTCATGCTGTATAGACATATATTTTGAATGTGTACGCTATCCATACATGTTATCCGGGGATACGGTACCCTTTCTAACCTTTGTGCAATGATGTGCAATCCATACTGGGCCTAACACCGTCTGAGCCTGCCTCATGCTGTATAGACATATATTTTGAATTTGTACGCTATCCATACATGTTATCCGGGGATACGGTACCCCTTCTAACCTTTGTGCAATGACGTGCAATCCATACTGGGCCTAACACCGTCTGAGCCTGCCTCATGCTGTATAGACATATATTTTGAATGTGTACGCTATCCATACATGTTATCCGGGGATACGGTACCCCTTCTAACCTTTGTGCAATGACGTGCAATCCATACTGGGCCTAACACCGTCTGAGCCTGCCTCATGCTGTATAGACATATATTTTGAATGTGTACGCTATCCATACATGTTATCTGGGGATACGGTACCCTTTCTAACCTTTGTGCAATGACGTGCAATCCATACTGGGCCTAACACCATCTGAGCCTGCCTCATGCTGTATAGACATATATTTTGAATGTGTACGCTATCCATACATGTTATCCGGGGATACGGTACCCCTTCTAACCTTTGTGCAATGACGTGCAATCCATACTGGGCCTAACACCGTCTGAGCCTGCCTCATGCTGTATAGACATATATTTTGAATGTGTACGCTATCCATACATGTTATCCAGGGATACGGTACCCTTTCTAACCTTTGTGCAATCACGTGCAATCCATACTGGGCCTAACACCGTCTGAGCCTGCCTCATGCTGTATAGACATATATTTTGAATGTGTACGCTATCCATACATGTTATCCGAGGATACGGTACCCCTTCTAACCTTTGTGCAATGACGTGCAATCCATACTGGACCTAACACCGTCTGAGCCTGCCTCATGCTGTATAGACATATATTTTGAATGTGTACGCTATCCATACATGTTATCCGGGGATACGGTACCCCTTCTAACCTTTGTGCAATGACGTGCAATCCATACTGGGCCTAACACCGTCTGAGCCTGCCTCATGCTGTATAGACATATATTTTGAATGTGTACGCTATCCATACATGTTATCCGGGGATACGGTACCCCTTCTAACCTTTGTGCAATGACGTGCAATCCATACTGGGCCTAACACCGTCTGAGCCTGCCTCATGCTGTATAGACATATATTTTGAATGTGTACGCTATCCATACATGTTATCCAGGGATACGGTACCCTTTCTAACCTTTGTGCAATCACGTGCAATCCATACTGGGCCTAACACCGTCTGAGCCTGCCTCATGCTGTATAGACATATATTTTGAATGTGTACGCTATCCATACATGTTATCCGGGGATACGGTACCCCTTCTAACCTTTGTGCAATGACGTGCAATCCATACTGGGCCTAACACCGTCTGAGCCTGCCTCATGCTGTATAGACATATATTTTGAATGTGTACGCTATCCATACATGTTATCCGGGGATACGGTACCCCTTCTAACCTTTGTGCAATGACGTGCAATCCATACTGGGCCTAACACCGTCTGAGCCTGCCTCATGCTGTATAAACATATATTTTGAATGTGTACGCTATCCATACATGTTATCCGGGGATACGGTACCCCTTCTAACCTTTGTGCAATGACGTGCAATCCATACTGGGCCTAACACCGTCTGAGCCTGCCTCATGCTGTATAGACATATATTTTGAATGTGTACGCTATCCATACATGTTATCCAGGGATACGGTACCCTTTCTAACCTTTGTGCAATCACGTGCAATCCATACTGGGCCTAACACCGTCTGAGCCTGCCTCATGCTGTATAGACATATATTTTGAATGTGTACGCTATCCATACATGTTATCCGGGGATACGGTACCCCTTCTAACCTTTGTGCAATGACGTGCAATCCATACTGGGCCTAACACCGTCTGAGCCTGCCTCATGCTGTATAGACATATATTTTGAATGTGTACGCTATCCATACATGTTATCCGGGGATACGGTACCCCTTCTAACCTTTGTGCAATGACGTGCAATCCATACTGGGCCTAACACCGTCTGAGCCTGCCTCATGCTGTATAGACATATATTTTGAATGTGTACGCTATCCATACATGTTATCCGGGGATACGGTACCCCTTCTAACCTTTGTGCAATGACGTGCAATCCATACTGGGCCTAACACCGTCTGAGCCTGCCTCATGCTGTATAGACATATATTTTGAATGTGTACGCTATCCATACATGTTATCCAGGGATACGGTACCCTTTCTAACCTTTGTGCAATCACGTGCAATCCATACTGGGCGTGAGAACGGCTGGCGAGCTGTTAAGCAAGCTACAGCACCTGTCCAGACAAGTACAGGGATTCCCTAGCGAGGAGACTTATTTGATTGTTTTCTATGTTGGGACAGCAATTTTTGGGGAGCACTATACTCTGGAGAATGATAGATGGGGCCCACCATACACTGGAACATTCCAAAGGTGGACATCAGACACTGGAGCAGCATTTACAGGGCCCATTATACACTAGAGCATTAGAAATGGGGCCCATTATGTTTGGAGCATTATTTGGGCCCATAAGACAGTGGAGCTTCATCCATGGGGACCAACATATACTGTAGCATTATGTGGAGCTCATCATATACTGTTTCAAACATTATATGGGACCAATGATTTTGTATGGAGAAATAGATGGGCCTCGTCATGAGATGTAAAAAGTGAGGTATTTTTCATTGTACTATACCGCTATTTCTCTGCCGTATCGGAGCATGATGAGTTGTGGTATGTGTTAAAGGGGCGCTCTTTCGCCCAGGGCACATGAAAACCTGCAGCCAGCCCTCCCCCCCCACAAATTTAGCCAAATAACCCCCATTTTTCAGTGCGTAACTTGTATTATGAAGTTAATTAAGGTTGACAAGCTTAAGTAAGAAGAATTGATGCTTTTGGCATTCAAATGGGCACTGTAGGTGTGTTTCCTGTCCTCCTCTCACTGCCGACTTTTATTCCCCATTGACTTACATTGGGTTTCGTGTTTCGGGACGACCCCGACTTTTCCCTATAATCGGACGATCTTGCTCGACCCGACTTTTGGAAAAGTCGGGTTTCACGAAACCAAACGCGACCCTAAAAAACCAAAAGTCGCTCAACTCTACTGTTAACCCTACAAATATGGGGCTGATTTGAACTTTATTGTTTGAAGAGGCTTCCAGTTTTCAGTCACAGAGAAGTGGCCAGTGCGGCTTCAGTCACCACTCAGTACATAGCCCCGGGCACTGATAACCGACTCAGCAGTGCATCAGTGCAGAGCCGGCTGTCAGTCAGTGCCGAAGCATGATTACAGCTGCCGTTCACTATGCACTGAGTGGTACCTAAAGGCATGCTTCTATGACTGAAACTTGGTGTAATAAAGTTAAATAAACCTGCAAGTTAATCCCATATCTACTGATTAACAGCGTTTTTTGACATGACAAATTCCCTGTAAAAGTGTTGTCCACTACTGAGACAACTCCTTCTGAATCTCTGTTTCCCCCAGTATAATAATATCACCTGTGGTACCAGTTCAGCAGTGTCGGCACTGGATCATGAGACAATTTTATGTCATGTAATTCCTGCAGATAATCAGCACTGGCTGTGCTCTCCTCCCCTGCGGACAAATCAGACATCCAGAGGAAGTAACTGTGGCTGCCCCTTCACTTCCTCCATATGTCAGTTATGTCCGTAGGAGAGGAGAATAAAGCCAGAGTTGATTGGTCAGAGAGATCATATGGCATAACAATGTCACATGATCCCAGGGATAGCCAGTGCCAACACCACTGGAAGGTGCCTGCACCAGAGGTGACTATAGGTGATATTATTGCACTCACTGAAACATACGGATGAGAGGCGGTTGTCTGAAAAGTGGTCAACCCCTTTAAGGCCAGACAGCAGATAATGTTGCCCTGATTCATCATGACCATTACTATTCATTCAGGGCTTGATGAGATGTGCTGGAGTGAGAGGCGCTGGATTCATTATGCCTCTTATGCATGCTGGGCAAGTGTACACACACGCTACAGATACCTCACACACAAATAACAAACATACACACTACAGATACCTCACAAACAAACATACACACTACAGATACCTCACATACAAGTAACAAGCATACACAGTACAGATACCTCACATACAAGTAACAAGCATACACAGTACAGATACCTCACATACAAGTAACGTACACACTACAGATACCTCACATACAAGTAACGTACACATTACAGATACCTCACACACAAGTAACAAACATACACACTACAGATACCTCACATACAAGTAACAAGCATACACAGTACAGATACCTCACATACAAGTAACAAGCATACACACTAAAGATACCTCACATACAAGTAACGTACACATTACAGATACCTCACACACAAGTAACAAACATACACACTACAGATACCTCACATACAAGTAACGTACACACTACAGATACCTCACATACAAGTAACAAGCATACACACTAAAGATACCTCACATACAAGTAACGTACACACTACAGATACCTCACATACAAGTAACAAGCATACACACTAAAGATACCTCACATACAAGTAATGTACACATTACAGATACCTCACACACAAGTAACAAACATACACACTACAGATATTCACATACAAGTAACAAGCATACACACTAAAGATACCTCACATACAAGTAACGTACACACTACAGATACCTCACATACAAGTAACAAGCATACACACTATAGATACCTCACATACAAGTAACGTACACACTACAGATACCTCACATACAAGTAACAAGCATACACACTAAAGATACCTCACATACAAGTAACGTACACACTAAAGATACCTCACATACAAGTAACGTACACACTACAGATGCCTCACACACAAGTAACAAACATACACACTACAGATACCTCACATACAAGTAACAAGCATACACAGTACAGATACCTCACATACAAGTAACAAGCATACACACTAAAGATACCTCACATACAAGTAACGTACACATTACAGATACCTCACACACAAGTAACAAACATACACACTACAGATACCTCACATACAAGTAACGTACACACTACAGATACCTCACATACAAGTAACAAGCATACACACTAAAGATACCTCACATACAAGTAACGTACACATTACAGATACCTCACACACAAGTAACAAACATACACACTACAGATATTCACATACAAGTAACAAGCATACACACTAAAGATACCTCACATACAAGTAACGTACACACTACAGATACCTCACATACAAGTAACAAGCATACACACTATAGATACCTCACATACAAGTAACAAGCATACACACTACAGATACCTCACATACAAGTAACAAGCATACACACTAAAGATACCTCACATACAAGTAACAAGCATACACACTAAAGATACCTCATATACAAGTAACAAGCATACACACTAAAGATACCTCACATACAAGTAACACACACTACAGATACCTCACATACAAGTAACGTACACACTACAGATAGCTCACACACAAGTAACAAACATACACAATACAGATACCTCACACACAAGTAACAAACATAAACACTACAGATACCTCACACGCAAGTAACATACACACTACAGATACTTCACATACAACACACACACACTGTGCTGTAGGAGAGGCTGATATGACTCGCCCCCAGAGGCCGTGGGGTACTCGGTGCCGGGCCCGTTTCTTTCAATGGGAGATGTCACAGTGGCGGTGACCCGACCCGTGGCCTCAGGCAGTCAATGTAAAAGGGGTAGAGTGATGGGGATAAAGTTATTAAGATGATTTGTGACGCCACCTCTGGTTTCTGGTCAGTTTGACCAGCGCTGCAGGGTTGCTTCTCTAGGACAGATGGTGTGGTGCAGCAATGATGTTGAAGCTTCCCACAGGTGGAGCTGTAGTCCCAGGGCAGTAGCAATAGGTGTTGAGGTAGATGGTGCAGTGATAGGCACAGAGATGTAGCAGTGCTAAGTGGGTTGGCACAGGAATAAGGCAATGAGACAGCTCATTGCAGTTCCAGTTCTTTTACTCACGTTCTTGGCACAGACAGGTGCCCGCTTCAATGCTGCGGTCTCCAGATCAGGGGCTCAGCCAACACCCAGGCAGATGGAATTAACCTTTCCAGCACTCCCTTTCGTGTGCCTGTTCTGAACGTCTCCTTTCTAGCGCTTATCTGAGGTACTTGCAGTTCTGAGTTACACTGAAGTTCCTCCTGCTTGTTGTTACTCAAACTCCACTCGCATGACTAGTGACTGTAGCCTGCTTCGGGAACTCCATCCGTTATGTCCGGCTCACACTTAGGTTGCCACCATGTCTTCGAGTCTTTTGTGGGAATTGAGTGGTCCCAGCTCCTATTCCTCTGGTTTCTGCTGCAGGAACATTAATTTCACAAACAGCCTCAGAGACCGGACTCCGGCCATGCGCTTCAAACTTGAGGAAGGGCTATGCTCTGACCCTAGTCCTTAGTTCTCATCTCCTTACATTCCGCACTAATCTTTCTTCCTTCTGAAGAATCAGGCTTTCTATTGCTCCTTCCCGCACCAGCAGCTCCAGGTCACTGAAGTCTGCTGCAGCACCTCCTTCACTCCATCCCTCTCTGGGGATCTTCTCTCCCCAACTGACTACTTCCTAACATTCTCCCACTCTCTGGTGTCATCTCAGCTCCACCCACCACCCAGCACTCTTTGTGTTCCAAGCAGGGAGCCACAAAGGGTGCCCTGCTATTCTAAAGTGTCTGTGTTGGATGTGAGTGGTGGAGTCTGGTCAGGTGTTACCATCTTACCTGGGGAGTGGGATACTACACCTCAGGAGGAGGTGCAGTACCCCTGTGGTGACTGAACCCTCAGGGGTGCCACATTCCCCCTCCATTAACCGCAGCACATCCGCGGGCTGTAAACACATGAGAATTAAGATGGTACCGGAACATACAAAAATTTTCTTTTTAGATTATCAATGTAAAAACAGCTTCTCTTAAGGAGAGGACTAAAGCTTGAATGTTGCAGAACGAGTTTACGGAATACCTATAATTTAACATTTCACCTATTTTGAAGTGCTCTTGGCAGTAACCGTTACCAAGAAGTTCACTGCCAGATCAGGTATTACCATCCTTGCTTCAACATATTTTTCACATTCTACTGTTACTCCTACTCTTCTAGAACTATAGGTGACAACCGCTGACTCCTGTTTCGTCACCTGGATTCAAATTTTTATTCAAAATTTCACGTTTTTATTAAGGATTACTTCTAGACTACTTTCTGTAAAACATCTATTTCTAAGGGTGTGTGCACACGCTGCGGATTCTGATGCGGATCCGCAGCGGATATGGCCCTGCGGATCCGTAGCAGAATTAGCTGCGGTGTACAGTACCATTATTCCCAATGGGAATTAAAAACCGCTGTGCAGACGCTGCGGACTGTTCCGCGCAGATTTTGCTGTGGTTTCAAATCCGCAGAAAGAATTGCATGTCAATTCTTTCTGCAGATTCCGCAGCGGTTTACCATCTCCTCCATTGTGGAGATGATAAACCGCAGGGCAAAACCGTAGGCTAATCTGCAGATAAACCGCAGGTCTTTTGACCTGCGGATTTATCTGGGAATTTTGCAAAATCAACGCGGATGAATCCGCAGCAGATTCCGCAGCGTGTGCACACACCCTAATACTGCAGCTACTAACATTTTTATAAGGCACATTATAAAAGACTTCACATTAAAACATCATAATTCTTGCAAGTGCTGGACACCGCTCCCAGCCGGGATTTCTTGCAGTGTCTCTGTAGCTGAAGTAGAACCTCAGGTCTGAGGTAGTCCTTGTTGAGGTTCAAGTAAAACCAAGAGAAGAAAGTTCGTTCAGCACACCGGCATAAATGAAAAAAAAACTTTATTAGGCTAATATGCCATATTAAAATGCAAAAAACACCTGACGCATTTCCGGTGCACAAAGGCACCCTTAGTCATAGGTAAATAAAAACTGAGATGCAGGAGAGGTGGCAGGAGGAAGAGAAAAACGCACATGGAAGCGTTATCCAACGCGCAACAAGAGAACTATGTTCTAAGTCCTGTTTCCAACGTTGTAGTCCTGACTCCGTTCATTTTGACCCCAGCACAAATTGATATCTTGCAGAAAGGATTGAACTTTGTTCCCAGTAAAAAAATTGACCTTTTCCAGACAATCAAAGATGTGAACAAGTTTACCAGACTCCTTACAGTGAAAAGACATTTTTTCCAGAATGATTCCAGTGACAACATGATTGACAACCCTGATCCTGTTAATTTTCATGATGAATTATTTGCTTCGCTTTCCTTCAGAGAGCAATTTGCATTAACCACTCTTTCTTCCTTACAGGATCCACACGATAATCCAGATCTCATACATGACAGAGATGTTCATGTTGTGCCACACAATTCTTCATACTATCCATTGCAATCGAGAGTACCCAGCTTGGACCTTTTTCAATCCTTGGTGGAGAGAGATTTACGTGAATTAGACAAGAGCATTAAATCCACTGATTTTTTTCATAATTTGAGCATCACTCAATCTCAAGCCATCAAGGATTTGCAGAATAACCCAAATTTATTAATCAAGCAATCTGATAAAGGCGGCTGCACAGTCATTTTAGACACTGATTTATACACTCACTGGCCACTTTATTAGGTACACCTGTCCAACTGTGTGTTAAGACTTAATTTCTAATCAGCCAATCACATGGCGGCAACTCAGTGCATTTAGGCATGTAGACATGGTCAAGACAATCTCCTGCAGTTCAAACCGAGCATCAGTATGGGGAAGAAAGGTGATTTGAGTGCCTTTGAACGTGGCATGATTGTTGGTGCCAGAAGGGCTGGTCTGAGAATTTCAGAAACTGCTGATCTACTGGGATTTTCACGCACAACCATCTCTAGGGTTTACAGAGAATGGTCCGAAAAAGAAAAAAAAAACAGTGAGCGGCAGTTCTGTGGCCGGAAATGCCTTGTTGATGCCAGAGGTCAGAGGAGAATGGGCAGACTGGTTCGAGCTGATAGAAAGGCAACAGTGACTCAAATTGCCACCCGTTACAACCAAGGTAGGCAGAAGAGCATCTCTGAACGCACAGTGCGTCGAACTTTGAGGCAGATGGGCTACAGCAGCAGAAGACCACACTGGGTACCACTCCTCTCAGCTAAGAACAGGAAACTGAGGCTACAATTTGCACAAGCTCATCGAAATTGGACAGTAGAAGATTGGAAAAACGTTGCCTGGTCTGATGAGTCTCGATTTCTGCTGCGACATTCGGATGGTAGGGTCAGAATTTGGCGTAAACAACATGAAAGCATGGATCCATCCTGCCTTGTATCAACGGTTCAGGCTGGTGGTGGTGTCATGGTGTGGGGAATTTTTTCTGGGCACTCTTTGGGCCCCTTGGTAACAATTGAGCATCGTTGCAACGCCACAGCCTACCTGAGTATTGTTGCTGACCATGTCCATCCCTTTATGACCACAATGTACCCAACATCTGATGGCTACTTTCAGCAGGATAATGCGCCATGTCATAAAGCTCGAATCATCTCAGATTGGTTTCTTGAACATGACAATGAGTTTACTGTACTCAAATGGCCTCCTCAGTCACCAGATCTCAATCCAATAGAGCATCTTTGGGATGAGGTGGAACGGGAGATTCGCATCAGGGATGTGCAGCCGACAAATCTGCGCCAACTGTGTGATGCCATCATGTTAATATGGTCCAAAATCTCTGAGGAATGCTTCCAGCACCTTGTTGAATCTCTGCCACGAAGAATTGAGGCAGTTCTGAAGGCAAAAGGGGGTCCAACCCCTTACTAGCATGGTGTACCTAATAAAGTGGCCAGTGAGTGTATATCAGCTCTGTTCTCAGTGTGTTAAATGACACCTGCACATATTCCACATTGAGCTGTGATCCTTCTTCCACTTTCAAGTGTGAATTAACCAACTTGGTACAGGATGGTCTAAAAATGAACATATTTTGTTCATAAACAGCTAAATGGTTGTTACCTGACCATCCAGTATTTCCTATTTTCCATGGGTTACCCAAAATTCACATAAATCAATTCCCTCCTCCACTCCATCCTATCATTTCTAGTATTGGTTCACTAAATGAAAATTTAAGTGTTTGGGTAGATACATTTTTGCAACCTTTAACCCTTCGCATTCCAGGGTATTTGAAAAATTCTGAATCTGTGATTCATGCGTTTGATAATTTTATCTGGCAGAAAAATTTCAGCTTTTTCACTTGTGATGTAACCAACTTGTACTCTTCGATTCCTCATTCTCTTGCTCTACAGGCTTTATCGCACCATATGGATAATTATAGCAATTATTCGGGTGAACTAAAATCTTTTATTATCAGATCGTCCGCATATCTACTGAGTCACAATTATTTTATGTTTAATAAATCATTTTTTCTTCAAATTTTGGGTGCCCCTATGGGGTTAAATTTCTCACCTTCTTTAGCCATATTATATATGGCTTGGTGGGAAGAGCAATTTCTTTTTTATGATCTCAACCCATTTTTCAATGACATTTTTTGGTTTGGTAGATATGTGGACGATCTGATGTTTGTTTGGAAGGGTAATTCCACAGACTTGTCCCTTTTTTATTCTTATCTCAATTCTAACAATCTAAATTTAATATTCACCATTAGTGGCACAGGGAATCAAGTTTCCTTTTTGGATTTATTGCTCACAGGTGATTCTATCACTGGCAAAGTTCACACTACCATTTATAGAAAGGAAACTGCAGGTAATTCACTTTTACTTTCTTCTTCATGTCATCCCCAACATACCATCCAGTCCATCCCTTATGGGGAATTCAATAGGGCTATACGTTTATGTTCAGACAATGCCTTGTTTTTACAAGAAAGTAAAGTCATAAAAAAACGTCTTTTTGATCGAGGTTACAATAATCAAATTGTCAGCAATGCATTCCACAAAGTGATGAACAAACCAAGATTTACCAGTTTAAAGGAAAAATCCTCAGCTTGTGCTGATCATATGGTGACTTTTTCAACGCCATTCAGCCCCCAATTCAATCAAATTAAAGAAATTGTGAAAAAATATCTGCCCGTCACAAACCAAGACACTAAATTAAGACAAATCATACAATCTGGCTGCCGTTATGTTGCCCGAAGGGGAACCAGTTTGGCAAATTATCTTTCTCCCAGTCTTTTAAAATCACCAGAAAAAATTTGGACTTGGATTACTTCCACTGGATTTTACAAATGTGCTGGTTCCAGGTGCAATGTCTGCACACATGCAATAGACAAATCTAAATTTATTTTTTTCATACCAAGGTTTTTCTCAACAAATTACATCTTTTATTAATTGTGACAGTCAGTTTGTCGTTTATTGCATTTGTTGCACAGAGTGTAAGATTCAGTATATCGGCTGTACTATACGCAAACTAAAAGAAAGAATAGCTGAACATATCAGAAACATAGAACAAAGAAACGCTTCCTATTCATGAGCGGTAAAACACTTCGTTCATGCTCATCATAGCAATATGGATTCATTTGCCTTCTATGGTCTAGAAAAGGTTAAAACTCCTGCACGAGGTGGTGATAGACACAAGCTATTAAATATACGTGAAGCTTTTTGGATATTAAAATTAGACACTAAATCTCCAAACGGTATGAATTTCAGGAACGATTTGTTCTATATTTATTAATGAAATTTATGTACTTACTGTATATACTCGAATATAAGTCGAGATTTTCAGCCCAAAAAATTGGGCTGAAAGTCCCCCTCTCGTCTTATATTCGAGTCATATACAAAGGGGGTTGGGGGGGCGGGGGTGTCAGGTCATACTTACCCGTCCTGACGCTGTCTCTTGAGCCCCCAGTTTCTCCCCGTGCTCTCTCTTCCTGCCTTCAGCGGTCACGTGGTGCCGCTCATTAAAACTCATGAATATGCGCATATTAATGAGCGGCACCACGTGACCGCTGAATGCAGGAAGAGAGAGCGCGGAGAAGCTGGGGACTCAAGCGACAGCGTCAGGATGGGTAAGTATAGCGATACTCAACGGTCCTGCATCCATGGCTGCTTGCTGCTGTCTGTCATCGGTCAGTGACTTCAGACAGCAGAGGGCGCGGTGACGTGGTTAGTGCGCGCCGCGCCCCCTGCAGTCTGAACATCACTGACCGATGACGTGCAGATAGCTGTGAGCAGCCATGGACGCAGGACAGGTGAGAATCTGACACCCAGTGACGGAGAGGTGAGTATGTCATTTTTTTTATTTTTACATGCAGCAGCAGCATGGGGGCAGCATATGAGGGAACAATCTATGGAGCTATTTATGGGGACAGCATATGGGGGAACAACCTATGGAGCTATTTATGGGGGCAACATATGGGGGAACAACCTATGGAGCTATTTATGGGGGCAGAATATGAGGGAACAATCTATGGAGCTATTTATGGGGGCAGCATATGGGGGAACAACCTATGGAGCTATTTATGGGGGCAACATATGGGGGAACAACCTATGGAGCTATTTATGGGGGCAGCATATGAGGGAACAATCTATGGAGCTATTTATGGGGGCAGCATATGAGAGAACAATCTATGGAGCTATTTATGGGGGCAGCATATAAGGGAACAATCTATGGAGCTATTTATGGGGGCAGCATATGAGGGAACAATCTATTGAGCTATTTATGGGGGCAGCATATAAGGGAACAATCTATGGAGCTATTTATGGGGGCAGCATATGAGGGAACAATCTATGGAGCTATTTATGGGGGCAGCATATGAGGGAACAATCTATGGAGCTATTTATGGGGGCAGCATATGAGGGAACAATCTATTGAGCTATTTATGGGGGCAGCATATAAGGGAACAATCTATGGAGCTATTTATGGGGGCAGCATATGAGGGAACAATCTATTGAGCTATTTATGGGGGCAGCATATAAGGGAACAATCTATGGAGCTATTTATGGGGGCAGCATATGAGGGAACAATCTATGGAGCTATTTATGGGGGCAGCATATGGGGGAACAATCTATGGAGCTTCTTCTGAGGACACCATATGGGGGAATAATCTATGGAGCATTTCCCACCCTAGACTTATACTCGAGTCAATAAGTTCTCCCAGTTTTTTGTGGCAAAATTAGGGGGGTCGACTTATACTCGAGTATATACGGTATTAGTTTTTCTGTCAAAAATAATTTTACAGTGATTCGTATTTAGTTTATTTTGGGTTTTTTTTTTGTTATACTAGGAAAGCATAGAATTTATCCCATAGCTCCTATTTTATTCATATGTTTATCAAGCATTCTGCAATAGTTCCACCATTGATTGCTATGTGTTTATAACTTATTTTTCATTTTTTATGTGCTAAAAATTCCATTTGATTGTCACCAAGTTTATATATTGTTTGTAGGCACTCATTCACACATTTTGCATGGAACTTTTTATTCCTGCGTATCTATAACTTATTTTTCAAGTCCAAAAAAAACTTTTTTTTTTTTTTTTTTTGTTGACTAATTCTTTATATTGTTCGCAAGCACTCATTCATACTCTTTGCATGAAATATTTTATTACACGTGCAAAAAACTCCATTTGATTGTTATTAATTCCATATATTGTTTGTAGGTACCTATTCACACCTTTTGCATGGAACCACTCATTCCTGCGCATCTATAAATTATTTTTGAGGTGTAAAAAATTCCTTTTGATTCTGACTAACTCTATATATTGTCCGTAGGCACTCATTCACACCTTTCGCATGGAATTATTTATTTCTGCGCAGAAAATCCATTCTCCATTGGAAGATCATTTTGGAGTTATTTAATTACTTTTAGATATATCCATTTATATTATTGTACCTTTTTTTTTTTTTTTCCTTGGGAACTTCAATCCTGGAGTGATCTGTATCATTGCAAGGAACTGCTCACTTTTCCTTTCATGTGTTGCCACTTTTTGTAATTAATTGCAAGCTTTGTGATTGGTTTGTAACCAGTATATATCTTTCTATGCATATTGTTTTTATTTACCTATGACTAAGGGTGCCTTTGTGCACCGGAAACGCGTCAGGTGTTTTTTGCATTTTAATATGGCATATTAGCCTAATAAAGTTTTTTTTTCATTTATGCCGGTGTGCTGAACAAACTTTCTTCTTCTTGTGGACATCTGCTGTGCTCACCAGCGTATTCATGCACCCACCTGTGGATCAATGAACTCAGCCCAAAGTGGTTTTCATTTGGATGCGATGCAAGCTACCAGTCCTCCCTCTCCTAAAACCAAGAGAGAGCACCTTAAGAGGTGCAAACTATATACAGCAAAGTTTGTGTATCACTCCAAGTTCATGATCACGGCAGTTCTGATTTTAGTGCAACAAATGCCAAAAACTAGGCAAAACTGAAGAAAAGAAAATGCAAACAATGAGGGCACAACGGTGCCCATACCCTCCTGGGAAACAGTTCAGTTCAGTCCTCCTGATTAGCATTGCCTTAAGCATCAGGTTTTGGTCGCTTACATGGTAAAACTTGGGTGCTGCCACTTGATGGCTGTGCAAGCACAGGACCATTTCTGTCCACAGGCACATTGCCTAGCACCAGGGTCATGGCAGGGGCGGCGGTCATACCTGGTGCTTCCCGGTGGTGTCTCGGCTCCGGTGCAGGCACTGGACGGCAGCCGGTGGCAGCGGTAGTTGCAGGCAGGAACACAGTCTCTGCCTCACATTCAGCTCCTGGGTCCTCAGATAACTCTTCCTGGCAGGCAGCGCCCAACTGCGGTCGCAGCGTGGAGGTGGTGATGGGTGCTGCCGATGGCATCGCAGCAGCCACGGGTTTCACAGGTGCTGCCTGGGGGAGAGCTGATGCAGCGACGGCGGGTACCGGTGGTGGAGGTACCGTTTCTGCAGGCCCCTCCTGGGTGCGCTGCCGGTCCAAGGTCCGCAGAGCCTCCTGCTTCAGCCGCAGACTGCGGTTCAGCATAGCGATCTCTTCCAACTGCTGACGGTCCATCATGGAAGCAGGGCCGGAGCCTTCAACTAGTGCGCCAGGTAAGGCAAGCTCCTCATCCTCGCGCTCTGCAGGCCTCCGTCCTTCCTCCATCATGGTATCCTGGCATTCTGGCTTCTCCTTGGGCTTTCTTCCTGCCTCACAGCTCTGCTCCTCCTTCCTGGGGCGGCGCCTCCTTCCTCCATACCAAGCCAGTATACGAACCCCTCTGGGGGTGGGCCATGTTGTTGTTGCTTAGAAGTTCAGGCAGGGGTGGCCCAGGACAGTTCATGCTCTTTTCTTAGGGCCACCCATGCTGCCAAGCCCTTCTTCACCGCGCCGGTGGCCATTTTGAGAGTCCATTTTACAGTCTATCATTTTGGTTATTTTGCACATTTTCAGCAATATACAATGTAATAAATCTTCAGCACACAGGACCCGGTGGTATCGGGCTTCGTCACCCTGTTCGTGATGCCAAAATTGACTCGCCCTCAGAGGCCGTGCGGTACTCGGTGCCGGGCCCGTTGCTTTCAATGGGAGATGTCACAGTGGTGGTGACCTGGCCCGTGGCCTCATGCAGTCAATGTAAAAGGGGTTGAGTGATGGAGATAAAGTTATTAAGATGATTCGTGACGCCACCTGTGGTTTCTGGTCAGTTTGACCAACACTGCAGGGTTGCTTCTCTAGGACAGATGGTGTGGTGCAGCAATGATGTTGAAGCTCCCCACAGGTGGAGCTGTAGTCCCAGGGCAGTAGCAATAGGTGTTGAGGTAGATGGTGCAGTGTTAGGCACAGAGATATAGTAGTGCTGAATGGGTTGGCGCAGGAAGAAGGCAATGAGACAGCTGAGTGCAGTTCCAGTTCTTTTACTCACGTTCTTGGCACATACAGGTGCCCGCTTCAATGCTGTGGTCTCCAGATCAGGGGCTCAGCCAACTCCCAGACAGATGGAATTAACCTTTCCAGCACTCCCTTTCATGTGCCTGTTCTGAACATCTCCTTTCTAGCACTTATCTGAGGTACTTGCAGTACTGAGTTACACTGAAGTTCCTCCTGCTTGTTGTTACTCAAACTCCACTCGCATGACAAGTGACTGTAGCCTGCTTCGGGGGCTCCATCCGTCATGTCCCGGCTAACACTTAGGTTACCACCGTGTCTTCGAGTCTTTTGTGCGAATTGAGTGGTCATAGCTCCTATTCCTCTGGTTTCTGCTGCTGGAGCGTTAGTTTCACAAACAGCCTCGGAGACCGGACTCCGGCCATGCGCTTCAAACTTGAGGAAGGGCTATGCTCTGACCCTAGTCCTTAGTTCTCTTCACCTTACGTTCCGGACTAATCTTTCTTCCTTCTGAAGAATCAGGCTTTCTATTGCTCTTTCCCGCGCCAGCAGCTCCAGGTCACTGAAGTCTGCTGCAGCACCTCCTTCACTCCATCTCTCTCTGGGGATCTTCTCTCTCCAACTGACTACTTCCTATCATTCTCCCACTCTCTGGTGTCATCTCGGCTCCACCCCCCACCCAGCACTCTTTGCGTTCCAAGCAGGGAGACACGAAGGGTGCCCTACTATTCTAAAGTGTCTGTGTTGGATGTGAGTGGTGGAGTCTGGTCAGGTGTTACCATCTTACCTGGGGAGTGGGATACTACACCTCAGGAGGAGTTGCAGTACCCCTGTGGTGACTGAACCCTCAGGGGCGCCACAGATATACATGTGCAGCTCCTCCTACTCACAGCAAGCACTTTCCCAGCACCTTCCCCGCTCTCTCTTTCTTTGCAGGGGCTGTGGAACAGAGCAGGAGAAGGTTGGGGAATTGTGTGCTTCTCTATCTGTTCCTGGGAGCACACACAAGTAGATAGGCTGACTTTGCAGTTTGGTTGTTGGCTCTCTCTCCCTCAGAGGTGTGCAGTGCAGGACAGGAGCACTGGCCAATCAGCTCTTCTAGCAATCTGTTGCTCATTGACCAGTGTTCTTCTCCTTGCACGGCATGCCCCCTTTTTGAATGGCTGAATCCATCGCTGCAAAACAAATATCGGTGTATCGAAAAAGTGTGCACCCCCACCCAACCTGGGGCTCTGGGGGCAGGCGGCTACCCATCCTCCAGCCCCGATTGCACGGAAGTTACTGCTGCAGTCTCCCTATGTTCTGTCACTGTCATCAAAGACATCTTCAGCGCTTTTAAATGCTTTCATGCCCTGCCATCACACTAGACAGGAGGAACTGGGTGGTCTGATGTCCTGATCACAATCTGCAGTGGGAGGCATGGCCGGACTAGCACAGAACAGCACACGTGGCCCCCCATCCTGTTTGTATATTACCTCACTGTAGCTAGTGATCAGGACATCAGACCGACCACATCCTCCTGTCTAGTGCGGCACAATCATGTGCGCAAGGCAAGCTAATGCTGCCTGGCATGCTGGCTACTGAAGTGGCCTCTGGAACACCCACTGATAACGATATATTGAGTGGCCCATTACAAGGACTGGCCCTTTTGGCATTTGCCAGAAGTGCCAGGTGGCCATTCCAGCCCAGCCCAGCCCTGCCCTCACCTTCCCCCTTCTGTCTGCAAATCACGAAGGTACAGCCCCATTCCTCTCCACCTACTGTATGTTGATGCTGACGCTGCATCTGTAATTAACTTTGAAGTTTTAGCAGTTCAGCATTTGAAAGAACCTCCTCGCCTCTGATGCCCCTGTGCAGCTACACTGGCTGTATGTCTGGACCCTGATCTGAACTTTTATTCTGAGAAGTTTTGCTGTTGTGATGAATCCCACCAAAGACAACATCTGCAAGGAGTTTGTATGTTCTATCCATGTTTGCATGGGTTTCCTCTGGGTTCTCTGGTTTCTTCCCATACTCCAAAGACATACTAATAGGGAATCTAGATTGTGAGCTCCAATGGGGACAGTGCCAATAATGTCTGTAAAGTGTTGTGGACTTAATGGTGCTGTATAAATGAGTAAAATAAATAAATAACTACTATATGTGGTTTAGCATTGTCTTGTTGAGAAAAAAGTCCTTCCCTGAAATAAATGTTGCATAGATGGGCCATACGTTGTCTTAAAGCCTCAATATAATTCTCAGAATTGAAAGTGGCTCTCTTTATATGGGGCCCATTTTCTATGTAACATTATATGGGGCCCAATCTATATGGAGCATTATATTGGGCCCATTCTATATGAAGCATTATATGGGGGCCATTCTCTATGGGGCCCATTCTGTATGCAGCATTATATGGTTCCCATGGTATATGGACGATTATATGGGACCGGTAAACTGTATGAAGCATTATATGGGTCCCATATAATGCTTCATACAGTTTACCGGTCCCATATAAAGCTTTACATTGGGCCCATTCTGTATGAAGCATTATATGGAACTTATTCTCCATGGAGCAATATATGAGGCCCATTCTGTATGGACCATTACATAGGGCTATTATTTTGAGTGCAGCATTATATGGTTTCATTATTCTGTATGGAGCATTACAGTATATGGGGCCTATTTTGTATGAAGGATTACATGGATCCCATCATTCTGTATGCAGCATTATATGGGGCTCATTTAACTGTATGAAACCATAGTTTAAAATGAAAACTTTTGAATCCCCCCAGGTACGCACTGCGCTACGAGAATTCGCCGGTTTCTGAGTTATTATAGAATTTACTATAAATATCACCCATGTAATGGAAGCAGTAAGTGAAATCTTTGGCATTGTACTATATCTATATTTCTTTTCTGTGCATCATGAATTGTGGTATGTGCTAAAGGGGTTGTGATGACACAGCATTTTATCTTAGTTAACCTAGATGTCTATTTTCAGTAAGCCAGGAGGAATAGACTGTTATCTATATGTTGACTTTTGAATTTATGCATTTATTCTTCAGTTGGTCAAGAACCATACATGTTGTCATATGAGTCTTAAACGTTGATTTTTGATATTTTTGAATTTCTAATGTTTGCCTCTTATATCAGCTCCTACAACTTATTGTCTGCTATCTTTGCAAGATGGTGAAGCAGGGTCATTGAACAATGGATGCTTGCTTAATATGTTGATTGACTGTTGTGTGGGTCCTGTGGATTGTTGACTTGCAAAACAGAGGAGTGAAAACTATGCAAATTGATTAAAAAGTCAAAGAATGCAACTTAATCTCATCACATCTTCATTTTGACCTCTGGATGCTGGCTTGAAGGACAACGGTTATGTGCAATGCCTCTAACAATATACAGCTAGACAGCCAAGAGATCCAAAATATCAGAGACTCTTTACGAAACCACAGCCAGGAAAACTTTACAGGATACCTGCCAGGACGGGTAAACCTCTCTGCTTTTTTGCTGTTTTCTAGTATTATTGGAGGATTTTTAAGTCCTCTTTTGGTGCTATTTCAGTGTTATGATTTAGTGGTAGGGACCTGTAAACGTGGGGACCTTTGGCGCAGGTTACGGGCTCACGTATTTTGGCCAAAATATCAGCTAATACCTCACATTTTTTATGTATTTTTTTGCACTTTTTATTCAGGGTGCAGTTGGGCCCATTTGGTCTTGTAAACTGCGGTGTCTGTTCACATGGCATGCATTTTGATGGCGCTGGGCAGCCTGCCTGATCTAATAGAAGGGTGTCACTACTAGGCTGTTAACCTGGATGCTGTGCATTGCCATAGTGTGAGCAGTGCTGCATACAAGTTTTTTATTGTGCATTAATATACCAGGCAACTGCCTCATCCATGTATTGGTAGGCAGTGAGCGGTTGTTTCATCGGTATTCTTGCACCTGTGTTGCCATCTTAATTATATGGGTCCACTGTATCCTGATAGTGCATTTGTCTGGAGGCCTGGATGGGTAAACCTCTGCTTTTTTGCTGTTTTCTTGTATTATTGGACGATTTTTAAGTCCTCTTTTTGTGCTATTTCAATGTTAGGATAGCTGCCAGATCATGGCTCCATCACAAGGGCCACATATTTGACATTCTACAGGATGCCAGCTTAGAGGACCGTGGCCCCAGCTGAAACAATACAGTTCTGCTCCATTGACCATCACTGAATCATGGATACTGTGAAGATCTGAGGTTGTGAGTTATAAAAATCACCTAGGCAGGTTAGCGATGGAACTATTTTTATTCCATAGATCCATGGTTGTACAACAAATCCACGTAGATGGCCAACATACAATATCCTCAGTCCACAAGTTCCCAATCTGAGATCGGTAGTTCCCATGGCCCCGTACTAGGCGATACCCACTGTCTCCCAACTTTTAGTTGGCCCACAGCTTTTGATATTTCCAGCCGGTATAGTGTGGAGTCACAGCCTATGTTCCTCCAGACAATGGATATCATGACCATAGCTCATGGATACCCCTCCAGCCAACAATCAATTTCCAAAACTCCATAGATCATCCATCCATCCATCCCAGCTTGGATCCTCTCCATTCGAAGTCACTTCAACAACTGCCTGATTCAACCCATGTGTCTTTTTCTCCCTCCCACTTAAACATTTTTCTTTAGCTCACAGAACAAGGCATATTCCATCATATGGGGCTGTATGTGAGAGCCCCCCCGTGGTGACGGCTCCCCTGGGTCTACTATCTCCATCCACACAAGGGCCTAGGCTAGAAGAACAATGGATTGATAGGATGATTGCTTTACATTTACCTTTAGCAATCTTCTGTCTGACCTTAGGTTTACATAAGATCTAGCCTGCTAGTCTTCCTCTGCTTACTGTCACTGAATGTAAACATTGATTCCTGAGGATGAACTGATGAGCAAGCAAATCACTAATAAAACACAGCAAGAAAATATCTAATAAAACACAACAATATCGACGCAACCAGTGTTCCATGCTGGAAAAAGTCTCCATCTCTTAGAGCTGTAGACGCCACTCTACGTCTTTACCTACTCTCTGTGTGTGCCCCAGGAGAGGGTAGTCGACCGTGGAAGCTCTGAAGTCACAGCTGCTCTTATCCCGTCAAGTCGGCAGACGGGTGAGACTCTCTAATTTGCACCATCTTGGGTATTTTTCTGGAACTGTTCTATTAGCTATTGCTTTTTTTGTGGTTCAATAAATTATTGCAGCACTATTTTACCCTCACCCTGTGTTGCCTGAGTAGTGTTCTGCCCATCCTCCGGTGGGAGGATCTCAGCGGTTTCAGCTAGCGGACTAGGACGCCAGCTGACCCCTATGTCTCTAAAGGAGCCCACTGAGACTCTCTCACTTGAGGCCCACGAAACTTTGAAGCCAGCCCTGTATGGAGGAATTATACTGTGTGAAGACTAGTGTGGGTGGTTATTCTACAGTTTGCGGGGTATCATACTCTGCATGGCAGAGCTGTGTCGTGTTATACTGTGTAACAAAGACTTTGGGGATGTCATACTGTACATAACGGAGCTGTAAGAGACATCATATTGTTTATAGGAAGCTGTGCAGACACTACAATGTGCATTGGGGAGCTTTAGGGTAGTTGTTTGTGATAACTATCACCAAAATTCAGTTCCAGTTATCTAATGCATAGATTTGTGCAAGCCTCATTTGGATAAACAGAGTAGTCACAGAAATATATGCAACAGATCTGCTGCATGTGAATTCTCTTTCACAGTATATTATAGGAGAGTGCAAGAATTGTGTTAGTACTGATGGAGGAGAAATCTGCTATTTACTTACTATAGATTATATGACAAAAGTAAAGCCTTCTGTGTCATCCAGACATGTTTGCATTTGAAAAGACAATACTAAATGGTTGATATTCTTAACTTATAAAAACACAGAGCAAAAACATGACATGAAATCAGAATAAATCTTTCCCGTTTTAGATCAATTAGGATTACCACAATTATTAATATATGCCAAATGCCAGAATAATGGGAGAGAGAGAGAAGCTAAGGCATTTTTAATATTACTGCAAAGTCAAAAGTTTACATACACTAAGATTACTATGCCTTTAAACAATTCTGGACTGCCCATATGACTGCCCATATGATGATGTCATGGTTTAGGAAGCTATTAGTTTTTTTTTGCCAACATCTAAGTTAATTAGAGACACACCTGTGCATGTATTTTAATGCACACTTGAAACACACTGCTTCTTTGTATAACATCATGGGAAATGCAAATGCACACAGGAAAAAATACCTTAATTTTTGGAGACATGCCCTGTGGCCTGATGAAACTAAAATTTAACTTTTAGGGCATAATGACCACAATACGTTTGAAGGAAAAAGGGAGAAGCTGGGAAGCCTAAGCACACCATCCCGACTGTGAAACACGGGGTGGCAGCATCATGGTGTGGTGTTTTGCTGCAGGAGAGACTGGTGCATCTCAAGACATCAGCCAGGAAGTTACAGCTTGGGTGGAAATGTGCCTTCCAAATGGATAATGACCCGAATCATACTGCCAAAATGGTAACAAAGTGGCTTAAGGATAGCAAAGTCAATGTTTTGGAATGGCCATCACAAAGCCCTGATCTCAATCCTATTGAGAATTTATGGACAAAGCTGAAAAGGCAGGTGCAAGCAAGGCGACCTACGTACAAACCAACTATTGTGAGAAGCTTGTGGAAGGAGATCCCAAACATTTGACCCAAGTCCTTCAGTTTAAAGGCAATGGTGCAAAATACTAATGAAATGTATGTAAACATTTGACTTTGCAGTAAGTAATAAAAATGCCTTAAAACATTCTCTCTCGCTCATTATTCTATGAATACTGTTGGAGAAAATAGCGCAAAATAGGATCTTATCCGAGACACAATGGGTTAATATAATTGAATTGTACTCACCAGATGAGGCTATTATTATAGTAGGTAAAGTTATCCGCTGCAGCAGATCCACAGGTCCACAATTGACCAAACTGTAGAAAAACAAATGGGTGAGCATGGATATAATCTGCGCTGCCGAATAATTCGAAGTCTGAGCGTATTATAAAAAAGTGTGGTTTTATTCAACACGTTTCAAAGTTCTAAGTCTTCTTCATCAGGAAATACCACAAATACGATATTTCCTGGTATTTCCTGATGAAGAAGTCTTAGAACTTTGAAATGTGTTGAATAAAACCACACTTTTTCATACTAATACGCTTGGACTTCCAATTATTCAGCAGTGCAGATTATATCCACGCTCACGCATTTGTTTTTCTCTCATTATTCTGGCATTTGGCAAATATTAATAATTATGGTAATCCTAATTGACCTAAAGCGGGAATGGTTTATTCTAATTTCATGCACTTAGAGCCTCGCTGCCGGAAGGAAATTAACTTTATTCCTCCTGGGAATGTTAGATGCTCAGTCATGGGGTGGCACCAGCATAGTTTCAGTCACCGCAGGCTCAGCATTAGGGTCAGTTATCAGTCAGTGCCAGGGACACCGTTAATGATGCTGCTTTCTCTATAAGGTACATGGAGCGGTGACTGAAATCGTGATGGCACCACCTCCATGACTGAACGCCTAATGCTGCAAAATGAATAAAGCAGTGGGACTCATGAGCCAGGCAGTTTCAGGATGCTATTAACCTGCAGAATAACCCAGCTTCACACATCCCATCCCTTTAGCCTGGAGCCCGCAGCATCACCCTACCCCTGCCGCTGCAGCTGCCAGTTTCCGTCAGCAGCGTCCCTGCCTTCTGGGACCCCGCCACCACCTTCCTAGTAGGGTCCATTCAAATTATAATTTTTGGGGAAAAAGTGCTCCTTATAATCCAAAAAGTATGGTATCTATTTGAAACTGGTCTAGTAAACAAAAAATGGATAATTTTCAAATGGCAAAAAAAGTATGGCTATTTACGGATCCACTTCTATTGACTTCAGTGTTAAAAATAATGGATCCGACTGAAATCACTTTGTTCAGGCAAATAAAGTTGTGTATGTGTGAGCAGGTTGCGGGATGCAGTGATGGACAGGAGGCAGAGCAAGGGTTAACAATTTTTAATAAACAGTTGAATACTCCATGCAGGGAGGTTCACAGTTAAACGGGGGATTAAACAGTACAATTTGCAAAGGACATTCTGCGTTAAAAAACAAAGGATCAAGTAACGGCAGTTCCAGTAAATACAGCTACCAATTCAGTAGTCCCTCCGACTATGAAGACAATAGTGCCGGAAACGGCTGGCGAGGTGTCTTTTCCAATGGGGTTCTGTTGGCATCAATGCCTTGTCTTCTGGCGGCAGTGGTCGGTCTCCATTACCATCTGCTGAGCCCCTAGTCCATAGGCTGCAGGTTCTGACAAGGGTGCTGGCCACAGTCCTGTATGAGCTCAACGTGGCTCGGCAAATGTACACTTGCAAAGTTAGGGTGCAGGTGCCTGTCCCGTACTTGATCAATCTTATGTGGCACGTACACGGTACTCACGGACACGGAGCATACGGTGCCTTACTCTCTGGTAGTCACTGGGCATGCACTGCACGTCTCCCTCACTCTGGTACCTGCTGTTGATGGCGGGAGGTAACAGACGCTGGCTTGCGTGATGCTGGTGTTCTCAGGATGGAGAATGTTGTGAGTTCATTCTCCCCTCCGTCACTGAGGCCTGGTGAACTCCCTATTCTAGTGAAGGAAGGTAGTGAGCCTGATTATCAGGCACCTGGGACTAATGAAGACGATTGGCTGAGTGGAGTCACTGACTGGATTTAAGGCAGCCTACGCCCTTTCTGCCCTGCGGGTGATTTCTCTGTGGACTCTTGGACTCCAGTCTGATTCCTGCTCTCCTAAAGCTAAGTTTTCTGTTTTGCCTTTTTGCATTTAAGATTTGTTTTTGTTTTTCTTGCTTTTTGGATTCTGCCACTCCCTGCTGGAGTGTGCAGTGTTCCGTTAGCTCTGTCTTCTGAAAGTACCTGAGTGCTGATTTAGTTTTTGAAGCTTAGTTGCTTCAGGGCCATTTTTATATCAGCTTGTTGGCTTTTGTCTCTGATAGGGTTTTGGCAGATTGCAGACAGCAGCCTTCCTATCCGTTCCTATCTAGGTAGTTTTTGGGCCCTGTCTTTGCTCAGCCTGTCTTTCTGTCTGTGTAAGTGTTTTCATCTTGCTTCACCGTCATTATATGTGGGGGGCTGCCTATTGCTTTGGGGTCTGCTCTGGGGAAGTTAGATTTTCCCCTTTCCTTCTTTAGGCCTATGTATCTCTCCGGCTGTGATCGAGGGGTCTAGGTCATTGTAGGAACCCCCCACGGCTACTGCTAGCTGTGTTGATAGGTTCAGTGGTCTGCAATCTGATAGTTGCCAACTTCTCTGGTTTTCTGGACTTAGCTAGCATTCCTGTTTTTGCCTCCTATGTTGACTCAATCATAACAGGAGAATTTCTCTCTCTGGACTGCTGCAGAACGCTCGGCTCCTCTCCTGGCAGCGGTCCCTCTGAAGACGGTGGGGCCAAACTGTGCTGCGGAACATGCTTTTTCCTTATATCCCCCCCTTCGGTCAGCAGGAAGGTCTGCCTTGCTCATGCTTCCCCCAGACAACAGGGGATGCAACCTCAACAGTTCCAGACCTGGCTCACAGGTACCTGCGGTATGGACGTCCCCCTTACACTCCTCCTCTCCTTTAACTTGCCATTCCACGGGCGAGAGTTCTTCGTGCTCCTTTGTGTTCTGACGTGGGACAAATGCCAACAATTTTTGCATGCATTTCTGCCTCTCTTGCACCACATTTTGCCAGAGGGAAATTTTCTGTGCACACCGCAGGGACGAAATACCAGCATGGTCACACTGAGTATTTTGAGGCTCCTCTTGGATTTGTTTGTTAGGAGTACTCAGAACTTTAGTTTGAGTGGTAGAGTCAGGTTGGGTCATAGAGGACAGGAGTACGTCCGAGTTCAATGGAGCAGCTATCTCTGGAGTTTCAGGTCTACGTACTTCCCTTTGTCTAGCGGGAGGCGAACTATCCATTTCAGAGAAAGAGGCAAGTGGTTCTTCCTCAACACTCCCCTCCTTCACGGTCTTGTGGCAGGCAAGGTCAGGATATACTTCGGTGAACTTCTCGGGTTGGCATCCCTTCTTCCCCTTCGGGTTGAATCTCACAGATGGGGCCATTTGATCCTATTTAGCATTCCACCTGATTTGCCTCCACGGGACTGAGCAGTGCAGACATCTCACTGTAGATGTGGCGCCCCTGAGGCTTCAGTCGCCACAGAGGTACTGCACCTTCTCCTAAGGTGTAGTGCCCCACCATCCAGGTAGGGTGGGAACTCCTGATCACACTCTACACCTGCATTCCACACACAGGATAGTTCAGTGAGGCCACCTAACAGCTTCACCCTGGGGGGTTAGCAGAGCACCCCTCGTGGAACCCTGCTTCGTAACCCGAGATGTGCTGGGAGGCGGGTGGAGTGAGATGATATAAAAGAGTGGGAAGAGTGAGAGTTAGGGGGGAGTTGGTTGGTTAGTTGGAGAGAGAAGAAAGAAGATGGGTGTCTGAAGGGCGTGCTGCAGCAGGTCCCAGTGATCTGGGCTGCTGGCACGAGAAAGACCAGAGAAAGAGACTGATAAGATTGATAACCTAACCTTCCATAAGAGAGAGAGAACAGAACGGAGCGAAGGAGAATAGAAGGACGGTGGGAAGCTGGTTGAAGAAAGATAGAGAACCCATCCAGTCCAGAGAGCGCAAAGGCCGGGGCCCAGTCCCCGAGGTTGATTGGATCTTTATGTCCGGCAACAGACACCGGAGGAGTAGTGAGCCGCTAACGCCTTGCTCCCATCATAGACTTGGGACACAACAGCAACTGAATAGAGAGCCGGGACGCAGTGAGGAGTCCCCGAAGCAGGCTACAGCTGTCTGTCATACAAGTAAAGACTAGGAACACCTAGAGAGAGGCATTCCAGGGTAAATAAGTACTGGAGTGCTTCGCACCTAAAGGCGCATTGGAGGAGTCGTTCAGTAAGGTACATGTTGGTGGAGTGTGGAAGGGAGAATCCTTTCCTGCCTGGAGGTTGGCTGGAGCCCTGACCTGGAGAACACGGTACGGAGGCAGGCAGTTGAGTGAACTGCAAACAGTGAGTAAAGCTTTGGAACCGCATACTCGGGTGTCCTCCAGTTATTCCCACACCACTACACCTGGGTACCAGCCTCCATACAATTCTGCACCTCTCCTCATCCATTGTACCTACACTGCCCTGGGACTACAGCTCCACCTGTGGGGAGCTAAACCATCTTTGCTTTACCACACCATCAGTCCCAGCGGATCTGCAGACAGCGTTGGCTCAACATCTTACTTGCCAAACACCACGGGTGGCATCTCGAGCTATTCTAATAAACTTTAACACCATTAACATCACCGCCATTGATATTGGGCGCCCAGGGCCACGGACCGGGTCACCGCTGCTGTGACACATTCCCACCTTGACACCGGCCCGGTACCGAGTACCCCGCTGCCCTGGGTGTGCGAGGGCGACCCATAGACAGTCAACATCTTCTCCCTCACTTCTCGGCGTCTGACGTCATGGCTCTGTCTGGCTCTGGGTGCGGTTCCCCTGTTCTCAACGTACCATTTCTTCCAGGGGCAACGTTCTCTCCATTGGGCACGACCTTCGGAAGGGTGAGCGAATCATCGCCGTTGGCTGTCTCCTGTATGGCAAGTTCTTGACAGGTGTCCCATTCTTCCACATGTCCCTGAATTGCATGGAAAAATTGTGAACAAGTATAAAAATAAACATTACAGTGTGCCACAATAAAAATACACCCTTCTAGAGAATATAAAAGAATATATTACAAAAAATTTCTAACCAAAAAATAGAGGTGTGAACAAATGAACATATAACGAAAGATGTGTATATATACCGTAGAGACGGTATATGAACATTTCTATCAATCCTCATTTGAGATAAGTTCCAAAGTGTATGTGAGATACTGATTAATAGGCATGTAATAAATGATAAATGCATACACTTTCCTGGCCCTGCAATGGCTATGGTAAACACATCATCAAACTTCATCTAAAAAAATGCCAATAAATAAAAAGGAAGAGGCTTTGAGAACAGATAAATGATATATAAATCAGATCAATGACAAATCTGGGGTAAGATCTGAAGAAATAAATCGAGAGATCACTGTGAAGGACAGAGACCCCCATATCTATAGCCAAATTTTGGCTTCCTCAGGGGGTCACGTAAACTTACTGCATTGGTGTTATATAATATTAAATTTAAAAGCAAAAACAGAAATGTGGAAAAGGAAAGAATGCTGATACAAAAAGCCTCAAATTTTCTACCCCTTGATCCAGGTCTTGATGCTCCATAATAAATTACAAACTGAGATACAAGGTGGATCTATTAGATGCACCAAGTACAAGTTAAAGCTACACGCTTGCATCGGAGATGATGAACAGAAGTACCAGTGGATAAGTATTTAAATACATAAATGCATGATTTACAGATAAAAGTATTCACTGCTCAAGTACTGAAGATAAAGAGATACACAATGAAACTGCACAAGCCATTGATCTCCAGCTGAATAGAAAAGGGATCGATTGGCACGCGCAAGTGTAATGCTAATATGTGCTTATATATATAACGTCAATAGAGGAATAGTATGGATAATTACCTTCCTATAATACATGCATAACAAAAATAAATGTGTACAATAAACAAAAGCAGGCAAATGTAATGGTGATATGAATACTAAGGCATTTTATATGCCGACACTTGCACTACAGTGTCCAAACAAATTTATATAATCACGTAATTATCCCCAAAGGGAATTGGTGATTGATGTGTCAAATACATTTTTGGGCTGAGATTGTCTTGTTATTGTGGTGAACTGTAATGTGCAATTTTAAATTGTTTTTATACTAATTTGCAATTGGTATTTTTCTATTCTTACATTTTAGATGAACCTCAAAAAAAGTATTGGATTTATTATTGAGACGTGCCTCATTTTACAATAGCTTGTGCTTTTCTTTCCAATATTTAAATTATGTTTAAACATGCCGAGTGTACACACTGTTGTTTTTGCGGCACCTCTTGATCACATTATTTACAATATGAAAACTAGAGATTGGGCAATCTCCCGAAAATCATTTTGGGAATATTCATCCGATTCGATTAGCAGATCCGTATTTGTCTCACTACCGTTTGAAAGATTTATCTGAAAACCCATATTTTCAGTAAAGCCTCTTCATCTTCACTTCTACAGCGTCCTGGAATTAATGGTGCCTTAAAACAAATCAATAAATGAAAATTAGATTTGCTCCTAATAAAATCAGTCCAAATTGAAAGTGTCTCGAAAAGGCAATTATTATGCTCTGAGTTCTTGTTATACACCAAAGAAAGATAATAAACACTATATACACACCTGTCTTAGGCCTGCTCCTTTGCTTCTCTAGCTATCTAGTCGTCCACATTGATCTTCATATCTTCTGGAATTCCCTTTCGGGGTTTAATTCGAGTGATTGGCCTTTTGTGGGACACACATCTTTGACAACATAATATCCATCGTCTCGCAATGTCCTTTAGGTTGTGGCAAATGAGTAAATTTTGGGTAAATTCATAATAAATTTGATTTCCTATGAACCAATTCACTCATCTTTGCTAATAACCATAGCGTATAGTTCTTAAAAAACACTACAATATGTCTACCTTAATATCATTACTGTACTTTGTCACCACCATCACCACCATAAATGACAAAAAGTGATATACTGTGAGCCATGTAAACAACACCATGAAGTGCTGAAAAATACCAACATACAATGACCATATTACATATCCAGGCATAAATATAATCTCTTCAAAGTTTAATAATTTCTACTTGGCAAATAATATTAGTTCTTGGATTGCATGCAAACTGTTGGCCTCAGCCAGTAAGCATACCTGAAGAGCCGTGAGTAGAGTTGAGCGACTTTTGTTTTTTTAGGGTCGCGTTTCGTTTCGTGAAACCCGACTTTTCCAAAAGTCGGGTCGAGCAAGATCGTCCGATTATAGGGAAAAGTCGGGGTCGTCCCGAAACACAAAACCCAATGTAAGTCAATGGGGAATAAAAGTCGGCAGTGAGAGGAGGACAGGAAACACACCTACAGTGCCCATTTGAATGCCAAAAGCATCAATTCTTCTTACTTAAGCTTGTCAACCTTAATTAACTTCATAATACAAGTTACGCACTGAAAAATGGGGGTTATTTGGCTACAGACTGTGGGGGGGGGAGGGCTGGCTCCAGGTTTTCATGTGCCCTGGGCGAAAGAGCGCCCCTTTAACACATACCACAACTCATCATGCTCCGATACGGCAGAGAAATAGCGGTATAGTACAATGAAAAATACCTCACTTTTTACATCTCATGACGAGGCCCATCTATTTCTCCATACAGAATCATTGGTCCCATATAATGTTTGAAACAGTATATGATGAGCTCCACATAATGCTACAGTATATGTTGGTCCCCATGGATGAAGCTCCACTGTCTTATGGGCCCAAATAATGCTCCAAACATAATGGGCCCCATTTCTAATGCTCTAGTGTATAATGGGCCCTGTAAATGCTGCTCCAGTGTCTGATGTCCACCTTTGGAATGTTCCAGTGTATGGTGGGCCCCATCTATCATTCTCAGACGGTGGTAGGCCCAGTATGGATTGCACGTGATTGCACAAAGGTTAGAAAGGGTACCGTATCCCCAGATAACATGTATGGATAGCGTACACATTCAAAATATATGTCTCAGGAGGCAGGCTCAGACGGTGTTAGGCCCAGTATGGATTGCACGTGATTGCACAAAGGTTAGAAAGGGTACCGTATCCCCAGATAACATGTATGGATAGCGTACACATTCAAAATATATGTCTCAGGAGGCAGGCTCAGACGGTGTTAGGCCCAGTATGGATTGCACGTGATTGCACAAAGGTTAGAAAGGGTACCGTATCCCCAGATAACATGTATGGATAGCGTACACATTCAAAATATATGTCTCAGGAGGCAGGCTCAGACGGTGTTAGGCCCAGTATGGATTGCACGTGATTGCACAAAGGTTAGAAAGGGTACCGTATCCCCAGATAACATGTATGGATAGCGTACACATTCAAAATATATGTCTCAGGAGGCAGGCTCAGACGGTGTTAGGCCCAGTATGGATTGCACGTGATTGCACAAAGGTTAGAAAGGGTACCGTATCCCCGGATAACATGTATGGATAGCGTACACATTCAAAATATATGTCTCAGGAGGCAGGCTCAGACGGTGTTAGGCCCAGTATGGATTGCACGTGATTGCACAAAGGTTAGAAAGGGTACCGTATCCCCAGATAACATGTATGGATAGCGTACACATTCAAAATATATGTCTCAGGAGGCAGGCTCAGACGGTGTTAGGCCCAGTATGGATTGCACGTGATTGCACAAAGGTTAGAAAGGGTACCGTATCCCCAGATAACATGTATGGATAGCGTACACATTCAAAATATATGTCTCAGGAGGCAGGCTCAGACGGTGTTAGGCCCAGTATGGATTGCACGTGATTGCACAAAGGTTAGAAAGGGTACCGTATCCCCAGATAACATGTATGGATAGCGTACACATTCAAAATATATGTCTCAGGAGGCAGGCTCAGACGGTGTTAGGCCCAGTATGGATTGCACGTGATTGCACAAAGGTTAGAAAGGGTACCGTATCCCCGGATAACATGTATGGATAGCGTACACATTCAAAATATATGTCTCAGGAGGCAGGCTCAGATGGTGTTAGGCCCAGTATGGATTGCACGTGATTGTACAAAGGTTAGAAAGGGTACCGTATCCCCGGATGACATGTATGGATAGCGTACACATTCAAAATATATGTCTCAGGAGGCAGGCTCAGACGGTGTTAGGCCCAGTATGGATTGCACGTGATTGCACAAAGGTTAGAAAGGGTACCGTATCCCCAGATAACATGTATGGATAGCGTACACATTCAAAATATATGTCTCAGGAGGCAGGCTCAGACGGTGTTAGGCCCAGTATGGATTGCACGTGATTGCACAAAGGTTAGAAAAGGTACCGTATCCCCAGATAACATGTATGGATAGCATACACATTCAAAATATATGTCTCAGGAGGCAGGCTCAGACGGTGTTAGGCCCAGTATGGATTGCACGTGATTGCACAAAGGTTAGAAAGGGTACCGTATCCCCAGATAACATGTATGGATAGCATACACATTCAAAATATATGTCTCAGGAGGCAGGCTCAGACGGTGTTAGGCCCAGTATGGATTGCACGTGATTGCACAAAGGTTAGAAAGGGTACTGTATCCCCGGATAACATGTATGGATAGCGTACACATTCAAAATATATGTCTCAGGAGGCAGGCTCAGACGGTGTTAGGCCCAGTATGGACTGCACGTGATTGCACAAAGGTTAGAAAGGGTACCGTATCCCCGGATAACATGTATGGATAGCGTACACATTCAAAATATATGTCTCAGGAGGCAGGCTCAGACGGTGTTAGGCCCAGTATGGATTGCACGTGATTGCACAAAGGTTAGAAAGGGTACCGTATCCCCGGATAACATGTATGGATAGCGTACACATTCAAAATATATGTCTCAGGAGGCAGGCTCAGACGGTGTTAGGCCCAGTATGGATTGCACGTGATTGCACAAAGGTTAGAAAGGGTACCGTATCCCCGGATAACATGTATGGATAGCGTACACATTCAAAATATATGTCTCAGGAAGCAGGCTCAGACGGTGTTAGGCCCAGTATGGATTGCACGTGATTGCACAAAGGTTAGAAAGGGTACCGTATCCCCGGATAACATGTATGGATAGCGTACACATTCAAAATATATGTCTCAGGAGGCAGGCTCAGACGGTGTTAGGCCCAGTATGGATTGCACGTGATTGCACAAAGGTTAGAAAGGGTACCGTATCCCCGGATAACATGTATGGATAGAGTACACATTCAAAATATATGTCTCAGGAGGCAGGCTCAGACGGTGTTAGGCCCAGTATGGATTGCACGTGATTGCACAAAGGTTAGAAAGGGTACCGTATCCCCGGATAACATGTATGGATAGCGTACACATTCAAAATATATGTCTCAGGAGGCAGGCTCAGACGGTGTTAGGCCCAGTATGGATTGCACGTGATTGCACAAAGGTTAGAAAGGGTACCGTATCCCCGGATAACATGTATGGATAGCGTACACATTCAAAATATATGTCTCAGGAGGCAGGCTCAGACGGTGTTAGGCCCAGTATGGATTGCACGTGATTGCACAAAGGTTAGAAAGGGTACCGTATCACCGGATAACATGTATGGATAGCGTACACATTCAAAATATATGTCTCAGGAGGCAGGCTCAGACGGTGTTAGGCCCAGTATGGATTGCATGTGATTGCACAAAGGTTAGAAAGGGTACCCTATCCCCGGATAACATGTATGGATAGCGTACACATTCAAAATATGTGTCTCAGGAGGCAGGCTCAGACGGTGTTAGGCCCAGTATGGATTGCACGTGATTGCACAAAGGTTAGAAAGGGTACCGTATCCCCGGATAACATGTATGGATAGCGTACACATTCAAAATATATGTCTCAGGAGGCAGGCTCAGACGGTGTTAGGCCCAGTATGGATTGCACGTGATTGCACAAAGGTTAGAAAGGGTACCGTATCCCCGGATAACATGTATGGATAGCGTACACATTCAAAATATATGTCTCAGGAGGCAGGCTCAGACGGTGTTAGGCCCAGTATGGATTGCACGTGATTGCACAAAGGTTAGAAAGGGTACCGTATCCCCGGATAACATGTATGGATAGCGTACACATTCAAAATATATGTCTCAGGAGGCAGGCTCAGACGGTGTTAGGCCCAGTATGGATTGCACGTGATTGCACAAAGGTTAGAAAGGGTACCGTATCCCCGGATAACATGTATGGATAGCGTACACATTCAAAATATATGTCTCAGGAGGCAGGCTCAGACGGTGTTAGGCCCAGTATGGATTGCACGTGATTGCACAAAGGTTAGAAAGGGTACCGTATCCCCGGATAACATGTATGGATAGCGTACACATTCAAAATATATGTCTCAGGAGGCAGGCTCAGACGGTGTTAGGCCCAGTATGGATTGCACGTGATTGCACAAAGGTTAGAAAGGGTACCGTATCCCCGGATAACATGTATGGATAGCGTACACATTCAAAATATATGTCTCAGGAGGCAGGCTCAGACGGTGTTAGGCCCAGTATGGATTGCACGTGATTGCACAAAGGTTAGAAAGGGTACCGTATCACCGGATAACATGTATGGATAGCGTACACATTCAAAATATATGTCTCAGGAGGCAGGCTCAGACGGTGTTAGGCCCAGTATGGATTGCACGTGATTGCACAAAGGTTAGAAAGGGTACCGTATCCCCGGATAACATGTATGGATAGCGTACACATTCAAAATATGTGTCTCAGGAGGCAGGCTCAGACGGTGTTAGGCCCAGTATGGATTGCACGTGATTGCACAAAGGTTAGAAAGGGTACCGTATCCCCGGATAACATGTATGGATAGCGTACACATTCAAAATATATGTCTCAGGAGGCAGGCTCAGACGGTGTTAGGCCCAGTATGGATTGCACGTGATTGCACAAAGGTTAGAAAGGGTACCGTATCCCCGGATAACATGTATGGATAGCGTACACATTCAAAATATATGTCTCAGGAGGCAGGCTCAGACGGTGTTAGGCCCAGTATGGATTGCACGTGATTGCACAAAGGTTAGAAAGGGTACCGTATCCCCGGATAACATGTATGGATAGCGTACACATTCAAAATATATGTCTCAGGAGGCAGGCTCAGACGGTGTTAGGCCCAGTATGGATTGCACGTGATTGCACAAAGGTTAGAAAGGGTACCGTATCCCCGGATAACATGTATGGATAGCGTAAACATTCAAAATATATGTCTATACATCAGGAGGCAGGCTCAGACGGTGTCAGGCACAGTATGGATTTGACGGCCCAGATTACACAGCGGAGGAGCAGGGAGAGGTAAAGATTGCAAATGCTGGGGCCCTGCCCAAGCAAGGGGGGCCCACTCGTGGGCGTCGGTACTGGCACTGGGCCCCTCATAGTACAGCGGTGTGTCTGACGGCGGGTGTGCACCACCACCATCAGAGACACTTGATTGCACTATGAGTGACCCTGTGCCAGTGCCCGCGCCCAAGAGTCGGCCTACCCACCTGTCCAGGGCAACGGCACTCGCATGGTGTCGTGCGCTAGGTGGTGACCCCGGCCATGGGGGGGGAGGCAGCACAGTTAGGGAGTTTTAGAAAGTGGCATATGTTGATGTTGGACATTCAGCTGATGCAAAAGGCGAAATAGGTGAAGTCCCAGGAAGAGGTGGACCAAAGCAAGCCATTTTTCTGTCACCCTATGTGTCATCAGGGGAAGGTGGGACAAAATCCTTGGAAACCCATGCGTGGTTCATTTTAATGAAGGTTAGATCATCCACATTTTGGGTTGACAGACGGGTCCTTTTTTCTGTCAGGATTGATCCAGCTGCACTGAAGACTCTTTCCGATAGCGCACTTGCAGCTGGGCAAGCGAGCTCCTGTAAGGCATATTGGGCCAATTCAGGCCAGGTGTCCAGTTTAGCGGCCCAATAGTCAAAGGGGAATGACCTGTGTGGGAGAACATCGATATGGGAGGAAAAGTAGTTTGTAACCATAGTTGACAACTGCTGTCTCCTGTCACTTTCCATCGATGCAGTATTACCAGTTGTGTGAGCGGTATTTGAAAAATCAGTCCACAACATTGTCATGAAACCCCTGTCTCCAACGCCACTTCTGCTGTGTACACCACGAACACCTCTGCCAAGCTGCCCCCGGCCCGTACGGCTCGTGTGAGAACCATCACCGCTGCTGTGTGCTGGGAATGCCTCAAGCAACCGATTTACCAGAGTTGCTTGTTTATTAGCCAATATTAGGTCAAGGTTCTCCTGTGGCATGATGTTTTGTAATTTGCCTTTATAGCGTGGATCCAGGATGCTGGCCAACCAGTAGTCGTCATCGTTCATCATTTTGGCAATGCGGGGGTCCCTTTTTAGGATCCGCAAGGCATAATCTGACATGTGGGCCAATGTTCCCGGTGTCAATGATGCACTGCGAGTGCTGGGTGGAGGAGCACTTTCTGGCAAATCCACATCCCTCCAGTCACGCACAAACCCTGTACCAGACCTTGCCACGCCAACATTTTCACTTGCCCCACGAGATGCATCCTCCTCCCCTAAGTAATCATCCCCATCATCATCCTCCTCCTCCTCTTCTTCCTCCACCTCGTCCAGGAGAGGTCCCTGAGCAGACAATGGCTGAATGTCATCAAGGATTCCCTCCTCCTCTTCCTCCTCATCAACATTGGCTGCAGACGCCTGCTCCTTAAGGTGCGTCAAAGTTTGCATGAGCAGACGCATAAGTGGGATGCTCATGCTTAGGATGGCGTCGTCTGCGCTTACCAGCCGTGTGCATTCCTCAAAACACTGAAGGACTTTACAAAGGTCTTTCAGCTTCGACCACTGCACACCTGTCAACTCCATGTCTGCTCTCAAAGTGCCTGGCCGTGTATCCTCCCACAAATGCATTATGGCCTGCCTCTGCTCGCACAGCCGCTCCACCATGTGCAGGGTGGAGTTCCACCTTGTTGCAATGTCGATAATGAGGCGGTGGTTGGGAAGGTGGAGCAATCGCTGCAGCTTCTGCATACGAACGGAGTGTACAGGCGACCGGCGGATGTGCGCGCACAGTCTTCGCACCTTCTGGAGCAGGGCTGTTAACTCCGGATAATTTTTGAGGAAGCACTGCACCACCAGGTTCAAGGTGTGAGCCAAGCAAGGTATGTGGCTGAGTTTTGAAAGGGCTATGGCTGCCACAAAATTATGGCCGTTATCACTAACTACCTTGCCTGCCTCAAGATGTACACTGCCCAGCCATGACTCAGTTTGTCGCTTCAAGTACTCGGCCAGCACCTCGGCGGTGTGTCTGTCGCCCAAACACATCATCTGCAACACAGCCTGCTGACGCTTTCCAGTAGCTGCTCGATAGGGGGACACATCGTGTGCAACAGTGGCAGCTGCAGATGGAGTGCTCGTACGACTGCGCTCTGTGGACGAGCTTTCGCTTCTGGAGGAGGAGGAGGAGGGTCGAACGCCTACAGCCAACTGTTTCCTATACCGTGGGCTAGGCAGCACTGTCCCACCACCGCTGTCCCCTGTGGACCCTGCATCCACCACATTAACCCAGTGCGCAGTGATGGACAGGTAACGGCCCTGGCCATGCCGACTGGACCATGCATCGGTTGTGAGGTGCACCTTTCCGCTCACTGACTGCTTGAGTGCATGGACAATGCGGTCTTTCACATGATGGTGGAGGGCTGGGATGGCTTTGCGAGAGAAGAAGTGGCGACTGGGTAGGTCATAGCGTGGTACTGCATAGGCCATGAGTTCGCGGAAAGCTGTGCTTTCCACCAACCGAAAGGGCATCATCTCAAACAAGATTAGTTTGGCAATGTGGGCGTTCAAACCCAGTGTACGCGGATGAGAGACTGAGTACTTTCTTGACCTACTCATAGTGTCTGGGATGGTGAGCTGGACTTGAGAGCTGCATATGGTGGAAGTAGCGGCTTTCCCATTCAGTGTGTAATGGTGATACTGATTCCTTCTTCCAATGTGTATAACCTTACATTTATCATTGTTAAACTGCATCTGCCACCTTTCGGCCCAAGTTTCCAATTTATCCAGATCCATCTGTAGCAGAATACCATCTTCTCTTCCATTGACTGCTTTACATAGTTTTGTATCATCTGCAAATATTAATATTTTAATGTGTAAACCTTCTACCAGATCGTTAATAAATATGTTGAAGAGAATAGGTCCCAAAACGAACCCCTGCGGTACCCCACTGGTCACAGCGACCCAGTTAGAGAATAAACCATTTATAACCACCCTCTGCTTTCTATCACTAAGCTAGTTACTTACCCATTTACACACATTTTCCCCCAGACCCAGCATTCTCATTTTGTGTAACAACCTCTTGTGTGCCACGGTATCAAACGCTTTGGAGAAATCAAGATAAACCACGTCCAATGACTCACCTTGGTCCAGTCTATAGCTTACCTCTTCATAAAGACTGATTAGATTGGGTTGACAGGAGCGATTCCTCATAAACCCATGCTGATATGGCGTTAAACAGTTATTCTCATTGAGATAATCCAGAATAACATCCCTCAGAAACCCTTCAAATATTTTACCAACAATAGAGGTTAGACTTACTGGCCTATAATTTCCAGGTTCACTTTTAGAGACCTTTTTGAATATTGGTACCACATTTGCTATGTGCCAGATCTGTGGAACAGACTCAGTCTCTATAGAGTCCCTAAATATAAGAAATAATGGTTTTTCTATTACATTACTTAGTTCTCTTACTACTCATGGGTGTATGCCATCAGGACTCGGAGATTTTTCTGTTTTTATCTTATTTAGCTGATTTCACACCTCTTCTTGGGTTAGATTGGTGACCCTTAATATAGGGTTTGCTTTGTCTCACAGCATTTCATCTAGCATTTTATTTTCCACCATGAAGAAGGTGTTTAATATATTAGCTTTTTCCTTGCCATCTACAACCATTCTTTCCTCTCAATTACTTAAGGGGCCTACACTTTCACTTTTGATTCTTTTACTATTGATATAGTTGAAGAACAGCTTGGGATTAGTTTTACTCTCCTTAGCAATGTGCTTCTCTGTTTCCTTTTTGGCAGCTTTGATTATTTTTTTAGATAAAATATTTTTCTCCCTATAGTTTTTTAGAGCTTCAACGGTGCCATCCTGCTTTAGTAGTTTAAATGCTTTCTTTTTACTGTTAATTGCCCCTCTTACTTCTTTGTTTAGCCACATTGGGGTTTTCCTATTTCTGGTCCTTTTATTCCCAAAAGGTATAAACCGTTTACAATGCCTATTTAGGATGTTCTTAAACATTTCCCATTTATTTACTGTATTCTTATTTCTGAGGACATTGTCCCAGTCAACCAGATTAAGGGCATCTCTAAGCTGGTCAAACTTTGCCTTCCTAAAATTCAGTGTTATTTTTACTCCCTGACATGTCCCCCTAGCGAAAAAGTGAAACTGTACAATATTGTGGTCGCTATCTACTAGATGCCCGACCAACTGCAGATTTGTTATTCTGTCAGGTCTATTAGATAGTATTAGGTCTAAAAGTGCTGCTCCTCTGGTTGGATTCTGCACCAATTGTGAAAGATAATTTTTCTTGGTTATTACCAGAAACCTGCTGCCTTTATGGGTTTCGAAGGTCTCTAGTTCCTAGTTAATATCCGGGTAGTTAAAGTCCCCCATAACAAGGACCTCATTATGGGTTGCAGCTTTATCTATCTGCCTTAGTAGAAGACTTTCCATGATTTCTGTAATATTTGAGGGTTTGTAACAGACCCCAATGAGTATTTTGTTAGTATTTTTCCCTCCATGTATCTCTCCCCACATGGACTCGACATCCTCATTCCCTTCGCTAACATCCCCCCTTAAAGTGGACTTTAGACAAGACTTTACCTAACGACAAACCGCTCCTCCTCTCTGATTATTATGATCCTTTCTAAACAGACTGTAACCCTGTAAGTTAACTGCCCAGTCATAGCTTTCATCTAACCATGTCTCGGTTATTCCCACTATGTCATAGTTACCTGTAGATATTTCTGCTTCTAGTTCTTCCATCTTCTTTGTCAGGCTTCTGGCATTTGCGAGCATGCAGTTTAGAGGATTTTTTTTTCGTTCTACTCTCCTCCCTGTGGATTGCTTTAAAAATTTTCTTATCTCCCTTCTGAGTATGTTGTCTTGGGTCTTTGTCACCAATTTTGGTGATCACTAATTTCTTGTGGCTCCATATACAGAGGTCTATGATGGTCTACAGTAGATCGCTATTGTGGCCTTAACAGAACACACGTAGTCATGAGCATCTTCCATCATTAAGTTAATGGGTAGCTGAAAATGTTGCCATGGCAACCTGACTTCAATGTATCGTGTAATCGTTATCCTTATTATACAAGTTAAAGTCAAGTGTTTCTGAACAAGTAGTAAAATGAATGAATATTTAGACTTACATGGAATCTGCAGTAGGATTTCACCTATTAATGTATTTATGAAGCATGTAGCTCTTTCTAAGACAAGTTCAGCAATATATTTATCTACAGAAAGCATTCTTCCACTACTGAAAAATCAGTCTTTGAATTGATATGCAAATGAGGATCTATTTGTAGATCGGAAGCCTCTGTCACTCCAGCTCTATTCCCCGCCCAGCACCACATCCTTCTGCTTCACTGATAGCCTCAATACTGTGTGACTTCAGAAAATGGAGTCAACAGTCAAGCAGGATAGCAAACCTTAATAAACATCCATCTGAAGTTAAAGACAGAAAATGCAACAAGATTCTGAAAGACAAATTTGACTGTGGAAATAAGAGAATTTTTCATTGGAGACTGTGTCAACAAAGAAGGGACTAAAGAGTCATGTCTAAAAAATGACTATAGGCAAAGTACTTCCATTCTAGTTAGACTTTGATACCCCTTTCAAAAACAAATTGAATCAAGATTTACCTTCTACCTTAAACGAGACTAACTCTTTAGCTATCTGTAAATTGAATCTATTCAGGGTCTATGATGGAAAAGATGCAAATAATTTAAAAAAGGTAACTGTCAGGGAGAAAAGTCCAATTAACATCGGTCCACTAGGCTTAGTGACAAACAAATTAATATCAGAGGCAGAAAAAAGAGGCCATACTAACTCTGAACAATCTAAGTGAAGAAGCTTTGAATTCTAATGAAAGAGATCTGTGCAGCTCTAATCGTACAATGGAAGAAAAGCTAAATTCCATCCTCTCCCCATTCAGATCTCTTTTGACAAAGGTTAAACGTTACATAAAAGCATTAATTTATCCAGAGAGTATTTCTAATCTTAGTATAGGAGATAAGAAAGTAATAAACTAGTTGAAAAGGAGAAAAATGTGATAAGAAGGGCTAACAAAGGTGGTAATGTGGTTTTGATGGATTGAGAACTTTACATGGAGGAATCTCTCTATGAGAGAATATTCAAATAATCCTGCTATAGGCATACAAAAATGCCTACATAAAGTATCTTCTAACATAATAATATATAGAGGGATATATATATATATATATATATATATATATATATACACACATACACAGTATATTGTAACATGGCCACAGACTGATCCTTGAGGGGAGATATGTATCATCGCGGTTGGTAACTTCGGTCATGTCAGCTCAGAAAGCATGCTCCAGCACATATAGGGTTGAGAGAGTTATTAGGGCACTCTAGGGCTGAGTTTTATGAGCAGTCATAAGAGATGGATCAGAATGACTGCTCACATATCCTCACCCCAGGGCGTGGTTTGGCAGACAAAACGGAGACCAAGTGTCTCATTCTCTGTCTGTGGCTGGAGGTGTGGAGGCCTCCAGTGTGTTTGCTAAAGATACCGACCTGAGTGGGCAGACCCGCAGTGCTATATGGACTGTTTATTTTCAATTTGGGCCGGAAAAGGCCATTTTTTGTTTGCTTATGCTTAAGCAAGTTTATGGAGTAACTAAACCTGACTGGACATTTTTTATGAAAACCGCTTCCTGTGCCTACCTCAAACCGCAGCTGAGTGAGTTAAACCTTACAATTGGTGCTAGAAGCACGAGCACAAATCCCAAGGTGCAGTGTGACTGGCGCACATCCTGAGTGAAAGCAACTGCAGGAGCTAAAGCCAACAACATGGAGGAATTGATAAAGCAACTGGTGCAGGTTAGTTTGCAACAGCAACAGATTTGGCAGCAGCAGTTGGAACTTCTAGCCGAGGCGATCTGTGGCAGAGCAATCGCCCCAACCCCAAATCCAGGTGATGACTCACACGTGAGGAAGACAGCAAGAAGAGCCTCACAAAAGATAATTGCGGGTGATGATGTCAAGGCGTTCCTGGAGGTTTTTGAAAGGATGGTGGAATGGGAGAAATTACCTTTGGAGCAGTGGGCGTAGGTTCTGGCGCCATATTTAACAGGGGAAGTACAGAATCCTATTATGACCTGGCCTTGCAGGATGTAAAAGAGTACGCCAAGTTAAAAGCTGAGATCTTGGGGCACTTAGGAGTGACTGACTTCCAGGGCACAATGGGTGCAACACTGGGCCTGTTGCAGTGACAAACCTCCTTTGTCCCAAAGGTTTGACCTCCTACACCTGGTCCAAAAATTATTGCAACCTGAATCTTCCTCTCCAGCTCAGATGGTGGAGAGGGTCGTCATGGACAAATTAATACACTCCTTACCAAGGCCGGTGCAATCCTGGTTTACCCAGGGAGATCCCTGTAATGCCGATGACCCAGTGAGCCTGTCGGCGAGGTAACAGGCGGTTGAGAGTTCCTTGGGGAAGCAAGGGTCTTAGCATCCCCATACTGGAGTGCCCAAAAGAGGGGAGCTAGAGCAACATTTGGGGGGCATCCAAGAGCCCAGAAGACGTCTGAATTATTGTCAAAGGCCCAATCCAATAGTGTAATTTGTTAGAGGGGTCATACCCCAGGTCACATAGCTGCCCATTGCCCCATGACTACAGAGCCAATGGACTTTGTATACAAAAACACATGGAGTAAAGACATCCACCAAGGATAATATAAAAAATAGTTTTATTCTGAAAAGTTAATAATATAGACAATAAAGTACATAAAGACGGGTCACATAATAAAAGAGCTCCATATGATAAGGAATTCAGGTACAGAAAAAACACACATGTAGCAATACTAACAGCAATGGAATGTGTATAATGGATATGCAGAGATAAGTAAAGTGCCAGTGCTTAAAGTCTTTCTTTCAGATATCCAGAGAATCCCACAAAGTGACCCCCTCACAGTAATAAACCATCACAACATAATAGCTCAAAATCTTAGTCTGGAGGCCACATAATGAAAAACCTGTTCAAAACCGCTTACCCATAGCTGATTAGTATGCCACACGTGTAGTCCCTACGCGCGTTTCGCGTGGGCTTCGTCGTCATAGCCCCCCGACGAAGCCCACGCGAAACGCGCGTAGGGACTACACGTGTGGCATACTAATCAGCTATGGGTAAGCGGTTTTGAACAGGTTTTTCATTATGTGGCCTCCAGACTAAGATTTTGAGCTATTATGTTGTGATGGTTTATTACTGTGAGGGGGTCACTTTGTGGGATTCTCTGGATATCTGAAAGAAAGACTTTAAGCACTGGCACTTTACTTATCTCTGCATATCCATTATACACATTCCATTGCTGTTAGTATTGCTACATGTGTGTTTTTTCTGTACCTGAATTCCTTATCATATGGAGCTCTTTTATTATGTGACCCGTCTTTATGTACTTTATTGTCTATATTATTAACTTTTCAGAATAAAACTATTTTTTATATTATCCTTGGTGGATGTCTTTACTCCATGTGTTTTTGTATACAAAGTATTGGGAGTTTTTCCACAGCTAGTGCATGTTATGGGGTGGTCACCATGGGTCAGGGCCACCTATAATTATATGTTCACTGCCCTTGAAATCTTGTTTGCTAGAGCCAATGGACTGCAGCATAGGATGGTGCTGTTAGTATTTTGCATAGCCTGCTGTAGTGCTGGCCCTCAACCAGGTGAGGGACCACAGGCATGCCCTGTAACAGTGAATGGAGTACAAATGACTGGTCTGCTACACTCGGGGAGTTTGGTAACCCTAGGCTCATTGTTTTTGACAGGGTTCCTTCCCTGTCCTCTCAGGGTTAATTTTATATTGCCTCCTTTTGGTTTGGGAATGGCTATATTTACCCGCTTTCATCTGGGGATCCTTGTTAGTGATACATGGAGGTGGGAACCATCTCGATCAAAGAGAGAGAGAGGAGACACCGCAAGAGATAACCAGCTGTGCTTTCACTGTGGAGCCCCGGAACACTGGAAAAAGGACTGTCCTTCTTGTCCCTCCTCATTTAAGATGTCGGGAAATGCCTAAGTCTGGGTAACGATCGAGAAGGTTGCCCAGACGACTCCCAAGTACGATTTTCCTCATTTGCTAAATTCCTTCTTCAGGTGGAGTTGGAGATTGTTGGTGGCCCCGTTTTGACCACTGCCTTTGTTGACTGTGGATCTACCATCAATTTAATTGACTCTCGAGTTGTGACTCTTTATAAGATAGGGACAGTTAGGGTTGAATCCTGCTATGAATGAGTCACCGAGGAGAAAAAAACAAAAAGCAAGCTGAGCCCAGAAAACTGGAGAGGTTGGTAACTAGTGGACCCCTGATCCTATCTACAACAACTAGCAGTAGTCGTGGAGCTTGCCTACGGTGGTCCTAGACACCTCGTCACGGCCGGAGAACTAAATAAGCCTAAAGAAAGAAAGGGAAAATCTAAACTGCCCCAGAGCAGACCCCAAAGCAATAGACAGCCCCCAACATGTATTGTCGGTGAAACAAGATGAAAACACAAACACAGATAGAAAGATAGGCTGAGCAAACGATGGGGCCCTCACTAACTAGAAAGGACAGGAAAGAAAAGCTGCTGTCTGCAATCACACAAAAACCCTGCCAAAAAATGTCCAACACGTCTGATAGAAAAAGGCCCTGAAGTCGCTAGACTTCAATTCCCTATATCAGCACTCAGGTATATTCTGAAGACAGAGCAAAAGAGATCAACTGATCAGAGACAAAATGGGGATTCAGCCCAGTCCCAGCCAGGGCTGGCTGAACACAAAAACTAAGTAAACCAGACGAAAACTCATATGAACAATAGCAGAGAAAACTTAGCTTTAAGAAGGCAGGAACCAAACTGGAAACCAGAAGCCACAGTCAGGAGAAATCACCATCAAGAAACTAGGGAGTCGGCTGCCTTAAATCCAATCAGAAATTCCTGATAGCCAATCACAGTCCTCTTCCTCAGGTGGCCGGTCTCTGCCATTTAGATCAGCTTCATTACCTCCCTTCACCAATAGAGGGAGTCCAGATAGAGAACTCACTACTCCTCTGTCAGCACAGCCAGCTCCATAACCCTCACCAGAAGCCAGAGGCAAACCCGAAAATGAGCTCACAACAGTACCCCCCCCTTGAGGAGGGGTCACCGAACCCTCATCCACGCCACTGGGCCAATCAGGATAGGCCCGATGAAAAGCACGAACCAATCTATCGGCATGAATATCAGAGGCAGTGACCCAAGAATTGTCCTCCTGGCCATAACCCTTCCACTTGACCAAATACTGGAGTCTCCGTCTAGCCAGACGAGAATCCAATATTTTCTCTACCTCATATTCCACATTACCTTTAACCAATACAGGGTCAGGAGGTGCCGCCATAGGAACTACTGGCTCAACATATCTCTTCAACAGCGACTTATGAAACACGTTATGGATCTTAAACGTAACAGGGAGAGCCAATTGAAAAGAAATCGGATTAAGAATCTCCAAAATCTTGTAAGGTCCAATAAATCTTCGCTTGAACTTTGGAGAAGCCATCTTCATAGAGATATTCTTTGATGACAACCAAGCCATATCACCCACTTTAAACCGGGGACCAATGGTCCTATGCCGGTTTGTTCTCTCCGTCTGCCCATTGGTTTGAGGGTGAAACACAGAGGAGAAGGACAACTGAATTCCCAGCTTGGAACAAAAGGCTTTCCAGAATCTGGAAACAAACTGAACTCCTCTGTCCGATACAATGTTCTCAGGAATCCCATGCAACCGAACCACCTGTTGTAAAAACAAGGGTACCAACTCTGAGGAAGATGGCAACTTTGGAAGTGGTACAAGATGGACCATCTTAGAGAATCTATCACAAATCACCCAGACAGCAGTCATTCTCTGAGAGACAGGAAGATCAGAAATAAAATCCATTGAAATACGGGTCCATGGCCTCTTGGGCACCGGCAAGGGCATCAACAACCCACTAGAGCAAGAACAGGGTTTAGACCGGGAACAAGTCCCACAGGACTGCACAAAATTCCTGACATCACGAGATAAGGCAGGCCACCAAAAAGACCGACTCACCAAATCTCTGGTACCAAGAATACCTGGATGACCAGCCAATGCAGAGCAATAAACTTCAGACATCACTCTCTTCCTCCACTGGTCAGGAACATACAATTTTCCCATAGGACAACGCTCAGGTTTGTCCTCCTGGAATTCTTCCAGAGCACGTCTCAAATCGGGCGAGATGGCAGAAAGAACTACCCCCTCACCTAAGATGGTAGTAGGCTTGGGCACAATAGGAGAATCAGCAAAGAATCTCCTAGAAAGGGCGTCTGCCTTAACATTCTTAGTGCCTGGAAGAAAGGAGACCACAAAATCAAAACGCGTAAAAAACAAGGCCCACCTAGCCTGTCTAGGATTCAAGCTTTTGGCCGACTCAAGGTAAATCAAATTCTTGTGGTCAGTGAGGACCACAACTTGATGTCTAGCTCCCTCCAACCAATGTCTCCACTCCTCAAATGCCCATTTCATGGCTAACAATTCCCTATTCCCCACATCATAGTTGCGTTCAGATGGGGAGAACTTTCGGGAAAAGAAGGCACAGGGATTCATTTTAGACGTCACCGGATCTTTTTGGGACAAAACAGCTCCTGCACCAATCTCTGAAGCGTCTACCTCCGCCTGAAAAGGAAGTGAGACATCAGGTTGCCGCAAAACCGGAGCAGAAGTGACCCTCCGCTTCAGCTCCCGAAAGGCCGAAACAGCCTCTCAAGACCAATTCAGCACATCAGCACCCTTCTTAGTTAAACCAGTCAGTGGTTTAGCAATACCAGAAAAATTAGCTATAAATTTACGATAAAAATTAGCAAAACCCAAAAACTTATGGAGAGACTTCAAAGAAGTGGGTTGAACCCAATCATAAATGGCCTGTACCTTGGCCGCGTCCATTTCAATAGTTGACAGAGATAAAATAAATCCCAAAAATGAAATCCTCTGTACACCAAAAAGGCACTTCGATCCCTTAACATACAAGGAATTCACTCTCAAAATCCAGAACACAGTCCGAACATGTTCCACATGAGAATCCCAATCCTTGCAAAAGATCAAAATATCATCCAGATAGATGATCAAAAACTTATCCACAAAGTCCTGGAAAATATCATTCATGAGGGATTGGAAGACAGAAGGGGCACTAGTGAGCCCAAAAGGCATCACCAGGTACTCAAAATGTCCCTCCGGAGTATTAAACACCGTCTTCCATTCATCCCCATGCTTGATGCGAATAAGATTATACGCCCCCCTGAGGTCAAGCTTAGTAAACCAGCAAGCACCTTTAACTCTGGAGAATAAATCAGAAATCAGGGGTAACGGATACTGATATTTAACCGTAATTTTGTTGAGGGAACGATAGTCAATACAAGGCCTTAATGAACCATCTTTCTTGGCCACAAAAAAAAAAACAGCACCTAAAGGCGAAGAGGATGGTCTAATATGACCCTTCTCCAACGACTCCTTAATATAAGATGGCATAGCCTCGTGTTCGGGTACAGATAAATTGAAAATTCGACCCTTGGGAAATTTACACCCAGGTCTCAACTCAATTGCACAGTCATAACTCCTATGAGGAGGCAAAGATGCAGACTTGCTCTCACTAAATACATCATAAAAATCAGCCAAATAGTCAGGAACATCATGCGACTGAGGAGAGGTGGAAAAACAGGAGTGTCGCCAAGAGCACACCGACAACCCCAACTCACCACAGACACAGATTTCAATCCAAAACCGGATTATGGATTTACAACCAGGGAAAACCCAGAACAATGGTATCATGCAAATTATGCAACACCAAAAATCTGCAATTTTCTTGGTGCTCTGGGGCGACCCGCATTATCACCTGGGTCCAAAACTGAGGTTTATCCTTCGCCAAAGGAGTAGCATCAATACCCCTCAAAGGAATAGGCGTCTGCAGAGGTGTCATAGGAAAACCACAACGTTTAGCAAAATCCAAGTCCATCAGATTCAAGGCCGCTCCTGAATCCACAAAAGCCTTCGAGGAAAATGTGGATAAGGAGCAGATCAGAGTAATTGCCAAAAGAAACTTAGGTTGTACACCACCCACAGCAAATGTGTGTGCAAAACATTTCTCTCGTTTAGGGCAGACAGAAATAACATGAGAGGCATCTCCACAGAAAAACACAGATTATTACGCCTTCTAAACTCCTGTCGTTGCACCCTAGACAAAACTCTATCACATTGCATAGGTTCAGACAGTTGTTCAAAAGGTGGCAGCGCCTCCCATGTAATCTTGCGTTCACGTAAACGCCGATCAACTTGAATGGCTAATGACATAGAATCGTCAAGACCAGAGGGAACAGGAAATCCCACCATAGTATCTTTTAAAGTTTCAGACAAACCCTTCCGAAAGAGAGCTGCCAATGCACTATCATTCCATGTAGTAAGGACCGGCCACTTTCGGAATTTCTGACAGTATAACTCTGCAGGATCCTGACCCTGGTTCAATGCCAATAGGGCTCTCTCAGCTTGATCAATAGCATTAGGTTCATCATATAACAACCCCAAGGCTTGAAAAAATGCATCCACATTAGTCAAAACAGGATCTTCAGGTGTGAAAGAAAACACCCAATCCTGGGGTTCGCCGCGCAGCAAGGAGATGACAATTTTAACCTGCTGCGCAGAGCTCCCCGATGAGTTAGGCTTCAAGGCAAGAAATAATTTACAATTATTCTTAGAATTCAAAAATTTAGACCGATCCCCAAAAAACACATCAGGAGTAGGGATCTTTGGTTCAACAGCATGTGAATGAGTGAGATAGGCGGAAATTACCCGCACTTCAGCAGCAAGCTGCTCCACACGATCAGACAATTGCTTAATCTCCATCAAGGAGAAAGAAAAAAAAATCCTCCTACGACGCCAGAGAAAAAGAGAAAATATACGTATAAAAAAAAAAATTCCAACACTTTTTTTTTTTTTTTTTTTACAATTCTCTCCTGCTTTTGAGTACCCTAGAATCTGTGATATGGCTGGTGATTCTGTTATGAATGAGTCACCGAGGAGGAAAAACCGAAAAGCAAGCTAAGCCCAGAAAACCAGAGAGGTTGGTAACTAGCGGATTGCAGACCCCTGATCCTATCCACAACAACTAGCAGTAGCTGTGGAGCATGCCTATGGTGGTCCTAGACGCCTCATCATGGCCGGAGAACTAAGTAAGCCTAAAGAAAGAAAGGGAAAATCTAAACTGCCCCAGAGTAGACCCCAAAGCAATAGACAGCCCCCAACATGTATTGTCGGTGAAACAAGATGAAAACACAAACACAGAAAGATAGGCTGAGCAAATGATGGGGCCCTCACTAATTAGAAAGGATAGGAAAGAAAAGCTGCTGTCTGCAATTACGCAAAAACCCTGCCAAAAAATGTCCAACACGTCTGATAGAAAAAGGCTATATCAGCACTCAGGTATATTCTGAAGACAGAGCAAAAGAGATCAACTGATCAGAGACAAAATGGGGATTCAGCCCCGTCCCAGCCAGGGATGGCTGAACACAAAAACTAAGTAAACCAGACGAAAACTCATATGAACAATAGCAGAGAAAACTTAGCTTTAAGAAGGCAGGAACCAAACTGGAAACCAGAAGCCACAGTCAGGAGAAATCACCAGCAAGAAACTAGAGAGTCGGCTGCCTTAAATCCAATCAGAAATTCCTGATATCCAATCACAGTCCTCTTCCTCAGGTGGCCGGTCTCTGCCATTTAGATCAGCTTCATTACCTCCCTTCACCAACAGAGGGAGTCCAAATAGAGAACTCACTACTCCTCTGTCAGCACAGCCAGCTCCATAACCCTCACCAGAAGCCAGAGGCAAACCCAAAAATGAGCTCACAACAGAATCCCCTGTCAAGGTGGTGGCCATTGACTCATCTCCTCTCACCCAAGAAGGAATCTGTTTTGTGTCAATGGTTTTGTCATTAAGAGTGGGTCCTGCTCATGTGGAAAACATAAGCTGTTTTGTCTTGAATAATTTTCCTTCAGGTCTGGTTTTAGGCATGCCTTGGCTTCAGCGCCATAACCCTGTTATTGATTGGGTAACTGGGGAAATTGTCCAATGGGGGTCCAATTGTACCAGTCTGTGTTGCAATTCTGTGCCATTGTCTGCCCCTTTAAAATCTGTATCTGTGTCTTCTGTCTGTCTGGAGGGTATTCTGGAGTACCTAAAAGACTTTGAAGACGTGTTCTCTGAAAGCGAGCCTTAAACAAATGAGCCTTCCCAAGGCTCATTTGTTTAATCTGTCCAGGCCCGAGCGCCAAGCCATGAAGGAGTATATTGCGGAGAGTCTCTGCAAGGGCCATATTCGCCCTTCTGTCTCATCTGTAGCCGCTGGGATTTTTTTCATTAAGAAAAAGATGGTAGTTTGCAGCCATGCCTCGACTTTTGGGAACTCAACAAGATTACTGTGAGAAACACGCATCCACTCCCCCTCATTCCGGATCTGTGTAACCATCTCTCGGGGGCCAAATGGTCTTCCATATAGATGAGCGGCTTTGCCTTTTTTAGGGTCGAGTCGGGTTTCATGAAACCCGACTTTCTCAAAAGTTGAGTTGAACGAAATCGGCCGGCTATAGGGAAAAGTCGGGAAAAGTCATAAACCTACTCAGTATAGCGCGGTGAATTACACAATTACAATGGTGAGAAAAGTCGGCAGTGAGTGGAGGACTGTAAACACACCTGGCATGAATTTTAACCCTAGAGGCAGCAAAATCTCTTTCTCTTCCTCTCTATCTCCTCTCTTTCTCTCTCTCTCCCTCTCCCTCTCCCTCACTCTCTCCTACTCCCACTCCCGCTCCGCTTCTCTCATTGGCTGAAAAAAGTCATGTGCAAGCATTCGGCGAAACCCGACTTTGGCGCTTGGGTCGCAGACCGCATGGCCGACTTCACACTGTGGTCGGGTTTCGTTTCATGAAACTCGACTTTGGCGAAAGTCAGCGACTTTTGAATCTGACCGACCTGTTTCGCTCAACTCTAGTCTTCCAAGCTTGATTTACGGGGTGCTTATAACCTTATAGGGGTTCGTGAAGGGAATTAGTGAAAAACGGCATTTCTCACGTCTGAAGGACTATTTGAGAACCTGGTCATGCCGTTCGGTCTGACTAATGCTCCTGCTGTTTTTCAAAATTTTATTAATGTAATTTTTTCTTATCTGATTTGGCACTTTGTGGTAATTTATCTTGACATTTTATTGTACTCACCTGATAGTCAATCCCACTTGCCCCATCTGCGAAATGTTGCTCTGAGACTTAGAGAAAACCATTTGTATGATAAATTAGAGAAGTGTTCATTCTTTGTACAGGAATTGTCTTTTTTGGGTTTGATTATTTCTTGTGAGGGGTTTTGCACAGATCCGAAAAACGTCCAGACTATTAGTTATTGGGTTCAACCTCATAATTTAAAGGGTTTGCAAACCTTTATACGCTTTGGAAACTATCAAAAATTCGTTAAGGGTTTTTCGCAGGTGGTTAAGCCCCTGACTGATGTCACATTCAATGGGGCTGATGTGAAGAATTGGTCGACTTCTGCGAAAAATTATTTTCTGACTTTAAAAAAGTGTTTTATTTCCGCCTCAGTGTTGGTCCAGCCAGACCTGTCTACACCTTTGATCGTGGAGGTCGACTCTTCTGAGGTGGGAGTGGGGCAGTGTTGTCTCAGGGTCCCGCTACTCTGACCAACCTCAAACCTTGTGCCTTCTTTTCCAGAAGATTCTCTTCTGCCGAGGGAAATTATGATGTGGGTAATAGAGAGCTTCTGGCGGTCAAGTTGGCCTTTGAAGAATGGAGGCATTTTTTGGAGGGGGCTTTGATCCGGTGTCTCCTGAACCCTCATTCTTCAGCCTGGAGAAGTGGTGGCCGAAACCTCGTCTGAATTGGAGAGAGAAATTTTTGAGAACCAGGCTCTGGCTCACAATAATAAACCAGTGGGTAAATTGTTTGTACTGAAACAATTCCGTCTTAGACTCCTGTGGGAGTTTCATGAGTCTGTATTGAATGCTCATCCTGAGATTTCAGCCACCAGGGAGGCAGTTGTTAAAGTTTTCTGGTGACCCTCTTTGGTTGTGGATGTTAAATGGTTTGTGTCTGCATATGGGGTTTGTGCCCGTTCTAAAAATTCTCATTGCCGGCTGGCCTGGGAATTAGTGTCTTTACCATTTCCGGATAGACCATGGACACATTTGTCCATGGATTTTATCACCAATCTCCCTCCTTCCAGGGGTAACTCCGTTGTGTGGGTGGTGGTGGTGGATAGATTTTTCAAACAGGCTCATTTTGTTCCTCTGCCCGCTTTACCATCTGCTGAATCTTTGGCCAGGTTGTGCAGCATGTGGTCCATCTGCATGGTGTGCCTATGAATGTGGTGTTTGACAGAGGTGTGCAGATTGTGGCCAAGTTTTGGAGGGCTTTATGTAAGAAGTTGGGAATCACTCTGTCTTTTTCCTATCATCTAGAGTCTAATGGGCAAACCGAACACACTTATCAGTCCCTGGAGCAAATTCTGAGATGTTTGGCATCCTCCAGACAGGATGACTGGTGTGATGCATTACCCATGGCAGAGTTTGCTTTCAACAGTTGTGTGAGTCAGTCCACGGGAATGTCTCCCTTCCTGGTCAAATATGGGTTTCACCCTCATTGTTCGGGGGCGGAGGGTACGGTGCAACACTTAAAGGCCTTGTGGGTGGAGGTTCAGCGAAACATCACCAAGGCCCAGGGAAAGCATAATTTTTTGCGGACAAGAGAAGGGGGGCGGGTCCTGCGTTCTTAGTGGGTGAGAAGGTGTGGTTATCCACCCGCAATATTAAGCTCAAGGTCCCCTTGGCCAAACTGGGTCCTAAGTTCATTGGACCATATAAAATTATTGAGGTTGTCAACCCGGTGGCCTACAGGTTACAGCTTCCCGCCTCCTTCAAAATATCTAACTTTTTTCACAGGTCCCTTTTGAAACCATTGGAAACGGTCGAGGAGGACTATTCATCAGTCAGTCCTCCTGTATTGGTGGAGGGCCACCTGGAATATGAGATGGAGTGCATCGTTGATTCTCGGCAGGTGCACTGGAAAGGGTATGGTCCGGAAGAACGATTGTGGGTCTCAGCCGGTTCAGTCCATGCTGACTGGTTGGTTGGGGCTATTCATGCCAGGCATCCTGAGAAGCCTGGGGATCCAGTTGCCCCCCGTTAAGAGAGGGTACTGTCATGTTTGTGGACAGGGTTCCTTCCCTGTCCTCTCAGGGTTAATTTTATATGGCCTCCTTTTGGTTTGTGGAGGGTTATATTTACCCTCCTTCGTCTGGGGATCCTTGTCAGTGATACATCTGTCTTGGCTGTGTCTCTGACCCCCTGTTGTGCTTGCATACTGTTTAGTCTGATTGCTTTCTCATGTATGACCTGGTCTGTTTTCTTGTTCTGTGCATTGCCTTGTGACTTTGTGCTTGTTGTCTGTTTCTGGCTCTGACCTTCAACTTGGTACTCTAACTTCCCACCTGTCTGCCCTGTTTGTACTACACCGCTATCTCCGGCTTCTTTGGCACTTTATCGACCTTCCGGCTTGACTTCGGCAGGTTCAGACTACTCTCCGGCTCCACCGATCACCGCCACTACTCGGTGTTTGGCTCCGCCTCCAGCTGCTCCCCCGGTGGTCATGTGTCTCAGGTCCTGTGCTCCGGCAGGTAAGCTCTTTGCAGCGCTCCTCACACACTCTCTGTCCTTCTGTAACACGTGCAGACTCCTGCTGTGAGTCTGCAGGAGGGTTCTTGATACCTAGTGAGGGCCACAATTTCCCTTTGGCTGATTCCTGGTAAGATGGTGACATCCGCTGTATCCATGTGGCCCAAGTGGACATAAACACAAACTATTGCACCGAGTCCCATGATGTGGGCGTAGTCAAGGACCTATTGCACCATGTTATAATAGGGCAGGACTTTGCATTATTTTGGGCCTTGTGGGTAAAAGGGAGGACATATGGTTGCCCGGATAACAGCCAAGTTGCTCCTAAAGCAACCTCGCTGCAGGTTGCAGCTGACAGATTTCCATTTTGTGTGCTTGTTGGCAATGAGGATGAGGCAGCATCCCCAGAGACTAATATCTCTGAGCTGGATGTTTAGAACTGCGTTTGATAATGTGACAGTACTTAATGGTGTTGCTCAAGAGCCAGGGGCTGACACCCGATACCCATATTTTGCTGTGAATGGGGAGTTAATATATTGGGTCACCAAGCTGGATGTCTGATTTGTCCGCAGGAGAGGAGAGCAAAGTCAGTGCTGATTGTCCACAGTGATTACATGACATAGTAATGTTTCGTGATACCTGGGAGATCCAGTTCCGATGTAGGGGATTGGGATAGAACACCCCTTTTATTGCTGTAATGTAAATATATTATTAGAGATGAGCGACTTTGCCTTTTTTAGGGTCGAGTCGGGTTTCATGAAACCCGACTTTCTCAAAAGTCGAGTCGAACGAAATCGGCCGACTATAGGGAAAAGTTGGGGTCCGACTGAAACACGAAACCCAATGCAAGTCAATGGGGAAGCAAAGTTGACAGGGAGTAGAGGACAGTAAATACACCTACAGTGCTCATTTCAATGCCAACAACATCAATTCTTATTACTTAAGCTTGTCAACCTTAATTTACTTTAAAATAATAGTTACGCATTGAAAACTGGGGGTTATTTGGCTAAAGTTGTGGGGGGGTAGGGCAGGCTCCAGGTTTTCGTGTGCCCCGGGCCAAAGAGTGTCAGTGGGCCCCTTTTACACATACCACAATTCATGATGCTCCGATACGGCAGATAAATATTGGCATAGTACAATGAAAAATACTTCACTTCTTACATGACATGACTGATATCTATTTCAAATTCTACAATAGCTCCAAAAACGGACACTATATTACTCCATACAGTATTATGGCCACCACATAGTGCGCCATACAGAATAATGAGCCCCATATATTTCTCCATACAGAATAATTGGTCCCATATAATGTTCCATACAATATATGATGAGCTCCACATAATGCTACAGTATATGTTGGTCCCCATGGATGATGCTCCATTGTCTTATGGGCCCAAATAATGCTCCATATATAATGGGCACCATTTCTAATGCTCCAGTGTATAATGGTCCCCGTAAATGCTGCTCCAGTGTCTGATGTCCCCCATTTTGAATGCTCCAGTATATGATGGGCCTCATGGATGATGCTCCAGTGTATGATGGGCCCAAATAATGCTCCATATATAATGGTCCCCGTAAATGCTGCTCCAGTGTCTGATGTCCCCCATTTTGAATGCTCCAGTATATGATGGGCCTCATGGATCATGCTCCAGTGTATGATGGGCCCAAATAATGCTCCATATGTAATGGGCCCCATTTCTAATGCTCCAGTGTATAATGGGCCCCGTAAATGCTGATCCAGTGTATGATGTCCCCCATTTGGAATGCTCCAGTATATGATGGGCCTCATGGATGATGCTCCAGTGTGTGATGGGCCCAAATAAAGCTCCATATATAATGGGCCCCATTTCTAATGCTATAGTGTATAATGGGCTCCGTAAATGCTGATCCAGTGTCTGATGTCCCCCATTTGGAATGCTCCAGTATATGATGGGCCCTATGGATGGTGCTCCAGTGTATGATGGGCCCCATATCTTATTCTCCAGTGTCTAGTGCTCCCCAAAAATTGCTCCCAACCTTTACAAAATTAAATACCTCTCCTCGCTGGGCACTGCTCTACTATGGACTCCTCAGTGTCACCATCTTCCAGTTCTCTGCACTTGTACTGTTTAGGCAGAGGGCATACAGACGTGATGTCATTGCGCTCTCTGACCGGGATGTCACTGTCAGGAAATGCGAAAGACGTCACGGCGGTGGAGCAGGGAGAGGTAAGTATTGCAAGTGCTGTGGCCCTGAGCAAGTAGGGGGAGCCCACTCATGGACGATGACACTGGCACAGGGCCCCTCATAGTATGCCGGTGTGTTTGATGGTGAGTGGGACCTCCCACCTGCAGAGACACTTTTGTGTACTATAAGGGGCCCTGTGCCAGTGCTGTCACCCACGAGTATGCCCTGCCACCTGCTCAGTGAACCGACACTTTCATCTGCACCTTCCTCTGTGTCACTGTGTAAGGTGGTATAGTATGCGGGAAGGGGCACCTGAGTTTCATCAGGTTCAGATTCTGGCTCTGTAGAGTGTGAGGGGAATGTAGTGCTGTGGGTGAATGTACCAGCAGAATCATCTAGCAGTGGCTGTGCATCAGTGCACTCCATCTCTGATTCATGTTGGACTAGGGAATTCAGGATTTGACTTGATAGCCCAGGCATGGTATGTGAAAAGAGCTCCATGGAGTAATCTGAAGTGTGTGCTGCGGCATCCTTCACTTTTGGTGGGGGTGAAGGACAGAAGGAAAGGGTTGTTCCTGAACAGAAGCCTGCACTGACGACTCAGTGCTTGCATTTTTTGCAACTTCAGATGAAGAGGCGATAGATCTGGAGGCTGTTTTGGCAATGTAAGCCAAAACCAGTTCCTGATGATCCGGCTTTAAAAGCGGTTTACCTACTCCCAGAAAAGGGAGCCTTCCAGGCCTTCCAGAGCCAGACCATGCTGCAGTCTCAACATCTCCTGCCTTAGCTGCTATTGTGCTTTTGGCACTACCAGCAGATGCACCACCACCATCAGTACCAGCTGGCCCCCCACGCCCACGTTCGCGGCCTCTTCCACCATACTTCCTAATTTTTGTGAAAATGGACCCAAAATACCAGCAGATATATGGTACTGTATCAGAAGCGTACAGATGTGTACAGTCTAGGGATAATTGTAAATATCCGTATATATTTCATGAGTCAGACACAGATGCTCACAGGCTCAGTATGAATTAGACAATACTATAAAAATTTTAAAAAGGGTACAGTATCACCAGATATAAGGTATATATAGTATAGTTTAAACATTCTAAATCTCTGTATATATTTCATGAAGCAGACACAGACGCTCATTGACTCTGTATGGATTAGACAATAATTTAAAAAGTTGAAAAAGGGTACAGTTTCACCAGATACAAGATATATAGTATAGTTTAAACATTCTAAATCTCCATTATATATTTCAGGAGGCAGACACAGACGCTCTCAAGCCCAGTATGGATTAGACAAGAATATAAAAAGTTGAAAAAGGGTACAGTATCACCAGATACCAGGTATATATTGCATAGTTTAAACATTCTAATTCTCCTTATATATTTCAGGAAGCAGACTCAGACTCTCTGAGGCTCATTATGGATTAGACAATAATATCAAAAGTTGAAAAAGGGTACAGTAACACCAGATACCAGGTATATATAGTATAGTTTAAACATTCTAAATCTCGGTATATTTTTCAGTAAGCAGACCCAGACGCTCTCAGCCTCAGTATGGATTACACCACATTATAAAAAGCAGTAAAAGGGTAATGGATCAGAAGAGTACAGCTTTATACAGTGTAGGGGTCATTGTAAATCTCCGTATATATTTTCAGAGTCAGAAACAGACTCTCACTGGCACTGTATGCATTAGACCAGAATATAAAAAGCAGTAAAAAATGGGTAATGTATCACAAGCGTACAGCTGAATACAGTGCGGTGGTAATCGTAAATCTCCAAATATATTTCCGGAGTAAGGCTGGTTTCACACTTGCGTTTTTTTTCGCGGTATTTTAGCGCTAAATAGCGCATGCGTTTTTTTTTCCTATACTTTGCATGGGATGCGCTTATGTGCGCATACACATGCGTTTGTAAGCGTTTTTCCGCGCATGCGTTTTTTTGCGGTATGCGCTCGGGCGCACAAAATGCAACCTGTTGCATTTTTTGGGCGTCCGACTTGCCTCAAAAAAACGCATGCGCGCGCAATGCGTTTTTTTACAGCAAGACACCCATTCTAAGTCTATGGTGAGCATATGTGCGCATTGGCATGCTTATGTATGCGTTTTTTTGCACATGCGTTTTTTTTTTTACCATTAGTTTAGACAATGGAATTTAGGGGTTTGGGTTAGAGTTAGGGTTAGTTAAGGGGGTTTAGGGTTAGGGTTAGGGTTAGGGTCAGGGTCAGGGTTAGGGTTAGGATCAGGGTATGGTTTGGTTAAGGGTTAGGGTTAGGGTCAGGGTCAGGGTTAGGGTTAGGATCAGGGTATGGTTTGGTTAAGTGTTAGGGTTAGGGTCAGGGTTAGGGTTAGGATCAGGGTATGGTTTGGTTAAGGGTTAGGGTTAGGGTTAGGATTAGGGTTAGGGTTAGGGTCAGGGTTAGGGTTAGGGTTAGGGTCAGGGTTAGGGTTAGGGTCAGGGTTAGGGTTAGGGTTAGGGTCAGAGTTAGGGTTAGGGTTAGGGTTAGGGTCAGGGTTAGGGTTAGGGTTAGGGTCAGGGTTAGGGTTAGAGTCAGGGTTAGGGTCAGGGTCAGGGTTAGGGTTAGGGTTGGGGTTAGAGTCAGGGTTAGGGTCAGGGTTAGGGTTAGTAAAGTCATGGTTTGGGTTAGTGTGGGGGGACACCTAATGTTTGGAAAAAATGCAAACGCGGTAAAAACGCACTAAAAACGCATACAAACGCATAAAAACGCTGCGTTTTTTTCATGCTTGCTCATAAAAATGCTTGAAAAAAACGCAGCAGTTGTATGCTTTTGTATGCGTTTTTTCAATGCGTTTTTTTGCGGGAAAAACGCGCTGCAAAAAAAAGCAAGTGTGAAACTAGCCTAACAGACAGACGTTCACAGGCTGAGTCTGGATTACACCAGAATCTAAATAGCAAAAAGGTACTGTATCAGAAGCGTACAGCTGTATACAGTGTTGGGCAAAATGTAAATCTCGGTATATATTTCCAGAGTCACCCTCAGACGCTCACTCTGTCTGGATCTCACCATAATACAAAATGTTTAAAAAAGGTACTGGATAACAAGATAGCAAGTATATATATTGTAGGGTACTATTTAAATCTCCATATATATTTCCATAGTCACACTCAAGACGCTCAATCAGTATGGATTTGACCGTAATACAAAATGTCTAACAAAAGGTACTGTATCACAAGATAGGAGGTGTATATAGTATAGGGTAAAATTTTTATCTCCGTATATATTGAAGGAGTAAACCACACACGCTCACTCAGTATGGATTATAACTAGAGTTGAGCGAAACGGGTCAGTCAAATTCAAAAATAGCCAACTTTCGCTAAAGTCGGGTTTCACCTACCGAAACCCGACCGTAGCGTGAGGTCGGCCATGAGGTCGCCGATCCGAGCGCCAAAGTCGCTTTTCAAAAAATGATTCCAGCGCCAGTTCTCAGTCAATGATGGAGGACGCACACTGTGGGCAATGCGATTACGTCGGCAGAGTCCCCCACCATGTTAGAGAAGGGCACTAAAGGGATTGGCTGGCTTTGTGTGGCGTCACAGTGGGTATAAAAGGCCGTGACCGCCATCTTACTTCTGCCGATCTTAGAATAGGGAGAGGTGCTGCTGCTGATTCTTAATAGGGAGAGTGTTAGGCAGGGAAGATGAAAACTTGCTTCTGCTGGTAGCGCTTTTCACTGTACAGTTAGTGTGCAGTGAAAGGGGAGGATTTTTGTCGTATGCAGTAGCACTGGTGGTGATTAGGCTGCCTTTTAAGGCTACCTGATAGCTGCATTGCTGTGTGCACACTGCTGTTCAAACTGCTTTTTTCAAAGCACTCCAACTTTGATTATTTGGTTCTGGTGAGTTACTGAGCGTTCATTTTTTCACACACCATATAGCGGTGTACGCTCCTCACACACTACCGTATACCGTGTACCAGCTGGTATCACGGACAAATAGAAGCTATCTGGGAGTTTTTCCATTTTTCCAGACCTACACCTTATAGAGCTATCTGCTTTTCAAACAGTGAAGCTATCTGTGTGTGACTCTGGAAAGAAAAGTCGAGGAGTTTATCCATTTTTCCAGACCTACACCTTAGACAACTGTCCGCTTTTCAACCAGTTTCGTATATCTGCTGTTTGATTACAGTCAAAACTAGACAGAGACACAGTGTGTTTGTCTGTATACAAATAGACGGAGATTGACAATTTTCCATACACACACACACCATATAGTGGTGTACACTCCTCACACACTACCGTGTACCGGCTGGTCTCACGGACAAATAGAAGCTATCTGGGTGTGACTCTGGAAAAACAAGCCGAGGAGTTTTTCCATTTTTCCAGACCTACACCTTAGACAACTGTCCGCTTTTCAAACAGTTTCGTATATCTGCTGTTTGATGACGGTCAAAACTAGAAAGAGACAGCGTGTGTCAGTCAGTAACAAATAGACGGAGATTGAAAATTTTCCATACACACACCGTATAGAGCTGTCCGATTCTCAAACAGTATTGTATATCTGCTGTTTGCATTACAGTCACATCTACAGTATACAGAGTCAGCGTGTGTGTGTGACACTCCGCAAATCATATACGGAGATTGTTAGTTACACAAAAAGCGTATACAGGTCTCCACTTCTGATACAGTTCCGTATATCTGCTTGTTGGATTACGGTCAAATACATACTGTGAGGACGTCTGTGACTAACAAAATATATCCGTAGATTTAATTTTTTTAATACACCTTACACAGGTGGACGCTCCTCATACAGTAACATCTCTCTGCTGTGCTGGTATTTTTGGCACATTTTCCCAAACATGAGGAAGTATGGTGGAAGAGGCTACGGACATGGGCAGGAGGGTGCAGCTGGTACTGATGGTGGTGGTGCATCGGCTGGTTCTGGCAAAAGCACAATGGCAACTAAGGCAGGAGGTGTTGAGCGTGCGTCATCATCTGGCCCAAGAAGGCCTGCAAGGTTACCTTTTCTTGGAGTAGGAAAACCGCTTTTAAAGCCGGAGCATCTGGAACACTCTATTGCCTCCTCTTCTGAACGTTCGAAACCTGCAAGCACGGAGTCGTCAGTGCAGGGTTCTGGTCAGGAAAAACACCTTTCCTTGTGTCCTTCACCCCCACCAAAAGTTAAGGATGCGGCAGCCCACACTTCAGATTACTCTATGGAGCTCTTTTCACATACCATGCCTGGGTTATCCAGTCAAATCCTGAATTCCCCAGTCCAAGAAGAATCTGACATGGAGTGCACTGATGCTGTTAGGAGTCTGATTTCTTCCTTCCCTATGATGAAATCTAGACCCTTACATGCTGCAGTCTCCTGCGTTTCATCTGCGGTAGAGGAGATTGCCGAGGAGAGTGCCTTGTGGCAACTCTCTCCAGAGGCTAAGTCCTCTGTTCCCTTCCATTGGAATTCGGGAGTCACATGCTCAGGTCCTGTGTCTAATCCTATTGGCTCCTCCTGGAGCCTTGGAGACTTCCGGAAGGTCCCGTTTGGTATAAAAAGCGCGCATGGCTGTTCCGCCATGCGCTAGTATTTCATGCTTGCTGCTGTATGTATGGTGATGGATGCTTGGACTGGTGACTGACTTATTAAGAAACCCCTTTCCTCTGATAATACGATTGTGTGAGTGTTTGGGTTCAGCCAGTAGCAGCGCTAGCGCCAGCGCGCATATGCTCCATCTTGCTCAGCAGCTTAGCATCTGCATTGCGCCAGCATTATTGCAGCGCCTTGCCAGCGGCTCAGTTCTTGCCGCGCTGCAGCTGCAGCTTTCTCTGCATCCGCGGTTGCGACGCTTCGCACCTTATTTGACGGTAGGTCTAGACGGAGTAGTCCTGCTGTTTAAGGCTACTCCTGTGACCGCGAATGTATCACTGTGTGTCTGTGACTCTGAGCAGACTCAGCATTTAATTTGAGCTTATTTGCCTGCAGCTCTGTGAGTATAACAGAGTTTGCTTTAGTGCACTGGGTGCCGTCTAACCCTTGTGCACATTACCGCCTTGTGCTCTGCCTCTCTAGCAGCGGTTTTTCCATCCACCGCACGGTGGACCCCGGGTGGCGAAGGCACATTATTTATTTTTTATTTAGTGCCTTCCGCCACTCCTAACAGATGCACAGCCACTGCTAGATGATTCTGCTGGTACATTGACCCAGAACACTACATTGCCCTTGCAGTCTATTGAGCCAGAAACTGACTGTCACGGTGACCAGTCCTGTGTGACACGACCTGCAGGACGGTAACTAAAACAACAAGACTCAGCACGTGTATCTGTCCTGTGTGACATGACCTGCAGGCCGGTAACTAAAACAACAAGACAAGGGGAAGGGAAAGAGTTACAACGGTCGGCCCTGAAATAGGGAACAGGGACGTGGCGACCTTCTGCACTCCCCTGAGTAAGTGTCCCTCACAATCCTAGCGTTCACTAGGCTGGTTCCGCACCAGGCACCGATCAGGATACCTGTCACCCTAGAACACCCTACACCTATCCCTTACTAGGGAACTGGAAAGTGCGGACACTGGTCCCACCGCTGCACTAATATACACGAAGTAAAATACACCAAACGGGGGAAAACAACAAAACACTCATCTTTCTCAGCTGCAGTCACCGGGCAGCAGAATTCATCACCGGATTAGCTTTCAGCAGTGGCTCGACACCTAAGAGCCAGCTGCTACCTTCACCATCTTCAGCAGTGGCTCGACACCTAAGAGCCAGCAGCTACCTGTGACCAATTGCTTCTGGTCTTCACTGAGGAGAGTGAGGTGCTGCACTGTGCGTTTGAGCAGCAGCAGCAGTTGTCAGGGTCTGCGGCCTCCCCTCTGGCTCAACCAGAATCCCAATGTGCGGCTTTGGTGAATATGCCCCCTGTAGTCCCTGCTAGGGAGCAGGACTTATTTTTTTCTTTTTTTTAAAAAAAAAAAAGAAAAAATAGGAAACACCACTTAGCTTTGTTCTGTTGCTATTGCTCCCAGCAACAGAGTCCACCACCAGAATGCAGCTTTCCCCTGAAGCACGACACCTGAGTTCAGCTTCCACCAGAAGCTATACACCAGAGCTCCCCTGAGCTGCCAGGAACTCTTCTCTGTAGTTCCTTTCTCCACCAGACTTGGCTGGAAAAGAGCAATATCACCAACACCTGCTCATAGACCATGTGACCCTATATAGGAAAAGGGGATGGTCAAATGATCAGAGGCAAAAAGCTGCTATAACCCCACTGACCACCGGGGGCAAAAGGCAAAGCAAAGAAAGCACCACAGTGCAATGACCCTAATGGCCACCGGGGGCAAAACTATCATTAAGCACACAGCTTAAAGGAAAAAAAAAAGGTTACTAGTGCTTTTTATCTGTCATGATCCAGCATGGATCATGACACTGACCCTGATGAAACTCAGGCACCCCTTCCCACATACTATACCACCTTACACGGTGACACAGAGCAAGGTAAGGAGGAAGGTGCAGATGACTTTGAAGAGGAGATGATGGATGACCCAGTTCTTGACCCGGATTGGCATCCATTGGGGGTGGAGGGTGGCGCTGGCTATAGTTCAGATAAGGAGAAGGATCCGCAGCAGGTATTGACATCGCAGCAGCGGTTATCTGGCAGGCCCGTAGCTGTCCAAAAACGTGGAGCAAAAACTAAAAGAGTTGCAGGACAGCTTGACCAGACCGTCACCTTAGCACAGCGTGCAAGGCCAAAAAATGTATACCATAGTAGGAAGAGTGCAGTGTGGCACTTCTTTGTCCAAGTTCCTACTGACGAGGCAAAGGTTACCTGTAAGAAGTGCGGAAGGACCTTTAGCCGAGGTAAACAACTCAGAAATTTGAATACCAGTTGCATGCTTAGACATTTAATCAACATGCACTTGCAAGCGTGGACGGACTACAAAACCTCAGGTAGCACATGTGCACCTGTTTCGACTGAAGGTAGCCAGCAACGCTCCATCGCTTCCCCCACTGTAAGACCACGGCCACCGTTAAGCACACCACCAGCACTAAATGTTGAGGTGTCGTAGCAAGGCTTAAGCATTCAGGGAATCACAATGGTTTTGCAACACAACACTGAATCTAGGCCTTCACCACCAATACCATCACCAACCCCCTCTCACTCCATCCGGTCCACCGCTACTTCCCCCATATGCAGCTCTCCAGTCCAGCTCACCCTACCAGAGACTCTGAATAGGACAAGAAAGTACTCATCCTCTCATCCTCGTACACTGTGTTTGAACGCCTACATTGCCGAACTAATCTCATAAGAGATGATGCCCTACCGTTTGGTTGAAAGCTAAGCTTTCCGCGAGCTCATGGCCTATGCTGTCCCACGCTATGACCTACCCAGTTGTCACTTCTTTTCTCAAAAAGCCATCCCTGCCCTCCACCGGCATGTGAAAGATAGCATTGTCCATGCACTAAAACAGTCAGTTGATGGAAAGGTGCACCTCACAACAGATGCATGGACCAGTAGGCATGGCCAGGGCCGTTATGTGTCCATCACTGTGCACTGGGTTAATGTGGTGGATGCAGGCTCCACAGGGGACAGCGGCAGTGGAACAGTGCTGCCTAGCCCACGTTATAGGAAACAGTTGACTGTAGGCTTTCGACCCTCCACCTCCATGAGCAACAACTCGTCCACAGACCACAGTCGCACGAGCACTCCATCCGCAGCTGGCAGTGTTGCACACGAAGTGTCCCACTATCGAACAGCTAGCGGTAAGCGTCAGCAGGCTGTGCTAAAGATGATGTCTTTGGGCGACAACAGACACACCGCGGAGGTACTGGCTGACTACTTGCAGCGACAAACTGAGTCATGACTGGGCAGTCTACATCTTGAGGCAGGCAAGGTAGTCAGTGATAACGGCCGTAATGTTGTGGCAGCCATAGCCCGTGCAAAACTCACATACATACCTTGCCTGGCTCACACTTTGAGCCTGGTGGTGCAGTGCTTCCTTAATAATTATCCAGAGTTAACATCCCTGCTACATAAGGTGCGAAGACTGTGCACACATCCGTCGCTCAAACGTCCACTCCACTCGTATGCAGAAGCTGCAGCGATTGCTCCGCCTCCCCAAGCACAGCCTAATCATAGATGTTGCAACAAGGTGGAACTCCACCCTGCACATGGTTGAGAGGCTGTGCGAACAGAGGCAGGCTGTAATGCATTTGTGGGAAGGTACACGGGCAGGCAGTTTGAGGGAAGACATGGAATTGTTGGGTGTGCAGTGGTCAAAGCTGAAAGACCTCTGTAAAGTCCTTCAGTGTTTTGAGGAATGCACATGGCTGGTAAGCACAGACGACGCCATCATAAGCATGAGCATCCCACTTATGTGTCTGCTCATGCAAAGTTTGATGCACATTAAGGATCAGGCATCTGCAGAGGAGGAGGAGGAGGGAAGCCTTGATGACAGTCAGCCATTGTTTGGTCAGGGAGCTGTCCTGAACGAGGTGAATGAAGAAGAGGAGGAGGATGAGGGGGGTGATTATTTTGGCCAGGAGGATGCTTCTCAGGGGGCAAGAAAAAATGTTGGCATTCCAAGGTCAGGTACAATGTTTGTGCGTGACTGTAGGGATGTGGATTTGCCAGAAAGTGCTCCTCCACCCAGCAGTGGCAGTGCAGCATTTACACTTGGAACATTGGCACACATGTACAATTATGCCTTGCAGATCTTAAAAAGGGACCCCCGCATTGCCAAAATGATGAGGGATGATGACTACTGGCTGGCCAGCATCCTCGATCCACGCTGCAAAGGCAAATTACACAACATCATGCCACAGGAGAACCTAGAGATAATATTGGCTAACAAACAAGCAACTCTGGTAAACCGTTTGTTTGAGGCATTCCGAGCACACAGCAGCGGTGCTGGTTCTCCCACGAGCCGTAGTGGCCACAATGGAATCGCTCACACGACTGGTAATACTGCATCGATTAAAAGTGACAGGAGACAGCAGTTGTCAACTATGGTTACAAACTACTTCTCCCATATCGATGTTCTCCCTCACAGGTCATTCTCCTTTGACTATTGGGCCTCTAAACTGGACACCTGGCCTGAATTGGCACAATATGCCTTACAGGAGCTTGCTTGCCCTGCTGCTAGTGGGCTATCTGAAAGAGTCTTCAGTGCTGCTGGATCAATCCTGACTGAAAAAAGGACCCGTCTGTCAACCCAAAATGTTGATAATGTAACTTTCCTTAAAATGAAACATGCATGGGTTTCAAAGGATTTTGTCCCACCTTCCCCTGATGACACATAGGTTGCCAGAAAACTGCCTCGCTTTTGTCCTCCTCTTCCTCGGACTTGCCCAATTCAACCCTTTGCAGCAGCTGAATGTCCAGCCAACACATCAACATATGCCATTTTTTAAACCTCCCTAAGTGGGCTGTCCACCCACCCACCAATGGCTGGAGTCAACACCTGGCGCACCCGGGCAAGTGCCGTTGCTCTAAACAGGTCGATGGGCCCACTGATGGCCGACGGCACTGGCACAGGGCCCCTCATCGTACAATACAGTGTCTCTGATGGTGGGGGGGCCTACTCGCCGTCAGACACACCAGCGTACTATGAGGGGCCCTGTGCGAGTACCGTCGACCACAAGTGTGCCCCCTGCTTGGTCATGGCCACAGCACTTGCAAGTTGCAATACTTTCCTCTACCTGCTCCACCGCTGTGTAGCCTGGGCAGTTAAATTCTTCACAGGGACGGCCACTAGAAATTTGGAGTATTGATCGATGATGATTAAGATGTAGCTATGTCCTGTCCTGCTGGCCTCTACCTTCAGATGATCAATGGCTACCATTTGTAATGGACGTCAACTTACAAGCGGATGCACTGGTGCTTTATGATCACCTTTCACAGTTGTGATAGTCACAGACGTGTTACATTCCTGACACCATTTTTCAATGTCTCCTCTCATGCCAATCCAATAGAATCGCCTGCGGCCTGTGGCTTCTGTGTTTTGCACTCCAAAATGACCAGACACATCATGATAGGCAGTGAGGACCATGTCTACATTTCTCCCTGTGATCACAATTTGATGGAGACGAGCAGCAGTGATGTGATCCACGCTACTGCGATAAAGCAATCCTTTCTTCACAAAGAATCGTTTTCGCTGTCTCCACAGTCACAGTAATTGAGGGTCTGCATCGTCTCTGCAACATCTACCGGGAGGTTTTCCCGCGATGAGTAATTCCCAAATTTCTGCTAACACTCGACTTTCCGTCTGTACTTGTATCCATGTAGTTTCCATTAGCGGAGAGTCTGGACTGGCTTACTGAGATTGAAATATATACGAGGAGTTAAAAGTACCACAACAATGTAGACTGTTGTACGCTTCGACTACCTTTCCCTTTTTCTGCTTTTTAAATTCTGGTGTAATACATTGTGAGCCTGCGAGTGTCTGTGTCTGACTATGGAAGAATATACAGAAATTTACAATTACCTCTAGACTGGATACACCTGGTATGTGCTGATACAGTACCTTTGTTCACAATTTTGCATTACGGTATCATCCATAGTGGGTGAGCATGTGTGGTTTACGCCTTCTATATATACGGTGAATTGGAGATACCAATTTTTAACCTATACTCGATACATCTTGTATTTTGCTATACAGTACCTTTGTTCGACATTTAGTATTACGGTCAAATCCATACTGAGTAAGCGTCTGAGAGTGACTACGGGACTATGTATACAGAGATTACATATGTACCCTATAATATATACTTGCTATCTTGTTATCCAGTACCTTTTTTACATTTTTTATTATGGTCAAACCCAGACTGAGTGAGCGTCTGAGGGTGACTCCGGAAATATATACCGATATTTCAAATTTAGCCAACACTGTATACAGCTGTACGCTTCTGATACAGTTACCTTTTTAGCTATTTAGATTCTGGTGTAATCCATAATGAGCCTGTGAACATATGCCTGTTACTCCAGTAATATATTAGGAGCTTTAAGGTTACCCCAACACTGTATACAGCTGTACGCTTGTGTTACATTACCCATTTTCATATTCTTGTGTAATCCATACTGAGCCTGTGAGCGTCTGTGTATGACTCATGAAATAAATACGGAGATATACTGTTATCCCTACGCTGTATAGAGCTGTACGCTTCTGATGCAGTGCCATATATCTGCTGGTATTTTGGGTCCATTTTCCAAAACTTGAGGAAGTATGGTGGAAGAGGACGTGGTCATGGGGGGTCACCTGGTACTGATGGTGGTGGTGCATCTGCTGGTAGTGCCAAAAACACAATAGCAGCTAATGCAGGAGTTGTTGAGCCTGCGTCATGGTGTAGCTCTAAAAGGCTCCGTTTTCTGGGAGTAGGTACACTGCTTTTAAAGCCGGAGCATCAGGAACTGTTTTTGGGTTACTTTGCTGAAACAGCCTCCAGCTCTATCGCCTCATCTTCTGAAGTTTAAAAAAAGTGCAAGCACTGAGTCATTAAGTGCAGGCTTATGGTCAGGAGCAACCCCTTTCCTTGTGTCCTTCACCCACACCAAAAGTGAAGGATGCAGCAGCCCACACTTAAGATTACTCCATGGAGCTCTTTTCACATACCATGCCTGGGTTAACTAAAAATGGGGCCCATCATATACTGGAGTATTCCAAATGGGGGACATCAGACACTGGAGCAGCATTTATAGGGCCCATTATACACTGGAGCATTAGAAAAAGGGCCCATTATATATGGAGCATTATTAGACCCCATCATACACTGGAGCATCATCCATGAGGCCCATCATATAATTGATCATTAGAAATGGGGCAGATCAGACACTGGAGCAGCATCTATGGGGCACATTATACACTGGAGCATCATCCATGAGGCACATCATATACTGGAGCATTCCAAATGGGGCAGATCAGACACTGGAGCAGCATCTATGGGGCACATTATACACTGGAGCAGTAGAAATGGGGCCCATTATATATGGAGCATTATTTTGGCCCATAAAACACTGGAGCATTGTCCTTGGGTACCATCATATACTGTAGCATTATGTGGAGCTCATCATATACTGTATGGAACATTATATGTGACCAATTCTTTATGGAGAAATATATGGGGCTCATTATTCTGTATGGTGCACAATGTGGTGGCCATAATACTTTATGGAGTAATATACTGTCCTTTTTTGAGCTATTGTTCAATTTAAAATAGATCAGTCATGTGACGTCATGTAAGCAGTGAAGTATTTGTCATTGTACTATACCTATAATTCTGTGCCATATCGGAGCATCATGAGTTGTGGTATTTGATAAAGGTGCACACTGACACTCTTTAGCCTAGGGCACCCGAAAACCTGGAGCCAGCCCTACCCCCCCACAACTTTAGCCAAATAAGCCACAGTTTTCAATGCGTAACTATTATTATGAAGTAAATTAAGGTTGACAGGAATTGATGTTTTTGGCATTGAAATGGGCACTGTATGTGTGTTTACTGTCCTCCAGTCCCTGCCGACTTTGCTTCCCCATTGACTTGCATTGGGTTTCGTGTTTCAGTTGGCCTCCGACTTTTCCCTATAGTCAGCCGATTTCGTTCGACCTGACTTTTGCGATAGTCGGGTTTCATGAAACCCGACTCGACACTAAAAAAGGCAAAGTCGCTCATCTCTAATTATAACGTAATAAAAAAATTAGAATTAAGGTACTGTATCAGCAGATACCAGGTGTATATAGTATAAGTGAAAATGTAAGTCTCCCTATATATTTCCGGAGTCACATACAGATAGTCAGCAAGTATTTCTCCATGATACCAGCCGGTACACTGTAGTGTGTGAGGAGCATACAGCTCTATACGTTGTGGGAAATAATGAACGTTCGTTCACTGTGCAGAAAAACAGAATAAAAGTAGGAGTGCTGTGTAAAAAATAGTCTGCACAGCAGTGTCCACACAGCAATACTGCTGTAAGGCAGGCTAATAATCAGCGCTGCTGCACACAAGAAAATCCTCCCTGTCACTGCACACTAACAGAACACACCAATTGCGTTAAGCACTAGCACATAAGAACTTCTGTTTACAGGCCTAAGAGTCTCCCAAATCATAAACAGCATCAGCAACCTCTCCCTACTGTAAAGATGGGCAGAAGAAAAATGGCGGTCGGTGGTGTGGGCTTTTAGACACACTCCGTATATGCAGGGGTTGGACAAAATAATGCAACCACCTAACGTTTTGGCATCATAATCTTCGAACATGTTATAAACATGCACACCGTGACATATGGTAATGTTTTGTAATTGATTATTTGTGTTATGTGTATGTAAATTAACTGTTTGTTTTGCATAATTGTAAGAACATTGAGGAAAACCGGATACCAATGGCAGACCTCTCTGATCTTCAAAGAGGCCAAATTGATGATGCTTGTATGGCAGACGCTAGTGTAGCAGAAAGTGCCCGAATGCTTGGCGTGTCAAGAAGTACTGTCTCCAAAGTAATGACTTTGTTGGAAAGGGAAGGCAAGACGTCAGCAGCAAAGCACAGGTCCAGCCAAAAGTGGAAGGTGACTGAGAGACACTGTCGGACTCTAATGCGAATTGTGAGAGAGGATTGCAAGACCACGGCTCCAAAAATCAATGCTGAGCTCAATGAATACCTACAGAGCACAGTTTACACGAAAAATGTTCATCGGGAGCTGCACAAATCTGGATTCCACGGAAGAGCTGCAATTTTAAAACCGCTGCTCTCACTGACAAATGTTTCCAAGCGTTTAGAGTGGTGTAGAAACCTCCAGAATAGGTCCCTCGAGCAGTGGAAACATGTGATATTCTCAGACGAATCATCGTTTACCCTATTTCCGCCTTCCGGCTGAGTGTACGTTTGGAGACAGCCGAAAGAAGCATTCCATCCAGACTGCCTTCTCCCAACCGTAAAACATGGCGGAGGTTCTGTGATGATCTGGGGTGCTATTTCATGGAGATCCGCTGGGCCAATGATATCCCTTCATGGAAGAATTAACAGCCGCGATTATTTAGGCATTTTGGCCAACCAAGTGCATCCTATGGTTCAAGCACTGTTCCCAGAGGGGAACGCCATCTTTCAGGATGATAATGCACCAATTCATACAGCTAGAATTGTTAAAGCATGGCACAAGGAACATTGTAATGAAGTTGAGCATCTCATCTGGCCCCCACAATCCCCAGACCTCAACATTATTATTTATGGCCGATTTTAGAGATTCAAGTTGGACGTCGATTTCCGCCGCCATCGTCGCTCAAAGAACCAGAGTGTGTTTTAACATAAGAATGGGCTACAATTCCTTTGGAAACAATTCACACCTTGTATGAATCCATACCTCGGATAATTGAGGCTGTAATCGCCGCTAAAGGTGGACATACACCATATTAAACTAACTTTTGTGGATGTTTACAGGTGTTTCCATTATTTTGTCCAACCACTGGATTTCAGGAGTCACCCTCAGACGCTCACTCAGTCAGTATGGATTTAACCGTAATCCAAAATGTTGAAAAAAGGTACTGTATCAGCAGATACCAGGTGTATCCAGTCTAGGGGTAATTGTCAATCTAAGTCTATATTTCTGGAGTCAGACAAAGACACTCAGATGTTCAGTATGGATTAGACAAGAATATAAAAAGTCGGAAAAGGGTAATGTATTACAAGCGTACAGCTGCATACAGTGTTGGGGTCATTTTAAATCTCCTTATAGTTTACCAGAATCAAACACAAACTCTCACAGGCTCAGTATGGATTACACCATAATATAAAAATTAGAAAAAGGGAAAATATATTTGAAGCGTACACCAGTATACAGTGTTGTAGTACTTTTAACCCGTTAATGACCATCAATACGTCTTTTAGCTGACCTGAGATATAAGAGAATATCATCCTCCTACAGGTGACCATCCAGCATCTGTCAGCTGTGCACTATAGCTGAAAACTTGCTGCATCAGCCATGATCAGTGTTGTCACAGTCCATATCTGTTTAACCCCTTAAATGCTGCTGTCAATAGTGACTATATCATATAAATGTTTTAAAGAGTGTGGCTTCTCCCTCTTTATCCCATTTGGCACCCTGAAATCATGATTGTGTGGTACTGATGTTTGCCATGGCAATTCATGAGTAAATAGCGTCCTTAGAGTCTGCTGGCTACACTGACCTGTTCAAAAGTCAGCAACATTTAGGTGTTAAAAATTAACTTTTTCATTCCTATCATGCTATTTTGTATTAATTCCTGAAAAGCACCTGAAGGGTTAATAAACTACCTGACAGCAGTTTTCAATAAGTCAAGGAGTGCTGTTTTTAAAATGCTATCACTTTTGGGATTTTTCCAATATATACGACCCCCAAAGTCACGTCAAACCTGGAGAGGTCCCTAAAAAAAATGGTTTTGTAAATTTCCATGAAAAAATTAAAAATTACTGCTACATGTTTCAACCTCCTAAAATGCTAGCAAAATAAAATAACATTTTTCAAAGGGTGCTGATGTAGTGCAGACATGTGGGAAATATTATTTATTAAAGTTGTGCTATGGTATGACTGAATTAAAGGGATAATCAAAGTTTGAAAATTGCACATTTTTTTACATTTTTGTCAAATTTCTGATATTTTTATAAATAAACACAAAACATGTGAACCTAAATTTACCATTATCATAAAGTATAATGTGTCACGAAAAAACAATCTCAAAATCACTGGATTTTGTCAAAGCGTTCTTGAGTTATTACCACATAAAGTGACACTGGTCAGAGTTTTAAAATTTGGCTCTGTCACTAAGGGAATAAATCTTCGTATATATTTCAGTCTCAGTAAGCCAGTCAAGACTCTCTGCTACAGGAAACTAGATGGATACAAGTACAGACGGAAAGTGGAGTGAGTGCATAAATTTGGGAATTAATAATCACTGGAAAACCTCCTGGGAGAATTCGCAGAGGCGATGGTGACCCTCAATTACTTTGTCTGTGGAGACTGCGAAAACGGTTCTTTATGAAGAAAGGGTTGCTGTATCGCAGTAGCGTGGATCCCATCACCGTTACTCGTCTCCATCAAATTGTGATCACAGGGAGAGATGTAGACATGGTCCTCACTGCATATCTTGATCTGTCTGTTCACTTTGGAGTGCAAAAGACAGAAGCAACAGGCCGTAGGCGATTCTATTGGATTGGCATGAGAGGAGACATTAAAAAATGGTGGCAGTAATGTCACCTGTGTGACTAGAAAAACTGTGAAAGCTGATCATAAAGCACCACTGCATCTGATTGTGAGTCGACGTCCATAACAAATGGTAGCCATTGATCATCTGAAGGTAGATCCTAGCAGGACAGGCCATAGCTACGTCTTAACCATCACTGATCAGTTCAGCAAATTTGTAGTGCCCATCCCTGTGAAGGATTTAACTGCCCAGACTACACAGCAGTGGAGCTGGGAGAGGTAAGTCTTGCAAGTGTTTGGGCCCTGAGCAAGCAGGGGGGGCACACTCGTGGGCGGCGGTACTGGCACAGGGCCCCTCATAGTACACCGGTGTGCCTGACGGCGAGTGGGCCCCCCAACATCAGAGACACTTTATTGTACTATGAGGGGCCCTGTGCCAGCGCCATCGCCCAAGAGTGGGCCCACCCACCGATTCAGGGCAACGCCACTTGCCCGGGTGCGCTAGGTGGTGACCTCGGCCCTGGGGGGGCCAGCCCAGTTAGGGAGGTTTAAAAAATGGCATATGTGTAGGCTGGACATTCAGCAGCTGCAAATGGAGGAAGTGGAGAAGTCCGAGGAAGAGGAGGACAAAAGCGAGCCATTTTTCTTGCAACCTATGTGTCATCAGGGGAAGGTGGGACAAAATCCTTTGAAACCCATGCATTGTTCATTTTAATGAAGGTTAGATCATCAACATTTTGGGTCGACAGGCGGGTCCTTTTTTCTGTCAGGATTGATCCAGCAGCACTGAAGATTCTTTCCGATAGCACACTTGCAGCTTGGCAAGCGAGCTCCTGTAAGGCATATTGTGCCAATTCAGGCCAGGTGTCCAGTTTACAGGCCCAATAGTCAAATGGGAATGACCTGTGAGGGAGAACATCGATATGGGAGGAGAAGTAGTTTGTAACCATAGTTGACAACTGCTGTCTCCTGTCACTTTCGATTCAGTATTACCAGTCGTGTGAGCGGTACCTGAGAAATCAGTCCACAACATGGTCATGAAACCCCTGTCACCAATGCCACTTTGGCTGTGTGCACCACGAACACCTCATCCATTTTTCCCTCTACGGCTCGTGGGAGAACCAGCAACGCTGCTGTGTGCTGGGAATGCCTCCAACAAACGGTTTACTAGAGTTGCTTGTTTGTTAGCCAATATTATCTCTAGGTTCTCCTGTGGCTTGATGTTCTGTAATTTGCCTTTATAGCGTGGATCCAGGATGCTGGCTAACCAGTAGTCGTCATCCTTCATCATTTTAGCAATGCGGGGGTCCCTTTTTTAGGATCCGCAAGGCATAATCACACATGTGGGCCAATGTTCCAGGTGTCAATGATGCCCTCCCAGTGGTGGGTGGAGGAGCAGTTTCTGGCAAATCCACATCCCTCCAGTCATGCACAAACCCTGGACCTGACCTTGGCACACCATCAATTCCTCTTGCCCCCTGAGAAGCATCCTCCTCCTCCCCAAAATAATCATCCCCCTCTTCCTCCTTATCCTCTTCTTCCTCCACCTTGTCCAGGTCAGTTGCCCTCGCTGATAATGGCTGACTGTCATCAAGGCTTCCCTCCTCCTCTTCCTCCTCCTCCTATGCTGCAGACGCCTGATCCCTAATGTGAATCAAAGTTTGCAGGAGCAGACGCATAAGTGGGATGCTCATGCTTATGATGGAGTAATCTGCGCTTACCAGCCGTGTGCATGGTGAAGTTCCACCTTGTTGCAACGTCTATGATTAGACAGCGCTTGGGGAGGTGGAGCGATCGCTGCAGCTTCTGCATACGATTGGAGTGTACGGGCGAGCCACGGATGTGCAAGCACAGTCTTCGCACCTTATGGAGCAGGGCTGTTAACTCCGGAAAATTATTTAGGAAGCACTGCACCACCAGGTTCAAGGTGTGAGCCAGGCATGGTATATGTGTGAGTTTTGCAAGGGCTATGGACGCCACAAAATTCCAGCCGCTATCAATGACTACCTTGCCTGGCTCAAGATGCAGACTGCCCAGCCATGACTCAGTTTGTCGCTGCAAGTAGTCGGCCAGTACCTCCGCGGTGTGTCTTTTGTCGCCCAAAGACATCATCTTTAAAACAGCCTGCTGCCGCTTACCACTAGCTGTTCGATAGTGGGACACCTCGTGTGCAACACTGGCAGCTGCGGATGGAGTGCTCACAGCGTTGGACTGGAGCACCTTGGGCCCAACAGAGAAAATCATTCTTGGGGCCCACTATGTAGCTACAGTCATGGCCAAAAGTATTGACACCCCTGCAATTCTGATAATACTCAGTTTCTTCCTGAAAATGATTGCAAACACAAATTCTTTGGTATTATTATCTTCATTTAATTTGTCTTAAATGAAAAAACACAAAAGAGAATGAAGCAAAAAGCAAAACATTGATCATTTCACACAAAACTCCAAAAATGGGCCAGACAAAAGTATTGGCACCCTCAGCCTAATACTTGGTTGCACAACCTTTAGCCAAAATAACTGCGACCAACCGCTTCCGGTAACAATCAATGAGTTTCTTACAATGCTCTGCTCGAATTTTAGACCATTCTTCATTGGCAAACTGCTCCAGGTCCCTGATATTTGAAGGGTGCCTTCTCCAAACTGCCATTTTTAGATCTCTCCACAGGTGTTCTATGGGATTCAGGTCGGGACTCATTGCTGGCCACCTTAGAAGTCTCCAGTGCTTTCTCTCAAACCATTTTCTAGTGCTTTTTGAAGTGTGTTTTGGGTCATTGTCCTGCTGGAAGACCCATGACCTCTGAGGGAGACACAGCTTTCTCACACTGGGCCCCACATTATGCTGCAAAATGTGTTGCAGTCTTCAGACTTCATAATGCCATGCACACGGTCAAGCAGTCCAGTGCCAGAGGCAGCAAAGCAACCCCAAAACATCAGGGAACCTCCGCCATGTTTGACTGTAGGGACCGTGTTCTTTTCTTTGAATGCCTCTTTTTTTTTCCTGTAAACTCTATGTTGATGCCTTTGCCCAAAAAGCTCTACTTTTGTCTCATCTGACCAGAGAACATTGTTCCAAAACATTTTAGGCTTTTTCAGGTAAGTTTTGGCAAACTCCAGCCTGGCTTTTTTATGTCTCGGGGTAAGAAGTGGGGTCTTCCTGGGTCTCCTACCATACAGTCCCTTTTCATTCAGACGTTGACGGATAGTATGGGTTGACACTGTTGTACCCTTGGACTGCAGGGCAGCTTGAACTTGTTTGGATGTTAGTCGAGGTTCTTTATCCAACATCCGCACAATCTTGTGTTGAAATCTCTTGTCAATTTTTCTTTTCTGTCCACATCTAGGGAGGTTAGCCACAGTGCCAAGGGCTTTAAACTTCTTGATGACACTGCACATGGTAGACACAGGAACATTCTGGTCTTTGGAGATGGACTTGTAGCCTTGAGATTGCTCATGCTTCCTCACAATTTGGTTTCTCAAGTCCTCAGACAGTTCTTTGGTCTTCTTTCTTTTCTCCATGCTCAATGTGGTACACACAAGGACACAGGACAGAGGTTGAGTCAACTTTAATCCATGTCAACTGGCTGCAAGTGTGATTTAGTTATTGCCAACACCTGTTAGGTGCCACAGGTAAGTTACAGGTGCTGTTAATTACACAAATTAGAGAAGCATCACATGATTTTTTGAACAGTACCAATACTTTTGTCCACCCTCTTTTTTATGTTTGGTGTGGAATTATATCCAATTTGGCTTTAGGACAATTCTTTTTGTGTTTTTTCATTTAAGACAAATTAAATGAAGATAATAATGCCAAAGAATTTGTGTTTGCAATAATTTTCAGGAAGAAACTGAGTATTATCTGACAGAATTGCAGGGGTGTCAATACTTTTGGCCACAACTGTACATAGAAATAAATACAAGACCACCAACTGTGCGATATAACACGCTAATATCAGGGTATAACATAAGGTAGTACACGTCTTAATGATATATTATCACACAAAAATCCCAATACATCACTCAGATAGCCAAAACTCGGCAGAAACCCAAGAGAGAAAAAGCACCAGCTCAAAAGCAGATGATAGCATGAGAACAAAGAGCCAACGGTGTTTTAGAAAAAGAGTAACAAAGTTTATTTATTTATAAATAATTCATAAAATTCAAATGAATTTTAGTAACAAAGTTAGTAATAAAGTTTATTTATTTATAAATAATTCATAAAATTCAAATGTACAAGTGATACACAAATACCAGTCAAAATGCAGAGGAGGAAGCTACCCCAAGGTGCCACAATTGCTCTCAGAAAGATTGGAAAACCGGCGCATAGTTGCTACCAGCAAGGTAAGCCAAAGTAAACCAGAGCAGTCAGTGTTAAGTAAACCAGAGCAGTCACTTAACACTGACTGCTCTAGTTTACTTTGGCTTACCTTGCTGGTAGCAACTATGCGCCGGTTTTCCAATCTTTCTGAGAGCAACTGTGGCACCTTGGGGTAGCTTCCTCCTCTGCATTTTGACTGGTATTTGTGTATCACTTGTACATTTGAATTTTATGAATTATTTATAAATAAACTTTGTTACTTTTTTCTAAGGCACCATTGGCTCTTTGTTCTCATGCTATCGTCTTAATGATATAGCAGGGGTTGGCGCCCACATTTTGGTTCAAACTCAATGATAAATGTTCCCTGGAGTTTATTAACCACTAGACCAATGTGTTATAGCACCAGTGTAGTGGAGGGAATTTTATGACATCTCATCTATACGCTGAGAAAATTCATGGTGGGAATTGACCGATGCAGTTTTAAAAGGGGATCTGTCACCCCATTTTAGCCCTATCAGCTGTCGGCACCGCCATCAGGGGCTTATCTACAGCACTCTGTAGTGCATTCTGTAATGCTGTAGATAAGCCCCCGATGTAACATGAAATAAGAAAAAAAGGAGTTAGATTATACTCACCCCGGCGTTCGGTCCAGTCCGATGGGTGTCGCGGTCCGGTCCGACACCTCCCAATCTTCATACGATGATGCCCTCCTCCTTGCTTCTCCCTCGGCTCCTGGGCAGGCGTACTTTCTCTGCTCTGTTGAGGGCAGAGGAGAATACTGAAGTGCGCAGGTGTCGGACCTCTCTGACCTTTCCCGGCGCCTGCTCAATATGTTCATGACTGCACCTGCTCATATCTGCCTTCAATAGGGCAGATATAATACGCCTGCGCAGGAGCCGAGGGAGAAGCAAGAAGAAGGACTTCGTATGAAGATGTGAGGCGTTGGACAGCAGAATGCTGTAGATAAGCCCCTGAAGGCGGTGGCCACAGCTTACAGCGCTACAATGGGGTGTCAGATTCCCTTTAACAAATTCAAAACCGATTTCATCCTTTGTAATACAAAGAATCAGGTCAGTGGTAAAGGTGCGACATTACATACAGTAGTAGTAAATGCAGCAATATCTGCACAATGTCTGTGTGGATGTTTTTGCTGTTAATTTGCTGTTTGATTTTTGCAGCAAATACATTATGTGAAAGCCCCCTCTTATAGTGGTGGGGGGTCCTACATCACTTATATCTGACATTGGAGTAATATCTAAAGAGTTTTCCCTCACATCCCCCATATACTTTTCACAGAAATCTCTCTGCCACCGATAAGACCATAACGTTTTATGAAGAGCCTCATTTTGTTAGAAGTAGGGAAAGAAAAGTTTTAGTCAGGGGTGATAAAGGGGGAGAGGGGCTCAATCAGGGTAATACAGGGGGAGGTGGCACAGTCAGGGGTGATAAAGGGGGAGAGGGGAAGGTGGTGCAGTCAGTCAGGGGTAATACAGTGAGAGAGGGGCTCAGTCAGGGTGATACAGAGGGAGGTAGCGCAGTCAGGGTGATACAGAGGGAGGTGGCGCAGCCAGGGTGATACAGAGGGAGGTGGCACAGCTGGGGTGATACAGAGGGAGGTGGCGCAGTCGGGGTGATACAGAGGGAGGTGGTGCAGCAGGGGTGATACAGAGGGAGGTGGCGCAGCCGGGGTGATACAGAGGGAGGTGGCGCAGCCGGGGTGATACAGAGGGAGGTGGCGCAGCCAGGGTGATACAGAGGGAGGTGGCACAGCCAGGGTGATACAGAGGGAGGTGGCGCAGTCAGGGTGATACAGAGGGAGGTGGCACAGTCAGGGTGATACAGAGGGAGGTGGCGCAGTCAGGGTGATACAGAGGGAGGTGGCGCAGTCAGGGTGATACAGAGGGAGGTGGTAAAGTCAGGGTGATACAGAAGGAGGTGGTGCAGTCAGGGTCATACAGAGGGAGGTGGCGCAGTCAGGGTGATGCAGGGGGAGGTGGCACAGTCAGGGTGACACAGGGGGAGGTGGTGCAGTCAGTCAAGGGTAATACAGTGGGAGAGGGCCTCAGTCAGTGTGATACAGGGGGAGATAGTGCAGTCAGGGTGATACAGGGGAAGGTGGCGCAGTCAAGATGATACAGCGGGAGGTGGCGCATACAGGGTGATACAGGGGGAGGTGGTGCAGTCAGGGTGACACAGAGGGAGGTGGCGCAGTCAGGGTGATACAGAGGGAGGTGGCGCAGTCAGGGTGATACAGAGATAGGTGGTGCAGTAAGGGTGATACAGAGGGAGGTGGCGCAGTAAGGGTGATACAGAGGGAGGTGGAGCAGTCAGGGTGAAACAAGGGTGAGGGGGTGCAGTCAGGGGTGATTCTGTGGCGAGGGGGGTGTGTTATGATTGAGTCACCGTAGGAGGCAAAAATAGAAATGCTAGCTAAGTCCAGAAAACCAGAGAAGTTGGCAGCTATCGGATTGCAGACCCCTGATCCTATCAACACAACTAGCAGTAGCCGTGGGGGGCTCCTACGATGCCCTAGGCCCCTCGATCACAGCCGGAGGACTACATAGCCTAAAGACAGAAAGGGAAATCTAAACTGCCCCAGAGCAGACCCCAAAGCAAAAGGCAGCCCCCCACATATAATGACGGTGAAGCAAGAAGAAAGAACAAAACACAGACAGAAAGATAGACTGAGCAAAGATGGGGCCCACGCTAGCTTAGATAGGAAAGGACAGGAAGGCTGCTGTCTGCAATCCGTGAAAAACCCTATGAAAATAAGAGCCAACAAACTGACAGTAAAAAAGGCCCTGAAGACGCTAGGCTTCAAAAACGCTATGTCAGTACTCAGGAATATTCTGAAGACAGAGCAACAGGCAAAAGGAGATTCAGCTCTCCCCAGCAGGGAATGGCAGAATCCAGAAAAGCAAGGAAAACAAAACACTAATGCAAAAAGGCAAAGCAGAAATCTTAGCTTTAGATGAGCAGGAATCAGACTGGTTTCCTAGAAGTCCACAGAGAAATCACCCGCAGGCCAGAAGGGCGTCGGCATCCTTATATCCAGTCATTAACTCCACTCAGCCAGTCATCATCATCAGCCCCAGGTGTTTGACAATCAGGCTCACTACCTTTCTTCACCAGAAGAGGGAGTTCCTCGGGCCTCAGTAGTGAAGGGGAAAATGAACTCACAACAGGGGTGCAGTCAGGGGTGATTCCGGGGCGAGGGGGTACATTCAGGGTGTTTCAGGGGTGAGGGGGTGCATTCAGGAGTGATATAGAGTGAGGGGTGCAGCCAGTCAGGAGTGAAAGGAGAAATGAGGTAATGGGGCCCTGATTTATCCCTAAATAACTTAGCCCCTCCCCCTCTCTCATCCCAGACTAAAGGCCCCCCATTTACACTTACTTTTAGGCTGGCAGGGGCCCTCCTTCAACCATTGCAGCTGTAGTAGGGAGTCATCTATCTCCCTCTGCTGCTTACACTGTGGGGGAGGGGCGTTAATGATGACAGCAGCTCATTACCTGAGCTGTGCTCTGCGGCTGGGGAGAAGAGGACACAAACTTATGCTAACACTGATTAGCTGTGCTGCAGCCAATCATTGTTAGCCTTGCCAAGAGATGCTCCACTCTCTCTGCTTGCTCATCGCAGGGAAGAGCAGTAACACAAAAAGTCATCAGGACACAAGAGCGCTTACTACTTACAAATAGTGCTCCCCAGTCTACAGCAGCCGAACATGTGATGTCCGCCCGCACTGCTCTCTGAGCAGCTCTGAGCAGGAGCTGGGAGTAGTGGTGGTGACATCACGCTGGGAGGAGTCCTGCTCTGGGCTCCTCCCACAGAGCAGTGAATATTAAATTTTCTTTAGTAGCGGGGACAGCAGAAGCCGGCTTCTGCTTCCTGGCACCCCCTGCTGCTCCGCTGGCACCGGGGGGCCCCCATAGCAGCTGCCCATTGGCTGGGGGCCCCTGGAGCAGTGGGAGCCCTAGTCAACTGCTGGCCAGTATGCCAGCAGCTGCCTATGCTTGGGCCCATGGGCGAATCCTCAGGTTCTCCGGTGGGCCAGTCCGACCCTGAGTGCTCATGCGACTGCACTCTGTGGACGAGCTTTTGCTTCAGGAGGAGGAGGAGGGTCGAACGCCTACAGCCAACTGTTTCCTATACCATGGGCTAGGCAGCACAGCTCCACCGCCGCTGTCCCCTGTGGAGCCTGCATCCACCACATTAACCCAGTGCGCAGTGATGGACACGTAACGGCCCTGGCCATGCCTACTGGCCCATGCATCTGTTGAGAGGTGCACCTTTCCACTCACTGATTGTTTGAGTGCATGGACAATGCGGTCTTTCACATGCAGGTGGAGGCCAGGGATGGCTTTGAGAAATGAAGTGCCGACTGGGTAGGTCATAGCGTGGGACAGCATAGGCCATGAGCTCTTGGAATGCTTTACTTTCAACCAAACAGAAGGGCATCATCTCTAATGACATCAGTTTGGCAATGTAGGCGCTCAAAGCCAATGTATGCGGTTGAGAGGATGAGTACTTTCTTGTCCTACTCAGAGTGGACTTGAGAGCTGCATATGGGGGAACTAGCGGTGGACCTGATGGACTGAGAGGGGGTTGGTGATGGTAATGGTGGTGGTGGATATGGCCTAGATTCAGTCTTTTGTTGCAAAATCACTGTGATTCCCTGACTGCTTTGGCCTTGCGACGACACCTCAGCATTTCTTGCTGGTGGTGTGCTTACCGTTGGGCTTTCAGTGGGGGAAGCGATGGCGCGTTGCTGGCTACTTTCAGTTGGAGAAGGTGCACATATGCTACCTGAGGTTTTGTAGTCCGTCCACGCTTGCAAGTGCATGGTGGTTAAATGTCTAAGCATGCAACTGGTGTTCAAATTTTGGAGATTTTTACCTCGGCTGAAGGTCTTACCGCACTTCTTACAGATAACCTTTGCCTCATCAATAGGATTTTGGTCAAAAAAGTGCCACACTGCACTCTTCCTACTATGGTATAAATTTTCAGGGCTTGCACGCTGTGCTAATTTGACCATCTGGCCAAGCTGTCTTGCAACTCTTTTGTTTTTTTTAACATCTTGTGGTACAGCTACGGGCCTGCCAGATAACCGCTGTTGCGATGTCGATGCCTGCTGCAGATCCTCCTCCTCCTCTGAGCTATTGCCAGCGGCACCCTCTTCCCCCAATGGATGCCAATCTGGGTCAACAACTCGGTCATTTATCACCTCCTCTTTAATTTCATGTGCACCTTCCTCTGTGTCACCGTGTAAGGTGGTATAGTATGCTGGAAGGGGCACCTGAGTTTCATCAGGGTCTGATTCTGGCTCACTAGATTGCAAGGCAAATGTATTGCTCTGGGTCAATGTACCAGCAGAATCATCTAGCAGAGGCTGTGCATCAGTGCACTCCATGTCAGATTCATCTTGGACTGGGGAATTCAGGATTTGACTTGATAACCGTGGCATGTTATGTGAAAAGAGCTCCATGGAGTAATCTGAAGTGTGGGCTGCCGCATCCTTCACTTTTGGTGTGGGTGAAGGACATAAGGAAAGGTGTTGTTCCTGACCAGAAGCCTGCACTGACGACTCTGTGCTTGCAGTTGTTGTAACTTCAGAAGAGGAGGCAATAGAGCTGGAGGCTGTTTCGGCAATGTAAGCCAAAACCTGTTCCTGATGCTCCGGCTTTAAAAGCAGTTTACCTACTCCCAGAAAAGGGAAACTTAAAGGCCTTCTTGTGCCAGATGATGATGCAGGCTCAACACCTCCTGCCTTAGCTGCTATTGTGCTTTTCCTAGAAGCAACCGATGCACCACCCCCACATCAGTACCAGCTGTGCCCCCCGCCCACGTCCACGGCCTTTTCCACCATACTTCATGTTTGGGAAAATGTACCAAAAATACCAGCAGAGAAATGGTACTGTATGAGGAGCGTACAGCTGTGTAAGGTGTATGTAAAAAGTGAAATCTCCATATATATATTGTGAATCACAGACGCTCACCCAGTATGTATTTCACCGTAATCCAATAAGCAGATATACGGTAGTGTATCAGAAGTGTACAGCTGCATACATTGTTGGTGAAACTGTCCATCTCCGTATATGTATTTACGGAGTGTCACACACACACACGCTGACTCTGTGTAGATGTGACCATAATAAGAACACCAGATATCCGATACTGTTTGATATTCAAACAGCTCAATACGGTGTATGGAGAAATGGAAATGTCCGTATATGTATTTATGGAGTGTCACACACACACACTGACTCTGTGTAGATGTGACCGTAATAAGAACATCAGATATCCGATACTGTTTGATAATTGGACAGCTCAATACGGTGTATGTATGGAAAAATGTTGATCTCCGTGTATTTTTTTTTACGGAGTCACACACATATAGCATGTATTTGTCCGTGACACCAGCTGGTACACGGTAATGTGTGAGGAGCGTACACCTCTATACGGTGTGTGAAAAAATGCCTGGGGAAGGGGGTGATGCTTACATGGAACTGCGTACTGGGGGTCTGCCTGGGAAGGGGGTTATGCTTGCATTGGACTGAGTGCTGGGGGTCTCCCTGGGAAAGGGAATGATGTTACTTGCATGGGACTGCATGCTGGAGGTCTGACAGGGGAAGGGGGTGATGTTGCTTGCATGGATCTGCGTATTGGGGGTCTCTGGGGAAGGTGTGATGTTATTTGCGTGGGTCTGTGTATTAGGGTCTCTGGAGAAGGGTGTGATGATGCTTGCATGGAGCTGCATGCTGGGGGTCTCTGTGGGGAACGGGGAATGTTTCTTGTGTGGGGCTGCGTGTGCATGCTGGGGGTCTTTGTAGGGAATGGGGTGATGTTGCTTGCGTGGGCATGCTGGGGGTCTTCCTGGAGAAGGGGGTGATGTTGCTCGCGCGGGTAATGTGGTGATGTTTCATGCTGGGGGTCTGCATGGCAAAGGGGGTTATGTTACTCTCTTGGGAATGCATGCTGGGGATCTCTTTGTTGTCCAAAACACAAGCTGATGGATATGTATGTGATATTGTGCTCCATGGGAACTGTAAGTGTGATTAGTGAGGACATGGTGTGGAAGTGGAGATTTTCCAAGAGTGGGCGGTGGGACTGTGGAAGGTTCGATGGGTTGAGATGAATCCTGGGTGGAGTCTCAGTGGGGCCCGAACATTTTGCCAATATGGAGCCCTGAATTTACTGGTGTTGTCCCTGGGAGTCAGATACAGCTTGTATTGAGTCTCCTGCATGATTAATTGCAAAAAAAAATATTCCGCCTATTTTTTACTCTCAGTTCACAGTCTGAGAGCGCACTCATGGAAGGTTAGTTTTTTAATCTATTCACCTGGTGTTGGTGCTGTGTGGTGGCCATTTTCACTATGGTTTTGTGCTGGTGGGGCGGTGTGGCGTGGAGTCATGCTGCCTTGCAGCATTGGCGCTGTGAGGCACACGGCCGCTCGCCCTGCTGGTGCACTGCCGCTCGCCTTGCTGGTGCACTGACACTCGCCCTGCTGCTGCACTGCTGCTCACACTGCTGGTGCACTGCCACTCGCCTTGCTGGTGCACTGCCTCTCACCCTGCTGGTGCAAAATAATAAGTCAACTATTCTCTAATGCCTCCCGTTAACCAAAAGCACAATTTTGCTATTTTATCTAATAGAGTGGATCTGTTATGTATTGTGCAGCTTTTACATTCTAATTTAAATAAAAATTATTACCAAGTTTGCATTAATGCTTTAATTCATTACTTGTAAGTAAATTTATTTTTTTCTGTTTATAATTGTTTATGAAACAGTGTGATCAGCAGTGCTAAATGGGTGTGGCTGAGGCGTGGATATGGGTGTGACTAGTTGTGAAAAGGGTGTGGTCAGGGGTGTGGCCTAGAATTTGCCATGGCTTTCTGGGCACGCCGCAAACTTCGTCCTTTTTTCCTTCTTCAAAAGTTGGGAGGTATGCAGTCTCAAATCATGTCCAATTGCACAAGGTGGGTGAGAGGTGGGTTGATAGGGAGGGAGAGACAATAGTGTTCAATGTCTGTGTGTGAAATGTCCATAGCCACTATAAGGAGTCTGGAGAGGGCCCCTTATTTAGTTACGCGCTCTGCACACAGTGACACTGGGGTCTCATCTCCTGTCAGCCACCCATAGACTCTAATTTATGAGTACATCTACTGTTGGCTGTCAGGGGATAAACGACAAGTGTGTTCCGTACCAGAGTCACATCCTGGAGAAGTAACCTGCAAAAAACGACTGAAGTAATCTGATAATTACAAACTCTTGTGAAAAATTTGTAAGAATTTTAGCCCCTTTGTGACCTTGGACATACAGGTATGTCCAAGATCGCCTCCCTTCATTTGATCTGGGCTCCGGCAATGAGCCTGCAACTTTTACAGTACATGTCAGCAGATGAAATCAGCTGACAAATGCTCCTAACAGCTGCGGGTGGAATCGCGATCCACCCTCGGTTGTTAACATGTTAAATGCTACCTAATTACCCAAAATTCGTCCAAAAGTATACAACAATATATTACTTCTCACAACAATAATATACCAACTATGTCCCCCATGATACAACCATGGAAACACAAAAGAAGCATCTCTTAATTTACTACAAAATATATTTATTGAAACAACAAGTTACTATATAACAGAAGGAATGCATTAAAAAGAGGGACCAAACAATCCAAGCTGTGCCTCACTCTAATGTGCGGGCAGTGAGTCCTATATCAAAGGGACATATCAACAATTGTAAACAATTAATGTAAAAGGACACGGTTGAAACCACAGTCATTTTTACACAGTGTGCATTATAAATTTTGGTAAACCGATAAACAATTGTGCCCACATACTACCAAGAACAACCCCCAATCATGTACCGGCTGTAAACAACATGCCCAAAGAGTTTACAAAATAAAGGGAATTAAAATACCTCCGAAGAAGCAAAGCGAGACGCGCGTTGGGGCAGAGGGACTCCATTGTCTGTGCGGCGGGCAGTACTCTTGATATCAGGCATTGTTGATATGTCCCTTTGATATAGGACTCACTGCCCACACAGCTTGGATTGTTTGGTCCCTCTTTTTAATGCATTCCTTCTGTTATATTGTAACTTGTTGTTTCAATAAATATATTTTGTAGTAAATTAAGAGATGCTTCTTTTGTGTTTCCATGGTTGTATCATGGGGGACATAGTTGGTATGTTAAATGCTACTGTCAAGTTTCCATCCCTACATGTTTCCCCTTTTAATGATAGGGGTTCATCAGGGGATACAAGCTTATTCACACCAAGGATTTATCCCAATGGAACTGATGGCATGCTGGTGATGGAAATTGGAGCATATTATGAGGATGAGCACCTTTAATATTCACAGATATGCTTTTGGGCACGTGCAATATGGGTGGTTATATCATGTGGGACCATATAGCATGATATTTTTGTTATGGTCTTTGTCTACAGGAACCCAAGGTTTATACGGACAGCACAGTAAATATATTGTGTGTCTGACTGGTTTCAAACTACTAGAGATGAGCGACTTTGCCTTTTTTCGCAAAAGTCGGGTCGAACGAAATCAGCCGATTATCGTGAAAAGTCGAAGGCCGACTGAAACACGAAACCCAATGCAAGTCAATGGGGAAGAAAAGTTGGCAGTGAGTGGAGGACAAGAAACACACCTACAGTGCCCATTTTAATGCCAAAAACATCAATTCTTATTACTTAAGCTTGTCAACCTTAATTTACTTTATAATAATAGTTAGGCATTGAAAACTTGGGGTTATTTGGCTAAAGTTGTGGGGGGGTAGGGCTGGCTCCAGATTTTCGTGGGCCCAGGGCCAAAGAGTGTCAAGGGGCTCCTTTAACCCCTGCCACAATTCATGATCCTCTGATACGGCAGAGAAATAGCGGTATAATACAATGAAAAATACTTCACTTCTTACATCACATGACTGATATCCATTTTAAATTCTCCAATAACTCCAAAAATGGACAGTTTATTACTCCATACAGTATTATGGCCACCGCATAGAGCGCTACACAGAGTAATGAGGCCCATATATTTCTCCATACAGAATCATTGGTCCCATATAATGTTCCACACAGTATATGATGAGCTCCACATAATCCTACAATTTATGTTGGTCCCCATGGATGAAGCTCCACTGTCTTATGGGCCCAAATAATGCTCCATATATAATGGGCCCCATTTCTAATGCTCCAGTGTATAATGGGCCCTGTAAATGCTGCTCCAGTGTCTGATGTCCACCTTTGGAATGCTCCAGTCAGTGTATGGTGGGCCCCATATATCATTCTCCAGAGTATAGTGCTCCCCAAAAATTGCTCCCAACCTTTAAAACAATTAAATAAGTCTCCTCGCTAGGGAATCCCTGTACTAGTCTGGACTCCTCGTTGTCCCCATCTTCCATCTCTCTGCACTTGGACTATTTAGGCAGAGGGCGCACAGACGTGATGTCATTGCGCTCTCTGACCAGAATGTCACTGTCAGGAAACGCGGAAGACATCACAGCGGTGGAGCAGGGAGAGGTAAGTATTTCAACTTTGCAAGTGCTGTGATGCTGAGCAAACAGAGGGGGCCACTCATTGGCAACGGCACTGGCACAGTGCCCCTCATAGTACAGAAGTGTGTCTGATGGCGGGTGGGCCGGCAGAGACACTTTTGTGTACTATGAGGGGCCCTGTGCCAGTGTTGTCGCCCATGAGTATGCCCCCCCACCTGCTCAAGGAACCTGCACTTTCATCTGCATCTTTCTCTTTGTCACCATGTAAGGTGGTATAGTATGCGGGAAGGGGAACCTGAGTTTCATCAGGGTCATATTCTGGCTGTGTAGAGTGCAAGGGGAATGTAGTGGTCTGGGTCAATGTACCAGCAGAATCATCTAGCAGTGGCTGGGCATCAGTGAACTTGTGGCGCCCCCAGGAGTACGGTCGCCACAGTGGCATTACCTTCCTCCTAGGGAGTGTGATGTCATGCTTGGGAGCAACGAAGGATCTCTATAGCAGTTGAACCAACACACAACTCAGTTCCCACTCCAGGCCAGCAGGGAGAGCTCTGAACCTGACTGCTGAGGAGCTGCTCTCTGTGGTCGGGAGGAGGGAAGTTAGGTCAGTCTGTGAAGGGAAGGAGAAGTGTGTGGATGTGAGAAGGGGAGCTGGAGGATGAGCAGACTTAAGGCTCACTCCTATCTGGAGCGCATGGTCCGGATTCCGGTCTCAGAGTTTGTAGGGACACTGACGGTCCTGCAGCAAAAACCGGAGGAAGTAGCAGCTGTAAATGCTCTGTTCCCAACTAAGGCTCGGAGGCCCCAGCAGCGACTTGTGTGAGCTAGAAGGAAACGGCTACGGCTGCCTGCCGTATGAGAAAGTTTCAAGAGAGAGTCCATAGGGGGAACTTCAGTGAACTCAGGACTGCGAGTTAGGGATGGGTGAATCTACTCGTTAGGACTCGTTACTCTGCGAGTAGTAGGGCACTCGCAGGAGTCGGTACTCTGCGAGTTTCCAAGCGATTACTCGCACAGTAACGAGTCCAATGCAAATGCTAGCGTTTTCCAAGCGATCTGTAGCATCGCTTGGAGAACTGATTGACAGGTTGGTCACATTCGTCAAACATAGTGTTTGACAAGTGTGACCAACTTTTTACTACTGAGGCTGCCTATGCAGCATCAGTAGTAAAAGATAAAATGTAAAAAAAAATAAAAAATATTGTTATTCTTACCCTCCGACGTCCCGCGCAGCCTTCCCGCCTCTCTACGCATCCGTTCCCAGTAGTCCTTTGCGAAAATGCCCGCGATGACGTCCGTTCTCGCGGGATCGCGATGTCTCGCGGTAATTCGCGATGACGTCGCGTGAATGACCGCAAGACTTCGCGATCCCGCGAGAACAGACGCCATCGCGGGCATTTTCGCAAAGGACTACTGGGAACGGATGCGTGTAGAGGCGGGAAGGCTGCGCGGGACGTCGGAGGGTAAGAATAACAATATTTTTTATTTTTAAATTCTATTTTTTACAGGGATATGGTGCCCAAAGCCCGGAGGACAGTCTCCTCTCCTCCGGACCATGGGTACCATCCGCAATTGTTCTGCTTACTTTCCGCATGGTGTGCACAGCCACATGCGGGAAGTAAGCAGAACAAAAAAAATGGCAGCACAGGAATCGCTGCAATACTCGCATCCCCATTCATTAACATTGGACTCGCTAGACTCGCAACGAGTAGCGAGTTTCCGAGTCGGACTCGTTAGAGTCTAGCGATTCCGAGTATTTCAGGATTCGCCCATCCCTACTGCGAGTACCTCAGATAAGCGCTAGAACGGAGGCCACACTACCTATCTGCAGAGACAGAATTCCTAATTTGCTTCCAGGCTGACCAACTCCTTCTCCATGTGTACTCTGGGTCCTGTAGGGCACTTACCAAGTACAGGTAAAGGAACTGCACGACTGTGTCTGTCATCTTTCTCCAGCGTCTGGCGCACGGCTCTGCTACATCCTGCACTGCACACCATCTACCCACTCTTTCATCTGCCCTTTGACTACGGCCCTACCTGTGCAGGGCTTCTACATCTTAGCTGCACCACAACATCTGTCCCAGAGAAAAGACACTGCAGCGCTGGTCAATCTGATCAGAAACCACAGGTGGCGTCACGTTTCATTCACCTATAAACGTTAATCACCCCTTTGCATGGACGCCCATGCCCACGGACCGGTTCACCACCACCGTGACACATCCCTCTGAGACACCAGCCCGGTGCCGATTAACCCCACTGCCCTGGCTGGCCACCCACACTTGATGTCAGATTCATCTTGGACTAGGGAATTCACGATTTGACTTGATAACCCCGGCATGGTATGTGGGAAAGAGCTACATGGACTAATGTGAAGTGTGGCCTGCTGCATCATTCACTTTTGGTGGGAGTGAAGGACACAAGGAAAGGGGTTCTTCCTGACCAGGAGCCAGCACTTGATGACTCAGTGCATGCATTTTTTGAAACTTCAGAAGAGGAGGGCATATTTGCTGGAGTCTGTTTCGGCAATGTAAGCCCTAAACAGATCCTGATGCTCCGGCTTTAAAAGTGGTTAACCTACTCCCAGAAAAGGTAGCCTTCCAGGTGTTCCGGAGCCAGACCATGATGCAGGCTCAACACCTCCTGCCTTAGCAGCTATTGTGCTTTTGCCACTACCAGCAGATGCACCACCACCATCAGTACCAGCTGGCCCCCCCACGCCCACATCCGTGGCCTCTTCCACCATACTTCCAAATTTTGGAGAAAATGTACCCAAAATAACATCAGATATATGGTACTGTATCAGAAGCGTACAGTTCTATACAGTCAAAGGATTATTGTCAATCTCCCTATATATTTCATGAGTCACACAGAGACGCTCACAGGCTCAGTATGGATTAGACAAGAATCTAAAAAGTAGAAAAAGGGTAATGTAATCGAAACGTACAACAGTATACACTGTTGGGGTATTTTTCAATCTTCATATATATTTCAGTCTCAGTAAGACAGTCCAGACTCTCCGCAAGAGGAAACGAGATGGATACAAGTACTGACAGAAAGTCAAGTGTTTGCAGAAATTTGGGAATTACTAATCACGGGAAAAACTCCCGGGAGAATTCTCAGAGGCGATGCTGACCCTCAATTACTTTGTCTGTGGAGACAGCGAAAACAGTTCTTGTGAAGAAAGGTTTGCTGTATCGCAGTACCGTGGATCCCATCACCTTTACTCATCTCCATCAAATTGTGATCACAGGGTGAGATGTGACATTGTCCTCACTGACTATCATGATCTGTCAGGTAACTTTGGAGAGCAAAAGACAGAAGCCACAGGCCGTAGGCGATTCTATTGGATTGGCATGAGAGGACACATTTAAAAATGTAGGCAGGAATGTCACACGTCTGTGAGTAGGAAACCCGTGAAAGCTGATGATAAACCACCACTGCATCTCATTGTGAGTCTCCATAACAAATGGAAGCCATTGATCATCTGAAGATAGAGCACAGCAGGACAGGGCATAGCTACGTCTTAACCATCATCTATCAGTTCACCAAATTTGTATTGGCAGTCGCAGTGAAGGATTTAACAACCCAGACTACACAGCGGTGGAGCAGGGAGAGGTAAGTATTGCAAGTCCTGAGGCCCTGAGCAAGTAGGGGGGCCCACTCGTGGTCGGCGGTACTGGCACAGGGCGCCTCATAGTACGCCGGTGTGTCTGACGGAGGGTGTGCACCTCCACCATCAGAGACACTTGATTGTACTATGAGGGACCCTGTGCCAGTGCCGTCACCCAAGAGTGGGCCCACCCACCTGTCCAGGGTAACGGCACTCGCACTGGTGCGTGCGCCAGGTGATGACCCCGGCCCTGGGGGGAGGCAACCCAGTTAGGGAGGTTGAAAAAATGGCATATGTTGATGTTGGACATTCAGCAGCCTAAAATGGAGGAATTGGAAAAGTCAGAGGAAGAGGAGGACAAAAGCGAGCCATGTTTCTGACAACCTACGTGTCAGCAGGGGAAGGTGGGACAAAATCCTTTGAAACCCATGCATGGTTCATTTTAATGAAGGTTAGATCATCAACATTTTGGGTCTGTCAGGATTGATCCAGCAGCACTGAAGACTCTTTCGGATAGCACACTAGCAGCAGAGCAAGCGAGCTCCTGTAAGGCATATTGTGCCAATTCAGGACAGGTGTCCAGTTTACAGGCCCAATAGTCAAAGGGGAATAACCTGTGAGGGAGAACATCGATATGGGAGGAGAAGTGGTTTGTAACCATAGTTGACAACTGCTGTCTCCTGTCACTTTCAATCAATGCAGTATTACCAGTCGTGTGAGCGGTACTTGAAAAATCAGTCCACAACATGGTCATGAAACCCCTGTGTCCAACGCCACTTTGGCTGTGTGCACCACGAACACCTCTTCCATGTTGCTCCCTACGGCTCCTGGGAGAACCATCACCGCCACTGTGTGCTGGGAATGCCTCAAACAAACGGTTTACCAGAGTTGCTTGTTTGTTAGCCAATGCGGGGGGTCCCTTTTTAGGATCTGCAAAGCATGATCACACATGTGGGCCAATGTTCCAGGTGTCAATGATGCACTGCGAGTGCTGGGTGGAGGAACACTTTCTGGCAAATCAACATCCCTCCAGTCATGCACAAACCCTGTACCTGACCTTGCCACGCCAACATTTTCTCTTGCCCCCTGAGAAGCATCCTCCTCCTCTAAATAATCATCCCCATCATCCTCCTCCTCCTCTTCCTCTTCTTCCTCCACCTCGTCCAGGAGAGTTCCCTGAGCAGAAAATGGCTGACTGTCATCAAGGCTTCCTTCCTCCTCTTCCTCTTAGGCTGCAGACGCCTGCTCCTTAATGTGCGTCAAAGTTTGCATGAGCAGACGCATAAGTGGGATGCTCATGCTTATGATGGCGTAGTCTGCGCTTACCTGCCGTGTGCATTCCTCAAAACACTGAAGGCGTTTACAGAGGTCTTTCAGCTTTGACCACTGCACACCAGACAACTGTCCAGAAACGCGTATATCTGTACAGAGATTGAAGCTTCAGAGACTGGGAGTTCTGTGGAAATTGTTTGGGTATGAATACAAGAACAGAACAATGGAAATGACACCATTGTAGGCTTTTACTACAGGCTGCCTGTGCAAACTGAAGATATGGATGAACTTTTATGCATCAAATGGCCAAGTTCTCCAAAAAATATGACATAGTTGTCATGGGAGATTTCAACTATCCAGACATTTGTTGGGAATCTCTCTCAGGCAAAACTAACCGGTCAAGGAAATTCTTATCCTCTCTTGCTGACAACTTTATCTTCCAAAAGGTTGAGGAGGTAAAAGTGGCTGGGACCCTAGGAGGTAGCGACCATGCTATTTTAGAATTTTGGATAACTAGAGGAGGAAGACCTGTGAAGACTCAGACTTCAAGGTTAGATTTCAGAAAGGCAGATTTTAAGGGATTCAGAAAGAGAATTGGAGGGATCCAGTGGCTGGATATTCTTAAGGACAAAAATGTCCAGGAAGGATGGGAAATCTTGAAAAATGAAATTCTCAAAGCACAATTGTTAACAATTCCGAAAAGAGGGAAGAATAGGAAGCATTTATGGAAACCAGGATGGATGAACACAGAACTTAAGCACATGCTAAAAAGGAAGAAAGAAATGTTTATAAAATGGAAAGAGGGAGGCATATCTAAAGAAGAATATAATGCTGTCTGCAGAACTTGCAGGGCACAAATCAGATTACTAAAGCTGACAATGAATTGAGGCTTGCAAGAGATGTCAAAAGCAATAATAACGGATTTTGGGGATATGTCAAAAGTAAAAGAAAAGTCAAAGATGCTACAGGATTTTTACAGGATGAAAATGATGAAATGGTAAGACAGGATGTTGAGAAGGCTGAACTTTTAAATTCCTATTTTGCATCTGTTTTCTCTCAGAAAGGAAATGTAACATCAGCTGTTCTTCACTGTCCTATTAAGGGAATAGAAAAATCCAGGATATCTATAAACAGAAATATAGTGAGGAAACACTTAGCTAACCTAAATGAATCAAAGTCTCCAGGTCCAGATGAATTACACCCCAGAGTACTGAAGGAGATAGCAGAAGAAATTTTTGAACCCCTCTCCATAATCTTTGAAAATTCTTGGAGAACAGGAGAAGTCCCAGAAGACTGTTCCTATCTTCAAAAAGGGGAAGAAAGTGGACCCAGGCAACTATAAGCCGGTGAGTCTGACTTCTATACCAGGAAAGATCTTTGAACAAATTATTAAACAAAATGTATGTCAGTACCTGGATAAGAATGAAGTGATTAAACAGAGTCAGCATGGGTTTGTAACTAATAAGTCATGTCAGACTAACTTAATTTCCTTCTATGACGGAATCACTGATTGGGTGGATCAAGGAAATGCTGTAGATATACTATATCTTGACTTCAGCAAAGCATTTGACAAAGTATCTCATACAATCCTTTATTGAAAAAATGACTAAGTATGGAATGGACAAGGCTACTGTTAGGCGGATTCATAACTGGCTTAGTGATTGGACCCAAAGAGTGGTCGTAAATGGCTGCACATCCAGTTGGAAGAATGTCTCAAGTGGGGTACCACAGGGCTCTGTCCTGGGCCCTGTATTGTTCAACATCTTTATCAATGATTTAGATGAAGGAATTGAGGGTAAACTGATTAAATTTGCTGATGACACAAAGCTAGGAGGGATAGCTAATACTAGAGAAGAGAGAGAGGATTCAAAAAGATATAAATAAACTGGAGCAGTGGGCAGCAACTAACAGAATGGTTTTTAACAGGGAAAAATGCAAAGTACTACATCTGGGCAATAAAAATGAAAAAAGCATATACAGAATGGGAGGAATAGGGCTAAGCAATAGCACATGTGAAAAAGAATTGGGTATACTAATAGATCACAGACTGAATATGAGTCAACAGTGTGATGCAGCAGCAAAAAAGGCAAATGCAAATCTAGGATGTATTAACAGAAGCATACAGTCTAGATCATGTCAAGTCATTATTGCCCTCTACTCCTCTTTGGTCAGACCTCATCTGGAATATTGTGTCCAGTTTTGGGCACCACATTTTAAAAAAGACATCAACAAACTGGAGCAAGTTCAGAAAAGCGCGACCAGAATGGTGACCGGTCTGCAAACTCTGTCTTATGAGGAAAGGTTGCAGGATTTGGGAATGTTTAGATTGCAAAAGAGAAGACTGAGAGGAGACTTAATAGCTGTCTACAAATATCTAAAGGGCTGTCACATTGTAGAAGGATCCTCTTTATTCTCATTTGCACAAGGAAACACTAGAAGCAATGGGATGAATCTGAATGGGAGGAGACACAGATTAGATCTTAGAAAAAACTTTTTGACAGCGTGATCAATGAGTGGAACAGGCTGCCACGAGTAGTGGTGAGTTCTCCATCAATGGAAGTCTTCAAACAGAGGCTGGACAGACATCTGACTGGGATGATTTAGTGAATCCTGCTTTGAGCAGGGGGTTGGACCAGATGGCCCAGGAGGTCCCTTCCAACTCTACGATTCTATGATTCTATGATTCTATGATTCTATGCCCTTAAACTGCCTGCCCGTGTATCCTCCCATAAATGCATTACAGCCTGCCTCTGTTCGCACATCCTCTGAACCATGTGCAGGGTGGAGTTCCACCTTGTTGCAACGTCGATAATTAGGCGGTGCTTGGGAAGGTGGAGCAACCGCTGCAGCTTCTGCATGCGACTGGAGTGTACGGGTGACTGGCGGATGTGCGAGCACAGTCTTCGCACCTTATGTAGCAGGGCTGTTAACTCTTGATAATTACTGAGGAAGCACTGCACCACCAGGTTCAAGGTGTGAAGCAGGCAAGGTATGTGTCTGAGTTTTGAAAGGGCTATGGCTGCCACAAAATTCCGGCCTTTATCACTAACTACCTTGCCTGCCTCAAGATGTAGACTGCCCAGCCATGACTCAGTTTGTCGCTGCAAGTAGTCGGTCAGTACCTCCGCGGTGTGTCTGTTGTTGCCCAAACACATCATCTTCAACACAGCCTGCTGACGCTTACCACTAGCTGTTCGATAGTGGGACACCTCGTGTGCAACACTGGCAGCTGCGGATGGAGTGCTCGTGCGACTGCGCTCTGTGGACGAGCTTTCGCTTCTGGAGGAGGAGGGTCAAACGCCTACAGCCAACTGTTTCCTATACTGTGGGCTAGGCAGCACTGTCCCACCGCCGCTGTCCCCTGTGGACCCTGCATCCACCACATTAACCCAGTGCGTAGTGATGGACATGTAACGGCCCTGGCCATGCCTACTGGACCATGCATCTGTTGTGAGGTGCACCTTTCCACTCACTGATTGCTTGAGTGCATGGACAATGCGGTCTTTCACATGCAGGTGGAGGGCTGGGATGATTTTTCGAGAAAAGAAGTGCCGACTGGGTAGGTCATAGCGTGGTACTGCGTAGGCCATGAGCTCACGGAAAGCTTCGCTTTCAACCAACCGGTAGGACATCAACTCTAACAAGATTAGTTTGGCAATGTGGGCATTCAAACACTGTGTACGCGGATGAGAGGATGAGTACTTTCTTGTCCTACTGAGAGTCTCTGGTAGGGTGAGCTGGACTTGAGAGCTGCATATGGTGGAACTAGCGGTGGACATGGCGGACTGAGAGAGGGTTGGTGATGGTGTTGGTGGTCTTGCTGATGGCCTAGATTCAGTCTTTTGTAGCAATAACATTGTGATTCCCTGACTGCTTTGGCCTTGCAACGACACCTTAAAATTTGCTGCTGGTGGTGTGCTAACCGGTGGGCTTACAGTGAGGGAAGCGATGTAGCGTTGCTGACTACCTTCATTCGGAGCAGGTGCACATGTGGTACGTGAGGTTTGGTAGTCCGTCCACGCTTGCAAGTGCATGGTGGTCAAATGTCTAAGCATGCAGCTGGTATTCAAATTTCTCAGATTTTTCCATCGGCTAAAGGTCTTTGCGCACTTCTTACATATAACCTTTGCCTGATCATTATGATTTTGTTCAAAAAAGTGCTACACTGCACTCTTCCTACTATGGAAGACATTTTGAGGCCTTGCAGGCTGTGCTAATTTGACCATCTGGCCAAGCTGTCCTGCAACTCTTTGGGTTTTTGTAAACCGTTTTTGGACTGCTCTGGGCCTGCCAGATAACAGCTGTTGTGATGTCGATGCCTGCTGCGGATCCTCCTCCTCCTCTTCTGAGCTATTGGCACCGGCACCCTCTTCCCCCAATGGATGCCAATCTGGGTCAACAACTGGGTCATCTATCACCTCCTCTTCAATTTCATGTGCACCTTCCTCTGTGTCACCGTGTAAGGTAGTATAGTATACGGGAAAGGGCACCTGAGTTTCATTAGGGTCAGATTCTGGCTCAGTACACTGTGAGGGCAATGTAGAGCTCTGAGTGAATGTACCAGCAGAAAAATCTAGCAGTGGCTGTGCATCAGTGCACTCCATTTCCGATTCATCTTGGACTGGGGAATTCACGATTTGACTTGATAACCCACACATGATATGTGAAAAGAGCTCCAAGAGGCTGCACTATTATCTCAGGACCACTATAGATTACAATTCAATTTAACAGACTGAAGTTGGCAGGTGTATGACAAAGTACAAGGTGTATATAGTATTGGAGAGAATTGGAAGCTCCCTAGAGATTTTAGGAGGCTGAACTATTATCTCAGGCCCACTATGGATTACTCCTCAATTTAACAGGCTGAAATTGGCTAGTGTATGACAAAGTACAAGGTGTGTATATAGTATTGGGGAGAATTGGAAGCTCCCTAGAGATTTTAGGAGGCTGAACTATTATCTCAGGCCCACTATGGATTACACTTCAATTTAACAGGCTGAAATTGGCTGGTGTATGACAAAGTACAAGGTGTGTATATGGTTTTGGGGAGAATTGGAAGCTCCCTAGAGATTTTAGGAGGCTGAACTATTATCTCAGGCCCACTATGGATTACACCTCAATTTAACAGGCTGAAATTGGCTGGTGTATGACAAAGTACAAGGTGTGTATATGGTTTTGGGGAGAATTGGAAGCTCCCTAGAGATTTTAGGAGGCTGAACTATTATCTCAGGCCCACTATAGATTACACCTCAATTTAACAGGCTGAAATTGGCTGGTGTATGACAAAGTACAAGGTGTGTATATGGTTTTGGGGAGAATTGGAAGCTCCCTAGAGATTTTAGGAGGCTGAACTATTATCTCAGGCCCACTATGGATTACACTTCAATTTAACAGGCTGAAATTGGCTGGTGTATGACAAAGTACAAGGTGTATATAGTATTGGGGAGAATTGGAAGCTCCCTAGAGATTTTAGGAAGCTGTCAATGATGCTCTCAGTCCAAGTATGGCAGCAGGCAGCCTAATAAGCAGGACTGCTGCACACAAAAGTGTGGAAAAATGAACACTTGGTAACTGCAGAAAAGAGGATGAAAAGTATTTTTGATTTTAAAAAAGCAGTTTGCACAGCAGTGTGCAAACAGCAATGCAGCTATCAGGGAGCCTTATAAGGCAGCCTAATAACCAACAGAGCTGATGCACAAAAAATATAGCCTCCCCTGTCACTGCACACAAACTGTTGTGTTGTACAGTGGAAATCGCTAACAGCAGAAGCAGTTTTTTTGTTCTTCTTTCCTGCCTAACGATCTCCCTTATTCAGAATCAGCAGCAGCAACCTCTCCCTATGCTAATATCGGCAGAAGTAAGATGGCGGTCGGCGTGCACGCCCTTTTATAGCCCCTGTGACGCCACACAAAGCAAGCCAATCACTTGCATGCCCTTCTCAAAGATGGTGGTGACCGCTGCCCATGTCATCGCGTTGCCTACAGTGTGCATCCTCCATCATTGGCTGAAAAAGGGCGCTGGAAGCATCATTTGAAACGCGACTTTGGCGCTCTGGTCGCCGACTTCGTGGCCGACCTCACGCTATGGTCGGGTTTCGTTTTATGAAACCTGACCAGCGAAAGACGGCTACTTATGAATTTGACCGACCCGTTTCGCTCATCTCTGCAAACTACCATATACACTCAAGTATTAGATGAGTTTTTCAGCACTTTTTTGTGCTGAAAAAGCACCCCTTGGCTTAGACTGGTGTGAGGGTCCCAGAAGACAGAGGGGGAGCGGCAATAGTGGAGCAATGGGTCATAGGAGGCAAGTGTCAATTTATTTTTGGATTTGTCACAGCTTTTGTTCTGCTTTAATTTAAACGTTGTTTTTTTTTCCTTTTGGGCCAGCAAGGGTTAATGTCAGTTTCCTGGCAGCTGCCTTGTTGCTGGTCAGCTGATGTCGGTGGTGACCACTCCCACCATCCTTTAAATAGTCACATGACGCATCAGCTGACTGTTGGTAATAGAGTTATTCTATGAAGACCAGCCTGGAGTTTGGTGCTCTCGTGCCAGCGGTGTTATGCTGCTTCTGAGGAGTTTGGGTTCCTGGTGTCGTATCCTCAGCTCTCTGGAGCTTGGCAGCAGAGGCTGGAGCTAAGTATCGTTGTTCCTTTTCTTTTCTGTCTCTTGTTTGTCACTACCCCGTGTTGATACCATTTGCAGTGGTGAAGCTAACGTCCTTGCCGGCCAGTGCACTAGCCAGAGTATTGTGAGGTGACAGCTAGGGACTAGGCACATGATGGCGGTGGAGCGAAGCACCCGCATAAGATGTTATGGGAGCTTAGGGATAGGCACAGGTTGGAGTTAGGAGGTGCCCCATCCTTCACTCCCTACTGTTAGGGACATCCTCTCCCTCTTTCCATCGGGTTGCTTGTGTATATTATGCCGTCCGCCAGACTTTGCCATCCTGAGTGTGACATCAGGAGCTGGCTGCTGCAGCTAAAGCCTGTGCCCGCTGCTAAAGAGAAATTAATATTCACTGTGCTGGCATAGTGGGCAGTGAATATTCATTAAGTAGTGAGCACACGTGATCGCCATGCATACCAGGATAGGGATGAGGAGCCATGTATACCAGGATAGGGATGAGGAGCCATGCAAACCAGGATAGGGATGAGGAGCCATACAATCAAGGATAGGGATGAGGAGGCTATGCATGCCAGGATAGGGATGAGGAGCCATACATACAAGGATAGGGATGAGGAGGCTATGTATGCCAGGATCGGGATGAAGAGCCATACATACAAGGATAATGATAGGAATGAGGATACATGCATACCAGGATAGGGATGAAGAGCCATGCATGCCAGGATAGGGATGAAGAGCCATGCATACCAGGATAGGGATGAGGAGCCATGCATACCAGGATAGGGATGGGGAGGCCATGCATATCAGGATAGGGATGAGGTGGCCATGCATACTAGGATAGGGATGAGGAGGTCAAGCAGACCAGGATAGGGATGAGGAGGTCAAGCAGACCAGGATAGGGATGAGGAGGTCAAGCAGACCAGGATAGGGATGAGGATCCATGCAGACCAGGATAAGGATAAAGAGCCAAACATGCAAGGATAGTGATGAGGAGGGCATGCATACCAGGGTAGGGATGAAGAGCCTTACATACAATGATAAGGATAGGGAGGAGGAGCCATGCATACCAGGATAGTCATGAAGAGCCATGCAAACCAGGATAGGGATGAGATGCCATGCATACCAGGAAAGGGATGAGGAGGCCATGCATATCAATTTAGGGATGAGGAGCTATGCAGACCAGGATGGGGATGAGGAGCCATGCAGACCAGGAAAGGGATGAGGAGCCATGCATACCAGGATAGGGATGAGGAGGCTATGCATTTCAGGATAGGAATGAGGAGCCATGCAGACCAGGATAGGGATGAGGAGATATGCAGACCAGGATAGGGATGAGGAGGTCAAGCATACCATTATATGGATGAGGAGGTCAAGCATACCAGGATAGAGATGAGGAGCCATGCAGACCAGGATAGGGATGAAGAGCCATGCATACCAGAATAGGCATGAAGTGGCCATGTATATCAGGATGTGGATGAGAAGGCCATACATACCAGGATAGGGATGAGGGGGCCATGCAGACCAGGATTGAGGTGAGGAGCCATGCAGATCAGGCTGGGGATGAGGAGCCATGCAGACCAGGATGGGGATGAGGAGCCATGAAGACCAGGATGGGGATGAGAAGCCATGCAGACCAGGATGGGGATGAGGAGCCATGTAGACCAGGATGGGGATGAAGAGCCATACATACAAGGATAGGCATGAGGAGGGCATGCATGCCAGGGTAGGGATGAAGAGCCACACATACAAGGATAAGGATAGGGATGAGGAGCCATGCATACTAGGATAGGGATGAAGAGCTATGCATACCAGGATAGGGATGAGAAGCCATGCATACCAGGATAGGGATGAGGAGGCCATGCAGACCAGGATGGGGATGAGGAGCCATGCAGACCAGGATAGGGATGAGGAACCATGCATACCAGGATAGGGATGAGGTGACCATGCACATCAGGATGGGGATGAGAAGCCATGCAGACCAGGATAGGGATGAGAAGCCATGCAGACAAGGAGAGTTATGAGGAACCATGCATATCAGGATAGGGATGAGGTGGCCATGCATACCAGGATAGGGATGAGGAGGTCAAGCACACAAGGATAGGGATGAGGAGGTCAAGCATATCAGGATAGGGATGAGGAGCTATGCAGACCAGGATAGGGATGAAGAGCCATACATACCAGGATAGGGATGAGGAACCATGCATACCAGGATAGGGTTGAGGAGCCATGCATACCAGGATAGGGATGAGGTGGCCAAGTATACCAGAATAGGGATGAGAAGGCCATACATATCAGGATAGGGATGAGGGGGCCATCAGACCAGGATGGGGAGGAGGAAGAGGCCAAGCATACCAGTATGGGTATGAGGAGTCATGCAGACCAGGATAGTCATGAAGAGCCATGCATACCAGGATAGGGATGAGATGCCATGCATACCAGGAAAGGGATGAGGAGCCATGCAGACCAGGATAGGGATGAGGAGCCATGCAGACCAGGATGGGGATGAGGAGCCATACATACAAGGATAGGCATGAGGAGGGCATGCATGCCAGGGTAGGGATGAAGAGCCATACATACAAGGATAAGGATAGGGATGAGGAGCCATGCATACTAGGATAGGGATGAAGAGCTATGCATACCAGGATAGGGATGAGAAGCCATGCATACCAGGATAGGGATGAGGAGGCCATGCAGACCAGGATGGGGATGAGGAGCCATGCAGACCAGGATAGGGATGAGGAACCATGCATACCAGGATAGGGATGAGGTGACCATGCACATCAGGATGGGGATGAGAAGCCATGCAGACCAGGATAGGGATGAGAAGCCATGCAGACAAGGAGAGTTATGAGGAACCATGCATACCAGGATAGGGATGAGGTGGCCATGCATACCAGGATAGGGATGAGGAGGTCAAGCATATCAGGATAGGGATGAGGAGCTATGCAGACCAGGATAGGGATGAAGAGCCATACATACCAGGATAGGGATGAGGAACCATGCATACCAGGATAGGGTTGAGGAGCCATGCATACCAGGATAGGGATGAGGTGGCCATGTATACCAGAATAGGGATGAGATGGCCATACATATCAGGATAGGGATGAGGGGGCCATCAGACCAGGATGGGGAGGAGGAGGAGGCCAAGCATACCAGTATGGGTATGAGGAGTCATGCAGACCAGGATAGTCATGAAGAGCCATGCATACCAGGATAGGGATGAGATGCCATGCATACCAGGAAAGGGATGAGGAGGCCATGCATATCAATTTAGGGATGAGGGGCTATGCAGACCAGGATGGGGATGAGGAACCATGCAGACCAGGAAAGGGATGAGGAGCCATGCATACCAGGATAGGGATGAGGAGGCTATGCATTTCAGGATAGGAATGAGGAGCCATGCAGACCAGGATAGGGATGAGGAGCCATGCAGACCAGGATGAGGATGATTAGCCATGCACAACAGGATAGGGATGAGGAGCCATGCAGACCAGGATAGGGATGAGGAGGTCAAGCATACCATTATATGGATGAGGAGGTCAATCATACCAGGATAGAGATGAGGAGCCATGCAGACCAGGATAGGGATGAAGAGCCATGCATACCAGAATAGGCATGAAGTGGCCATGTATATCAGGATGTGGATGAGAAGGCCATACATACCAGGATAGGGATGAGGGGGCCATGCAGACCAGGATTGAGGTGAGGAGCCATGCAGATCAGGATGGGGATGAGGAGCCATGCAGACCAGGATGGGGATGAGGAGCCATGAAGACCAGGATGGGGATGAGAAGCCATGCAGACCAGGATGGGGATGAGGAGCCATGTAGACCAGGATGGGGATGAAGAGCCATACATACAAGGATAGGCATGAGGAGGGCATGCATGCCAGGTTAGGGATGAAGAGCCATACATACAAGGATAAGGATAGGGATGAGGAGCCATGCATACTAGGATAGGGATGAAGAGCTATGCATACCAGGATAGGGATGAGAAGCCATGCATACCAGGATAGGGATGAGGAGGCCATGCAGACCAGGATGGGGATGAGGAGCCATGAAGACCAGGATAGGGATGAGGAACCATGCATACCAGGATAGGGATGAGGTGACCATGCACATCAGGATGGGGATGAGAAGCCATGCAGACCAGGATAGGGATGAGAAGCCATGCAGACAAGGAGAGTTATGAGGAACCATGCATACCAGGATAAGGATGAGGTGGCCATGCATACCAGGACAGGGATGAGGAGGTCAAGCACACAAGGATAGGGATGAGGAGGTCAAGCATATCAGGATAGGGATGAGGAGCTATGCAGACCAGGATAGGGATGAAGAGCCATACATACCAGGATAGGGATGAGGAACCATGCATACCAGGATAGGGTTGAGGAGCCATGCATACCAGGATAGGGATGAGGTGGCCAAGTATACCAGAATAGGGATGAGAAGGCAATACATATCAGGATAGGGATGAGGGGGCCATCAGACCAGGATGGGGAGGAGGAGGAGGCCAAGCATACCAGTATGGGTATGAGGAGTCATGCAGACCAGGATAGTCATGAAGAGCCATGCATACCAGGATAGGGATGAGATGCCATGCCTACCAGGAAAGGGATGAGGAGGCCATGCATATCAATTTAGGGATGAGGAGCTATGCAGACCAGGATGGGGATGAGGAGCCATGCAGACCAGGAAAGGGATGAGGAGCCATGCATACCAGGATAGGGATGAGGAGGCTATGCATTTCAGGATAGGAATGAGGAGCCATGCAGACCAGGATAGGGATGAGGAGCCATGCAGACCAGGATGGGGATGAGGAGCCATGCACAACAGGATAGGGATGAGGAGCCATGCAGACCAGGATAGGGATGAAGAGCCATGCATACCAGAATAGGCATGAAGTGGCCATGTATATCAGGATGTGGATGAGAAGGCCATACATACCAGGATAGGGATGAGGGGGCCATGCAGACCAGGATTGAGATGAGGAGCCATGCAGATCAGGATGGGGATGAGGAGCCATGCAGACCAGGATGGGGATGAGGAGCCATGAAGACCAGGATGGGGATGAGAAGCCATGCAGACCAGGATGGGGATGAGGAGCCATGTAGACCAGGATGGGGATGAAGAGCCATATATACAAGGATAGGCATGAGGAGGGCATGCATGCCAGGGTAGGGATGAAGAGCCATACATACAAGGATAAGGATAGGGATGAGGAGCCATGCATACTAGGATAGGGATGAAGAGCTATGCATACCAGGATAGGGATGAGAAGCCATGCATACCAGGATAGGGATGAGGAGGCCATGCAGACCAGGATGGGGATGAGGAGCCATGCAGACCAGGATAGGGATGAAGAGCCATGCATACCAGGATAGGGATGAGGAACCATGCATACCAGGATAGGGTTGAGGAGCCATGCATACCAGGATAGGGATGAGGTGGCCAAGTATACCAGAATAGGGATGAGAAGGCCATACATATCAGGATAGGGATGAGGGGGCCATCAGACCAGGATGGGGAGGAGGAGGTGGCCAAGCATACCAGTATGGGTATGAGGAGTCATACAGACCAGGATAGGGATAAGGGTGCTATGCAGACCAGGATGGGGATGAGGAGGCCGTGCAGGCCAGGAAAGGGATGAGGATGCTGTGTAGACCAGGATAGAGATGTGGGGCCATGCAGTCCAGGATGGAGATGAGGAGGCCATGTATACCAGGATGGTGATGAGCAACCATGCAGACCAGGATATGGATGAGGGGACAATGCATACCCAACTTATACTCGAGTCAATAAGTTTTAAAATTAGGTGCCTCGGCTTATACACGGATCAGCTTATACTTGAGTATATATGTTAATTAGCAAAGGAACATCAGTTTCTTTGTTTTGGGCAAGAGATAACTCTTAATATGCCTATTGTTCAATTCCAATATCATGAGGTATACGCGTATATGATTCAATTATACACATTGAAAGTCTTCCAATATTGGTGTGTATGTTTCTGTGTCATCTAGATACCTGCTATCCATTCATTTCTTTTGTTTTAAGACCTACACCCTGAACTACTGTGGGTTCATCACCTCAGAGGGCTTGAATAGAGTCACGAAGGGATAATCGATGTCGAGCAGGGGCGCCATATCGACTTGTAGGGTGTCAACCTCCGCAGCTAGATAGGGAAACCAAGAGGCACTGATTTATGGTCAGCTCTTCTATCACTGAAACACTGTTAATTCCTTTTCCTGGCCTCTTGTGGCGTCCTATTCTTGTACTCAATTACTTTCACTATATACGTCTGTCTGTTTTCAACAACATGACTCATATGTATTAGTATGTGTGTTTACTGTTTTTTTAACAGGGTTGTCACTTTTTTCAGGGTACTACAGAGGCAGGGTTAGCCGTTGTCGAGCCGGGGCACTATTTAGTTTTCCCCTACGGTGCCAATCTCCGCGGTTAGGTAGGGAAACTGGAGATCTCAATTATGTTCAATCCCCTATCCACCCATACTATTGACCTACCCTACTTTTTATTATTGCTTTTTCATTAAAGTTTTGTACATATAGTAGGTGGGTCGTTTCTGGCCGCCTGTAGTCCAGTCCTTCAACCAATAGAAAACTTTGGGCGCAAAATGAAATAGAAAATCCGGCAAAGAACACCCAGGACTCTTGAGCATTTAGCATCCTAATTCAGACACGAATGGGATGACATTTCTCTCGCAAAACTCCAACAATTGGTCTCCTCGCTCCCCAAATCTTTACAGACCATTGAAAACAGAAAAGGAGATGCTACACAATGGTAGACATGGCCCAGTCCCAACTTTTTTTAAATGTGTTGCTGTCATCGATTGCTAAATAAGTACATTTTTTAAAATGACATGGAAAAATGTCTGACATTGACCTTCTAATCTGTGTTCTATGTTCTGTATTGAATAAAATTTGGCTAGAAGAGATTTCCATGTCATTGCATTCTTCTCTTCTTTACATTTTACACTTTTACAATTTTTTGGAATTGGAACTGTGTTATCATATGTACAATACATCTAATAAAACATTGGCCTACTAACGAGAAAATAGTTACATTTTACGTTAGTATTAGGATTTCCCCATTTACATTCCCATTCTGTATTCATGTAGAGATGTAGAGGTCAGCGCTGTGTACAGGCTACGGATCCTGTTTGTTTGATGGTAATGTGTAGTTTCTATATTATCGTCCATTCAGATAATAAAAACCTTTCTTTTTCTGTCACTTAAATGGAAAATAATATATTTACAAGTAGTAGACAGATGGTAGAGAAGAATCTTCAGGAATAAAAGGTGCATAATGGTGGAGTTTTCAATCAATATGTTATTATATAGAGAGAGAAATGAATGTGCTATTTATACATGATGGGTATTTCTATGCAAGGAAATATAAGCAGTAAAGATGTATTGATAAAAGGACTCTGTCAACAGGTTTTTGCTATGTAATATGACAGCAGCATGATATGGGGGCTTTGAGCCTGATTCCAGCTGTGTCACTTACTGGGCTGCTTGTAGTCTCAAAAAAAATCAATGTTTTATCATCAGTAGACTATCACTAGAGGACTCGGTATCTTGTGCCATGTAGTCCTCCTGCTCTGTGTAACTCCGCCCCAACACTGATTTGCAGATTTTCTGCCAATTTACAGTGTACACCGAAAGCTGCCAATAAGTGGCATGGGTGGGGTTATACAGGGCTCATCGTTCAGAAAACTGGTAGGTCTGTAGCAGAGAAAACAGGGATTTTAGCAAAACTGCAGCAATAAGGCTTGGAAGTCACCCATTGCTGGAATCAAGATTTCTGTTCCTATATCATGCTACTCTCAGGTTACATAGCAAGCACCTGATGACAGATTCCCATAAAATATAACATGAAAGCATTTACTCTAAAGTGGTGGTGGTGGGTGTTGTGTAGTGTGAAAGACTTTTTCATTCTGCCAATCTAAGAATAAAGGGTCAGATTGTCTATTATACATGGATATATGGGAATTCTGCCCAGTATATGTAACCAGATTACTACTACAAAAAGTTAAGTTGAAAATGTCATCTTTCAAAACATATAACTTAGTATTAAAAGGAGATTGACGTTTCAGAGTAGAACACACTGCTATACAAAGAAAGCATTTTGAGAGTGAAATAACAATTTTGTAGTTTTTATTTTTACGCATTCGTGCATTTCCAGACTACTACTCGCTTTTCTTCTCTGCTATCTCGTCTCTTACGGGCTCTAACGATCTGCTTCCATTTTTTCCACAGGGACACTCACTCCATGCTTAATGATCAGATCAGAGGTTTGCGCTACCTGCAAGCTAGACCCTGTCTGAGCTTCTAGAAGGAAAAAAAACCCTGTTCCATTCACTAGCCCCTCCCACTATGGGCTAGACCCACATATTAATTTTAATTGTCCTTACTGTCTGTTGCTGGGCAGAGCACAGCTTCCTTACAGTGCAGTTCAAAACATTACAATAGACAACATTACAATTCACATTACACATCACTATCAGAATAATGCATGAAATTTGTAAGGCAGCGCTTACTGAGTGTGTTGGGGGACACTCGCTTGGCAGGATATTAACATAGACAGGCTCAGTTTTGCACATAAACCAGTCTATTTCAGTTCATTTTACACAGCATAAACCACACGGTAGGCCCTGTTGCATGGCACAGCCCTACCACCGTCCATAATATTTCAACATATGGCTTTAACTTGCAGTCCCTAAACCTGTCGGACCTCTCTGTCCAGTCACTGGGGGCGACCGCACACCAAACAGTTCCTTAACATTCATGGAACAATACAAGCACCAACACTCTGTGGAGGTACCTTAGAGGAGCTCCTGCTCCAGAAGTCGACTCCTTGTTAGTTCTGTCTCCCAGGGCAGCTGACTTGCTGGGATCACAGTCCTTGTGACCAGTGCACTCCTGACAGTCCAGACCCAGAGAAGGTCAGTAGCTCCTCCAACGCAGGGCCGTCACAGACTCTGCTCACACATGGCCTCTCCAGGTGCTATTCAGGACGTCCATCCCCCCCGGGACCGTCCAACACACAGGCTTCCAGCACATGGCCTCTCCGGGTGGTATTCAGGGCATCTGTCCCCCCGGCGACCGTCCAACACACAGGCCTCCAGGTCCAAGGCCTCACCATGTGCTCGTCAGGAAGTTAGCAACTTTCAACACACAGGCCTTCCAGGACCTTGCACTCTGACGACTCAGGATCATACACTCCTCCATGAGACCAGACCTCAATCACATAATATATCCAAAACCATCCCCATCTGTGGGCGGTGTATGTGTGGCTAGCCGATCCTGCCCAGCTCTCCGACTAGCCCTATAAGCCCACCTTATAGGTAAATAAACTCATGAAACTAGAAGTCCCTGCACAACAACATCATTTTTGTGACACATACCGGCCATTTACAATCATGCCGGTCACTGTTTCACCATCACAATCAAGGAAACGCCTACATGCATATCCTGAGGAGCACATACAGCTCCTTCTACCTGTAACAGGGGTCACTGAATCACACATTGTTCTCACCACACTTTACATTGTACACAGCACTGCTGTCTTCAAGGGGGACAGGGCAATAAGCCCATCTCTTTTTACATCATACTGGATCATTTCCAACTTGAGGTGAGTAAAGCTGATCACAGACAAAGGCTAATTACTTCTGCTTATTCTTTTTAGTGATTGGTGTGGTCTTAGTGGGTCGCCCCCACTGGCTTCACCCAGGGCTGTGGGGTACTCGGTACCGGGCCGGTGTCAGGGGGATGATGTGTCACAGCAGCGGTGACCCAGTCTGTGGCCCTGGGCCCCAATATCAATGGCGGTGGTGTTTGTTTGTAATGTAAAGTTCGTGACGCCACCCGTGGTATTTGGCAAGTAAGATGGTAAGCCAACGCTGCTTGCAGATCCACTGGGACTGATGGTGTGATGCAGCTAAGATGGTGTTGCTCCCCACAGGTGGAGCTGTATTCCCAGGGCAGTGTATAGGTGCGATGGAGGAGTAGGGGCACAGAATGGTGTAGATGTTGATACCCCCAATGTAGCGGTGCTGATGCGGGAATGAATGGAGGACACCAGGGCTTGCAGTTTCAAAGCTTTACTCACAGTTCGTAGTGCACACAGGTGCCCGCTTCGGTACTTTGTCCTGCGGGACCGAGGCCCAGCCAACCTCCTGGCAAGATAGGGCTCTCCCCGCCAGCACCCCTCCAACATGTGCCTTTGCTGAATGACTCCTCTATAGCGTCTATTGGTGTGAAGAGCTCCAGCACAGTGGTTCTCTGAAGTTCCTCCTGTCAGATGTTCCTAACAACTCTCTCACTTGTATGACAGACAGCTGTAGCCTGCTTCGGGGACTCCCTTCTCCTGAATCCCGGCTCTCTATCCGCTTCGCTGTTGTGTCCCAAGTCTTGGATGGGAGTAGTGCGTTTACAGCCAACTACTCCACCGGTGTCTGCTGCAGAACCATAAGTGTCCATACAACCTCGGGGACCGGGCCCTGGCCGTGCGCTGAGAACCTATAGGCAGGGTTCCTATCCAACCCACTCCTCCTCTCTGTTCTCCTTCCACTTTGTTCCGTACTTGCCTTTCTCTCTCTTATGGAAATGCAGGTTACAGTTCTACGTCTCTCTCTCTCTCTTTCCCGTGCCAGCTGGCTCAGGTCACTGAGGCAGCTGCAGCACTCTTTCTTCTTTTTCTTTCTTCCAGGGACCCTCACTCCTGTCTGAGTGGCTTCCTTCCCAACTGACCTTCTGTCAGCCTGTCCCCCTCAGGGACTGACTCCAAACTCCCCTCCAGTCAGACTGACCTAACTCTCTCTGAAGGCCCCCTAAGGGACTGACCTGTAATTCTATCTTTCCCATTCTTTTTATACTAACTCCACCCACCTCCCAGCACATCTCGTGTTACGAAGCAGGGTTCCACGAAGGGTGCTCTGCTTAGGAGAAGGTGCAGTACCTCTGTGGCGACCAAGCCTCAGGGGGGCCACATTAGCAACTGAAACATCCAAAAATAATTTCTGACATGCCTCTACAACAGGTGAAAAGTTTTCTAAAACTTCAAGAGCATTAACTGCAAAAGATTTGTGCACTATATTTGTGTAAACTCTGTAGACATCTAAAACTTAGCATCATTACCGTAGGTGTCATTGCCACGTTCATGCAATCTAAATGGGGCTTCATAGTACGGAAAATATATGGATGATATATGTGTAAGGGTTAATCATAGTTTACTGCATTGTTGGAGATTTGTAATGTAATATATGATCTGGCCAATAATACCAGAGGGCAGAGGTGAGAGGTTGGAGTTGGAGAATGGAGATTTTTGGAGGTTGTTGGGTGGTTGGGATATGTCCAAAGGAAGATCCAGGCAGGAGGGAACTGTGGCTTCTTGGGGAAAGTCTGGATAGGGTGATGCAATTCTGGATCTGTTGTTTGTGTCTTTGGGATACTTTGTTCGGCTACACATGAGCCGACTTGGTGAGGGCAACCTAGAACACAGCATCTTTGGCTAGGCCACGCAAAGCCTTATCTCAAAGAACTTAGGGAAGCCCTGCGTTGGAGAGATCCGCATTCTCTAAGAGCTTCAAGATTACGTTTCTGATTATCCCAGCAAGGACCCTTCTACTTCAGTTTTAGGATGTGCCTGTACCATCTTACATCTGAATATACAGTATATGCACATATAAAAAAGCCTTATAGAGGCCCACTTAGATAGTAGGAAAGGCCTCTTCTGTAAGAGACACTTCAAAAACTGCTCTGTCTAAGCAATTACTAAAGTACAGGCACAACACTGTTGTTTTATTGATTTATGCATAGAAAGAGTTAATCGCATTGTATTTTCCTTGCATATAACTGTTCATTCTGTTTATGTGTACCTGCAAATACTCTTGGTGTTATTGAGAGTAACTGCTGTCATTGTAATTGTTACTTAGGCCTCTTTCACACTTCAGTTTTTTGCATCAGTTCAAATCCGCCAAAAAGTCAGACAAGCGGATCCGTTCTCAACTGATGTGAACGGATGGCACAGGATCCGTTTTCAGACGGATCCTGAAAATGAGGAAATTTAAAGGAACCGCTGGGAGAGAGAAAGAGAGAGAGAGAGAGAGAGAATTTTTTTTTTTGTCCGGCATCCAAAAAAAACGGATGCAACGGACAGCAATCTGTCACAATCCGCCATTAATGGAAGTCAATGGGGAAAAAAAAACGGATCCTCAAAAGAAAATTGAGGATCCGTTTTTTTCAAAACCTGGCGGATTGTGACTGATTGTAAAAAACTGAAGTGTGAAAGAGGCCTTATACACTGTTTAACTACCACCCTTTCCTTTCCTTTATTTTATAAAATGGTTAGTAAATATTCATTTTATATTATCTAATCTCTGTGCATGTCTGCTGATTGTTGCTGTATCTCTTGTCCTGTGGTTTTCCCTCATCCACATTTCATTATGGAACTGCGAGCAGGGTATAGCACCACAATGTAGAATGTGACCGGGGATGGTAGTGAGGTACAGGCCGCAAAAAAATCCAAGGTGGGAGCCTCTATCTTCACTGATCGTGAAACCATCCTGGAAGAACAGTTTGCTGAAGGACTGAAAGATTCATCACTGAGATGATCATTGTGGGATCAAGTATGGGCAAATGAGACACTTCAGTTTGCCCAGGTTGCCGCAGAAGCTTTGGCTCATGAAGGTGAGGATGATATGGGCTCCAGCAGTGTGGGGATATATAGCCCAGAGGACAGTGAGTCCAGGTTGAGAATCAGCAGTCCGACTCCTTGGCTGAGATGAACGCCAGAATCTAGGAACTGACATGGCAAGTGGATCAGCTAAAAAGGTCTCAGACCTTGTCGTCCAGGCAAGTGGGGTGGGGGAAGCTGAGAGAAGAACTGGGACATGTGACAAATGTCCCTTCGTATAGATCACCAGAAGAGACCAGGAACTGGATGGCCCCAGAGCAGCCTGACCCACTCACAAGGATAATATTGTCGAAACAGAAGTAAACCCAATAAAACACCTGAACATTGTCTACCCTGACGCCCAATATGCTGGAGGTGCCGAGAAATAGGGCAAATCTCCCGCAACTGGTCCACGCTCAGACAACAGATAGTAGAGTGCAAGACAGGACATTTAAACCAGGATCACCTCCAGTGGTTGGGATGCACTGGAGGAAATGACCCATGTAGGCAAAGCCTAAATTGCCCTAAGAACCTGGTGTCTCGAAGTCCAGTGGTGGACGTAGTGATTGAAGACAAGACTGTTGGCAGCCTATTTGATACAGAGCTGAAGTCTCCACAATGCCACTGGAGTACTTCTAAACCCATTTCCATCACTTTAACAAAGCTGAGCAAGGAAAACTGATTAAGCTGATGGCCGTTAACCAGACAAAAATTCCAATCCATGGAATAGCATTGATGCATGTGACGATTGGGGATCTGAGTATGGATCAAAAAAGGGTTGTGCTGGTGGATGGGGATTCATGGTAAGGAATCTTGATTATATTAGGAATGAATATCCTGCGGGATCTAGACCAGTTGATGTCGCACAAAGATAGACAGTGATACTGGCAGAAAGTCACCAAACATCGCCCTACACATCAGGCATTCCAAAGACTGAGTCAGGTATGTGGGATTCGCTACAGTGTTCTTGAAGATGAAGTGGTGGAGATTACGACCGTCCCACCAGGGCGTCAAAATATTGTCTCACCTTGTCAGGAAGAGATCATACAGATGAATGTGGGAATCCACCAAAGACTTAATGGAATAGAGGTGATTATTGTGCCCCAGAAGCCAACAGGAACCAGACAAGGCTTGATGATCGTACATATTATGGTGACAGTGGTTGATAGACAAGTGGCTGTCTGGCTTGGCAATGTACATGATTCTCCTGTTGTGCTTCGCTCAGGCAAAAAAGTTGTGGATTTTTATGTGTATGGAGGAGAGACAGTCCCCGAAGTCCAATTGGCCCTGATTGCTGAGGAACTGGAACCGTGGACTGTGACTGTGTCCAAAGCTCAGAGGATAGAGCCGAATCCAGAGTGGAATTGCAGGAAGATCCTCGAAATAATACGACTGGTCATCAGTCAGTTCTCCTCCAAACAAATTCAGATGATAAAAGACCTGTTATGGGAGTTTTAACCTGCTTTCTCCAGAAATTAAGATGATTTTGGATGTACATCCCGCATTGAACATGAGATTCCGATTTGATACACACCTCCGATCTGTGAGCGATATCGACAAATTTCCCTAACCCGTGCCAGGAATTAAAAGCCATGCTATCAAAGATGCTGACTAGTGGTGTAGTGCGTGAGAGTCAGAGTCCAAGCGCCACACCGATAGTGCTCGTCTGAAAGATTGATGGAAGCTTGAGATCCTGTGTCTACTATCTCAAGTTGAATAGTGTCACCATACGAGACTCTTACCCTTTGCCTAGAGTGGAAGAGTCCCTGACGGCACTATGACAGGCCAAGCATTTTTCCACCTTACATCTGTCAAGTGGCTATTGACAGGTTTCGGAGGGTGAAAGAGCCAAGACAACTTTCATCTTACCAATCGACCTTTACAAGTTCAGTAGAATGCCTTTTGTACTCACCAATGCAATCAGGACAATTCAGCAATTAATAGAGCAATGTTTGAGAGAGCTGAATTTTGAATACATCCTAATCTATCTTTATGGCATTATCGTTTATGCACCCACCTTTGAGCAATATCTACATCTACGAAGACTAGGAGTAATATATAGATAGTCTTAGGCCCTGTGCATACGGTGCGGATTCTGCTGCGGATCCGCAACGGATTTGCCGCTGCCGATCTGCAGCAGAACTGCAGGTGATGTACAGTACCATTAAAGTCTATGTAAAAAAAAACCCGCTGTGCACATGCTGCGGTTTGTTCCGAGCGGTTTTTGTGCAGAAAAAAAAGCAGCATGTGACTTCTTTTGTGCGGTTTGCTGCAGTTTTCCACCTGCTCCATTCTACAAATCCGCAGGTGGAAAACCGCACAAAAGCCGCTGTAAAACCGCAAAAAAAAGGAAAAAATCCGCAGGAAAAATGCAGGTCATTTGACCTGCGGATTTAGTAAAATCTGTGCGGAAAAATCCGCGGGAGGATCCACGCTTTGTGCATATAGCCTTAGAGGTCCAGTCAGTTAGGAGGAAAGGCCTCTTCTGTAAGAGACACTTCAAAAACTCCTCCAGGTAAGTGATTACTAAAGTACTGGCACAATTCTGTTGTTTTATTGATTTATGCATAGAAAGGATTAATCGTGTTGTATTTTGGCTACATAAGACTGTTAGTCAGTGTTATTGAGAGTAACTGCTGACATTGTATTTGTTACTTATAGACTGTTTACCTTCCATCCTTTCCTTTGTGTTATAAACTGTGTAGTAAATATTCATATGATATCATCTAATCGTTGTGCGTGTATGGGGATTGTTGCTGTACCCTCGTCCTGTGGCCCTCCCTCGTCCACGTTTCATACGTACAACTGCAAACCTATTCTCTTCTAAAAGTACCGTAATGCCCGTATCTCATATGACTGCTGCAGTCCATGACCCATTTTTTTGCTGATCTCAAAAAGCACTCTAAAGGAGTTGCATGACTTCTTAAAAACAATAGCGGCAGCAAATGCAATAATTTAAAAAAATAAGCAAACAAAATATTGCTTTCCAATTACATCCCTATTCCCTATCAATGTAGTATGGAAAGTCCACCAGTCACCCTTAGGTCTTTGTTTTCCAGCTGCAAGCAATGATGTATCAAACCACCACATGATTGCTGCACTTATATCACAGAGCGATTGTTGTGACTGCTAAAGTCACTGTTTGTATCCAGTAATTACTTGTTGATAAAAACCATCAGGGTCTACTGCAGAGGTAACATTGGTTTGGTAGGGGAGTTAAAGAGAATCTGTCAGCAGGTTTTTACCATCTAATCTGAGAACAGCATAATGTAGAGACAGAGACCCTTATCACTTACTGGGCTTGCTATAAAGTTATAAAATCAGTGTTTTATCAGCAGGAGATTAGTAACCCTTCTGCCATCTAGTCTAGTCTATCCATGAGCTCTACATAACACTGACCTCCTCAACTGTTTGGCAGCTTTCTGTGTACATTGTGCCAGTTGACCCGTAGAAGCGAGTAATCGAGAAATGGCCGCTGTCCGGCACCTCCCTTCCCTAGCATTCCTCTAACGTCCTGCATGATCACATATCTGTTGATGGAATTCATGTGAAATGAAGATGCAGTTTTTCAGCTCTATTGGTGAGTGCTGCATATTTCTTCTTTTTTCATTTCACATTGAAATATTCATGTTTTTTCATGAAAGCATGTTCGTTTTTTGACTGAAATATATACCGCAATACTTCAGATAAAAAGCTCCGTCTGTTATTGTGGTGATTTGTGTGACGGAGTCAGCTTACGCTGAGTCGTTTTCTTTAGAGAGGACCCTCTGGGTTGTGGCACCCACCCACCTAGGGTGAGCTAACCTTGTGAGGAACCACCCCCTATACAGGGAGTGTCAGGGGCAAGACCAAGGGGATGAGCCACCACGACTCCTGGAACCAGACGGCCGGCTCAGGTAGACACTAAGTGCGAGTGTCTGACGACAAAGGACATGCAGGAAACAAAACAAGACGTGAATTCAAGGTATCTTCATTAAGGCAAACTCAGGGTTACACCAGGTGCAAGACGTGATAACAGGAAAACACAGCAAGGTGCGTGCAAGGGCACGCCAAGGTCCATGGCATGGTACATGCCAGGTTGCACGCCTGGGTACAGGCAAGGGCTCAATGGCATCGGACTGCGGACAGCTGGCAACAATCGACAGGATCAGGGCATCAGGCTGCGGACATCAGCTCCGGACATCAGGCCGCAGTCATCAGACTTACAATCTCTGGCAGCGATCGGCAGGTTCCGGGTATCTGGGAGGCAAACCAGGGTTCAGGAAGGAGGCAGATCTCCAGACATGGTGCGTGTTAGGGAACACGCCAAGGTCCAAGGTAAGGTTCCAGGCAGGGTGCGTGCTAGGGGCACACCAGGGTCCAGGGCAAGGTGCAAGGCAAGGTGCGTGTGTAGGGGACACGCCAGGTTCAAAGTATAAAACACGGTGTGTGTGTAGGGGACACGCCAGGTTTCGAAGTTCAAAGTACAAGACATGGTGCATGTGTAGGGACACGCCAGGGTTCAAGATCCAAGGCAAGGTTCTGCGCATGCCGAGGGACACGCCAGGGTCAGGGTTCAAGGCAAGGTCCTGCGCGTGCCGAGGGACACGCCAGGGTCTGGTTCAAGTCAGGGTGCGTGCTAAGAGACACACCAGGGTTCAGGCTAAGGCAAGGGCCTGTGTGTGCTAGGAGGCATGCCAGGGTACAGGCTGGGGCCTGTGGGTGCAAGAGGGCACGACAGGGTACAAGCTAGGGCCTGTGCGTGCAAGAGGGCACAACAGTGTATAGGCTAGGGCCTGTGCATGCAAGAGGGCGCGACAGGGTACATGGCAAGACCTGCGCATACTTTTACAGAAGCACGGGGAGGTATGCCAAGGGGCAGGCTAGGGCCTGCGTGTGCTATTAGAGAAGCACGCAAAGCACAGTGCAGAGACAGCGTGGGTGCAAGGAAGTACAGCGAGCACGGCTGGGGCACTGGCTAGCTGGTCGGGCTGAGGAACAGACAGATGGGCAAGACTGAGGTGAACCCGGCTGAGGCATAACAGGCGACACAGCTGTCATTGGCCGACGAGCACGGCTGAGGCACAAGCAGGCGGGCACGGCTAGGGCAGGCATGGCTGAGGCACAGACAGGAGGCTAGGAAGGCCAGGCGCATGCAAAGGGCACACGAAGAAACAAGGCAAGGCAAGAAACAAGGCAAAGCTAGACAAGGTATGTAACAAGGAGCGGAACGTAGGCAGAAGCACAGAGCGGGGTCAGAGAGAGTAAAGGACTAGCAGCGGAGTGTAGGCCGAAGCCCAGAGCCGGGTCAAGGGAGAACCTTGAGACTAGCCATGAAATGTGCTAGAGAGCACGATAGGACAGAGTCTAGCAGCGGAGCATAGGCCGAAGCCCAGAGCCGGGTCAAGGCAGAACCTTGAGACTAGACATGGAATGTGCAAGAGAGCACCATAAGACAGAGTATGGAAAACCAGGCAGAGACAGAGAATGTGGAAGTACTACAATGGTAAACCACTGGTTAAATCTGACATGGAGAAGGACTTGGGGATCCTAGTTAATGATAAACTTACCTGGAGCAGCCAGTGCCAGGCAGCGGCAGCCAAGGCAAACAGGATCATGGGATGCATTAAAAGAGCTCTGGATACACATGATGAGAGCATTATACTGCCTTGGTAAAAATCTCTGGTTAGACCGCACATGGAGTACTGTGTACAGTTTTGGGCACCGGTGCTCAGGAAGGATATAATAGAACTAGAGCGGGTACAAAGGAGGGCAACAAAATTAATAAAGGGGATGGGGGAGCTACAATACCCAGAGAGATTAGCAAAATTAGGATTATTTAGTCTAGAAAAAAGATGACTGAGGGGCGATCTAATAACCATGTAGAAGTATAAAGGGGACAATACAAATATCTCTCCGAGGATCTGTTTATACCAAGGAAGGTGACGGTTACAAGGGGGCATTCTCTGCTTCTGGAGGAGAGAAGGTTTTTCCACCAACATAGAAGAGGATTCTTTACAGTTAGCGAAGTGAGAATCTGGAATTCCTTGCCTGAGGAGGTGGTGATGGCGAACTCAATCGAAGGGTTCAAGAGAGGCCTGGATGTCTTCCTGGTCCGTAACAATATTGTATCTTACAGTTATTGTTAGGTTCTTTAGAAGGACGTAGATCTGGGGATTTATTCTGACAGAATTTTATAGGCTGAACTGGATGGACTAATGTCTTTTTTCGGCCTTACTAACTATGTTACTATGTTACTATGTTACAAGGCTCAGAATAGCAAAGGCCAGACATGGTGAAACAGGCAAGGCAGAGAACAAAGAAAGTACTATAAGTCAAAGCATGGCAACGACAAGACATGGCGAAAACAGGCAAAGGCAGAGAACATAGAAAGTACAAAAAGTCAAAGCATAACAAGGACAAAACAAGACACGAGAGACAACACAAGACATGGCACTGGACAAGAGGCAGAGTGCAGGGGCACAGAATACAGAGAGCAACCGAGCAGACCAGGCAGCCATGCAGGGAAGCAACACGATACTCAGGCCCCGACCATAGGAAGGGGCGGTCTGATATAGGGCATTAGCACCTACACTTCTGAGTCAGGACCAGGTGAGGACTTCCGGTTCAGATCCTCCAGGATCATAGAGAGCATTGCTAGATCAGACTGGGCTGGACCATAGAGAAGTTCACATGATCAGGGGCACCAGGAACATAGAGATGATTGCTGCAGACAGAGCAGAGATGGCTGGTCACACAGCAACGGCGTATAGCCATGAGGTAAAACACACATGCGCAGTGACAGGCAGCCATGAGATGAGGCGCGCGTGCACACTGCTCCAGGCATCTTGCAGCACAGCAGTCACGAGGTGCGTGTGCACACTGCTTCCAGGGATCTTGCAGCATAAGACATAACGGGCATGATAGTTCAGTGCACGTGTCCACTGCTCCAGGAGTCATGCGGCATACCAGACATGGCAGGCATGATAGTTCGGTGTGCATGCACACTGCTCCAGGGGTCATGCGGCATAACAGAAATGGCGGGCATGATAGTTCGGTGCGCGTGCACACTGCTCCAGGGTTCATGTGCCATAACAGACATGGCGTGCATTACAATTTGTGTGCCCTAGTTTGCCGTTCATCTGTTTTGCTCTTTGCTGGGGTACATTGTGCATAGGCATAAAGTGGCCAATCAGTGGTGTGAGCGGGGTTAAAAAGGGCTCAGCATTCAGAGAACTGGTGGATCTGCAGATCAGCAGGTAAAAGAGGGATTTTATAAAAAATGCAGCAAGTAGCTCAGTAAGTGATACATTGCTGGAATCAGAGTCTACAATATACTGCTCTCAGGTGGTGTAGCAAAAACGTGATGGAAGATTCCCTTTACAAAGGGAGTACTATTGTTTATATATTTTTATTTAATTTATTTTAAGTGGTATTGCAGCTCAAGCTCACTAAAGCCAATAGGACTGAGAGGTGCTGCTTGTCATAATCCATAGACAAAGTCTTCACAGTGTAGGTTCTTGCTTTCCTATGACCTACCTAACAGCCATTTCTTTGTGGGATAATCAGCCTACAGAAATATTGAAGATGCCCTTTAAACATTTTAGATACAATTACGTTAAAAATCTGCTGTTTCCAGCTAAATTATTTCAGTTTAGAATAATAACACGCATTTACAATAGACAAACGAGGTAGAAATGTAATACATTTTCAACTGGAGCCAAATTACATCAGCGTTCCTTAATGAAAAGAAAGCCAAGGTAAACTCAATTTAGACGAGGAGAATATTCATTAAAAAGCTTTTTAATGTTTCAATGCACCAGAAAAATAAAGACAATGTCCTAAAGACAATATTCATACAAAATGTTCCTTTACGGCTACTAGCTAAATTTACAACTTTTATATGCATCGAATGATGTAAAACCAGTGTGTGAAATACATGGGAAGATGTAATACTCTAAAATCAGTTTTCTGAAATGTTGTCCTGATGTCTGTTTAATGTTTACATATTCGTATGGAAAAGGATTAATGTGGGGAATAAAATCAATATAATGACCAGTTCATCAAAAAATGATCCAGACTTACGTTTTTTTTTCATTCTATTTTTACACAACTGAGAAATATACTTTAGATCATTGCAGTGTTGGACTAGAGTGGCTAGTAGGAGTGACTCTGGGGTCCCACCATTCATTTTCCTGCAAATGTTGCCAATTCATCTTAGGCCTTCGGGATGCAGCATTATCATAATTATGCATATATATATATGGGGAGCCAGGAGAATATTCAATATTCCAAGACCGTATCTCCCCTTGATAAAGCAGCGGTGTTATCCAGCAAAACGCGCGTCGGGGTGAACAATTGGTCGGGAAACCTCCTCCTTATTGTTACTTTTATCCTGGTAAGCTTGTGGGTTACTTATGGTGTGGTCCTTTCCCTCACTATCAGAGTTAGTTACAGTATGGGCTTACCGTGGATGCCTCTGGTTATGGGCTTATTGCCTGTACCCTGCACTTTACACATTGACATTTGTAGTCTGCGGAGGTTTTTTCCCTTCCTCTGTTTGTAAGGTCTTGGAATATTGAATATTGTGACTTTGTGTGTGACTTTTTAAGC